>NC_058495.1:21901376-22526126 GCF_020382885.2 Scatophagus argus | reverse complement strand
CCAATCAAGCCATTAGTTGCTAGCGTAAAATGCAAAAATGTCAAGGCTATGTGAGCTGATTTATAGTTGGAATTACTGTTGTGTTGTATCAATCAGAGATGTTTCTATAATGTCACACATCATTACTAACTGAATGCTCAGGGGGAGGATCATGTGCAGAAGGAGAAGCCATTCCATTTCCTGCACATTTTCTACACTGTGTGTAACATGCTAGCACTTATCGCGGCTTTAGTGACCTGTAATCCAAAAACATGAACTGGATCTCGAATCAGCTCTCGGGCCAGACTGGGGTTGTAATTGCTAATAGTAAAGGGCATACTACTATCTCTGCGAAGAAGTCTTTGACCCGTTCTAGTGGTGTGAATATAAATATAGTCATAAATGAAGTCACATTGCCACAGGTGATAAATCTCTACAAAGGAAGTCTTTCCCCCGATGTGTTCTCTGAATCTTTTATAAGTCACCTCTGATTTTTTTTTTCTTTGCTCCTCTTTACTAGCGCTGCATGGGTCACTTTTGCTTTGTATGCACAAAGACTTTTCTGTTTGTTCTCCCTCCATGTCACTGCTTTCTCTTTGATTCTGTGAGTGTTTGAAATGAGTGCTGTTAATCATTGATACACAAAGCTTGTCATCTGCTGTCTCCCTTTTTTAGGAGTAATGGGTGAATATGAACCCAAAATAGAAGTTCATTTCCCTGATTCAGTTCCAGCTGCGAAGGAATCTGTGGTGAAACTGGAATGTTTCGCCCTGGGAAAGTAAGTCAGCTCAGTCAAAAGTGTTTGTGTGTGTGTGTGTGTGTGTGTGTGTGTGTGTGTGAAGTAAGCTGTTGGCTTGTCTATGCATAGTGCTACTCAAGATGAGTTAAGAATGCGTAAGAGTAACTTGTACTTAATCACAGATTCATCAACCCATAGGAAAAGACAAGGGAGCAGAAATCAAAGTTCTTCTAAGAGCTCCTTTTTAGAGCTTTGGAAATCTGAGCAGTTACTGTAGGGAACAATAAATCACAAATCCAACTGCCTTTCTTCTGTTCATGTACTTAATCAGATTTTGATCACTGCGACTGACAGTTGCCACCATGGGAACTTTTTGTTCGTCTTTTGCAGCCCTGTCCCAGAAATAAGCTGGAGGAGAACCAGTGGCATCCCTTTCCCCAGCAAAGTGAAATTGAAGAATTCAAACGCCGTCCTTGAAATCCCTAATTTCCAACAGGAAGACGCGGGGACGTATGAATGTATTGCAGAGAATCGGCGAGGCAAAAATGTTGCGCGGGGTCGTGTTTCATTCCATGGTTAGTAAACCATTTCAAATTGACTGACAGTGCACACGGAGAGACGCAGGAATGAGCGTGTCTTTAACAGATATCCAGATTTGTACTGGAAACTTACATGTGACCAGCAGCTTTAATCTTGTTTGTTTAGTAAAAACTAAAAAGTGTATATTATTTTAGTAGCTCCAAATTCACTTCCAGTCAATATTCCTGTCTGCTCCTCATTTGGCTGATAACCCACTTTTAAACTTTGATAATTTAATGCAGGGCTTCTTTAGCGACTTCATGAATTCTGATGCCACTCTTTACTAATCCACTGCTTCTTTAATTAGAACACATGTTTTAAAAGGTAATCCTCTCATTTATTCCTAGCTAAACCTCACTGGCTCCAGACAATGACGGACACAGTTCTGTCCATCGAGGAGAACCTCTTCTGGGAGTGTAAGGCCAATGGAAAGCCTAAACCTTCTTCCAGCTGGTTGAAGAATGGGAATCAAGTGATAGCGGAGGTATGATGAGCTGTTAGATTTCTTACTGTCAGGTGTTAAGGTTAGAGTTGATGGTTGGGTGACAGATTAAAGGAAAAACAATAAATGTGTGGGAAAATTAAATGAATTCAGTTGTTTTCATACAACCCAACTAAGCTCTTAAAACAAAATGAGGGTATATCTTCTGGAAGAATGGTGTTCATCCTAACAGAAGTTGGGAAAATCTATGTTAAGGAGCATTCAAGCTGTTCTGAGACTCACTGAGAAGCTAAGCTACACAGTTGGTGCAGAAGCTTATAATATCTTATTCATAGCTTTGGTGTTGTCTAAAACATGTCCTTGATTTGATGAAGTAACAGCAAGTTAGATTTGTTCCTGAGTTGACTTGAACTGAAACTGAATGAAAAATGTACAGTAATAGAATAACTAACTCAGAACACATGTACTTTAACAGAACTGGCTTTTGCTGATTAGAATCAACTTTTCATCCATTTTCCACTTATGAGGTAGAATTGCTGTGCATGCAATGCGAGGGGTCCTGAAGTGATTTGGTACTGTGTTTTTATAATGTTGCAAACAGCTTTAAAAAGGAGGCAGTGGTATATTTACATCTATCAGAGTTTCAGTGTGTAATCTGCAAATCTACGACTTAGAGTTTTTGCCAGGTTTGCTTCTATAGGAGTAAGAAGCTGAGGCTTTTGACCTTTCAATTTCCTGGGTGGATTTTTTTTTTCTTAAGCATGTGATCACACTACCAACTGAATCAACACCTAGCTGAGATCTAATCACAAAGTAAGCCAGGACACCTCCAAATGTGGTTTCACCAGTCTGCTCGCATTCTGATCACAGTGCATTTTGTGTGCTTTTATTCCACTCATCCTAAGTGTGAATGGGGTGTGCTCAGACGAGAACATGACGCGGGTTTATGTCAGATTGCATACAAAGCCAGTGGAAAGACACTGGAGCAGTGCATAATTGATGTGAATTAATGCAAAAAAAGTTAACTGAAAAGTGCACGCATCAGGTGGCCTTGCAAATGTGTAATAAACATACAGAGGCAAGAGGAAGAACAAGAGTTCCTTGAGAGTTTTTAGTTTAATTAGAGGCTGAGCTGAACACATACTGTCACAATGCCAGACATAGTTGGTGTGTACATTGCTGTCTAGCTTATTGCTGACATTGTTTGGGGGAACTAAACAGGCTGATAAATGGTCCAGCTGTCAAATTTGTGCAAATGATTTGAGGTAAAAAAATAACATTTATTTCTGAACACACCTGTCATTAACTCGAAAAATCTTCCAAAAACAACTTGTACAGCTATTTTTTTTTTTTTACCCTTAATGATTGCTAAGCATACCAATATGTAAAATTGGCAGAATGCCCCTTTACATCTACAAACAAAGGGAAAAAATTTCACTGTCTGCAGACACGTGCTACAGATCCAAGTTACATGTAATTCACTCTGAAGGTTAGCAGTATTTATGTGGTAAGGTGTCTTCAGTAATATGTTCTATATTACTAAGCTTCAGCTTTCTATATGTACCTGTAATTAACATAACAGTGTAAGAAACCACTCCCCCCGCAGATTAGAGCACTGGGTGAAAAATCATTCTAAGTCATCATCCGAGTTGTCATCATAGCTTTTCCAACTGAACAACCACAAAAAAATAAATGACTTTTTAATATGCTGCTGCTGCTATTGTCAACATTGCTTAGTTTCTGTGTATCTTAAGGTGCGGGTTTGCAGTTTCTTGCTCTGCTTCCTCATCTGTTCCCCCATTACAAGCTGAACATACGTTGGCTCTTTGCCGTTTATTTCCCTCTTTCTCCTCTCCTGCTGTCCTCCTCCCTTCATGGTGCCCAAGTAATTGCTGCTGTGCTTTTGGACATAACAGACTGGTCTTGCAAAGGATATGCAGAACTGTATTTCTTTCCTCTGCAGGGCCGCGTACAAATCGAAAACGGGGCTCTTTCTATAGCTGCATTAAACCTGTCAGATTCTGGGATGTACCAGTGTGTGGCTGAAAACAAACATGGCATTATTTATTCCAGTGCCCAACTAATGGTGTTAGGTAAGATTGCATACCTCCCTTTGCTTTTATCCTTCTCATCTGCCTGTGTGTTTGATCATCTTCTAAGATAAAAACCACCAGCCTGCTATAGCTCACCTCAGCAATCAGTCTGCAAAGTCATTTCGTATGGGCTCTGCCAGCAAAAATATGAATCTGATGGAGTGTCTCATTTTACTTTCGTTTGATCATATTGATTTGGATACTACAAGCACATTGCTTTGTGGCACTGTGCATGCTTTCTCATGTAGATGGGGTATTGATTTATTTGCAATGCTTTGATGACTTACATCTGACTAGCTCAATGAGAAATTTGATTCTGTCTACATGTGATGACATCGAGGTCCAATGATGACCAACAAAATGTGATAATGCATGTGGACAAAGGCTGAAATCTGTGCAGGTTGGAAGCTTGGTGAAACTGAATTTTGTTGTGTGTGTAGTTAAAGGGTGGGCTGGCAGGTGGGCCCATAGCCTTGAGCCCAATAAGCATTCCAGCTGAGTTCATGCTGACATTTTGAGCTCACTATCACTGCTGAAACTTATGGAGAGTTCACGTCAATACGGCAGGGCTTATTTGCAAAGGTTCAGATTGTCTTTATTTTTTAATCTCACACCTTTTTCTTTCCCCCAACACACAGCTTCACCTCCAAGTTTCTCCAAAAGTCCATTAAGGGCCTTGCTAAAAGCTCGCTCAGGCAGCGAAGTCACTCTTGAATGCAAGCCTCAGGCCTCGCCCCCAGCAATTAGCCTGTGGAAGAAAGGGAATGAGATCCTGCAGAGAAATGAAAGGTAGGATAAAAGTCTAAGTGCATATTCCTAGCAGCTTTTGTTCACATTCACTGGGAGCCGACTTGTTTGAATAGTGTATTTGGCATTTATGCAGGTGCATAGAGGAAAAGGCTAATGAGGAAAATGAGAACAGGGCACAATTGCACATGGCTAATATACACCCTCATTTGCAAATAGCTTGGTGTGAGTGTGATGAAGATGCTCACTGGTGGTATCAACACTGCATGCATGAAATATTTAAAAAGATAAAAGATTAGCAAATGGAGTCGCTGCTGAAGATAAAGTCTGCCTCCTTTTACTTAGAGGAACAAATTCAAAAGTAAAACTGAAGCTGTTACTCCTGTAATTAAAAGTAAAAATGTCCTGCTTTGGCATGACGTACAAAAAAGACATTAATTTAAAGCTGCAAAGCCTAACACCTCTCTGCAGATTCGAGAACAGAACTATCTCCCTTGGCTAGAAACTCCACACACAGACATGAGCACACTTCAAGCATCACTTCAAGTAGCATCAAGTGGTGCTTAATTTAGTTTGTTGTCCTTCTCTTTCTGATTTCTTATTGAATACACCAGGAGTTGAATTTGAGCTTCTGAAAAGATTTCACACAATGATAAAGAACCAATCAAAAGGTGGAGGAATCCAAAAGCAAAACAGAGGCAAGAAATTACACATTTTAGCAATCCATCCGCTGACTTTTCATCATCCCAATTGGAGGCAGAAGAAAAGCTTAGACGGTGACTAAACCCTGCTGCAAGTCATTGCACACACATTGAGAATTCTTAGCAGATACATACACACACAGACACACTCTGATGCACACAACAGGCAGAATAGACTGTTGTGACTCCAACAGAGACATCCCAGTGCACTGAAGAAATGCTTAACTTTGTACTGTTTGAATCACTCCCATTCTGCTTATTCAAAAGGAACAATACGAAAGAGAACAATATGAGCATCACGCATCTTGTCAAAACAGCACCGAGGCTCCTTAGTTGGCTCCAGATAGGGAGCTACATGCATAGCTGCAGGAAATTGGTTAAATTCTCAAGCTGACTGACATTTAGCACACTGTATCTCAAGCCCACATAGTCTTTTAAGGTGTACAAGGATGGATGTATGCAGACTCTAGATGAGAAATATTTTCTCATATCTGTAGCCATGCAGTAAATTGGGGCAGTGTTTAGAAAATGTATTGTGCACTCTACACATTTTGTTACTCGATACCACATCAAATAAAGTTAGTGTCACTCAAACTGTGCAAACATATTTTCACAATTACCCCTCACATTGCGTAACTATGCAGATAGTTTTAACAATAGGTTAATTCACCCAGGTTTTGAGATATCTGAACTATCTGCCTCCACCGTTACTCTATAATTGGCAGGACTCACTGTCAAGTATTCATTAGGTCTATTTCTTTGATAGAAGGTTGCTCCAAAATACCAACAGCTTACAGAGAGGTTTGTGATTTATCCAGACCTTGTTTCTAGAAAGACACATTGGTATTGTTTTTTCCATGCAGTCTCGCAATTCTTTGAGAGCCACACCACTTTTCACCCTAAGTGCTTTGGGGATCGAGGCAGAATTGTCCAGGGCTTATAGCTTGTATTCTGAAGCCTGCATAAAAAGAAAAAAAAAATCTGCATGGCTAGATACCACATGCGGTAATAATGAAATATCTTGGTTTTTAAGCAAGACTATAAGACTGTATTTGTTTTTTCTTCAGAGTACAAATGAAAAAGGCCTTTTGTTGCTACAGCTTTACTTTTTCTGCTAAGTTTAACTAGATGTTACAGTACAACTGACATTACTAAGGCAGTTCAATGACTTTAGGACTCTCTCACTCCATTTGTGCTGCTGTTACACTAGATTTTAGCATTATCAACTGATATATGGGGCAAAAGTTACATAATGATTGTCTCACTTCAGGTGAATCGGCCCTTCAGTAAGCCTGTTTTCAAAAGACGTCTTTTTCCATTCAGTACATTTCATTGTTATGACATAGTGACAATCCAATCACTACATGGTATCTGTGCTCATATAGTATTATATAATGCCTTTAGCTCACAGAGATATATTGAGTGTGTATTAAATATCCAGCCAGTCAGTGACCTCCCAGCGTGATAGTTTCCTCACTGACCTTAGCAACATAAAGCCTGTAAAATACATTATGTTTATTCATTGAATTGTAAAAATAAAAAAAAAATGTTTCTACATTTAGTTATGTGTCCAAGAGTTTAGACCACCACTGAGTCAGGGTGATGGGTCACTCTGCCTGCTGCTAACCCACCTCAAAGAATTTCATTTTTTTGGGCTTTAGTGGAGAGCTTTAAAGCAGCCTGCCATGAGGGTCAAAGTGCTTAAAGGCTTTCCCATTTTGACAAAAATACAATTCGTTAGAAGTACAGTTCACTTACTATGAGAAAACTAAGCTTCACCACTGTACTGTACTTGTAAGTGTGTACTTTCTACCTTAGTCAGTACTGTGAAAAGCTGTTCCTTTTTTTTTGTTCTGCTTCCCTCAGGATTACTCTGCTTCCCAATGGGACATTAAAGATTACCAATGTAACCAGAAGGGATGCAGCCACCTACACATGCATCGCTAAGAATCAGTTTGGGACAGCAAGCACAACTGGGAGGCTGCTTATCACCGGTGAGTCCTGTTCTTCTTCATTAACAAATCCCTCTTAATTGACCCTTCGCTACACCCATGCCATCCTTTATTGATATTATGCCTGTTAAGCTTTCTGTTTAAGCATTCACGGCATGTTTGCAGTTTCCTATGATAACAGAGGCAGAGTGGCCTCTCAAGATTTAAACTTAGACAAAAGCAGTGTTTTTACCAGGCTGTTGACTTTGACAGGCAAAATGATAATTCTCATTAGCAGATTTTATTAGCTGTAGCTAGCCTAGTAACTGATATTAAATATGTGAGTCAGTCAAACACTTTTTTGCTTGCCAACATCTCCATGTTTAAGACTGGCTCAAAATGTGCTTAGGCTTTATAATAACAATAAAAGTAATTTACTTTATTTATTGCACTTTTCAAAACGGCAGTTACACAGCATAAAACCAGCCAGTAAAAATACAATTTAGATAACAGAAACAATAAAAACAAACATAACAAGCACACAAAACACAAATAAAACCAAAAGGAATAGCAAAGCAAATCTATAAAAAAAAATGTAAAAAAAATGCCATGTCTGTGATACAGACTCAGCTAACGTGACAGAAGGGGAAAGTTTCCTCACCAAACTGTTGGAGCTGAAATGGTAGAAACACTGTAGGATAATATGAACCCACTGCCAGCAGCAAGACTGACTTAGGTTAGTCCAAAGACTGGAAATGAGAATGATATGATTTTCTCATCTACCTAACTCTTGACAAGAAAAGAAATAAACCTATTTCCAAAAGTTTTCCTTTAAATATGCATTTAATAGTTAACATCATGCTAATCCAGTGCTCTAATAATGTAGAAAAGACAGCGGTTGTAGCTCATAGATCTAGGTTGAAGGTCGGCATCCTCTACAGTTAACATGTAGATGACATGGAAATACGCAGTATTATTTTTATAATATAGGGTGGAGACATTACTGTGTTATAAGAAAAAAATAATATAAAACATACATAATGATGTATAGAAATACTTAAGTTACTTTGACAAAAAGTGCAAAAGTTAGAAACTGTTATATGTAATATGGTTTACTTCAATATGAGGTTAATATTGAATGACTTTAGAATAGGAATAAGCCAGTGATTTCTGCAAAGTCATCTCACATAAGCCTCTCCATATCTAAAACAGTATTAAGCCAGAGAGTGCTGCTAACTCTGATCAGCAGAATCCAGGGCAGCTGTTATGCCAGCTAAGTCAACGTGTCTGTCCTCAACAGGCCTACTTTACAGTACTCAGTAATTGCTCATAAAGTATTAATAACTTAACACTGGGTAACTACTGTAGGTAGCATGCTAATTAGCCAGGTTAGTGCAGATAACTCTTTAATCCAATCCTCCTTACGCTTCTTCACCTCTATGTTTGGTTTTGAAAAGGTGGTTAAAAAAAAAACACACCACCATCCAAACCGTTTAAATGCAAAGTGATGCAATACAATTTCTATTCACCAAAGGTAGGTCTTGCACACAGTTTTTGGATATGGAAACAATCCAGAGGTTTAACAGACTTGCTGTCCCTAGCTATGGTTGCAAAATTATGACTGGACAATTGCTTATTAACAAATGGGTTTACCAGATGATCAGTTTGCTTTCAGTTCTGAGAAAATGAAGGTCGACAATTTCTCTTCAATCCATGGCTTCAGAATACCCTCATTTCTACTTAAGTTATATTGCATATTTAACCTTAACAGCTGAGGCTTTTTGTCAAATTAACATGACTGGTGTACATTATGCAAAATAGCAGTAAAATGAGCAACAAAACATTATCCTTGATTTCATTAAAGGTCATTATTTATGAATGCAGTGACATGAACACGTAGTCCTCCAGTTTAATCTGTTGTGTGTGTGGCCACATGACTTATTTTTCTCATTAGCTTCTATTCTTCTCATACACTGACAGCTGAAACATTTAATGTCATAAATTTAATTACTGTGACCTTTCCTCAACATATTCCTAGGCCTCCAATCCACCACAGTCACCAGTGAGAATGTGCTCCCATCCCTGTAATCCTGTTTCAAACACTTTATTCCAAATTGATCCCAGAACATGAAGTGCAAACCTGAGATGCCATTAAAGGTTACTAATGGACAGGCTTGGAATTTAAGTGCTTATTAGTGCTATTAAAATCAGGAAAAGCACACATCTATGGGTAGTTTAATGATGAATTGAAGTGATGTGACAGTTGCAGGGGACACGGTGATGTTAAAGGTTCGTGTGGCTGAGATATTAACATGCTACGCTGTAATCTATTGTCTGGCCAGAGCCCACCAGAATCACCATGAGGCCGACTAACATGGAGATTATTGTTGGCGAGAGCATCGTGTTACCTTGCCAGATTGCCTGCGATCCAGCTCTGGATGTGTCTTTCTCGTGGGCATTCAATGGCCAGCTCATCGACTTCCAGAGAGACAGCGATCATTTTGAAAGAGTGGGCGGGGTGAGTCATCTCAAGCATTAAACTCAGCTACTTTCTGACTATTCTGGGATTAATTGGGATATACTATGTGATGTGCAATGGTAAGCTCCACTGCCCTGCTGAGGGCTTTTTAGACACCAATAATAGCCAAGCAGAGAAATTAATGCCAAGACACATCCATTTAAAAGTTTCCCAGTGGTCAGTAGTGGATGGAACATCAAAAAGACAGAAATATCTTTTAAGGATCAGTTACATTCTTTCATTCACATGCTGTTAAAGCTCAGTGAATGACACCATCAGGTCAGTAATCTGGTTTCTTACCTTTTGAATTGGCTGTGTGAGCTGCCATGTGGTACACTTCTGAAGATATATTGGTGAAATGCCATTTCAGTCATGCAGAGGGTCTCCATTTATGAAGTCTTTATATTTTTCACCCCTTCAACTTCCAATTCCCTTACCTCAAGGGAGAACATTTTCTTATCATCTCACTCTGCCATAATTGAATTTGCATACCTCTTTATGAATCTTGAATCCCACGATAATTAAGTAATGAGCAGGCTGGCATTCACTGAGGGCAGGCCTGGCACCAGTAAATGTTCATCTGAAATCCTTATGCTCTGAAACAGTGTAAAGTGATGACTCTTTCTTGTACGCAATATTATTGATGAACGTTTGTTCTTTTTGATGAATGGCAGTCGGTTGTCCAGAGAAAATAAAGTATGAAGTTACTTACTCTCCTTTTGTTTTTCATAGTGCCATTTATCTTTCAAGGTCAGCATTGTGATCACTGCCATTAACATGTTAAAGTCCAAATCATATGTGAATGCCTTCATAGTGTTATGCCAAATTCACGTCTTCATGAATGCGAATGGTAATTACAAGTGACATTGAACTGTGCATGGGCATATAATGAGATATAGTTTTCACAGAATCTGTTTCCGCTGTCCAGAGAGATTACCAACCCTCTGCTCAACAGCTTCTGATGAATTAATTATCATAATTAAAGCAAATCTGCCTCATCACCTCCTTCCTGCCAAGGCAGGACGCTTTGCTCTCGATTGCAAGCTCTCAGGTCGGCCAGGTGGTGTCTGACATTGCAGAGAGAATTCGACATGGCACAGCCCTGCATAAAAACTGTCAGGCAAAACGAAGGGAGATGAAAGGAAGAGGAAAGGAGAAAAGAGAGCAGTACAGGTAGCCTCTTTAGCCTGTGGCCGCATAGATGTGCCATTTGACTCAGGGTTTCTTTGTCAGGTGTTTTAGAGAGGTGAGGATCCACGGGTGTTCTTGTCCAGTTTCTGCTGGTGCAGCTATGATCACTAGCTGCTGAGTGTGATGAAATCTGCTATGACTGCAGTGAGTCTTATGGCTCACCCCTCAGGTCACTCGTTTCTAAATCAACACCCTACTTCTCACAGGCTGACATGTTTTGTGACAGACCACTTCAAGAGGTGACTTTCAGAAGGTTGAACAGAACAATACTACGTGACTAAAATGTTTTAATGTTGCACATTACCTCCTACCTCTGCAAACATTGTCATTGTAAAAGATAAGGCTACGATCTATATTTTTGTTGTCAACAAATCCCACCAGATGACCCAAACTAACAATGAACTGATTATACTAAAGGTCCTTTTCGACAGTGTGTTAACAGCTATCTGAATTGGTAAGCGCATGTCACACTATGCAAAATGGGTCTAGTAAAATCTTGTCTGTAATTTGTGTCAGACTGTACTATATACATTTTTGGACCTGCAATTCATTGCAGGGATACCATAAATACACCTAACATGGACTAGACACACAGAGGCAGTGAAGTTATTTTGCTAAATAAACCTCACCTTGCAAGGCAGCTGGATTCACGAGATTCAAAGCTCACGCAAGGTTTCATTTTGCCAGACTTCAGGTTATGTGCTTGTGACCGTACCACTGTGGTTAAGACTAATCAGCACCCTATGAGGAACTACTGGCATGGCTAAGGTGCGATGACAGTGAAAGAAGTGGCTGTTTATTTGGAAGCTCCTGAAAAAGTCTAATGTAGTTGCTGTTGTAGCATCAGTTGTATCAGAACTAGAGAGTATTTCTCCATTGAAAGAAGGGCAAAGAAGGCTTTTCTCAGTGCAAAAGTTAAGAGGATGTCTTTGGTCTTCTACTGACTGGCTTTGGCTTCGCTCACTCTCTTCATCAAATGTCATATGGTTCATTGATCTTATTGATTGAAGTTAGCTTGTGAGAGACGGTAATATACCTGCCAAGTATCTTTTGAAAGTGCCTGCCCTTTTCCAAACATTTCCCAAAGATGAGTTGTCATTAGTTCTGTGTAACAACCCATCAGGCACATCAGGTTAACATGAACTTAGTAGTAATATTAGAGTTTGCTGACCTCTGCACCGGTAATGGAGAGGAAACACAATAGAGAGGATGAACAGAAAAAGAAGGAGCTAGGAACAACCCTGGTTTCAAAATGAACGTCTCTGAACCTGAAAAATTCACAACATAGCATAAAATAAAGGGGTCCCTTTGGTTTGATTGGTTTTATGTTGTTATGAAAATTTAAATTTTGATCTTAAGTAGGAGCTCAGTACCACAGACAGGGTAGCTAAAATGTAGTGGATGAGGGCATTGTTGTTCTTGGTGGGATTTGTTGTTGATAAGAAAAATTGAGAAAACACCACCCTTTTTGGTGGTGAAGATTTGTTTGGTGCAGCCACAAATAATACAACATTCCCTCTAAAGATGAGAAAGTTTATTCAAGTTTGGCGACCTTTTGTTGTGTTCCCTCTTGGCCACCACATGCATCCTGCTTGTGTAAAATAATATTTGGTCTTTACACTGGGAGTTATATCTTGCTTGAGCTTGTGTAATTACAGAATAATTAGGATGGTCTTGCCAATTAACTAGACTGTGTTTGTTTTGTGTGTCCTGTGAATAGCTGGTTGTTGTTTGTACAAGGTGGGGATGCTGGTTGGTCTGGTAGCGCCTGAAGGGCAGCCAATAGCATTATTTGTGCAGAGTACATCTGCCATGTCTGTTGTTGGTGTTTGAAGAGACACAAAAATCAGTGGCCTGGAGACAATGTGATTGTGCAAAGCATTTTAAATGTTTCAAACATCCCAGAGCCAAAAGCTGAGCGATGAAATAATGGTGAGTCTGTTGTTTAGTCCTATTTTTTTACACAATCACATTCCTTTCTAGAGTATATCAGGGGATCTGATGATTCGTAACATCCAGCTGAACCATGGAGGTAAATACGTCTGCATTATTGACACTGATGTGGAGAGCCTGTCCACCTCTGCGATCTTGGTTGTGAAAGGTAAGACCAATTGATTTCAGCTTGCTTTTGTATGCTAGTGTATGAATACTGTATTATGTTTACTCTAAATTGATTTGGCATTGAAGCATATGCACAGGTATTCAATGAGAAAGGCGTCTGGCAAAGATGTGAGATATCCTTTAGGCTCTTTGTAAATAAACAGTGATTCAAAGCAAAAGTGGATACTACCTCAGTCAGAATCGTGTTAGCTTCTATTTACATTCTATATGTGTTGCTCAAATTTGCAACAATGACACGCACACTCACACTAGCACGTGTGTGACTTCAGGCTGAGGTAGCTGCATCGATATATGTATGGTGTATTTGTCCCACTCTGTGGGCATATCTCTAGTGATTTACGTTGGTGTTCATACCCTTAACAAACTGTAATAGCTGTCCCAGGTGCTTTGAGAAGGCAATGTTTATCACAGAAAATGACTGTAATTGGCTCATTTACACACCAGCAAAATATCATGGAAACATTTTAATAATTGAGCGGTATTGCAAACAACAGAAACATGGTAAAGCCAGAGCATATAATATACTGTTTTCTCTTTGTGTTAGTTCTTTTTTCTTCTTCTTTTATTCTTTTCACAAGTGTCTACTTCCATGCAGCCCCATCTCTTTTTTTTCTTTTCTCATAAATGATTCTGTCCAGTGTCTCTCTCCGCTGCTGGTGTTCCCGTGTTCAGTAATCACTTTATAGCCCTCATCACACATGCAGTGGATGAAAAGTCCCTGCATGCACACACCAAAGACATGGCCCTTCATTAAAGGCAGCGCAATGGCCTTGATATGTAACAAGGTGCAGAAATCTTCATAGCTTGATGAGCGGAGACTTCTTGGAATGGGTGATCCCCTCAGGTTTACCCTTCCCATTGTCTGATTGATGTAGGTCCACCAGGTCCTCCGGACAAGGTAGCAGTGGAGGAGATCACGGACAGCACTGCCCAGCTCTCCTGGACTCCTGGAAGGGACAATGGCAGCCCCATCACTGGATACATCATCCAGGCCCGGACACCCTTCACTGTAGGCTGGCAGGCTGTTGACACAGGTACCATTAAACACCCCTTTTCTCTTGTAGTATTTATTTTTACTTATTAATCATTCAGTTTAAGTTAAGTTGTGAGGCAACCTGATTTTCTAAAGAACTAATTTCCATTTTGCAGTGCCGGAGGTGGTCAATGGTAACATGCTGACAGCCACAGTGGTGGGCCTGAATGCCTGGGTGGAGTATGAGTTCAGGGTGGTGGCTCGCAATGCAGTAGGCTTGGGAGAGCCTAGCCCAGCCTCCACCAAGACCAGGACAGAGGATGCCAGTATGTGAAACTAAACACTTCACACACACGGGCAATAGTGAGAGTCCAGTCAAGAGAGTTTTATTTATTTCTTTACTTAGAGCCCCAAATCCGCTGCCTCAGTGGATTTTATAATCTGAACAACGTATGACACCCTCAATTTGACTGAGGATAAACTACAGAAATGTAAAGGAAAAATGCAAAATTTTCTCCCAGGACTGATAGAAGTGCAACTGATGTCACGTGCACAGAACACATACCATCAAAATCACAGAACATACATATTAAAATGATAAAATTTTGGCATACGAAAAGGTGATGCCAAGTGGCACCAAGAAAAGAGAGAAAAGGAGAGAGAGAGACACACACACACGCAACTTGCAGCTGCAATAGAAGTTAAAGAAATGCAGTGTTAATCAGGAGTTTACAGTTTGTGGTGTTCTCGTTACCAGGACAAAAATGAGCTATTAAGTGCTACGCTGAGGGGAATCACTCAGACTGAGACCAAGTCACTGAAAGAGCACCGATAACAGGTGTGAGGGTTGAACCAAAAATACAACACTAATTTGATGTCAAGGAGAATAAGGGAGTTTTCAGTTTAGATTTAAAAGCCTCATTAGAGTCAGATTGTCTGATGTCTGCAGGGAGATGATTTCAGAGGAAAGGGGCATGATAGTAAAGGGCTTTGCAGCCAAGTAACTCCTTTTTAACTCCAGGGACAGACAGGAGTCCTGTATTCTGAGAGCATAATGCACAAAGTAGGATAAAAGGTTTAATGAGGTCAGATACGTACAAAGGGGCAAGCCCATTTACAGTTGTCCAGGCATCAGAAGCACCTTAAAGTCTGATTTGACATGAACAAGAAGCCACTGAAGTGAGGCTAAGATTGGTCTAATGTGATCATATTTTCTGATTTATTAAAGATTCCAGCTGCAGCATTGTTAACTATTTGAAGACTTTTTGTGCTAGAACACGGTAGACAAGACAACATGAAATTACAACATTTAAGTATGGATGAAACAAAGGCATCAGTTAAGATCTCTGTATCAGCCATGGACAGGAAAGACCTTGTTTTAGTTGTTATGCAAGTGAAAAAATAGCAATCTTGGCAGTTTCTTTAATGTGCAGATTAAAAGAAAAGGTTAATCAAATGTAACACCAAGATTCTTAGAAAACAAACTTTGAGAAATCACAGCTTAGCAAAAAAATATTTTTTGATATCTTCATATGATTTTGCCAAGAGAAGAGCAAAAGGCCAAGAACATATCCCTGAACATATCCCATCATAAATATCAATGTATTGTTATTATTGTTATTATTCTTTTCTATTCTCATTATCCTGCTGGCATCACAAATACACCACACAAATGGTTTCATTCATACCTTTCAGGCCGCACTCAGTTCATTCAGTTAAATTCATTCACCTCCCACCCAGTCCCCGTCACCCTTTACCTTCTACCCCTCGGTCACATTTTCTGCAAACATCAGATTCACTTTCACTGCTACGCGGCTGACACCCAGCTTGACCTTTCAACCAAACCTAACTCTACACTCCCACCTTCCTCCCTCACCAATTGCCTTCTTGAAATAAAAATCCTAGTTCACCTCAAACTCAACCTCAAATTAAACAGCAATAAAACAGAACTTCTTCTGACAGGCACAAAATCCACATTAAACAAAGGCCATAAATTCTCTATTCCCATCGATGACTCCTCCATCTCCCCCTCCCCTCACGTAAAGAGTCTGGGGGTCATCCTTGACAGTGCTCTCTCCTTTGCCTCCCTCATCAATAGTGTCATCCGGTCCTCCTACTTCCATCTCGGTAACATCAACCGTCTCCGTCCTTCCCTCACTCCTCACTCTACTGCCATTCTTGTTCACAGTCTCGTCACCTCCCATTTAGACTATTGCAACTCCCTTCTGTTTGGCTTCCCACAAAAAGCCCTCCATAAACTACAACTGGTCCAAAATTCAGCCACCCATATCATCACACACACCCCTCCACCCATCACATCACATCCATTTTACAACAGCTCCACTGGCTCCCCATCACACACCGCATCAACTATAAAATACTTCTCCTCACCTTTAAAGCCATCCACAACCTCGCCCCGCCATATCTCTCTGACCTCCTCCATAATGCCACACCCTCCCGCACCCTCACATCCTCCTCCCTCCATCTTGCTGTCCCCACCGCCCGCCTTGCTTCCATCTCTGGAATTCACTTCCACCTGACCTCTGTAACACTGACTCACTCCCACATTTTAAATCCAAACTCAAAACCCATCTGTTTAGACAAGCCTACTCCCTCTGACCACAACTGCATTGTCCATTTTAAATTGTATTTTATTGTCTCTTATTATTGCTAATAATGTGTCTGTTTTTATGATTAATGATGTAAGGTGACCTTGAGTGTCTAGAAAGGTGCCAATAAATAAAATGCATTATTATTATTATTATAATTATTGTTATTATTATTATTATTATTATTATCACAGGAAACACACTGTGTTCTTTCAGATAAGTAGAAGCAGCCAAGCCCAGGCCAGAAATGCCAAACTGGTTTTCAGCCTGGTCTAAAAGAATGCTATGATCTGTCACATGCTGCTTTGAGATCCCATAACAGAAGCACCAAGATAGAGTCAATATTGAGTAAAATGTCCTTACCACTTTAGTGCTCTTTCAGGGGAGTGGCAGACCTTGAAAAGGTTCCAAAAGATTATTATCAAATAAGTGGGCTGGAAGTTGCCATGAAGCAACTCTTTCTGGTAGAGATTCTGGATTAAGGTGTAGTTTCTTAAGATCGGGTCTAACTACAGCAGTCTCAAAGCTAGTGGAGACAATACCAGTCATGAATGATAAATTTAAAATATTCAGCATTGTAGGTTCCAGAGATGGCCAGAGATTCTTAGTTTGTCTGGCAGGTAGCATATAGTATATTCCCATTTTAACCACAGAACTATGTTTAATTACTTCAAAAAAGGTGCTTATTTTAATTTGTTTTTTGTTTGTAAGTATATGCTGGTATATGGTAGTTGAGCAAAAATTCATAATAATAAATTTGAGGTGGAAACAAAGACACTGTTAAGTGTTTGATCTACTGCTGATGATAAAAATATCCTGACAGCTCCGATGGAGCTCAAGACTTAGAGTTGCATTTTAATTGTCATTTCAAGCTGTGATAAATGCAAAATTTGAGAAAAAGTCAAGAAAGCACAACTCAACATGAGTGGTTTTGTGATTTTAGAGAAGTTTGTGTGTGTGTGTGTGTGTGTGTGTGTGTGCGCGCGCCCAACTCTGTCATGAAAGCCGCTTTCCATGTAATATTTATAGACCAATCTTGGGGCTGAGATTTTAAGTAAAGCCTGACATTGACATGTTGTTCTATGTGAACAGTTTGCTTATATAAATTGTATACCTATATTATTTTTGTGGCTTTGTAGCTTCTTCTTATTTGATAATAAAATAATGAAAAAGAGTTATATTACTATACTAATGACATTTCAAGGTTAGGATATAGCTATAACAATAACATGAGGTCTGTTTCAGTACATAGTCTTCAATCAGTGCATACACAACCACACAGAAGTGAGAATTCCCAGGAAATACTGGGATCTCAGTTCGTAACGTTCAACCCTAATAGACATCAGACATAAGTGCTGCAACAACCATTTTCTGATATGACACATTAAATGTGATGCTCCACTTGCTAAAGGCTACTATAAGGATGTGCACGAGTGCTCCTCCACCTCCACTATCAGCTTTGCCATCACACTGCAGTGCACAAACAGCTGAGTGGGAATAGAAATGGAGTGGGTTGAGCTGAATGTCATTTGCAAAATACGACAGATCTTGACATGGTGTTAATGCACAGTGACATTTGGGCAATATCGGTAATTCAGTTTGCTCTGAAATGTTTGTGTTTGCACACAGCGAGAGATTTGTGAGGTGAACAGTATCTCCAACAGCTACCCATTTCATGAGGCTACAAGTACAGTTGAGGTTTGTCATTGAGTTTTGTAAACTGTGTTCTAATTGCTTCCCTCTGGGCTTTACCTCTCAGTTCCTGACACAGCTCCCACTGATGTTGGAGGTGGAGGCGGCACAAAGTCTGAATTAGTGATAACATGGGAGGTAAGTCATCTGTCACATTTTACTGTTCTCTCCAAAGCCGAGTAATGGTTTTGCTTAATTGTGCAGAATTGAACGGAGCAATTTTATGACCCACATTAGAGTGAGACACCTCTCCTCCAGCTCAGCGTCAGAGTGCCATTTCTCCCTCCAAAAGCAGAGACAGAGAGCACTTCCTCTGAAGAGCATTGTACTTTAGCTAGAATTACATAGCCATGTAGGAGGAAAAGATAAGACAAAAAGTGATTGTGGAGTGTTCTGGGCGGTGATGGCAAAGAAAGAGGCTGTGTCTAAACACAGAAGCCCTTGTACCTGGTACAGCGCAGAGACGGGCCTGTCTGTTTCTTTGTCTGTATGCATTTTAATATCACTATAGTTTTGTGTTTTGCTCCCAGCCTGTTCCCGAGGAAATGCAGAACGGAGAGGGTTTCGGCTACATCATCGCCTTCAGGCCTGTGGGAACAGTCACGTGGACGCGGGCGGTTATCTCTACACCTGGCGTAGCGCGTTACGTCTTCCGCAACGATACCATCCCACCTTTCTCGCCTTTTGACGTGAAAGTGGGGGCATACAACAACAGAGGGGAGGGGCCCTTCAGCTCTATTGCCAGCGTGTACTCGGCAGAGGAAGGTATGGTACAGACTTGACAGCCAGCAAGCAGAGAGTGAAGCTTAAATAAGCTATAATCTTTCTCCTTACAACTATGACCTTGGAATAGTAATGATGAAATGATTTTTTTTCTAGTGCTATTATTTCTGTCCCCTCTCAAGCTGGGAATGTCTTGATATTAGTTATCATGCTGGTAGATTACAGGAAATCCTAGCAGACACTTAGCCCACCGCGCTGTCAGGGAGGCATTCCGTTAATTGAATTTGCTGGGCAGATACTCTTCCCTTATGTCAGTCACAGATCCCATTAAAAAGAGTTGGGGAAATAGCTTTTCACTGAAACTACAGGTCTATTCTGTGCCTTACCTCTTATTGCTATTAGTGTGTGTGATGGTGTTGGATGAGTCTTTGGGTTTCTTACCAGAACTCTATTTCTGCAGTCCCCAGTGTGGCTCCTAAGAGGGTTAGGACCAGAAGTGTGTCTGCAGTGCAAATTGAAGTGATCTGGGAAGCTCTCCCCGCCATTCCTGAGCGAGTACTTGGATATGAGGTATGTTATGACTCTCTACAAAATTGTTCTGTTCAGTTTTCTCAAATAACATGATAATTGAGCTTTTCCCTGTGGCTTGTTTATCAGCTCATAGCTATCCTCTCAGTGTTCTTGTAATTAGTTTTGCCTCTCTTTTCTTAACTTTTAATATTATAGTATATCTTCTCACGTATCTCCGCAAAGATTCTGTTTTAAGTGTAATAATATCATGAAATGACCTCAACACTTTAATGTACCAAAAGCTAAGCCACAAGAGGAAAATAAAATTCTTCATCCTTTCAAGAATGCAAAGAGAGCTTTGCTGTGTTTTTTTTTCTCCCCTGGTGCTCTTTCAATATCTGTCACCTCTGGCCCTCCGCTCTCCAGTTGCCATAGCAGTGGCCACATTGTCCTTTTAGAACAGCTTATTCCTGCAAACGTGGTCGTCCTGAAGTGGCTTTAAGCTACTGAATCTCAATAGGCCACCAACAGTATAGCTCTGGAGCTGAGCACTGCCCATATATGGCGCTTGGTTGTTTGTTTTAATGTTGTTAAAATTGCAAATGCAATACAGTTTCATTTTAATGTAATCGCCATTATTACTGCGCAAAAGATTACATTACTATAAACTGAATTCTGGTGCTTATCATAGACAGCTGTAACTGATAACAAATTTGAAATGAAATAAATTATAGCATCAGTATCCCCAAGGACAGATTTCACATTTCAATTTAATTATTGATTGACTTTTTGTCTTTTAATATAAAGTATTATAAAATACTGAAGATGACCCAAAGCAAGTGGCAAAATAGTCCATATGCTTTATCAGATATCTCTTCACCTTCATCTGTAGCCTGAAGTAAAACAAACCCCGCATCTTGTTTAAGTACAGAGTACAGAATTCTGTTTTACAATTGGAAGTGATGATTTGTTAGTACAAATAAAACATTTAATATTTGTAAGATTTTCCTCAGACAAAACAAAGAGCTCAGGTGAACAAACCATGGAGTAACAGCATGCTCTTTTTTCTAGGTCAGTTATCATATGACCCACTAATGCCCTGTTTATATGACCAGGGTGGTTGAGAGGATGTGCATCAGTAATTGAGACTCCACTTGTGAAATATTTATTATTCATCATCTCCCACCCTCCTCTTCTGTAATACAAATTTCAGATTTTGTGATGGAGTATGAATTTCAATAATGCAATGAAATGCACCACAAGAATTTGGCTGTTTGCTTCCCTCATTGTGAGTTTTTCTTTTTTGTTTTTTTCTTTATTTTGCCCAAGGTCGTGTACTGGGAAGATGACACCAAGCCTGACACTGTTGGCAAAGTGCGCATATCTGGAAACTACACACTGGTTAACATCACAGGGCTGAAAGCGAACACAGTGTACTACCTTTCTGTGGCTGCTTTCAATACAGCTGGCCCCGGGCCACAGTCGGCACCCATCAACACCACCACAAAGCAACCACGTGAGTCCGTCCCAGAGGCGCATTGAAATCATTTCTAAATGGTCCTCGTTCATGAACCATGTGTCTCTTAGATGATGTCACGCTGTTCTCAACATGAGAGGCGTAGAATGTCTTTAAGTTGTTCTCACAAACTTCAATCTGACAGGAGACCTTTTCATTTACCCCACTGCTTTGCCTTGTTTTTTGAGGAAAAGGAAGATATATCAGTGGGTTGACAAAAACTGCTGTGATAATTTAGGTATTTAAAATGAACATGTGGTGTTAAACCTGAACTAGACAACTGCTGAACAAGCTAGACTGTTGAAATTTAGGGATTTCAAAATGGAACCATCGCATGCTATGCAATATCTCACGCTCCAATTTGATTTTAGAAAATAGTGAGAATTCTGCAGTGGCCTTGAAGGATCACTGGATTGCAATATCAAAACACATCCAAACAGACAACTTGTCAAACAGTTTCAAAACACACGCAGCATTCATAAAAAAAAGCTGCAAAATGAGAAAACGCAATCAAATATAAAAACATTTTTTAACTAAAAGTGCACTTCTGTACTTTGTCCATGTTGTCCATTTGTGATCGTGATTTCTTACTTTGTTGCAGCACCATTTTCTAATTGCAGCACATGTTGTCATATTGATTAAGATGTTTTCCTCATTTTCTTTTGTTTCATCAATTTGCATGTGTTTTCCGAGATGCAATATGCTGAGCTCTCAAGGCCAACACTGAAATAATTAGTGATGGTGCTCTGCTGCAGCTTCAATTTATCATTCAGACTGATGTGAACTTTTCATATCAAAATCTTTCCAAACTGAGCTACTGACTGAAGGAGAACCTCTGCTGTAAATTGCTTTATATACACACGTGTTGCTTTAGAAAAACAATCAGGAAATATTTGCACCATGTCTCAAAGTGAACCTGGTTATTTTTTCTCTAGCTCCAGATCGGGCTCCACTCAACATACAATGGACTATGATTGGCTCCACACTCTCGCTGCACTGGGATCCTGTTGTAGCTATGGAGACAGAGTCAAAGGTCACTGGATATTTGGTGAGTCCCAATTCATTGCAAAGCTCTGATTTATCTCCAGAATCAAGGATGACGGCTTTTGCATTAGCCCATTCTTCTGTGCCTGCCACTACCCCGCCACCCTCTCCTGCCCCAGGTACTGCTGAAGCGACATCGCTACAATGACATCACCACCATCTTGACCAACAAAACCACTGTGGAGCTCAGCCTCTCAGCCAGTGACAACTATCTCATTCAGATCAAGGCCATGACTGAGGGCGGCGAAGGCGCAGGCAGTGAACCCATCCACATCCATAAATTAAGTGAGTTTACTGTTGTTTTTCTTGCTTCATATCATTTCCATTTTGACCTCAGATAAAGCTCAAGTGAGGATTCAATAATAATAATGGATCATAAAAACAATTAAGTTGGCTTCATTGCATCCCTTTCCAACCATGTGTAATAGACTTATTTCGAGTGCGAGAAAAGCGACCTTTTTAGAAATGCGTGCGTGGTGTCATCCATCTCTGCCATTGGGTTATTATTCCTTGTTGACTGGCTGCACAGCGCTGCAGCATATAAAGCAGTTCTGTGCTTCCATCCCACTGCTGTGCAAAATTGTGAGGCAGCTCAGTTTGCCGCTATCCTCTTTGATGTGTTACCGACTTTATCTTCTCAGGATACTTAAATAGTCTCTCCTGCCGAAAAGCCTGTAGTAATATAGATATTGAAAAAAATTCACTGTTGGCTTTTGATTTATGATGAAATTTAGAGGATAGCACAGCAGAGTGCAGGTTTTCTTCTCTTGATTGGATGGGTAATTCTGGTTCTTCATGAGCTGCTCTGCTGGTTTTTATGTTGCAGGTATGGGAGCGAGGGGTTCAGGAGCGATCTGCCTCAGCCCACTGTACCTCTCTGCAGTCCTCATCACTGCACTGCTCTGCTCCGTCTGGTGATGTCGAGTCGGAGCCCACAAAGCACTCTCCCTCCCCCTCCATCCCTTCAGTCAGCCTGTCCTATGTAAACTCTCCGCTGGATTGGCTTAAGGCCCGGCCTTCAGAGAGCAGGGCCTTGAAAGACTGGAAAAGACTGGACTTTGCCAAACTCTTAAAGGGACCACGCCACTCAAAGGACCATCAGACAGAGATGTGAGGATTTGCGTGCATGTTATCTTTTGCTATTTCTTCCGGTGTCATAAGTGCCACCATGCTTTAGGTTTCATTTTAGCAGTTACAATGTCTACATGACTTATTTTACTAGTATCTTTGGGGATACTACTGCCTTAAAACCCATTTTAGACATGCAGTCCATACCAAAGTAGGTGACACTGGCTGCTTGCTCCATGGTGTCTTTATTCCTTTACAAAAATCTTAAAAAAAGTGTATTCATAAGAATTTATCTCCTCAAGGTCGACTTCTCAGCAGGTGACTAGCCTATTCATTGGTTGCATCCATATTTTATTGTCCCAAAATTTAAGTAAATCAGCTTCATTGCTAGAACATCTAATACCCACAATTAGCAATTTTTTTATCCTTTGAGGGCTTGATCAGCTGTGCCTCAGACCTTAGAACTTATCTCTGCATACTTAAATTATATTAGATCTGTCCGAGTGCCACTGGCTCCCAAGCTTACGATGATTCTAGCTTTCGCTCCCTATCTCATACTCCTCTAAATAATAAATGCCTATCATGCTCTGCATTCCAGTCTAGCGAAAAGGCCAGGATTACAGAGAATAAAGATCCGTGGTGTTGTAAAGTCAAGCAGATCCCATGTGTAATGTAACTTCTCTACATTTAGACGACCTGTGTTCTAGATACGTATATCATATCGCAGAACATGTACTATCTATACCCCAGATGATCAGATAGCCCAATGCATAATGGACTATAGGAAAACAGTGCCTTCACTAGAGTTCACTTAGTTTTTTTTTCCTCTTTTTTTCTTTTCAGTAGTCATAGGAGAAACTGTCACGTTGCAGAAGAGGCATTGTTTGCTTTTCTTTCCAAAGAAATTAGTGAGGTTGCACAGGAAACTCAGAATGTAAAGGGAGTCCATTATTGGAAAGGGTATGCTGATTAAATTTTCATTGAGAGAAGTACACCGGGGCACCCAAGGAGAAAAGGGTTGGGAGCTTTAGGAAAGCTGCAGCGCATTGGGATATATAGTGGAAATTTTGGTTTTAGTATTTATGGTCTGTGGTGTAATAAATGTATGACTCCATCCGTGGCATAATTTATGGGCTACGAAGGCATCAGAATAATTGATGACAATACCACGTTGAAAGAGCCCTGACTGGAAATGGAGCGAAAGGCATCAATGTCATTTTATCCCCACCCATCGCCGTCTACTGGACACATACCAGACTGAACAGTAACAAAAGAACAGTGCTTCTCTGCTGAGGGAGCTACTTTCCACGCCCTTTTATCATGGGGATGATGTGTCTGTCAAGAGCCACCCAAGTAAAAGCCGAGGTGTGATTACTGGGGTCCTGACAATGTTCATGTGGATGTGGAAGGATACAGTCAGCTGAACTGCTACAAATTACTGTGCCTTTGCCGAACATGGGGCTGTGTAGGTCATTCAGACTGTCGTTGTCGTCATCATATTTTGCACTCTCCACACCCCCACCCCACCCCCCACCTCAAAGTCAAATGAAAGCACAAGGAATTGATGCAAGGTGACTGGATGTTCTCACTTAGTCGCCTGAACAGGTGTGCGGACCCCAGAGGCCTCGTAAAAAGTCCAAACAGCCGACATAATCAGGCTGTCCTATCTGCTCCTTGACTGGTTTCATAAAGCTCTGTGCTCGTTGATTAGACTGCTGCAGACCAGTCAATGGGACATCGATTTTCCTGCCCATTATTACAGCTGTCACAATTCACCTGCTTGATTGACTGATGGCCGCTTTCTTATTACTCTCGTTCTGTTGTGTTACAGTCAGTGATGTTTCAGATGTCCTCCACCACGCTACACCCCATAGGACAACGTCAAAGGCATTCTTTTTCTGTTGTGTTTTGGTTTGCTTTTGCTAGAAATCGCACTGTATTTGCTCAGTTTTTCAACATATTTTACGAGTATTTTGTAGTGTAGTGGTAGATTGTGACTTTGAAATGGAGCAGTGACCTGGAATGTCTGGTTGATTTTTCATCTTATTTTATTTATTTATTTTTTTCTTTACTCATATGATGAACATGACTGCTGCTGGGCTGTAGTGCTCCAGCATTAGTCCCATTGTATCGTTCGTCACAACAGCATAAAAACCCAGTCACACACCTTTTAAGCAGTAAAATTTTGGGGCAAAGTCAGTTCCTGCGATCAACTGATTCACTTGTGGAGCAAAGTAAATCTCTGTCATCTGTTTTGCATAGAGTTCAGTTTGTTCAGTTTTTTTGAGCATTTGGAAAACCATCTCAACATTGCTGTGTTAGCCTTTAGCTCGACAGCAATAGTAGTCTACAAACTAGTCCTGGGAGTATTCATTTTGCCCATAAGCCTCAATACCTGTTTTACAAAAACGAGTCAATTAGTATCGCTCTGGAATTTTCTGGTGTGACCGGGCCTCAAAGCAGCTTGTGTGCTCAAATGTGTAACCCAGTGGTGTTATTTTTTTCTGTTATTATCCAAATAAGGTAACCTAATTACCAGATGGTAGACTCATAGGTTATTGATTTACAGTGCTAATGTGTGGCAGTTTCTCTGGAGTATTTTTATTATTATTATTATTATTTACATATTTGTAATTCAGCCTAATATTTCTTACCTCTGCTCGTGCTCATATAAGAAAACAAAACTATGGTTTCTGGCCTTGTGCTTGAATAAATTCTAAGTACAATCTGAAGGAAAAAGGAGAGAGTGATCGGAGCCACCAGATGTTAAAACATATTGATCTCAGAACAACATATCTGTTTATATCCACAAGGTCAGTTTATTTAGATTGGTTTCCGTGGCTGTTGTTGCTCGAAAGGAGTGTACCTGGTGCAGTGTAAATAGCTTCCATATATTTTTTAGACATGGCCATCAAAGACAAACTTATTGCTTTTATATAGTGTGTTCTCCAACCTTAATACTGGTGTATTAATCAATTATCTCTGTGAGATACTGACATGTAGAATGGCATTTTCATATTGAAAAGTAACTGTTTTGTCATGTATACTAAAATTGTGCATGTTAATTGTTTGTGAATTTGTGTTTGTTTTTTTTCTAAAACTATAGTTAATAAAAATGTTATTCCAGCCAGTGGGTTGTGCGTCTGCTTCTTCCTAACTCATAGAAAACAGCTTTCTCCTATGAAAAAAATCCTGATAGAAGTACTCAATTTCAATTACTGTAAATGTCAACTGATTTTTGGTTCCTTGAGCAATTGCAAATTTGTGAGAGAATTTGCATCTTTAAAGGAGAGGAGCTCATGTCTTTTACTTGACCCCTAGTTTTAAGAGTTTTATCATTTTTCTTTATATTGTTCTCACATAGTGTATATTTCTAAATTATGGAATTGAAAATCTCGGGACATAAAATATTCCAGCAAGAAGGGCTTTGTCAGTTACTTGATTTATGGGCAAGGTTTGCTCTTTTCACTGTGCTATATGGGAATTTAAAGGCAACAACGTACATATGTGACACAAAAGCGCATTTGTGAACTCAGACACTGATGTTGGACAAGAAGGCCTGGCTCACAGTCTTTGCTCTAATTCATCCCAAAGGTGTTCTATTGGGTTGAGGTCAGGACTCTGTGCAGTCCAGTCAAGTTCTTCCACACCAAACTTACGCATCCATGTCTTTATGGACATGGATTGCTTTGCACACCAGTGTGCAAAGCAAGGCCCTGTTGGATCAGGAAGGGGCCATCTTCAAACTTTTCCCAGAAGGTTGGCCCCTTCCTGATCCCTGTTGGATCAGGAAGGGGCCATCCCCAAACTTTTCCCAGAAGGTTGGGAGCATGGAATTGTCCAAAATCTCTTGGTATGCTGAAGCATTCAGAGTTCCTTTCACTGGAACTAAGGGGCCAAGCCCAGCTCCTGAAAAACAATTCCACACCATAATCCCTCCTCCACCAAACTTCATACTTGGCACAATGCAGTCAGACAAGTACCAATCTCCTGGCAACAGCCAAACCCAGACTCGTCAATCAGATTGCCAGATGGAGAAGCGTGATTCATTACTCCAGAGAACGCGTCTCCACTGCTCTAGAGTCCTGCATCCAACGCATTGCATCGCACTTGGTGATATATGACTTGGATGCAGTTACTCGGCCATGGAAACCCATTCCATGAAGCTCTCTACGCGCTGTTCTTGAGCTAATCTGAAGGCTGTAGAGATTGGCTCTGCAGATGTTGATGTTATACACCTGTGGCCATGGAAGTGATTGGAACACCTGAATTAAATTAATTGGGTGGGTGAGTGAAAATTTTTGGCTGCATGCAACCTTGAGCACAACAACAGAAAGGATTTTCTGAAGGAGAGCCTCTTACAGTATTTGAGGTTCTGGGTAGAGATTAAGCCTAGCATCAATAACATGACCCCTTTAAAGCACTACACACTACACAGTGAAGTACCAAATGACCGATAAAACTGTAGACCCTGCTGTTGAATAATTCATAACAGCTAATTCCCAGGGTTTTGCAGACATCAAGTGAAATCCAATGTGTAAATTAGATGTTTTAACTTAAACATAAATGGTCACATCATAGCAATGCTTGATTTTACTAAAGGTGCCTCCTTCCATAATCTGAGGCATGAACGACATAAATCCGCTGTGGGATTCACAGATCAATAGCAAGCAGACCTTTTTAGTCAGTGAGATCCAAACAGGATTACTTTATGCCACAGCAGTGTGTAGAGCAAAAGAGCAAAAAAATATAATCATCCGATTCATCAAAGCACAACTTTGCGCTGCCTTCTCCGCTGTACATTTTACCCATCATTAGCCCCACACAGGGACAGTATTTATGAAAAATAGATATTTCTTTATTCCTGACCAGAGGTCATCTCTAAATGATACACAATCCGTGTGACTTCAACTTGTGCTCGTTTGTCAGAAAAGGTTGCTTAATTGCTTTCACCCCTTGTTAACCTCCTTGTTCGGTTTTACAGTTTCTGTGAAAAAGATACAATCTATTATGCATGCAAATGATCACTGAATGTCCTGTTGTAATGAGAAATAAATGAAAGCTTTCTTTGGTGGATCACTGTTTGTGCCCTTGTGACGTATTGTAGGTTTGATATTATTTTTTTTAGTTTGGGATATTATGTTCATGTAGAAGGATTTTAAAATGACAGTAAATACTCATAGGACAAAATTCAGAAGCAATAATTGCTCTGCAGGCTTTGTGTACACATAAACTTATTACTTATTACTTGTTTGTGGAGTCCTTGTACTACAGCTCATATGTGAAATGACAAGGTCAGTTTGTGTTTTCTCTTTTATTCCTAACACAGTATCAGGGTTTTATAATAGCTAAAATTAAAAAAAAGAAAGTTTTCTGGTGTTTGAACGCACAGAATAACAGAACCAAAAATTTCAATATGAATGTGCATTTAAGTGACAAAAGAAGACATTTTTTTTTTGTTATCTCAACAATCTATTTTCCTCCAAGAATGTTTTATGTCATGTTCTAAATAAGATCAAAAGAACCCGACCTTTCTTCCCTGCAATCGCTGCTTTACTTCAAGGATTTAGAAAGCCCCAAAAATATACCAGAGTGATCATTTTTGATATACTACCATCTAATAATTTGACCATAAGGATTAGGTAAACATTTTGGGAATTGACTTGAATTTGACTCATCAATCAAGAAATAAAAGGCTGCAGGCAGGAGGTGGTTAGCTTCAAGTATTGGAAGCTTAAGCAGAAAAACAGAAAAAGCTCTTTTTCAGCCTTGTTTTTTGAATGGAATAAACATATAGAATAAATATACTTAAAGCGTTAAAGCTCACGATACAGTCTCAATAAGGCAGTTTTTATTACTTCTGGGGCAAGCCAGGCTAGCTGCTTCCAGGTTTTATGGTAGGCCAAGCTAATAATTTGCCGGTTTCAGTTTGAGTGGTATCAAACCTGTCATCTTTGCATGAAAATTTGCTGCAATAGTACTCTGAGTGAATAAAGATACCAAATGTGAACAGCGATTACTATGTGAAGGCTATTGTTGCCCTAAATGTCACACAATTAAAAAGGTTAGTGTCACTGCATATTTCACTAATTAAAAAAGGAAATGTCAACATCACACAGTGTATATATACATACATATATATATATATATATATATATATATATATAAAAACATGAAATGTAAAAAAATTACACCCACCTGACCTGAGGTACAGAAGGAGGGTTCTGCCACAGCGAGAAGGCTATTCATGGATTTCTTTTCAACAGCGGCTCTGCTCCTTGCCTTTGTCCCTGAGCATTACAAATGCTCCGTCAGCTTCACTAATTAGGAGGGTGCTTTTTTTTAACAGACGACAAGAAAAGGCACACAAGAGGTTTGGGAATTAATCATGGCATTTTATTAATGAGGGGGTATCTGCCCTGTGTGTCCAGAGAACAATATGAGAAGGAGTGATCAGAGGCGAGCGCCATCCATCACTCTGGAAACTGCATGGAGATAACAGGTGAGCAAAGCTTTTAAACGAAATCTTTAATGTGAACAAGAAAAAGAAAACCATAATTTCAAATAGCATAAATAGTCTAGACATGATATGGCACCCTGAATATGAATCATGGCAAATTCAGTTTTAATGTTCCTGGTTGAATTACTTAAATTACTCATCAGCAGGGTCTGAACTTGTGTATATTGTCTTCCTACTCCAGTACTGTCATCATCTTTTTTTTGTGAAGTTGGGACAAAAGCGATGGACCAACCAGACATGATTAAGTCACTTACAAAGATTACATTGCAGCGACTTTCAATGAATAAAAAGAAACAAATCATCCAATTTCTCAGGGTAATGCAGAAAATCATTATCAGAATCAGAAATCAGAATCAGAAACAGCTTTATTTGCCAAGTACGTGTGACCATACAAGGAATTTGACTCCGGATTTTTGCACCGTACAAAATACAAAATAACAAATAATAGTAATAAAAAATGAAGAATAAGGTATTTAGAAGAAAAAAAAAACGATATATACACACACATATATATATAAACATTATTACAAGTGTCTCAGGCACATTTAGCCACGACTAGCTTGAAATCTACAAAACCAGCTGAAAATGAAGAAAATCTGAAACATGCATAAGAGCCAACAGAGCACAGGCATATAACCCTTATATGTGACCCTCGTCGGTGCTGGTCGATGTTGGACTATGATTGGCCTCTGCGTTCGAGGGGTCGAAGGGTCAGTTCTCCGGTTCCATCATGGATTAATCTTATTTTTTAAATCTGCTGTTTCAGCCTAAGATAAAGAAAATCGACCATGATGGCAGTTGACAGCTTGCTGTGATGGTGAAGTGTCAGAAGATCACTCATGCAGGATGTTGGCTGATACTGATGCAATTTGCCTGTACCTCACATGGCATTCACAGATTAACAAAGAGCATTAGTGCAAAACCAGAACATGTTTTGGTATCCAGGTTTCAGGTTGAGATTATCATGCACCAAATCAAAGAGAGATCAGCCCTACAGTTTATAGTATTCTCAGCCAAAGCCAAATACTCAATCACTTGAAAACATAGAGTCTGATTATCAAAGTTTTGTTTGAGAGTTCCCAAAGATTTGTTTGTGATGTAGCAAAGTTTTGTCAACATCACAAGAGCATTTGGATCATTTTCAAAAAATGTTGGTCTGTTTGTATTTTAATGTAAAGTCAAATTCTAATAAAAACATTTAATTCTTTCTCATCCAGCAGGAGCGTTAGAGCATTGTAAAATGTGGTAGAAATTATTTGTTCCAATAAATTTTTTATTTGGATTTTCTAATTGTAAGTTGGTTTCTTCAATCTATCTAGCTGTTGTCCTGCATTTGGGTCCTCAATTTTGATCTGCAAAAATCAGCTCTTAGTAGTGAAGACAGCTCTTAGTAGTGAAGACTTCATGAGTTTCTTCACCAATAAAATCACTAACATTAGAGAAAAAATTAATAAAGATCTCCCCGGAATAGCCAATATACCACCAGAAACCTCTTTTACTCCATCTCTGGACAGCTTCCTGCCCATAGACCTCCCTGAGCTGACCTCCAGCATTAATAAATCTAACCCAACTACATGTCTCTTAGACCCCATCCCAACTGAGCTCCTCAAGGACGTCTTTCCCTTGATTGGCGTTTCCTCCTTAGATTAGATCAACTTGTCTTTAACAACAGGTTATGTACCACAGGCGTTTAAGACTGCTGTTATCAGGCCTTTGCTTAAAAAACCTTCACTTGACCCAGACATCTTAGCAAACTATAGGCCGATATCCAACCTCCCATTTTTGTCTAAAATACTTGAAAGAGTGGTTGCAAATCAGTTAACTGATCACCTACACAGGAACAGTCTGTATGAAATGTTTCAGTCTGGTTTCAGAGCCCATCACAACACAGAAACAGCACTGGTTAAAGTTACAAATGACCTCCTCATGGCATCCTCCTCAGTGCCGCTTTTGACACTGTAGATCACAGCATTTTATTACACAGATTAGAACATGAGACTAGGATCACTGGGACAGCACTAGGCTGGTTTTAATCATATTTATGAGATAGATTTCATTTTGTTCACGTTAATGATGTTTCCTCTTCACATATAAGGGTTAACCTCGGTGTTCTACAGATGTGGGAATGAGTTCACTGTAAAACCATCATGAGGAGCATAACATTTCCTGCTTTTATTCATCAACATAAAATAAAAGACCACCAGACAAAGACAACTTGTCAATAGTACCCTTTCTCTTCTTTTTCTAACTGTGAGGCTCAGAGTAGACAAGAGGTTTCTACTTAAAATCTCAGACCAGTGGGGGAAATCTGGACTTGGAAAGTGAATGGGGTATGTTTTTTCCCCTCCCTTAACAACTACCATTGAACTGCCCTTGATATAGGCACTTGCCCTCATAGCTCTGCTCGGTGTTCCACAGGGTTCAGTGCTTGGGCCGATCCTGTTCACCGTATACATGCTCCCTCTAGGAAATATTATTCAGAAACATGGCATAAACTTTCATTGTTATGCTGATGACACTCAGCTGTACTTATCCTTAAAGCCTGAAGAAGCAGAGCCGTTAGCCAGGCTCCAGGCATGTCTTAAGGACTTAAAGGACTGGATGACCTCCAATTTCTTATTATTAAACTCAGACAAAACTGAGGTCATTGTTCTAGGCCCCAAACATCTTAGAACTGGAATAGCTGATAATATTCTCTCTCTGGACGGCATTATTTTGACGTTATCTTCGATCAGGACGTGTCATTTATCCATCACATTAAACAGACCTCTAAGACCGCCTTCTTTCACCTCCGTAATAGATTAAGTTTAGGAGCATCCTCTCTCAGAGTGATGCTGAAAAACTTGTTCATGCTTTTGTTACTTCTAGGCTGGACTACTGCAACTCAGTATTGTTAGGATGTCCAAATTACTCTATTAATAGCCTGCAGCTGATCCAGAATGCAGCAGCTACAGTTTTGACAGGAATCAGTGGACAGGGATCATATATCCCTCATCTTAGCTTCTCTTCACTGGCTTCCGGTAAAATTCAGAATAGACTTTAAAATTCTCCTACTTACGTATAAAGCCCTAAATGGACTAGTCCCATCATACCTGCAGGATCTATTAGTCCCATATATTCCCAATAGATCACTCAGATCACAGAGTGCAGGTTTACTTGCAGTTCCCAGAATTCATAAAAGTAGAAAGGGAGGACGAGCCTTTTGCTATCAGACACCCCTGCTGTGGAACCAGTTGCCAATCTGGGTTTGACAGGCAGACATCACCTACACTTTTAAGACTAAACTTAAAACCTTTCTGTTTAGTAAAGCATATAGTTAGCCTCAAACAAAGTGTGTAGGGCTGGTAGGCACAGTCACTTCTTGACAGACAGCCACAGGTAGAATAGGTCTGACTAACTGTTAATCTTTAATATCTATCATAGCTATGCTGCTATAGGCCTATGCTGCCGGGGGACACAAACATGATCCACCGAGCAGTTCCCCGACCTCCCCAATACCACCACCATCTCTACTGCCCCACCTCCTCTCCTCTTCTTCCTCTCCCCTCCTTTCCCCTCATCATATCAACATATAATTCATTATTTTATGTCACTAACTGTGTGTCCAGTTCTCCTCGGAGTTTTGTGTCTCACCCTCCCTTTCTTTCTCTCTATCTTTCTGCAGGTCTCTCTCCATCCAGATCTACATGTTGAACTGCATCTGGCCCTCTGACAAACCCAATGTCTACTATCAACATCTGCCCATGTTGTTCTTCTGTGTAGTGCTAGTATAACTAACTTAAACAACATATCAGCTAAAAAAACAAATACATACAATACATAGTCTTCAAAATTCCAATTATAAACACCTGTCATGTTTGTCCTTTGCAATTTATGGTGTTTATTGCATGTATGTTTCTCTCTCTATCTCTCTTTCATCATCTCTGTTCTGTCTACTTCCCCCCGCCGTCACCCGGCCAACTATCAGCGGAATAGTTCTCCCTCGCAAGGCGGGTCTTGCTCAAGGTTTCTTCCTGTTAAAAGGGAGTTTTTCCTTGCCGCTGTCTGCTTGCTCAGGGGTTCAGGCTCTGGATCTCTGTAAAGCCTCTAGAGACAATTTTGTAGGGTTAGGGTTAGGGTTAACTCCTAACCCTAACCCTAACCCTAATTTTTGTATAAGGTGCTATATAAATAAAATAAACTGAAACTGAAGAACAAAAGACCATGTCAAAATTGTAAGAAATCTAATATCTGTGGTGTGAACTTAATGTTTTCTGCACCTAAATACACAATTTTTCCATAAATATGGTAAGAGCTGTCAAATTTGGATTTTATTTACATTTGAGAAGTGACTCATATGTCATATTTGAACATAACCGTGAGTGGAAAAAGTCTGAAATATGAAAAAAGATGATGACATGAGAGGCACAACTGGGACAAAATCCTTCCTTTCAGTCAATTGAGGTCAAGGGAGCCTCACATGGCAGGTATGAGTCACACGGGGCTCCAGCCAAACCAGCTCAACCAGCTCCCAGATCTCACTGAGCTTTGGAGGATAAATTCAAGGCTCCTTCCAGGAGGCAGCTGGTCAGGCGTGGAGGGCCAGGAGACGGTGGCTGTTCGCTGGCGGTTTCTTCGGGTGACATCATAACCACTGGCAAGCCCTGCAGCGGCACATGAGGCCACCTCTGTGGAGAATTAGGTCATCGCTTATTGTTTTAAAAACCACTGCTATCAAATCACTGTTGGTAGTTGTACAATACAGATGTGGGAATGAGTTCACTGTAAAACCAACATGAGGAGTATAACATTTCCTGCTTTTATTCATCAACATAAAATAAAAGACCACCAGACAAAGACAACTTGTCAATAGTACCCTTTCTCTTCTTTTCTAACTGTGAGGCTCAGAGTAGACAAGAGGTTTCTACTTAAAATCTCAGACCAGTGGGGGAAATCTGGACTAGGAAAGTGAATGGGGTATGTCTTTTCCCCTCCCTTAACAACTACCATTGAACTGCCCTTGATATAGGCACTTAACCTCCAATTGCCCTCATAGCTCTGCTCTGTGGTCAACAGCAGAGGACTGTGACTGTGCTGGGCAGTTTCTAGGTGTTAATGTAGCTGAGTGAGTAGGAAGTCTGGCCTCTAAAATCTCTATTTAGATAGGGACAACAATTTAGAAGAACAAGGTGGCCTGTGCCGTAAAGATACAGAAATTTCAAGAAAACTCAACACCTGGGGCAGAAACTGATGTTCGATTTTTAGAGGATGCAAGACCTTATTAAAAGTTGGCTCTACAGATTGAAAGCTTATTCTTGACCTGAAAACCAGTTGACAAAACAAATTCACCACACGACATGATCTGCTCAGTAACTTTGCAGAGCCCTGCAATTCTATATTCATCCATCCATTTTCTATACCGCTTACCCTTACAGGGTTTGGATGGAGAGGCTGGAGCCTATCCCAGCTGACAACGGGCGAGAGGCAGGGTACACCCTGGACTGGTCACCAGTCACTGTATATCAGAAAGAAAAAAAAAATCTGTTTGGTCAGCTTAAGTTTTGTATGCATGAGCTCTACAGCTTTCTTTTTCTTTTTTTCTGTATCTGTTGTTTGCCTTCTTCGAATATCATGTAGCTAGATGGCAGTCCACCAGTGGTGCTCAAAACATCAAAAAATATATTTGAAAAACTCAGCAACAATGTCCCTTTCCAGAAATCATGACCCAGTTACGCGAGACGATCCACAGACCTTGTTATGAGCAGTACCACACCGTAACACCACACTTGTGCTTGTGACAGGGCAGGGTGTAAACAATAACGGTGTCCTCATGGCTGGGCTGTCTAGCTAGCCTCTCGTCCGTGAGTAAATGCATGTTCCTTTCTTTGCGGTGATACAAAAGAAAATAGTTACTCCAGGAAGTTTGTCCGAGGATTTTCATGATAAACAGGGTCATGATTTCGACGATTGTGATTTTGAGCTATAAAAATAACATCTGACTTGAGTCCAACATGGTAGCTCATATGTAACACAGAGGTGAATGTTTCACGTCCTGCAGATCATACTCTAAATGTCACTGGTGTCTCCCTAGTTTAAAACTGGAGGTTGTATTTTCATTGGAACCTTATTCACCACCTGAAAGTCATGTCAAAGTGTAACACCAGATGTTCGCTCTTGAAAAGAGCAAAGGTTGGAAAAAAGCTACTGATATTTTAACATGTGTTCCTGTGGTCATATTTTCGGAACCTGTCTAATTGCAGTTTGGCGAATCTTTTTTTAATCATATTTCCATTGCCAGTTTTATTACAACACAGTCCTTGGCAGCAAATTATAACACTACATGCAGCTTAGTGATCAAGTCAGTGATAGATGATCTTCTTCATCTGTTATAATTTTTCCTATACCATGAGGAATTGTCTGCTGAAAGGACTTAAAAGGATTATGCCAAAGCTCAAATAATAAACCTTAATCATAAATCTTTCCCTGGATCAAAGCAATAAGGTGCTGAAACTAAATTATAAATAGCTGATATACAGGCAGACACTTTTTCAGAATACTTACAAATAAAACTGGAGTTTTAAGTAACCTGAAAATCCTTAAACAATAAACTGTGTTAGTTCTACTTTCTCTGCTTACAGAGCCTTTTAAATGTTCATTAGTGCACACACAGTTTCAGGAAACTCTGCATCTACAAATCTTAAATGTAAAATAGGTTCTATTTTAAACTTTAGTTTCTCTTAATAACTACACACTGTAACATAACAGAATAACTTTTACCTTCATTTCTAAAATTGTGACAACAGCTAAAGTTTTTTTGTCCCTTTTCTTCTGGCAACACACCAGCCCAGTTAAAGATTGATCAACTACTACACTGAGTGCCAAGAAGTGCTCTGCTGGCAAGCTGAGAATTCTGCACAGAAAGCAGACACAGAGAACATTAATGTTTTTTTGGCTTTATATTCCAGCACATATGGCCACCTAGTGAATGCAAATTCACTATGCACTCTCTGTTCAGCTTTCCTATGGTCTACACCAACCCCACAGAAGAATATTTGTCTCCTCAGAAGCTAAACGTTCCAACAGGAGGTGATCTGACAGCAGATGGGAAAGGATACCATCCATGACCAAAATGGCACCCCACAATTTGGGTCTGCACCCAGACATTGTCCTGTTTGGACCTTGACCTATAACTGATAAATCACTGAGGATTTTGATGGAGCGTTTCTATTTTAACCAGAGCCAGCTGCGTGCATTGTAAATCATCTCATGTGATGCTCTTCAGTCAATCAAATATGTGCATTGCAATATGCTCAAGAGAGTATGATGAATACGCATACAGGGAGAGACAAGAACTGTTCGTCTATGGATGAGAGGACGGATGAGAGATGAGAGTGAAAGAAAATTAATTTCACATGCTGTGCTCTAAAAAAGAAAGTGTACAATCGAGGATGCAGATATGTACATGTTCATTCTTCCCGAGGACAGATCTAAACAGTATGTCTCAATTCTGAGACCATTGAGATTACTGAAAGTGCCACTACTGGACAAATCACAAAGCATCTTTTGAGCAAACATACCCACTGAAATGAGGGCATGTAAAATACAATATTTTACATGGTATTGAAGTGGACCTCTTTGAATTTTTGAATACTGTCCTTCTGTCTTGGCTGTTGCTTGGCTTGCAAACAAACCTCTGCCATGCCACGATTTATAATCAGAGAAAGTATGTGCACATCATTTCATTAACTGTGATTGTTTTGCGGTGAAGATGTCTTTGCTAGATGCCTGTTACTGAAAAGGAGAAGAATTCTGAACCTTCCTTCATCTTAATTAATACTGTCCTGTCATGTTCACTGGCATCGGAAACCAGAAAACAGAAGCGGCTAAAGCACCAATCACAATTCTTGCAGTTTCTGCATATTTGAGGAGGTGCATGTCATGGTATGGAAGCAGTTACATGTGCAGGCTCTGAATCTACTCCACATAAACTTAATGGAAAAGTAAAGATAAGACTGGTAATCCTAATCACAAAAAAACAGAATTTATTCACATTTTCCTCAAACATCCACCCCATGTTTACTGTGCAAACATCCACATTTGCTTGAGAAATAAGCTGAACATGAACTGCCAGTCAACAGCACATGTATATGCATGTATTTATATGTGGCACATATAGTTTAGCCCTGTAAGTTGCATGCATCATAGCAAGCCATTATGCAGTCTGGTTCTGTGTAACTGTGACAGCTTTTGGAGATGTGCATGGAAAATTTAAACAGCCATTTAGTTGAGTAGCTAGCATAAAACCAGAGCCTGGCAGATGACATATGTTAATATGTCAGTTCTTTTTCTGCACTGTAATTTGTTCTTTTGCACACAAGCCCGGGAGCAAATTAAATATGTATTTGAATTATTTGAATTTGAATTTGTATCAGCAGTATGCTAAAGCAATGAATGGTGTGGTGATTAACATTTCTGAATTGCTGCTGTGTTAAATCAACTCATGTGTACACAAGTGCAGTTTCATTTATGTATTCTTCAGTGATTATCTGCCCAATGATAAATATCTTCCAGGGGAAACTAACATGTCTTAGAACAGTATCCTTGTTTTTATAGACTGGATCTCTCACTGTTTGTATGTTTGTACGTATGCTTGTAGCTTGTAGTCCTGTGGAGCAAAATTTCTTCAGTCTGCTTCTGGTGTTGCCCTGATGTTTCCCAAAGACTGAGGTGCCAATCATGGAGGCTAGTGGAATAAATGAGGTCTGACACTGGGCATCGGTAATCCCTGGGCTGGATGTAGCATCCCCCACTTCTTCATTATAGCTTAATTGAGCCACTCAAACACAGATGTGGATTCTGTATGCTGATGGTGTTCAATTTTTCAGTTAAATACACTCATGGGATTTTTTTTTCCTGTAAGAAGGATATGGGGCTTTTTGCCTTTGAATGCCTCTGTCAAGAAGAGTCTAGCAGCACAAATATTGTGCGATGACTTATGCAGAGATCCAGCTACACTGGAACTGGAACTCACATACTTCTGTATACAATGGCAAAAGAACACTGCAGCATGATGTGGCAAATCTTCGCTAATTTAATTCCCAACAACCTCCTAGAGTTTAGTCTCAATATTGCTGAAATATAACATCTGCTACATGCTGAATAAGCCACAAACTGAAAAGATATGTCACAATTTTCTTTTTTTACTGTGTGTGAATTCATGCACATACACACACTTAACTGTTGTGAAAGTGACATACCAATTATTAGTGCCAATATCATGTGATGGGGAGGCAGGGTGAGTCGATCATTGCTAATCTAGTTCATCGCAGTGGCTCTCTTGTGGTTTTGACACAGGGCTTCCTTGATCAGACGCCAGCATTTCAAGGCTGGACCTGGATTTAGTGAAGCCTGTCGGGGCAGGAGAATGTGAATTACGGCTCAATGTTCCTCGACAGTGCTGAGCCGGTGGCTTCATCTGTTCTGACAGGCTCTTGACTGTGTGTGATGATGAGAGACAGCTCCGGGTTGGTGCTCGGCACTGGCTCTTCAGCTGACAATGTGAATTATGGAGACCCGAAGGAACAAGAGCATACATCAGCAGACCCCCACTCCTATTAATCCCTCCCTCAAGGGTTGCAACAGAGAGACCCCAAACATTCCACGGCAAGGCTTGCACTCACTTCAGACACTGACTAGGACATGATGAAGGCAATGAACCCAGGTGAGGTACTGACTATTTCGGTATCCAAAGTTTCTCTTGCATTTATACGTGGCCAAGAGTTTGGAGAAGTGGCTTGTGACTGGAGGGTCGCTGGTTCAATTCCCCCGGACCAGGAGGAAAAAACTTGAGTGGGGGGGTGGAGTGAATAATCAACGCTTTCCCCCTTCATTGGTAACAGCTGACACACCCTTGAGCAACGCACCTAACCCCCCAACTACTCCATGGGTGCCTGACATGGCAGCCCACTGCTCCTGTGTGTTCACTGCATGTAGTGTAGTGCATGTGTGTTCAACCATTTCAATTTGTTGACCTTGCAAACTCAAGAGAGGCTGGGGGCATTTAATGGTTGAAAACTGCAAGCAGTGACTTGTGAAAATTTGTATTTTGCTATAAAATATACAATATCAAATACATGAGATGTCCCCTGGCATCAGAGAGAAAGCCGATATGAAATAAAACAGACTAAAAAAAAATAAAAAAATACAGCAAAATGAACATTGAAAATTGAGCCATTCCAAAGAAAAGACAAATCCTGTTGCAAGTTCCTTGCTAATCCTCCCTTTGGATGGTAAATGCCTTGCAGAGCTTAGAAACACACCACCCAGGCTGAACTGTGATGTACAATCTCCAGGAGACAATAGAATTGGTGAGTGTATTTTCTCTTCTCATGTCTCTGCCAAGTTCACATGCCCACACACACACACACACACACACACACAGCGCCAACTCCATCCTTCCCCCCACCCCCGGCCCTCACAACCCATCCGCCACCGCAAACCACCATAATATGACAGATTTATATGCCAGAGGGCGTTGGTAAGAATATATAGAAAACAAGCAAACTTTATATGAAGAAGCTTTCACTGGAACAGTTTTCTTCACAAAATGAAATGGTAAATAATCGTCACTTCCAATAAGATCCAATAAGATGGAGGTTGTTCTTATCTCTGTGAAATTAATGCTTTCTATCTATTTAAATGACTCTTAATTCAAAGATAATACGAAAGATAATGGATACTACATTACAGTACTGGGAAGCCATCGGCATCTTGCAACAGTAAACCTTGCCAGCAAGTTGAGTTTGTGAAAAGTGTTTGCAACAGAGACTATCCTGTTGCACATATGCTGTCAGCTAATCTCATTACTTAGAAAGAGCAGCCTCCACTGTTGGCATGTCGTGTTTGGTTAACACAACACACACATACACGTACACACACACACGCACAATGTGTTGTTGAATATATCCATTTCACTTTCAGTAAATTTGTATGTGTCGATCTTTGCTAGACTCTAATGAAGGTTGCAATTGATTTTACATTCCCGGCATGCTGTGTTTTCCTAGATGTCGGATTGGGATGTTCCAGCATCAAAATGTATATTGTTGCACTAATGCATGCAACTGTGTGAACAATTCCTAGTTGAATAGAATTGTGATGAAGTAAAACACACCATGAAATGCAGTTCAAGGAGAAGCTACAAACACAGTATGATGTATGATCTCTACTCTGCTGCAAAAGCAGTAGGTCTTTATTCCTTTCACTGTTTTGTTGTATGTCATTTAGGGGCCGTCTTTCCTGGCTGTCAGGAACAATAAGATTTCTGCGGGAGAATTGTCTGGTCATATCATCAGGTTTTAACCTCTGCTGAATTGAATAAGATTCTGCACCAGGAAGGACACATTATTGAGTTGACAGCTCCATACTAGTCCGAGCCAAACCTCCTCCTTTTACACAGCCCTATATGCATTTGATTCCATGCAATTAGATTACTTTAATATCCGTCACATTTCTTTCACTCAGTATTTTCACTCAACATCAGCATCATCTTTCATTATCTGCTACTACTTTGGAGGTCCTCCACTGGACTCATAAATACTGAGGATTTTTCAATTGCTGTCAATCTGTCTGCTGCCTCATAAATTTATTGGCATCACAGAGGGTCTTTGGGCTGAAGGGGAGAGCTCCTGAATCTCAGATTGATTACTGTGTTAGGGATGAGGGGTGTGGTATTCCGTATATGAAGCATTCTGCAGCTGCAGACATTGTTGCACAGGATTCACTCGCCTGATCTGTGCAATACTGGTGACATAGATTCCCTCGGCCTTAAACATGCAGCTCCAATGAATTATTAACACCGTAGCAGAGGTGGAGAAAGACACAAAAGACATGCGATCACAACACATCTGGCTAGTGAGCTGCTCTGGTTTGACAGTAGAATTGGGCATAAAAAGAAAAAACAAAAAAAACCTGCCCTATTTTGCAATTATAAGTAGTGGTAGTTGGTGTGAGGGAAGAGGATACAGAAGAAAGGGCGAGGTGGAAGTGGATGATTCGCTGTGGAGACCCCTGAAAGGAACAGCTGAAAGAAAAAGAAGAAGTAATATATAAACAATTTCACCATCCCTACAATGTGTAAATGTCTGCATAGAATTTTGTGCCAATCCATCCAGTAGATGCTGAAATAATTTTCAGGCTATACGGAGGAAGTATGCTCTTGTATACTTAAAATTAATAATCAGTGGTATGGACAGGCTGCTTAATCTATGCAACTGAGTTTGTACATAAGGACCTAAAAAAATGGACACATCTTACCTGAGGAGTTCATTTTGTTGCTAAAGCAAGTTTTTTTTTGGAAAGCCTCATATTGTGGCATAATGCCTTCCACAGAATTCTTAATGGACTTGTCACCATTGTCTTTCATTAAATTTATTATGATAACAGGGAAAAATCACAGCAGTGTTGGAAAAGTTGGACTTGAACTTCTGAAATACAAATCTCCTTTCTCTGACTGGATTGCTTCATCTTATCAACACAAGGATTATATTACTTTGCATAACTGAAAGGTACATTGGGTGAAGGCATATGGTAAGCTCACCACAACTAATGTTATGATTGCAGGATTCAAGGCTCCCAGTTTGGGTATAGCTAAATGGTTCACTTGTTAAGTGCAAACCCCTTGCCCTTGAATAATAGGTTTTTTTTTTTTGGATGATTGCATGGTTGATTAGTCTTCAGAGCCAGTGTCAAGGATGAAGCTAACATTACTGTTAAGTTCACTCGCCTGGACTTCACTTTTTGTTTAGATTCGTAACTTCTGACTTGCCGGATATGTGTTGATCCATTAGCTAAATAGAATAAATAAGACAGAGAGAAGAGAATGGTTGTTTACTTATACTTACTAAATACACATGCATACATCATATATTCATTCACCAAGTCAAAATTTGTACTGAATTTAAAATATGTTTTGTATTGTATATAAAGAGAAAGGTTTGGTCTTCTATCAGGTCACTTTTTAAGAGACGGGTAGGAAAAGTCAGTGCCATGGATAAGAAGTAAGAAAAAATGCCAGAGGCAAGTTGCAGTTTAAAAACTATTTGTGAACTGTGGCAGGTTTTGACAGAAAGAAGAGAATGGTTGTTGACCCCATGAGAAAAAACCTTTTACTCACATCAATTTCTGCCCCCTGAGTAGTCTATAGTTTCATAAGTGCACTTTCACCTAGAAGGCAAATATGATTGAACAGTATTACTAACATTTACTGTGATGACGCAAAAGGACTGCAAAGCTCTTCAAGATACACCTGAAAACCTAGTGTCTCATGCAGTTTTTCTCTTGTAAGTCTAGCAATCAAGCACATTTTATCTGCATGCTGTTGACGTAATGGAACCATTTTGTTTAGGCAAAGACCAGTTTGTCGTCGGCAAAGATAATTGCTGTAATTATTTTTCTGGCTACTTTTTCGTTGTCAAGTTATGAGGTACTTGACAAATGTCTTGAATTCAAATGTACAATGTTAAGTTCTGTCAGTCAGTCGTGCTATTACAGCCTTTCTATTCTTAACTCCACAGGAAATCTGAATATCATAAGGTGAAAATGTTTTAAGATCTTGCCATGTATAATTTTTATGCTGGAACTGAAAACTGCTTGTTGATAAAGCCCCAAAGGCAGCAAATATAATAGTGTATGAAACTTGCTTTGTTATATGTCTGCTATGTTCACATTCTTGTACTTTTCCATTTTCTGCTACTACATTTTGCAGGCCAATATACTTTTAATTCCATTCTATTTATTGGACGAGTTACTCTACAGATTAAGAGCGTTAATACAAAATATATGTCATATTGTAAACAACAATTTTTAAATCAATATATCTTTTTAGCAATTAGACCAACACACACGCAGGCACACACATCCACACACACACACACACACCAATGACTAAAAAAAATGCTCAATATCATATCTGATAATTGGGTAGTCCAGTAATCAGCAGACCCCTAGTGTTTATGCCTGCTGTTAAATTCATTAAAGAGTTTCCAAGGTCAAATAAAATGACAGCTGTCTGTCTGTGACTTCAGAACACTTGGCTGCATTCAAACTCATTCCATATATCATGCTCAAATGCATCTGTCAAAAGTCAAATCTTGAACTAGCAGAGACTTAACATTTTAAACTAGGTGAGATGAAATATGCTCCTGTTTTTGAAGGAGCTGGGACGTTGACAAACCAGCTCCAAGATTTTTCCACTGGACTAAAGCAGTGTGCTTGTTTAGCCATGGCTTTTACTACCCCCTTGGTAAACACTGCCGCTGTCACATAGGGCTCTTGTACCTCGCTGAGCTCTGAATACAGACATGGCCCATCTATCAGAATGGCTCAGTCAGCACATTTCTTGCAGTGCAAAGAGACTTCATCCCAAGGCACAAACCCCCACCCTTATTCACCCCAAGTATTCTCTAATAGCTCTCCACTTGATGTGTGAGAAGCACAGCTTGTGGTAGACCACAAAGCATTGAATCATTGTGTGCTGATAAAACACTCAACACAGTGAATGTGTGCAGGGAGTCCATCTCCAGAGTGCCAGCAATGACTGCAGATGAGACGGGGCAGTCCATGCTGATCGATTTCATTACAGGCAGCTATAATGGCATTGTGTTTACTGGACAGAATGGCAAATTCACTGAAAACCATTTCCCAGGTTTCATTTCATAAATCTTAAACCAGCACAGGTGGGGGTTATCAACAAATAGGATTGGGGAGGATTTTGGTCCATGACCATAAAAGGATAATCGCATGACTTTTGCAACAGTTCTCTGTGAAGGGCTCACATTTGGTAATTGGACTGGCTTCCCAAATGAGTTGCAGGAATCCAGTTTCAGGGGTGAATGCTTGATGCAATGTTCAGTCTCTACATGTTTCAAATTCCAGCTCTTGAAACGTGATTCTCTCCCACATTCAAAGTCAAGTTAATACAGTAAATAAAAATACTGTTGTGACAATTTTTTTTACCACATTATTTTTGGATCAAATGAAAATCCCTCCTCCGTAAAAAGAAACTGGTTACAATGCAATGCGAGGCTCCCAGACTCTGATGGTGATGAGAAAGGAAAAGGGTTTGAACAATTACCCATCAACAAGATATGTGCACTCAAGTAAAAATAGCACGCAATACATGCAGGGCTTGTTCTGCTGACTGAGAATCTACAGGCAAAACAGGCTGAAGTGAGGACTGTCAAATTAGGCATCAAATTATGGTAGCTAGTGTATTGTAAAGCAGCATAAATGCCCCAGGAAGACAAGATCTGTAAAAGTCCAGAAAAGACAACAAAGAAAGAATATCTTTCAACACAACAAGCTCCATCTGCAACTGCTCGATCTACAGTATAATATCTTACTTAATATACTGTAATTAATGAACATATTGTGGCCACAGTGATGTGTTTCTCATCCATATATGTCAGCTTTGTCATTCAGTGTGTGAATGTGAGCCTCTTAACATAAGATATGCTAAACAGAAACTTACATTCTGCTTATTCATAATTGACAAGTGTTTTACATCGAAACTCAGAACTTTTTAATCCACAAATTAAAGCAATTGTTTTCTTCGTAAGTAATTTAAATGTGGAAATTACCTTGTGCAGAGCAAAGTGGTGCTAAAGTATGTGAACTAAGATACAAGACTGTGCTGCACTCAAAATATTTTCCCAGTATTGGCAGGTCTACAGCAGAGAAGAGCAGAGAGGATCAACACAATCTGTGGAAATATTGGATTTAGGTGTTGGTTTTGCCTAAAGCAAAAATTCTATCACTCCTGGTAGAAAGAATACATTTGTGAGATCACTACAATTCAGATGCCAAGCCACTGGAGAACAGCAGGAATCACAAAGTAACAAATGGGTCACAAATAGGGCTATTTAGCATGCAGTGTTAGGATTAATCACAGTCAGTACAGCTGAGGCTTCTTGAAATTCGGTCAACACTTTTTTCTCCCGTTTTGAAAGTAAGTCTCGGATGAGAGGAAAACTCTTGTTGGTGCAACCAGGTACTGTCTGTCTGTACCAAATTTCTTGGCAGTCTTTTCACTCAGATGGACAGACCAAGCAACCAACAACTGCCCTCCCCAGAGTGCCTCTGCTAGTGTGGCTAAAAATATGTGCGATGAAAGTACTGATTCTAGTATCACCTGTCTCATCTGTCTTCTGTGTAACTTTTTGATGCTTCTTGACTGATGGGCCTTTTTTTGGAAATTGGAAAATTAATTCTATAGTACTTTAAGACTTCTATTAATGAATCCATTCTTGACCCTGAACAATGCTATCACAATTCTGTACCTCAGCTGTATAAATCTCGGCCCTTATTTCCTACTACTGACTAGTCTCTCTATCGCCAATCAAGCCCATGGTTCTTGAAAAAAAGGCCCAAACTAATTAGTTAGGCTGTAATAGTCTCAGAAAAAATTTCAATCTGCCTTTCGTGCACCTCATAGCAGCAAGACAGCTTCTTTCAAGGTGATGAATGGCTTGCTTTTAGTAACTAAGGTGGAAAATCCTGTTTTAGTTCTCCTAGATCTCAGAGCAGGTTTTGACACAGACGATCATTCACTCCTACTCTCCGGGTTGGCATCTCTGCCACTTGCTTTAGGCTGCTTTCTCTCTATCTGCTGAACAGAACTTTATCTGATGCCATTGGAGAGTTCAGGTCATTGCTGTAATATCCTCCACAGGTCCATTGTGGGTTCAGCTCTCATCCAAATATATACTATTCTTACATTAGATAACATGTTGTGAAAGACCAGTGTGTTTGGATGTGCCTCACTCTCCACTAAAACACTTTCAGGTCATTTGAATCTTGGTGATCAAGCTTAAACATCCATGTTAGATGCTAGAAAACAATCTATTTGTTGAGCTATTCTTTCTACAAGTGTATCAAATATCTTTCTTTTACTTTATGTGACTACGAAAATAAGGGCAGCTATGACTTAACTCCCATCACTTCATTGGTTTCTCCTTCATTTTGTGTGGACTTAAAGTTGATTGATCTTCACCATCGAGGTGTATTTTTGTCTCGCAGCTATCTACATCGCTGTGCAACACTGCTGGGGCCAGATGCAGAAAACTGTGCAGGTTCACAACTAAAACTGTTGTACTCTTGTGTTCATACAAAGATACAAAGACAGAAGCACATGTACAGTTGTGTAATTGTGAAACAGGGTGAGAGTGTGGAATTCATTGATTTCCATTTCCACATGAGCCTTTAATGTATGTACTCTTAATCAGCTGTTTCCATATCAAGCCTCTGTCTGCTAAACCAGTCTTTAAGACCTGTGGCTATTTTTAGCACGTGTTATTATTAGTAGTAACTAATCATATTAATTGTTAATAATTAATAAAATTAATGATATTATATGTACCTGTGTGATTTTTCATCATTATCATACATGATTCATTTCACAGCACTAATTGAAGCAGACTTTATTAAATAGGCATATTAAATCTGTCATCCGTGATAAAAGTTAGCCAACAACCTAAATAAATATTTTTTTTATTCAGATTGGATCCATCACAAAGTGTAGAAAACTGTGTACAGATTTGCACATCTGCAGGTCTGAAATATGCGTGAGGTGCATTCATTCTCACTGTATTCTTCTTTTTTAAATGGCAGTTTATGTGTGGAAAATTGGATTTCCGTGGTTTCTGTGCTTATGCATTTTTCCACTTTGAACAACATTAATGAAACTCTGTTTGTACGTATCATTTGCAGCCCATTTTTAATTTTGATTATCTTCATTGTTTACCTTGATGCATACATTGCAATTTCACTTTTAAAGCACCCAGTAACACTGATATGTGCTGAAACTATGAAAGTAAAAGTGAACATTTTGGTAGTTTGTTATTTAAATGTTAACAATGACATGCCAAAGTCTGCATGCTCCAACTGTGATTGGTGGTTCTAAGTATAGCATGTGTCTTAAAATCCAGCTCAGTAAGTGTTCTGGTTAAATTTAGAAAGAAAAAAATCCCATACTCGTTTATACAGCAACTTCACAATGTGCTCTGTAATCGACTACAAAGTGCAAAAACGATGTTGAAGGTCCCTCATTAAAAAAAAACAAAAAGCAGCTCCTTTGACATGATAAACAATATTCTGAGCTCCTAATGCCATCAGCACTCTGCTTAATGGCCTCCAATCATTGTCTCTTTCTGTGTATAGGAACTGACATTGCAATGCACAGAGAAAGCTGTGGTATATTTATTGAATCAGGCTACCTTCTTGTTCGAATCAATACTTGGATTTATGAGCAAGTCTGCTACATATTTTTACCCTTACCTCCAGAGTGGAGGGCATTTTAATTGGTGAAATCTATTCCTCTGATTAGACATAATTCACACTGGGTATTGTTTAATTCACTTGTAATCGAAGTGCGGCGTAAAGACAGGCCTCGTTAATTAATTAACGCTTGGATCCTTCACGTGTAGATAAAATCAGCGGCACATTCCTCCATTTATAATTCAGAGAGAAAAGTGAAAAAAATTGCTTCTTGTTCCTGAAGTGATAACATTTATTCAGACAAGAGAGTCTTAGATGACAAGTGAAATAATTGGATATTCAAAGAATCAGCCTACAACGCTGGACTACGCCTGGTAAATTAGAGTTAAACAAATTCACATGCTAACCTACCTCATTCCATGACCCTATTTACATCTGTTATTAACATGTAATCATGATTTGTATTCATTTGATTTTAATGCTTGTATGAATGGTAGCAATAGAACCATTTAATTCCATCCTGTCTTTTTGTTAGTCCTCTGTTGGGGTCCTCAGCACACTGAGTTAAAACATGGAACAGGATTGAGAGCAACCAGAGTTCTCCCATCGTCTCCCCTCTGCAGGATATTTTTTCAGTACTCTTTAGGCTAGCTGCAGCCTTTTCTTAAACAAAGCATGTCTCCTTGTAATAAACCGCCACATACTGAGGAGTAAAACAACAAAACGTATGCTTGTAGTGAGAGAAAGAGAGAATGAGAGAACAGCAACAAAAGTGGCTGTGAATATGAAGCAGAGGAAAATGTTAGCAGCTTTGTATGTTGTCTCTGTGGCAGTAATACTAGAACCTGCAGTAGACTATAGGCAGTGTGGCACTTAACACATTCTGCATCTTTGCAAGACCAAGAAAAGCCTCCTCCGTTGTTTCTCAACTGCTGGACATAAGAAGTACATAAGAATTCTGTCAGTGGTGGTAACATAACACAGATCTGGGGTTTAAGTACATTAATTGTGGGTTACATACATTTTCCGAGGGTACCATACAGAAAGTGCTTTCCTGGAAATGCAACTGCTGGCTGTCACCTTCTCCCACCCACCAAGCTTTTATATGGCCACCTGACAAACTGATCAAAATGGAAGTACTGCAGCGTTAAACAGTATTGCAAACTCACTCTGGCACTGTGCGACAAAGTTTAGCTTGCTGTAACCAGTGTAGCTGGTGTCTGGCAGATTTATGTTTTTTCCTCGGGGCTTTTCATCGCTCCTGGGAGCAGTCAGGACTACAATCCTGTATACACGACTTGACATGACTTGATTCAGTTGCTCCTGATAGCAGCTCTCGCACATACTCGCGGCCCTCCACACTTACTGTATGAAAGGTGAAGCCACTACTTGAAAATTCAACAAATTCAGGCACCCTGGTAGCTTAATGTTTAAGGTATATGCCTCATCAGCCCAGTCTATGGCTCAACTAGCGGCTGTGCGAAATCTGCTGCATGTCTTCCTCCTCTCCTTATCCCCACATTTGCTCCCTCTACCACAACTGTTAAATAAAGGCTAAAATGCATTTTTTTTAAAAAAAAAAAAAAAAAAGCCTTGAACGCTCAATATATCACGTATATATCGAGGCACCCTAACACTCAAACTGATCACACACTGTTGAAAAAGAGAATGAGTGGTTTGAACACAGAAACAGAACAATGATTCTGGTTTTGCCAACCACGCAGTGCATGCTGGAAAGTATGTGTGGTATGAGTCATAATATTTCACTCACTCCCTTCTTCTCAGAAGGTCAGTCTCAGTTCCACTGGAGTCAATGGTATCCTCACGAGTGCAAGGGAACAAAAACACCATGGATACACACCAAGGTGCATTGGCTGTATGAGCCAAAAAAAGCCAGAGGAAGCCCCACGGGTGCCAGCAACTCGGCCGGCCAGCTCTGCCTACCCAATTTGCATATTTAGATTTGATCACAGAGCAAGCACAATCAATGTAATGATAATCATTATTGATACCAGGTGAAAATACAAGCCCCCTATAATTAGTTATATACAAATAAGGTATCCATGCAAACTGCATGTTAATATTCGGTGAAATTTGAGCCTATTTGCAATCTGTAGTATCAGTATCAGTAAATACAAACATGAGAATGAAAAATGCAAGCACAACTGAGAAAAAACAAAAAGTGATAAGAGCATCAGCAATAGTTTGAGAATCTGTTAGTTGGAGCAATTTCTGTTGATTTATATTCATGTGTTTTTAAAAGTGTTCTGACACTGCTCTGAGCACATCAAATGGGACTGTGCTTTTGGTGGAGGGAATCAGAACAATGTCATTACTGTCCCTGATCTTAGCGCACAAAAAGCTCCCTTACAAAAATCTGCAGTGATTTATATTGATGTGACTTTGAAAAGGTTCTGGCAGTGTGCTGAAACCATAAGATGGAACTTTACTTCAGAAGACAGGAGAAGATGTTTGCCATTACCTTTGAAAATTGATTTTTTTTTTTTTTTGCCTGTAAATAATTTAATATAAGATAAGCTACTGAGTTTGAAGTTTGCCTCTGTCAGGCCTTGATATCTCTTTGGCCTGTTGAATCTCTCACTACAGTGCAGTAACGTCACTTTTCCAGGCACTGACGACGGTCACATTAAAATGCTCAGTGAGTTTTTAAAGAGGACAAGTGTGGAGGAAAAAAAAAAAGGCAAAATCAATCTTCAAATGATTAACTATCATTTTCAGCTGCACTGAACTGAGTAATGTGTGCCCAGGAAAATGACTTGTGTTAAAGTCCCTTTTCTCCACTTATAAGAGAAAATTATAGAGTATAAGATCACCAAGACAGCATGCAGAGTGACAGTAGGTGTTGCTCAGGCAGTTGTACACCTTGTTTACCTTGAAATGCTACAGTGAATTATGTTCGTTTAATAAGGAGTGAATGGAGTTAGGAAGCTTTTTCCCATTAGCATGTTCGGAGATGAAGGGGTTAAAATGATGAATGAGTCACAACGCAGCTATTAGGTGGCCCTGACCTACTAATGATGTTGGTCAATTGAATTGACTGTCCATGTTAATGCAATACATTTCATTACATCATCATTGTTGCTTTAACTGATTACTGTCAAACATAATCAAGCATTTTTCCCCCAAACACTGCTCCTCTGTTTGCTCCATGCACTGCCTTTCCTAATCACATGTATCACCAGCACATATTTGTCATGCAGAGTGCACCAGAAGCCCAGTGTTCAGGCATTATGCTGTGAGCTCTGGCATGCATTAGCATAACTGGTATTCCATAAATATTAGTCTTGCAACACATTTTCAGCTTGAGTGACTGTGTTCATATTAAGAGGTGACAAACAGATGGGATGTGCGAGCTACAAAAAAAGGCAGGCTTGGGGCTGTCAAATCAATTCTAGGAGAAGTTGTAATGCCGCCTATGCTAAGCGATCCCTTAATTAAATACAAAGACTGATGCAGCTCCATCTTTTCGGCTTCGAGTATCTGAGGAAAAGAATCCACACTGTTCAAAAGGCTCCTTATTATCACCAATAAGCAAGCTGTGAAGGATAATTGAAATTGAATTTCACTCAACCAACAATTTGAAATTGCTGTAGCAGGTGAATCAGCATAAACATTGCTTCTGATTGTTGCATTGTTATAGCTGTAGAATTTCATAAGTTTGATAACTTGAGTCCCAGGTAATAATAGTAATGAAAACTGTGTTTATTTTTCAAACGTTTATTTTTCATTCTTTTGGGGGGAAGGGAAATAAAGAGCAATTACAAAATAAAGAGCATAGACACAAACAAAAGAAATCTATCAAAAATATTTGTAATAAAAGATATAAAGGCAAAACCAAGAGATAGCTGTGGTAACATAACAAAATGCTATTATGCAACAACAAAACAGCCATTAGTCAGAAAGGCGAATCTATAAAAATATGTTTTGAAGCAGGGTTTAAAAACAGACAGTACCAGCAGACTGAATACTAAATGTACTGCTCCAAAGCCAGCAAGGCAAAGCCTCCATTACCCCATGACTTAAACCTGCTGAAACATTTAAACAATGGGATCTGAGAGGCCTTTTGGGACAGGAGGGTGTAAAAAGTTCACTAAAATAATCCATTGCCAAGCCGTGCAAAGCTTGGTATGTAATTCTAAAGTGGATTCTGAAAGAAATTGGCAGGTACTACAAAGAAGTTCAAGCGAAGTGGTGAAAATGTCTTAGTCAGTATCCTGGCTCCATTTTGGAAAGTGGGCTGTAACTCCAGCATAGACGCAGGTAAACAAATAGTTTCAAGGTTTAGGCAGAAGACCACGAATTCATGAATCACTTTATCAGCACTGCTGGACATTGTTGATGTTAAAATATTCCTGTATTGGTAAAACACAACTGAAAAGTTTTACAGAAACACCCATGTTCTAGGAAACACATCTGATGTTGGAAATAAGGGGACCAAGCAGCTGTTTGCTTGTGTAAAGAGTTGTGTTGTTAGGGTCCAGTTGTAGAAAGTTCAGAGACATCAGGTCATTTAGTTCAGGTATTTTTGACATGTTACTGCCTCTTATTCAGTCTCTCTGAATGTCCCAAACCCCAAAATTACATTTGTACTGTAATGGGGCACTGAACAAACTTCAATCATGTCAAAACCTGGCCATATAAAAGAAAGTCTGCATAAAATCAACTGATTACAGACAACGTCAGACATACTGTACAAACTGTACCACACTAACGGTCGCATACAGTGTAGGTGCTGTTATGTTATCCCAAAATTGTTCAAGTTAATTAGAGGAAATTATTTGTGCATCATGCAATTCATAGGAGTCAGTTGGAAATTATAGTGTCTGACGAGTCCATTCAAGAACTCAGAACCACAAATCATCATTTAAGGTTTAACTGTTATTGTGATTATACAATGCAGGATTGCACCATAAAATGTAGTCATCCTATGCATTTAGCCTTTCATACTACAGCACACACATTAAAATAATAATAGACAATAAAAAATGATAAGCAGGTCAGATATTTTGAGGTTAAAACAAGCAAATAGGCAATAAAGTTTGAGGCAGTCACTTGGCATGCATGGTGCACGGTATGTGAGAAATTTATTCAGTATCTTCAAATCTAAGCCTCTTCTGATTAGAACCGTTTACTACAGTGGGGATCGAAAGTTTGGGCACCCCTGGTTAAAATTTATTTTAATGTGCATAAAGAAGCCAAGGAAAGATGGAAAATATTTCCAAAAGGCAGATTAGACATTCTTATAACATTTTTTAAAAAAAAAGTCAGATCCTTCTTTCAATTGTTTACACTCTGAAAATAACAGAAAAGGGAAAAAAGCATCTGCAAAAGTTTGGGCATCCTGCAGAGTTTATAACATGCACCGCCCCCTTTGGAAAGCTGAGACCTGACAGTGTCATGGATTGTTCACAATCATCATCGGGCAAAGACCAGATGATGTCAATCTCAAAGGTTTGAAATGCCCAGACTCATCTGACCTTGCCCCAACAATCAGCACCATGGGTTCTTCTAAGCAGTTGTCTAGAACACTGAAACTGAAAATAGTTGACGCTCACAAAGCAGGAGAAGGCTATAAGAAGATAGCAAAGCGTTTTCAGATGCCAATATCCTTTGTCTGGAATGTAATTAAGAAATGGCAGTCATCAGGAACAGTGGAAGTTAACTCAAGATCTGGAAGACCAAGAAAAATATCAGACAGAACAGCTCGCAGGATTGTGAGAAAAGCAAGTCAAAGCCCACGTTTGACTGCACGATCCCTCCAGAAAGATCTAGCAGACACTGGAGTTGTGGTACACTATTCCACTACAAAGAGATACTTGTACAAATATGGTCTTCATGGAAGAGTCATCAGAAGAAAACCTCTTCTACGTCCTCAAGTTCTGTGGACCGATGAGTTTAAAATAGAACTTTTTGGCTGGAATGAACAAAGGTACGTTTGGAGAAGAAAGGGCACAGAATTCAATGAAAAGAACCTCTGTCCAGCTGTTAAGCATGGGGTTGGATCAATCGTGCTTTGGGGTTGTATTGCAGCCAGTGGCACAGGGAACATTTCACGAGTAGAAGGCAAAATGGATTCAATAAAATTTCAGCAAATTTTGGACGCTAACTTGATCCCATCTGTGAAAAAGCTGAAGTTAAAGAGAGGATGGCTTCTACAAATAGATAATGATCCTAAAGACACCTGAAAATCCACGATGGATTACATCAAGAGGCGTAAACTGAAGGTTTTGCCATGGCCCTCACAATCTCCTGACCTCAACATAATTGAAAATCTATGGATAGACCTTAAAAGAGCAGTGCGTGACAGACAGCCCAGAAATCTCAAAGAACTAGAAGACTTTTGTAAGGAAGAATGGGCAAAGATACCTCAAACAAGAATTGGAAGAGTCTTGGCTTACTACAAAAAGCGTTTACAAGCTGTGGTACTTGCCAAAAGGGGCAGTACAAGGTATTAACTCTGCAGGGTGCCCAAACTTTTGCAGAGGCCATTATTTTGTTTTCTGTTATTTTGAAAGTGTAAATGGTGGAAATAAAATCTAACTTTTTTTGACATATTATAAGAATGTCTCATCTGTAATTTGATGCCTTTAGGAGATTTTTTGGAGAAGGCACAGCTGAATTTTTAACATTGATTCAGCTTGCTCAATTTTCCTGTCCTGTAATACAAACACTGAACATGTCACTTGATATAATTATTTCAACCAGAATGTCATTTTGTTCTGAAAAACTCAACATATTCACATGAATTTAACCTGCTTACAAAATGCAAGTGGTGTCTACAAAAGCTTTTTCACATTTAAAAAATAAAAAGACACGTGGGTGTTCCAGAAAATTAGACACATGCATGTTTCCAAATCCAAATTTTGAAGGGTTGCATAGCTACAGGCAAGTTGGCTTTGGGACAAAGAAATAAAGCAGCAGCACTTGAGATTCAGATGTGTAAAAGTTATTTCATTTTGATTTTGTTTCGTTTTGTTTTTTGGGTTTTTTAGGGTTAGGGTTAGGGTTAGGGTTAAGTTCTCATAGGTTTACTTCACTTTGCACAATGCTTGTCATGTTCCTGTTTCATTCATGTACAAAAGATTTAAACCAGGGATTCAAAGTAGCGCTCATTTAGCACAATGGAGAATTCACTTTTCAGAAACAGGCTTTGTCTGAAATCATTCCTTGTTTCCTATATAGTACATGTTATTGACCCTTCGACCTGGTGGCGCTGCCCTCGAAAGTTGAAATAAAAACATCAACACTCCAGACTTTCATAATGTTGCATATTAACATGCATTTTTTCCTTTTAACTGGTTCCTGAATGTTTTTGAGATAGGACATTTTCATCTGAACAGCATGTGAGTTTGCCAAGCTTAAGTAGATTTAAATGGTATTTAAGAACAGAAGGCTTTTTAAACAAATCAGAATAGTCAAAACACATCTGGTGTGGTGCTGAATGAGAATACAAATGTGTTTGTCTGTCAAATCACAGGATATATTACATACTATACTGTGTTAGTCCCATGAGGATCTCCTGGGGGTTGGCTACCTTATCAGATATATACAATGCTGAAAAGGGTAAGATGCTATGGATGGATGGGTTGATGTGTAACACATAATGCAACCTACTCAATGTGCCTCCTGTGTCATGCTTGGTTATAGATGGAAAATACATTTAGGATCTACACTCCTCAAACATCCACTTAAGTGAGAAAATCACATTATCAACCCCATTTACTCATTTTCTAGCTTCTCCTAGCCATTCAAGTTCATCACCTTCTTTCATTGAACTTGAAATCCACCAGCAGATGTCCAAGTGATAAATAAATATATAAATGACTGACTCTGAGGTTTGGTTCTGTCACCACAGAGGTATCCTTATTCACTCACAGGAATGTGATTTGGCAGAGGTGATGCGGTGCTTGGAGGCCTTTAGAGGTAGGAATTTTGAAGTCTGTGATGAGAGAGGAGAGACAGAAGCAGAGAGAAGGAGGGTTCTTATCACTATTATCGCAATTAAACCTTGTGTGCTGCACTCCTACATATAGTGTATGCTGCTCCTGTGTTGCACCATCTAATTTACAGGCTGAGAGACAGCAGGTGCTTAGGACAAAGTAAACAGAGGGGAAGTTGGAGGGAGGGATTGTTCAACCTGCTCTGTTCTGCTATTATGTGGCTCCCTGCCGAACTGAAGACAAGGAGGCACCTCTCTTGGTATGCAAAACCTGTTTAGCTCTCCCTGTCTACGTACTAGGCCAGGACCCAAGGTCATACTTCCAGGGTAGGTTTCGTAAATGTTGTTCCACCCCCGAGGCGTCAGCCAGCGAGAAAATGAACAGACACTTTGTGTTTTTCAGCGTGTTCCTGTGGGAGAAATGGCTGAGTGCCACACTGAACCCGTCTTCATCTCCTTAGCTGAACACTCCGTTATTCAAAACAACAGTTTACCCTCTACCCAAAGTTATGTTTTAACATAAATAACTTGTTTCTCAATTAAACAACTTGGCCCATTAACATCACCTTGGATAAAAGGTCCGTATTTGTAAATGCAGACTACTACAGTAAACAGGATTAGGGATTGCAGATTATGGATCAAGGAACCCATGCTGAGTTTTAATTATACATATGTATGTGTGTTTGCGTGTGTGTGTGAAAAGCATTCATTTCTACTCTACTTGGTAAAATTCAGCCTACAGGGAATGTCCAGCGTTTAGGATTGCAATTCAGTGAATTTCCCGGACTCACAAAAGAGTGATTTAACAAGACTAAGGGTATACTTAGGATATTGACTGCGGTTCAGCTCCTTTTTAGTCGTGAAGCAGTCAATGTGTCCTCGTTCACTGAAGAACTCCACCATTACATGTCACTCAAAACCAAAGACATCAGCCTCTAGTGGTGCTAGAGGAAAATTATATCCACAAAGGATTCTTCCCCTGTGGACATTAATGTATGTAAGATTTTACGGGAATCCATCAAATATGTGTGGAGATATTTTAGGTTGAAATTGCCACAGTGCTCAAACAAATGATCCAAATTGATGCAGACATCAAGATCTTCAGTCCCTCAAGCTACAAAAGTTTATAAAAACATACTGCAACTCAATAGATAGACCTTTTAAGAGACCTTTCCTGTCTGGACAACAGTCATGCCATCAATCTCTAACATTTGTTATGGAGGAAAGGTCCAGCGTGTAGAATTTAGTGGGAAGTGTTGGCAGAAATTCAATATAATATTCATTATTAGATTTTCATGTAGTGTATAATTGACTGAAACTAAGCGTTACTACATTTTCATTACCAGTTATGTCCACAGGAGGACTTCTTCTCTGCCATGTTGCACCACTGTGTCTCTACAGTAGCCCAGAAAGGACAAACCAAACACTCACTTTCGATAGCACCTTTCAAATCTTTAGCTGCCACTGCAGTAGTAGGTGAGATGAGGGGTATTCAGCTAGTTGCAATTTGCAGCCACCTTCATGAATTTGCAGTCTCAGGCATAAGCCAAGATGACCTTGAGGACATCATGAAGGCCTATTTTTCTTGGATTTGACAAAGTTCCTCCAGCAACATGGACTAGATTCACAGACTGAGCTCTTGATGATAACTCCGCTTGATTACTTGATTATTTAAATGATTTGTTCCCCTTAACTGTATCTAAAACTGTCTCATGCCAACCTGGTAAAAATGAAATGCTTTATTAGTAAGAAAAGTCTTCACGTAGACCATTAAGGCACATTTGTGAAAGCCAGGTGATGATAGTGGCTTAAATACCAGCGGTACGAGAGCTCTGCAGTGGTGGTGCTGCCTCAGCTGCAGTGGCAGTATAATTAGCATACTGTCAGATGTCAGCCTGTTGGCCTCCAGACTCGTTGCAATGACCTTTAGCACTAGCTGTTTGAACTTTCTCTCAGAGTTAAATATACATTTTCTACATTGTTGCATGCTGCTTTTTTTTAGACACACATTGGCTGGCATTTCCATGTGAGTCACTCATGTTCTTGGAAACATGAGAACATGTTGGCATTTCCTTTCCCAACTACTGATTTTGGAGACTTTTATTTTAGCGCTACTTGAAATGACAATCCCCTCAGCCTGTGCTGTACTTTGTGTGTGGTGTTAATTAGCAAATGTTAGCCTGTTAACAAGCTCAGGTAAAAAAAAAATAAACATGAGATCTGCTAAGCATCAGCATGTTATTATTTTTGGTGTGAGCATGTTAGCATGCAGATATTCCCACTGAGGTCAAAGCACTCACAAGTGCTGTGCCTAAAGTACAGTCTCACAGAGCTGCTGAGCATGGCTGTATAGACTTTTAGCCTTGTACTCAGGTTAAGATGCACTGATTTTATCAGCCAAAGATCCACATATTATTTCTCTAATTTGACCAGAAATGTCAAGGCCAAGAGTGCTTTCCAAACCAGCAGCTCCTCGTTGTCCAGTCAACAGGAGCTTTGTCATCATTTTTAGCCACTGATGTCAAGCAACTGACTGTCCTGAGATATCTTGTGTAAGCCACAGACATAACAATGGCTGAATGGGAGCATGGGGTTGAACACGACTGTGGGGGCTGTGGGCCAGAGCAGGGTAGGAAATACAATGGTAACAGTGCTTTATTCAGCTAGCAGATGGTATGAATAGGTTTATAAATGCTTGAGTAGGCTGTCAAAATGATGTGATCTGGCATTTAACCATTTGAGATCTGTGGAGGAAAAAATATGATGTGATAACCAAGGACAGCACTATCTGTTCTGTGGCACTGTGCAGGGAAAAAATCTCATCTAAAAGTGTGGATTTGTTAGGAATAATGGCTTTCACAGTGCACTCAGATAAAGCATCTCATTTTGTAGATGTCACATGTTGTGATCAGTGGAGACTTCTGTACCGTATTTCCACCCAGAGATGCCTTTGAGATATGAATCCCTGCCAGACTGCTCTCTCAAGGGCCAGCATGCCTCCTCTTAACCAAACATTTGCATTCGCCACACATCTGTTAGTGTATCAAATCGTCCTCCTGCAAAGAGCACTTCTTTGAAAAAAAAAAAATCTCTGTCAAAGTTGATTTTTCAGCTCTGCTTTGACCTCAGTCCACTTAAGATTAAGTTCAGCCATTCATGAAGCACACAGAGCATCCTTCTCTGCTTCTCTTTCTGTAGATTTTATCAATTAGCATCTCATAAGTGCTCATGCAAACACACCTCCCCAATATAAATTGGAGAATTAGGGATATGAAAATTCATGTGATCTTTATACTTAATAGAACTTCACTGTAATTTTTTTAAACTTCATTTAATGTAATTTAATATTTTCCAAGTTCATTTAAATGCATGATGCAGTTAATGCATGTTGTATGACGGCAGAACGTCATGCATCAATTTGCTCTCACAGGCAGGGTGGGTTAAAAACTGGGACATGATGTATTGTTTAAAGTGACAGTGTTGCTGTGCACCAAAATGATCTTGTAACTAAAAAATGCTTGCATTTTGGTGTGCAGAACGTCAGCACTTGTCCCTTCATCTGTTAGTTAATTGGATGTCACGGCCTTTGGACAACAGATTTATGTTCTTGCAGGCTAATGCTTTGTATGAGATTGACTTTGGTTCTGTTAATGTGCAGCCTGAACACTGACATGGCCCTGTCTCATGTGTCACAACCTCCAATCTCACCATGCTAAGCAGCTCTGCTTCTCCCAGTGCCATGAGGCTAAACGTGCACTCAATCCAGCCCCGAGAGCAGCTGCCCATTTTAAAAGGCCGGCATTCTTTGGAATAGCTGGACTGAGAACGAAAGTAGTTCCTGAGCTCTTAAGCCCACGGAGATGCATTTAAATCAGGTATATGACATTTGCGTGTATATGCATGCTATGAATATAAAGACAGTGAGTGAAGCAGCTGAGGAGTGGATGAAAAAGAGAGTCATCGACAGAGGTGAAATGTAATGCAGAGGGCCGGCTTTGGAAATGCTCCTGGAGCTTTAACATCTGAGAAATGTCTGCTTTTGGTTCAACAGAAACAGATAAATATGAACTGACTTGAAGTGAACTCCCAAAGAGCAAAGTGCCATAGTGCTCATAGACAGGTGGAGATGCTGAGTGAAGTGTTGTGGGCCTTAGAGTAAAGAGGTTCTCCTTCTCAAAGTAGCATACTATCTGAAGTGTGGCATCATTCAGCAATGTTTTGGATCACTTCCTTTACAGCGGAATGATGTTGATGGCAAGTTATGGGCATCACAGAGTGGTTGCATTCAGAATTCATGTGACCATGGCAGTGATTTTCATCACAGAGAGTAATAACTCTGACAATACATGCATTGCATTTAAAAAAAAATAAAAATACTGCAAAGAACGACAACTCTAACAGCAAAATTAAAATATAGATATAATCAAGATAAAGATTTTCCAAAAATGACACCTGACTAATGCTACTGGCTCTAGCCAATATTCTGATGTTTTCTGTCTTTACAATGAAGTCTCTCTCTCCCAGTAGCAAAGCCTCTGGAGAGGACAGACTGTTGACCAGCTGTAAATGCCTAATGAGTTGGAGAGAATTTATTGCATCCAAAATTTGTATTATATCCATTTGATCCATTTGTGAGCACAGCGGTGTAATGGTGTAATATGGCACAAGACATATACAACATATGCAGTACATTATGGCCTGCATTCAGTGGGATTTCCATTTAAATTTAATATTGAGAGGTGTAAAGGTGCAAATAAGGGTCACAGTGTACGGTTAAAGATACTTCTTGTAAATAGCTAAGTGCCTTTATCAAGTGTGAAGTGTTTTTTTATTGTCCTTTCAGCTGTTTACAGTGGTACAGTGAACAGTGAAAGGAGACAGTGTTCCTCCAGGGACCAGGTGCTATTCTACATAAGAAGCTAAACCTGTAAATAACTATACATAGCGCAAAGAACCCAAGACTATACGTGCTGCACAAAGACTATACACAATGCACAAGAAAACAGTAAAGACAAAAGGAGCAGCATTGACCAGAACACGGTTTGTGTGGATGTGTGAGACAGCCATAAAGTGCAGGTAGGAGAAGTAATGTAGACAGTATAAACAGTATAAAGTGCAGGTTGAACAGTCATTGTAAACAGTATGAGGTGTAAATTAGCGTTGTGCAACATTGAGTGGTGAACGTCAGTCCAGCTTCTGAGAACTGAGGAGTCTTATGGCTTGGGGAAAGAAGCTGATGCACAGTGTGGCCGTAAGAGCCTGAATGGTTCGGTATCTTTTGCCAGACGGCAGAAGAGTGAACAGTTTGTGTGCTGGGTGTGCACGGTCATCCACAAAGCTGATGGTTTTGCAGATGCAGCTTGTGGTGTAAGTGTCCTTGAGGAGAGGAGAGACACTCAGATGATCTTCTCAGCTCTTCTCACTACCTGCGGCAGGCCCTTGCGATCCGCTGTGATGCTGTTACCAAACCAGGCAGTGATGCGGCTGCACAAGATGCTCTCAATGGTCGCTGTGTGAAATGTGGTGAGGGAGGAAGATGAGCTTTCCTCAGCTTCCTCAGGAAGTGGAGCCGCTGCTGAGTTTTCTGAACAGTGGTGTTGATGGGACCAGGTGAGGTTCTCCACCAGGTGGACACAGAGTTATTTGGTGCTCTTGTCAATCTGCACAGTGGAACCATCGATGTTCAATAGAGTGGTCACTTTGTGGTCTTCCGAAGTCCACAACTATTTCTTTGGTCTTGCTGAAGTTCAGGGACAGCTTGCTCAGGGACAGCTTGTTGACTTGGCACCAGTCTGTTAGACGCTGTGCCTCTGCTCTGTAAGCTGACTCCTTATGATGTGAGATGTGTGGCAGTGCTAAAGAAGGCTTTTTGTGGTCTCTCAATTAGAATGTCCAAGATCCAGCTGCAGAGGGAGGTGTTCAGGTCTCAGCTTTCCAACCAGATGCTGAGGGATGAGGGTGTTGAATGCCGAGCTGAAGTCAATGAACAGCATTCCAACATAAGTGTCCTTATTGTCCATATTTGTGAGGATCTTCTCCTCCTTCTGTCCATGTAAGTTGACTTTAATACCCATCCTAAATCAACAATTTAAAAGTGACTATTTAGCCTTCACTTTTCAGCAAGCATTGAGTTTGTGCCACAACACACAGTCAACATCAGCAGCAGTAGTGTTGACACGTCTCGTACTTTTGACTGTTTTCACACACTGTCTTATACACTGACCAAACAAATGTAGAAAGTAGGCTTCTTTTCTTTGACTTTATTAAATATCTGTGGCCATCACACAGCAGCAGAATTGAAATGATGTCTGAGAGAGGGGCTTTGTGCAATTTTGGCACGTGTCACAGCAGCAGTATCTTCATTAATTATTCAGTTCTGCTAATGTGGCATTACGGTTGCCTTATTAACCTTACTGCTTTTCTGCACAGCAAACAAATAAGCTGTTGCACACAGATACCAAGTTCATTCAGTGAAATCATTGGGAGCAAAGCAGCCGTGCTCAGAAATGAGTTCAGCACCATCGACGCTGTCGCTACATTTTTGCCCTCCATAAAACTTCAAATATCGTTTCCTGTCCTGATATTTTTTCTGTTATTTCCAGTGGATTATACAGAGCGTTTTCAGTTTTGATGTTTCATGAAATGGCTAACATTTGCAGTAGTGCCATTACTGCAAACTTGGAACTTTTATAATCACTTCAGTGAACATAAAATGAAACAGATAGAGGGCCTAATAGTGAAAACACTATTTATTTAGCCTAGAAGTTACTGTAATTGTGCAACGGTGTGAGCAAAGCTATAGGAAAAAAAATCACACATGAATTGTTATCAGTGGAGACACCATGAAAGCTTTAATTAATAAATCAGGTACTAACTTCATGTCAGCGACAGGTTACAGTGCAGAAGTCACTGCAGGGATTCTCTTCACAGTGATACCAGCTCTTTTTTGATCAGCAGGCTTGATACAGTGGTGAATGTTGGGTAAGCCTGATTATTGGCTTTCAATACGTTTTAGGTATCAACAGAAATACCCCAGTACACGGAATCAACATTTCTGGTTTATTTCGGAGTTAAAATGATCAAATCAAAAATCAAATGAAGCACTCTGTTGGTATCAGCATCACTTATAGGGTGCTGGCCAGGATCACAGTTTTCTTAGTTGATGTTGTGGGACTGTGTTAAAAAGTGTTGTTGTGCTTCATTGTGTCACACACACAGCAAGAGTTGCTGCTGTCCGCCTTTATTCCCTACAAAAGTGTTTCTAATTAGATTTCAAATGCAATCGCATTCTTGTCTCCCCAAGCATCATGTGAATTGAAGCCTCCAAGGGCTGCACATATTATATCTCATTACTGACAGCGCTGGTCACCTGGGACTTCAATCTGAATATCTGAACACTTAAGCAATTGCCTTCTCTCTAACTGCATTCCTGAGATTGATTAGGTTTGGGCTCCCTGAGCGCCACTTTAATGTCAAACACATAATGCATCTGCCATATTTTAGGTAGAAAACATTCAGTTTTTCACATAATTCAGCTAATGATATTTTCACCTAAGTGAGACATGCATTACGATGTTTTTTTCATTTCTTTTTCATTTGTATTCTTGAATGGTTTTAAAATTAACTATCAACAACACAGCAGTGAGCACCAGATGGTTTCCTAATTTGGATAATCTTATCATATGTGAATAGGATAAATCTCAGTACCAGCAGCGTAAAGTGTGACCACAGCCATCAATAAAAAAGGAGCAACATGGGTTGAGAAGTTAATGATCTGAAAGAGGGAATCTTAAAAACCCAACTGGAGCTTAATACAACAGATTAGTTATCTGATTAGAATTTAAAAAGGCATGTAGTAATCTTTAATGGCGTGAATTTTGGAAGGGTGGCCAAAACATTGCCTTCACAGTTGGTGCCATTAATGATGATAGTTAAAAAGACTACAAAAGGCTGGCAGAGGGCAGACTGGTTGGCTGTGTTTGCCCAAGCCGGCTGTGAAAACTGAATTCACTGCTACACACTGTTCTATCTGTGTCTCTTATTTCTGTAAGAGGAGAGCCCGCCAAACTGTAAAATGCTAACTGCTAAAAATGACCATTTTAATGTTTCTTCACTTGCCACAAATCATGAACAGAGGAACAGATCTCACTTGAATTAGTAAAAGTTGGTCTTCACTTCAGCATCTTCTACCACTAACCCCCTATCTCTGTCTGCTCACAACCCCTTATAACAGATTACACATCTGAGCTGGGAGCAGTTTAACAGGAGTGGTGTTCTCTTTGACTGTTTTATCAGCATAGTGTTTCAATGGAAAACTATCCAGCATTTCGTTTAAAAATGATTGGAGAAAAGTCTAGTAAATAAAACAATTTTTGCAGCAGAAATCTTTCAGATTTCCCGCCTTATTAATCATCTCCAAGATTTATTTTGTTACCGCTTGAGAGATCACAGGATTGGGAATCAGCAGTACAAAGTACATTGTTACTATTTTTTTGTACTCATTAATGTTTTCTTCATGATTGTTGCTCTGTTGTCCTGCTCTAACAAAAGACACAGTGATAATAAACGACTGTGGCCCTGATGTAAAGCATAGCAGGTTTATGTTCACACTTATCAATTATCACAGATGAGCCATAGGAAGCCTTTGTTCAAATGAACTGTGGTGCGCGAGTCTGGCTGTGCTGCTGTGAAAGCTGTCAGTGAACACTAGTGCCGACAACTGAACTGAGGCAACCTGAAAATGTAGGTTTGTGTGCGCTTCCAAGTGAATTGTGGCGTGATTGATTTATAGTGTGAAGGCAAAGCTGATTGTGAACTGTGAGGGAGGCAAACTCATTCACTCACATTTCAAGATTGATGAAAATATGCAGGCCAGTAGGTAATCAAGGATTTCTTGATTTCTTATTTGTTTTGCCCATAATAATCAATACTATTAGTACAATATACTGTATATTATATTGTTAAAACAACCACAACCCTTGCAGACAGGAACATCAGATCAGTATACACATTTACGTGTCCTTCTAGAGGCTTCCGGAGAGTTTGGACGACATATATTGTCGATGCAAGACACCTCTTGTTCTTTACATCTGAGGTCCAGTCGCAGTCTGAGCTCAGGTATTTTCTGAGCTCTTTGTGATGCCAGTGAACATAAATGAACATGCAACAATCAGTAAATGGAAGGAATACTTGCTGTGAGTCACCATAATTTGATTTTCAGTTGTACTGCCCTGCAGAGGAGTTCTCAGTTTGTTTGCATAAACTCATGAAATGAAATGAATGAAAAGGCTACAAACCACAAAAAACTGAAATTATTTTAATATTTTTAATTATTCATTTATTTATTTTCCTGATATTATTTTAAAAGAGTGCAAACCATTCAAAAGATCTCACAAGGTCTCACGTAGATTACAGGAGAGAGATTAGTGCCCGACTATCCTTGAATTTCAGGTAAATTCAATATTCATCTGGATGGGTTTTCGACTTGCTTTAATTCTCTCCATTGCACTTCTTTAAAAAACGACAAACATAGCAGCAAAGTGGAGAGGAAAATAGTGAAAGTGTGGTGGCGGAGTCCATAGTGTAGCTGAAGCTTAGTATTTTCTGACATCCAGCACTGACTAGCATACAGCCTAGCTCAGTGGTGGTTTGCTTAAAATAGAAAGCTCTTCTTAAAAATATAGCTACAGGGGTCTTGAAGGAACTGCAGTCGCTATCTTGCTGTGCACACTTACTCCCGAGGCAGGTCCGCCTTGGGAGGACAAAATGCTTTTGGGTTCCATGGAAGACACTGCCAAATTGCTGCATTATTTTTCACCAGTTAGCCATGACTGTGTACCTGTCAGTACCTGTCAGGCAGCCACCATACTTTCATACACTTAGGAAGATTTCACGAAGCAACCAATAGACATCTATGTTGGGTATTTCAGACTGAAGGGGATATTTATTTTGCCACTTTCAAATAACATCTTAAAGGAAATCTATTTTTAAATTTACACTTTTTTCATTTTCATGCATTATGGATGTCTAAGAGATGAATCGTCTGTTTCTCAGTACTCGTGTTGTTAATTTCAGCATCAAAGAGGCCTTTATTTTCTCCCCCCAAATTCCAAGGTTACCGCTCCAGCATGTGACCCACATTCTAAATACTTCAAACAATAATGGCTTATGTCAGAGCTCAAATACACTTTCACAGCTTTGGAGTGGAGAATAAACATAAACTATGGCTGTTTAATAAAATTCACTACCACCAAATATTATTGGCAAAAACAGGGACCAGATGCTGGCTTTCTAATACTGGAGAGATTTACTCACCTTCTCATTGTCTCTCTGTTTTCCTCCTGCTGTGTGGCTGCTAATAATTAGTGCAGCATGGACATTATGCAGACACCCCCACAGGAGGTGAAGATGAGACTACTTCAGTCTCATTAAATATGTATATTTACCTTTAATTAGGAGGTATTCGTTTGCAAGTACAACCCCCCCCCCTTGTACTGATTTTACAGTGCACCTGCTTTCAGTGGTTGTGTGGAGAGCTGCTGACTTGGTTGAAGCAAATAGACTGTCAACACTCCTCACAGGGACCCTCCATTAGGCTGTCTCTCTCAGCAGCGCACACCCCTGAGGCTATGAAGCATTTTGCTCTCTTACTGCTGCACGCTTTCTCTCTTTCTTTGTCCATCTAAAGAACCAGCCCCTTCACCTTCTGCAGCTCTGTCTCTGTCTTTTTATTGCCTCAGTTTTCCTTTTTTTTCCCCTTTTTTTTCTCCAGGAACAGTACTTTCAGCCTGTGTTTTTATGATGTCAATCAACTAAAATGCATTAGAAAAGCAGAAGGGCTTGTACAAGCAATCAAATATGATTGCTGTGGTATCAACCTAGGGCCAGAATGGTATGAATGTGCATCTCGGTCAAATATTCATAAAGTCCCATTTGTTAAGGACCTGATAGGCAAAACAGAAGAAAGGACCTCACAAAGCAGTGGTTCTCAGCCTAGGGGTCAGGACCCCACATGGGGGTGCCATGCAACAGCAGTAAAAAAAATACAAAAAAAATAAAATAAAAAAAGAGTATTTCAGACCGTCATCTATTCTTTTCTCTCTTTTTTCCTTTTGAGTTACTGAATGTTTTGTTGTTGTTGTTGTTTTGTTTTTTGTTTTCCTGTTCAGGCGCAAAGAAAATCATTATTGCTTAACTGAATTGGTAATAATGTGGTGGTAATTGCTTTGTAGATTACATTCACTGGCAACATGTTTTTTTACCCATTCTATGACATGCTATGTTCCTGTACTACACAAAAGCCACAATGAAGTGGTTGGGGTGAATGATGGGCATATAAGGCACAAAATTTTGATGTAATAATGTGATTATCATCCAGATGTCATCTGAGGGGCATCCTTTGCCACTTTGTGCTGCTTTTTAGTCTGTGTACTACCTCGCAGAAACAATTCTCTCTTCCATGTTTTGTCCATTCTGTGCCATGGAGAACGCCATAATTGTCCACCATGAACACTAATGAGGCTTTATCTTAAATCAATTTAGTACTGCAAGTGCAAGCTGCACATCTCTTTACAACATTCAACATGTGGGAGGACGAATTGTTAAATTCAAGATAATAATAATAATAAGATAATTTAGCACTGTTGGCCATGATTAGTTGCTTTTTGTTTTTGTATTTCAACACCAATGAAGACGTGCTGTTAGCACAAAAAACTAAATAAACTGAACAGAATGGGAACCTCTTACATGGACTATATAGACAAAAGTATTGGGGCACCTGACAGGAACTTTATTGGCATCGCATTCTAAATACATAGACAACTTTGCAGCTAACAGCTTCCACTGTTTTGGGAAGGCTTTCCACAAGATTTTAGAGTGTTTCTATGGAAATTCTTTCCTATTCATGCAGATCATTTGTGAGGTCAGACACTGATGTTGGATAAAAAGGTCTGGCTCGCAATCTCCATTCCAGTTCATTCAAAAGCTGTTCAATGGGGTTGAGGTCAGGACTCTGTGGGGGCCAGTCAAGTTCTTCCACCCCAAACTCATCCAACCATGTCTTTATGGAGCTTTGCTTTGTGGACAGGGGCACAGTCATGCGGGAATAGAAAAGGGCCTTCATCAAACTGTTGCCGCAAAGTTGGAAGCATAGCATTGTCCAAAATGCCTTTGGCCGAGCCCAATAATATCTCCTTAAAGAGGTGTGTCTGAATATTTTCGTCTATATAGTATAGCTGATGCCACAGATATGTGATACACAGTCCCATAAGCACCACCTGTAAATCATTGTTCAAGTTCAAGAGTGGGAAATGCATTTGCATAAAGTGGAATCAGTTTCAGAGCCTTGTATTGTCTTTCATGGATTTTTCTGTATGTAATTCCTTTTAATTTACATTGGTTTGTTATTAAACTCACACAAATGCAAATGAGAAAATAATAATGCTGCTGGAGGTAGATCAAAGTGTCCCAGGATTCAAACCTTTAAGGTCATTATACAGCTTTTGTGCCACTGCTTGGTTATGAATCACATTTACAGCCTTTACAAAAACCAAGCATCAATAATGAATGTCCAAGTATAAAACACCTTCATCTTGGTTGCTGATCAATATTTTTATACCCAGCACCCAGCAACACATTGCACTGCAATTGTTTCTGACTTGTATCAGCTAAATCTAATGGGCAGTCAGCAAAACTTGCACAGGCTTTCAACAACAGCAAAAGTGCAACTAATAAATGCACCACTTAAAATCTGAAAGACTCAAAGCTTAAAATAGAAGAATTTCTGTTGCGACGCCATACATCTACCTGCCTTTAACTTTCAAACATTTCAAATGTTTTCCTAGTTATGGAGCCAAAAGCCACAACAGTTTATTCCTCACCAGTTCAAGACAGAAGACATTAATCAGATAACCCTAACCCTAACCCCATACACACACATACATATTTTAATCACCCCCTGGAGACATGAATGAGCACGGAAGAATGACCTTACCTGAATGCCTGTGCCAGTGCACTCCAAAACCAGATCCCTGGAAAAAAATAAAAACCTATATCCCCTCTACCTAATATACTGAGGTAAAAATAGAAATTGAACAAACTGGTATGCTACAACAGGCAACCACACACCTCCATCAAAAATAACCTTCTGCAGATGTAGATAATCATAACAAAATTTAACAAATTGCCATAACTATTACTCCTGTCCTAGTATTATGATGTACTGTAGTTCTGCATGTCGTTTGTCCAACTGGTGTTGCCGTACCCCAGCGGAAGCCGTTGCGCAGCTGCTGTGGGTGAGTACAATCAATGCCAAACTTTCTAAGTTACTGTCTCGCTGTATTAAATTTAATAACAAGTGGAAAACTATAGTGTAAGGCCATGTTGAGGTCATGTAGAAAGTTGACTTCATGGTTACAGCCTTGACTCACACAATAAAAATTTAATCTGTCACTCAACTGGCTTTTCATCGCAGTGCTCTCTAGATTTAAGTTTATTTAGTTTATCTAGTTTATTATTCTATTTTAACATAACTATCAAAACTATATTGTCAGTTTTTAATAAGTTTACAAGTTTGTCGGTTTTGTTTCACGAGTTGAATTTCTTCTGAAACTCTTATGGCTAACAAGAGGAAAAAGGTAACAAAAGGACAGTGAAATCAGATTTGTTTTTCAAGCCTTAAAGCTGAGTACCAAGAACTTTTGTGTGATCGGTTCAGGAATTCGGTTTCAAGGATTCTTTTATATTACCCAGCTGCAGGTCTAAAAGGAAGCATTCAGAGCTCATGGTCCCAGCAGCACAAAAAAAAAAAAACCACTTGAAATGCCAGGAGCTGCAGGTCTTAGTCAGGTGTACCTATTATGAGGAAAAAGCAAAAAGCAGGTTAATTCAATTACATCAGAGTTCTCTTTATTAAAGATCATTTAGCCACATCACAGAACATTTGTAATCAGTAGAACATTTACGTGAACACAAGCTCAGTCTCAGTTTTTCTAGTGTGAAGATCAATCAAGTCAGAAAAAGTGGATAGGTGTAGATGAAATAAAATTTAAAAATCTAGATAGTAGAACAAAAATTCTTAGGGACTCAAAACACAGCCACATTTGGTGCTTGAAATATAATGAAACAAGTGTTATCGTTTAAATCAAGGCATTAATTAATATGTAATTTCAAAAACAGAAAGTGATGGCAATGTTAGTGATCATTTTTTGGGTGTTTTTTTATTTCCTTTTTTAAGGCAAGCAATGTACTTTGAACTTGAAGTAGTTGTTGTGGTTAGATTTAATTTTCATCCAGTGTGATATTATGTTATCCAGATTTATGTAAACAATCAGGCTAAGAGCTTCATTTTATGGCCAAAATGTCGAAATTTTATAGAAGCAAGTAAATCAACTTAACAGAGTGAAAGAGAGCCCGTCTAGTCGTACCATGAATTCCTTCTTTATTCCTTTATTATTTTCCCTGTTTGTCTTCCTGTCTTGTGTAGTGTCATATCTCTCTCCACTTCATATAGCGCTGTCGGTTTTCCTGATTTGCGAGGCAGCACACGTCCAACAAGAGGTGGGTCTGACTAAAATGACTCCTGAAATATCCATCACTGCAAATTACATCTTTGGTAGTGCTGATTTCCTCTTTTGGGCTAATGAAGTTATATACCCCTGCACAATGACCAAGACGCCTGCTAATGTCTTTTAATTTGCAAAGATAATTACTACAAGGTTCCACTTGAAAATCCATACATGCCAGCAAACAGAGCCAAAATCGACCACTCCACGGGGGTAATTATTTCCCCTTAGATTCTATAATGTATAGATGTATAGGTCTCAAGGGCTTGATGACAATGATCTGATGACTTATGTGATGATAAAGCAGTCATAGTTGACATGACATGTGCACAGGATATCAAATAAGCATTCGTATGCAACTTCTTATGAATACTAATGTGTCCATTCTATTCAGCACCTTGTTTGGCAAATACCAACATTTGCATTTGGTGCCCAAAGGTGCTCGACAACCAGGCTAGGCTACGCCCCAACACTATACAATCTGCAGTAAGCCAGTGTAACACAGGCTGTTGAAAACAGGACATGTTGTGCGTGTTGTTATCTTAAGGTTAAATCCACATGCACATACGCATGCTCACTCATATGCATGCAAGGGGAGTGAGAAAAACGATGGAGGAGCAACTGGCTGTAAGAGATGTAGTGGCAAGGAGAGTCTAGATATAATGAGTTTAATAACGTACAATGTTCATTAAAACATAGCTCACAGCCTCTCCGGAGGTGTCATTCCTGTCAGATTAGTGGTGCTGAGATATGGCTGGTGCTGAGCGGAAGCAGCCCATATGGTCTGTCTGCTTGACAACACTGTGACCCACAACAGATGTGCTGTTTTTCTCTCCCCCGATGTTAGGATCAGCTTTGTCACACCTGTGTTTTCTCCCAAGACACACAATAACATCAACAAATAAGACTGTTGAATTTGCCCTCCAAGTCAAAAGATTCTGTGGAGCCAGAAAATACATTTTGACTATTTTGGAAGACTGGCTTATCCTCATGACTTATTAAAATGAAAGAGAAATTATTCCTTCACAAGCTACCAGGTCGTCTGGAACCAGGATGTCTGTTAGCGACGCTGTCCTCCAGAAATTACATCATACACTGGCTTCACTAAACTTAACAACCGTAATGAATCTTAGCAGTGACACAAAAGTGGTTATCAACCCAGTTAGTCAACCCTGGATATCACAATTTAAAGCATCCACATAAAAGAGGTGGTGTTTGCAGCATATGACCAATTGTAAATATGGCAAGTCTAATGGCAGGAAAGCAGCATATTTCACAAAAAGGAAACTAAAATATTAGACAAATATGAAGGAGTTAAGCACATAATCCAGGATAAAAGCTAAACAGTTGCAGCTGCCAAATGCAGGAACGACATATGACAACAAAAAAACACTTGCTATGTGAATGTGCTTATCATACCATGACCCCTTCATGAGGGCATGAGTGGATGTGACTTTATTACAATTGTGCATTAAATTATTAACAGTTTTTCTTATTCTCTCAGCTGTAAGAGTGGTGGTGTCAGACTGTTGGAGCGAATAAAAAATACATATAAAAATGTAATTCAAAACATCACTTTCATATCTTGTAAGTACAACAAGTATGCGGCTTTAGTACCTCAGTCATTCTCTGTTGTAAGATGATATGCAGCAAAATAAAATGAAGTGAAGAGAACAGGAGGGGGCCCTCCAACGCAGGAATACACTTCTCATGATCAGTGCACCCAATTCTGGGCTCTTCTGTGATTGATAATGCCTTTTAAAAGAGAAGAGCTTGGTCAGTAGGCAGTACTTTTATGTTACTGGCATAAACTGACTTACCTAACCTACTCTAGATCAGGTTAGGTATGCAGCAAAGTTACCACTGCAATGGATCCCACTGAGACGTGACCCACCGCTGTAACCTTGAAAACCCAGGGCTAAAGACTGATGTTATCTTACTAACCCCAGTCCGGTACTTTGCGGTACAGGACTTAGGGATCACCTCTTAAGTACCACACATGGTTAGCAGTTTGGTACCCAAGATGGCCTTGTCAGGGAAACAACTTAAATACATTACTAGTTGATGTCTTTTCTGATACCTTTAGTATGAACATTTTGCAGCTTTGCAGGTATGTTACTTATTATGTTAATAAGAAATGTTATTCTGATTTTGTTTTTGTTTATTTGTACTGTATGAGTTTTGTTGGAGATAGAGTTGACATGCTCTCTTGTTGTCCCGATGGTCTTCCTTCCAGCAATAATCCTGCATTGTCCACCGAGATAAACTATCGGGAGGTTTTGCTACTTAACTGTGTGTGAGCGGTAATTTGTAGTTGTCCAGCTATTTCTGTCAACATTTTATGTAGCGTGCTGTAGTGTGCTCCATAAGATGTCTGCAATTTCAACTGGGTGGAAAGCAATTTCTTCTGAACATGTAAAGTGTCTGATCAGGCTCAGTATTGACACCACCATGACAAATGTCACCCTGCTCACTGGCATCCCAGAACGCTTGAAAATTATGTTACATGCACCATATGAATGATGCATTTCAATATTAAACCTTCCATCAGGAAGAATCATTCATTCCTTCATATTTATGGGCATCACAGGTGTCAAGCAAAATGCGACATATGTGGAGCATGACACACAGCAGGGCTACTGAGGCCAATATTTCTCAGAGGTGTGGATTTCAGTTCAAACACTGAATACTGGCAGTCAGTAATACATGTCTAGTTTGTATGGATATAAGTGTCTATCTTAAGTAGCAGCTGTCTGCTCTGGCTAATCCTTCAGCTTGATTTAAATGTCAGCACCTCCTTCATATGTGCACAAGCATAAATCTGTATGGATATAGTGGGTGGGTAGTGACATGATGGACCACAAGGGGTGAATGTATCTAGACTCACTCTCACAGAAGACGCTGCGATAGAACAGTGGCAGTAATAGCAAGGTTCATAGACTTTAATGCTTATCCCCTGTTGAAATGCCATCTGGAATAAGCAGGGTGCCTATAGTTTAATCACCTGAAGGTTCATTCCTATTCTCGATGGTACACTCCGCACCCACATCTTTGGTGGTCACCCAACTTATGGAACCTTGAACTACATGCCCGAGAGGCATCGACTGCTTGAAAAGCTTGCCGACGTGTGATTTTTTTAAGTAAATGGAGGAGACAGAAACTGGGACGGTTAATGGATGACCTAGGGTGCACATAGATAGATTAATGTGAGGGGAGGAGGGAACACCAGGGAGGATGCCACTCTGTTGGGGTGTTGTCTTGCGAAGCAGCTAGAGGGTTGAGATTTACGATGTCTTGTTAGAAGCTCGTGGATGAATGATTGCTGCCCTGTGTATGTGGGACATACTTGTTGGGCTGGCTCAAACTCAGGAGAGAGAACTAAAAACACACGGGTGCTCTCCTATCAGTGGGAGATTCATTTCCTGAGTGTGCTGCCATTTTTTTCCACTTCCTCAAGCAGCAGATACCTGTAGTTTGTTGTTTGAGAAGGCAATAACAGTGAGCTGTGTTTGTTTGATGTTGTTAATGAGTATCTCTCTTAACATATTCTCCACTCACTCTCAGTTTGATGTGCCAAGTTTGAAGTAGTCTGCTAGATTTTGTAAGGAATACCCGTCACTATGCCACATTAAAAGTAAGGAATAAATGGCAATTAGTGTGTTTTTTGAGGAGTGACCATACTTAGAGGGTGGTTTCCAAATCAATAACCTTGTTAACTGAGTAGCAGAAGCACACTATTGCACCTCACTGGGCTTGGAATTAGTTATCAGTGGCATGTGTACAATCACAGCAGAGAAAACAGAGAGAAAAAAAATCTATTCATGCCGTGACATAGATTAACAATGTCATGTTGTGGATGAAAGTCAGGCTGACACATGGAGAAAATGTAAATTTGCGGGTTTCACTGGGAAGGAAAATAGAGAAATGCCTTCAAAACATCTGAAGAAGAGGTTGTTGTTGCAGACCTTTTAAATTCAGTGCCTGTGGATAATAACATTAACACAAGTTAAAATGTCAGACAAAGGGGGAGTTCTGGTGGCCCAGTGGTCTCAGGCACAAACTCTTTATAGCCATGTAACTGCAAAATCCTGGGCATGAATCCAGCCAAGGACCTTTATTACAGGTCACTTCCCTCTCTGTTTCCCCATATTGCCACATGAACCTATCTGATCATCATCTTGTAAAGGCAAAAGAACAATTAGATATTTTTGTAGTGCTTTTCCTATGTATCTGATAGGAATAGCAAAAGTAAATGGGGTAAATGAAGTACTCAAATCATTTATTTATAGGGAAATTATGGCTTTGTACAATCTGTGTCTAATTAATAATTAAGTCAATTGCTGAGATAATTGAAAAGCCCAGAAATTAAGTATACATGTATATTATATATATACTGTGCATCTCATGATTTACGTCAAGTGACAAAAATCCATGCCAATGCAGGAAGTAGTATGTGCAGATAAACAGTGAAGCAGAAAATAAAGGATGGAGTTTGGGGTGATGAACTGGCGATAGGTCGTGTTTAGATCCTGTTATAAATCTGAAATTGACGGTTTATTAACCATGAACTTGAGTTTCATAGAATCTTTAAACACTTACATTCTCCTGTAGAACAGTGGTCATACCGGGTAAAACATGTGTCAGCCCAGCCCCATTTGGGACTCAAACGCACATTTGCAAAATCCAGTCATTTAGATCTCATCGTATTCGGAAATATATACCTTTGTCGAGATGTGAAGCTTAGAGCCTAGAATGAACTCATTACTGCCCCTTGTGTCTGACAGCTAATATATTAGTAAGAATCAGATTTGAGCAATTATTACCAACATTTAAGGTATTTCACTTTCTGTTTTGTCTCTGTTAATTTATAACTCCTTTTATTTTTTAAACAGTTTTGCACACTTTTGCTTTTTGCACTGTTGTCTGTTCTTGTGAGTTGCCATGACAATTGAATTTCCCCGCTGTGGAATCGATAAAGTTCATCTCTTTCTCTCTAATTAAAGCAGTAATAATCTGGCTAAGCTGCTGGCTTGTTTAAAAACCGTCTGTACACTTGTTTGGTGAAAGCCTACCAATTAAGACAGCTTAACAAAGTAAGCTATTATTTTTATTTACGATAAAATAGAACAAGTGAATAATATCAAATTCAATACAGTATCATATAGTAAAATATAGCACCTGAATCAACAGAAGAGAGACAAAGAATCAAAGCTGACAATGCTGGTAACAGCTGACAATGCTGCAGAAAACCTTGCAGTGTACCTTGACACAAACTGGTACAACAAACAGAAGGTAAAGATGGAAGTGGAAAAATCCTGACAAGATAAGTATAAGTCTGAGAGCTTTCTTTGGCTGACAACAGCAGCTTGAGATACAATGTACTTTATTAGCGGAGCAGCTTGCAATCAAGGAGGTGTGTGTGATTGTGAATAAAAATCTGAGAATAGAAAGTAGATCAAATCAGGCGAAAAGAAATGGAGAGCTGCAGCAGGATGAGATGTTAACATAAATGACGTCTCAATCACTGTCTGTTGCCTCCTTCTTGATCCGCCATTCCATAGGATCCTATGTGGAAGCTGTATCTAGTGTAAATCCACTAATTATACTATGATTAGGTTCAACTAATCAAACTCCTTCGGATTCCTAGATGTTCAGCAAAGGCAATTACATCATATCTGTGAATTTGACTTTCTCATTACATTTTTTTGCCCTTGCAGTTTTTAAATTAAAGCGAGATCTGAGTGCATTGAGTCGGGCTTAATCAAGAGGGAACTACCAAAGCCCCGTGACTCTGCAGTAGGCATTCGCCCTGAGCCTCTCAGCCTATTGCTATGAGCCAAGGCTTCATCAGGCTTATGAGAGCTGTGTCATATCTGCTTTATAGCTGATGGAAGCAGCAGCACCACTCTGAAAATACCCCCACTGTTTGACTAATGAACTAGGTAAGGTCCAAATCCACAAACTCCACTACTGGTGCAAAATACAAGCGGAAAAGACATCTCAGTGCTTCCCACAAGGAGGATGTACCTTCAGCAGCGGAAAGCTATATGAATGATTTAAACTAGCATCTGTAGAGGCACATCAGCTGTCAGCTGTTAGGAGATGAAAGCCTTGATTGGCTCACAGAACTTGATGAGAGACCATAGTTGCTGGGTGTTCTGGGACAGAGAATGGAGGCAAGCATGGAGACCAGCTGTCGCACTAACTGCTGGCACCACAGTGAGTGGCGATAGGAGGCCCCGGGCACAGAAGGATGCTGTGACAAGAGTAGGAAGGAATCCAGTGTCTCAGGCACTGTGCTCAGCATTCCCGGAGTCTTCCCTGCTCAGGATATTTTATATCCGTTTTCAAATAACCCCAAATCGATAAGGTTTCTATCTTGCTTTATCAGACCAGGCCTGGGAGGGTTTTTTTTTCCTCTATCATAATCTGGACACTTCAAAAGATAGGGGAGGAGCTTTCTCCCCACATTTTCTCAATAACTGTGCCAAAGCACAGCCGGTTTGATGTGCACTAACTCAGCTATTCAAAGGGTTATGACCAACATGCCCTACATTTCTGTGCTTGGACTTAATCAGGCATAAAGGCAAGGACAGTTATATTCTGTTACTGAAATGTGTGCACCATACAGAACACCTTTACATGGTGGCATGTCGAAGAGTGCGTTCACACTTCAGTGAAGTGGCCTCAGTTGTTATTATTATAATTGTCTATTGTATTTTCTGTGACACATGACACAGAAGAAATGACCTAATGAGTTCTTCTAGGTGTCAAAACAGTAAACCTGCACTATAGGGTTGCATTACTGGAAGCTGTTTGTACCCATTTTCACAAAATAACATTTATTTTAAAAGGTGCATATTGATTTGAAACATATTTCGATCTGTCTTTTACGTCCAAAAGTTTTATATTTCTTGCTGCAGTGAGACAATGATCCCTGCTCCAAATATCTTAAAGTAACACCAAATGAAAAAAAAGATAGAAAGAAAGGAAAGAAGAAATAGCAAATGCAGTGCAAAATATTTGAATTATTGATTTTTTGATTGATTTTCACACATTTTTCCATAAGCAAAATAAATTCATCAATAAATTCCCTGTTTTATTTATGTAGAAAAATGAATTCATAAAATAACGGGCAATTCTGAACTGCACGAAATTTGTGTCTGAGGCCTGCAGCCAGCATGCAGTTTGTATTCGAAACAGAATCTATGATGATAAGTAAACTTTACATTATTCACCCGAGGAAACTGACATACATACACAGCAGCATGGTCACATGCCTGCCTACATTAGCATCTTTCAGATGTCTCAATTTAGTCAAAGGTGGAAGGTAACCAAAATGTGTTCAAACAAGCAGGTGATGTAAATATGTGCATGTGTACAAATACATGACATCTTGTGTGTGTCACTTTCTCCACTTCGCTGTCAGTTCGTATTGGTATCAGATGTATCCTAGAATAGACTGGAACAGTGATCCAAGCACATCAGATACAAGCGGCGATTCAGAACTGAGCATGAAGGCCTGCAGTAGGGATGTAGCCAAACACACCCACTCAGCCACATACAAATTCACAGTTTTATTTCATTGAGCCTCTGTGCTCATCTTGCAGACAGCCCCCAATACTGTTACTGATTAAGAAGAAGGGAAATGCATGGTCGAATGAATGGCACAGCCCAGGAGAAGCTCTGTTAACTACAATCTTTGATAAAACATAAAATGGGAGGTGTGTGTGTGATGAAAGGGCATTGGTAAACCAGTATCAGCTGGCCTTATCCATGGGGGGTCTGTGTGATCAGGGAATCACACTTTTTCATGGATATCCAGTTGTGTCTAGGTTACAGTCAGTATGTGCATTCTCTTATATATATATGCATGCCAGCAGAGACACTCACCATATGAACATTTAGCACATCTCTATTTGTTTTTTTCCTTTTCATCAGTTTCAAAACCTATTCTCAAGGGAGGGCGTTGAGGATGAAGCTTGGCACTTCAATAATGGAAACTAGGGAGGGGAAACTACACGTTATGTACAGGTCTCTTACTGGCAGTGTAAACATATTTATGGATCCAGTACACAAGGTAATGTTAGAGCATATAGATAAGGATAAAAGCATGCAGGCTTATAGGAGATTTTGTCTTTTGAAGAGTAAAATATGCACCATCTGTAGGATTGAAAGATTTGCAGCTGTAAAAAGTTAGCAGTTAGCAGCCTGATTCAAATAATAGAAAATACCAGACTTTTGCGCCACCAACAAAAGAAATGCTAAAAACAAGCAACAGGGAATCTTAGGTGACAAGTGGTTTTATAATATTTTACTGTCATGAAGAGCACAAATCACATCACACAAGCAGAAATCTCATATTTCCAATTCTGATTCAAGCCCCTTGCATATGTGTCTTGTGCCTGTGATTCCTGCTGAAGTGACAGCTGTGTGAACAGTTGGATCCGAATCCATGTGGTTTTTCTCCCACCGAGCACGCTCACATCACTGTTACATCATTATTCATCACCTGTCAGCGATGGTAGACAAAGCCAAAATGGAGGATTGCAGCAACAATGACTGGGGGACAGGAAGTTGTAAATAGGCCTATATGTGACAATGCTTAAGTCAAAGCCTTTTTTGCCTTCCTGTTCTTAGCCTTAACAGCTGACCGCCTGTCACCACACTATCGTTATCACAGCAAACAATTGAAGAAATGCCTACACCACTATTTTATTATGATGATAAAATGTCGTCCCTGTGACATTTTCTGTTGTTCAGCAGCATGCATGTTGTAAATGTCGGGTGATGAGACAGATCTGTCTACAGGGATGTCAGACAGAGCCTCACAGAGCCTCAGATCAGTATTTTAGATCAGAGGGGTAAAAGAACTATTTACAGAGCAGGACTTTTATTAACTTCAATGAATAAACTTAGGTCAGCCACCCAATGAGGCTTTTCCGTCGTAATGGGCACGCATTCTGACACATTATACTTGGAAGATACTCAGAATTATAAAAACTCACATCATCTGTACCAGGTACTCGTTTCAGTCGAGTACTCACTCAACCTTAGTTAACAGGCCTGCTGCCTTAATAGGAGGCATTAGCAGGAGCGTTAGGGGGCGTGGCTTCCCTGGAGACTGCAGCAACGTTCTCTTCTGAAGTGCTTTTTCGACTTTGGGCTTCTGGGAAATTGTGTTCATTAAAGGCCACCGAAAATTAAAATAATGAATAAACAACGATAGCAGATATGTGCCACACTGTTCAACAGTTTTTAGTGGTTTGTGTTATTGCAAATGTCTGCGTTATTTTGACAGGGAGTGGGGTATAAAATATCCACAGGAATTTTTCAAAACCCAGTCGCATCATTGTTCACTAGTCTTTTTCACTTGTACACAGAGTAAATAACATTATTCATCATTACTCAGCCACAATATGGCTAGTGAAGTGTGTTTTAGCCAGTCAATGACTTTTGAAGTTATGGTGTGAGAAGACAAGATTTCACAGCAGCCATTACAGAAAGTTTTAAAATGTTCGCAAAAATTCTGCTGCAGCACAATCAGCTTGACTTCTCCTCTGTATGCTTATTATGTTCAGCTGTCATCACTTTGCTAAAATATGCCTATATACCAGTGGGGGGGCATGCATTTGGTACCTGGGCCTTCGGTGGGGACATACCTGATTTAGTCCACCTTTTAATACAACCATTATCATGTCGCAATTATTAAAAAACAAAAAAAACATTGCTACTATCCAAAAACGCAATATGACAAAGCGTGACATTAGAGAGAGGAATTTCACGTGTTGAGGATAATTACCGTTATTAAAACAACAAGAAACACAGTTAAGACAACTCCAAACCTCTACACTACAACCACAACTGTGCCATGTACATCATCCGGAGCAGTTCAGAACTGCTAGTCGCACTTGGCTGTGACTTTTGCTCTGACCGACCAATCAGAGGACGGAAGAATGCTGAGCAGAGAAGGCCTTGCTGGCTCCGACGGCCCACCACTGCTATATACAGATGTACAGAGCTTTACGGAGCTTTGAGGAAACCAAGTTTTGGAAAAACAAACAATGCCCTTTTGGAACACACTGAGCAGTCTGAGAACTTCATTAAACTTTGTGTAACTAACAGGAATTCTAGCAGGGTCAGTGTTTGAAAGACTGAACATGACACAATTGTCTACAGGGCCTCTATTTAACTGTAGTTGGATTTGTAAATTTTAGCATTTCTGCTTAAATTGTTTTAACTAGTAGATACTACTACATTTCTTTTCAATAGCACATCAAATCACAGAGAACAGCTGTTCTATGGAATAATGTAAAAGTAACAGCAAAGGTTAAAGCTTGAGCTCTTGAGCTCTCTGATTCAGAATTCATTTTGACATTTTATTTATTTATTTATTTATTTACTTACCTTATTTTGATGCTATAGAGAAATTGAAGCTGCATAAAAATACTCTACCTGGAGGTTTTGGCCGCATAGATGTTTCATTGCAAAAATGTTTTATGACATAATGGTTTACTAAAACATATGTGATTTACTGCGGTTCTGGCACAATGGCTTTTTACAGCCCTCTCCATCTGAGAAGTGGTGCGAGTGTAAACAACTCTTTGCACACACTGAATTTGCACACAGTGGATTTCACCTGTTTTGCATTTCTCCATAACTAAGCATGAATTTTAGATCGTCTTAGGTATTTAACATGTTAGTTGTGTTAGTTGTAAATTGGTGGTTCTTCCTGTAACCTTGGGATGGCAATCACAAAAAAGCCTGGGCCGGTTGAATATTTTTGTAAGGATCTGAAAATGAGCTTTATGCTCTTATCTGTGGGGATCAGCAGCTCAGATGCTGGATCTTTCCTCAGCAAATTGGCCCTCAGATATCCTCTTGGCACCACCGTCAATCCATTGTTGTTGATCTTGCCATGTTCTCTCCGTGATACACATAGCACAGGACAATAATTCCTCTGTGTGAGGCTCTGACATAAACTAACACCATTATTACCATTCGCTTGTATTTTAGCTAACCTCGTGTTTGTAAATCTGTCTTTGATGGAGTTGGGTCACCAAAAGCACATGATTTCCCATAAATAGGATCTTATTAATATGAAGAGCAATAATCCTCTCAATTGTGGCATGTTTCTCATTTCCTTTAAGGCTATCAGGGTGTTATTAGGACGCACATTAGAAAACTTTGACTTGATTGCTCTGCAGCCAAACTTGCTGTGATGAGTAGAAATAATTACTTTGTGTGCCTTATATAACCAGAAGGAGCGATTTTTCCGATACTTGCTAGATGGGTCTTCTCATGTCTTAATAGGTCATTGCTTGGACAGGGTGATGTGGGGCGATCACTGCAAGCACAGTTTCAGAGTAGGAATGTACAAGGTTAGCCAAGGCTGGAGGAGAACAGTGATGCTACCTGTCAACGTTATGCTGCAGTCCCACAGGGGTTGACCGCTGATGTAATGTGAATAAACGGGTGAATGACAGCAGGAAAACAAGGAAAAAAACGGTGTCAACTGTCTGCCACTGTCAGAACAAGATTTTGTGAAAGTTGAGGTTGTTCCCCTTGCGACCTTTGCAAGTGTAAGCACGTGACCTGAGCTGTTGAAGCAGTGTGCTGTAATTTGCACTAAAAAGACACTCTTCCTTTTGAAGCGCCACAAGAAGAGGCTTAAGCTTTAACTGTAAAGGTTTCAAACATGAATCCACCAGCAGCCCACAGTGCTCATGCCGCTGTGCACCCTGACTCTAAATGCAATTTCACCTCACTGGCCTTGAATTTTTAATACAATGGGCCTACCTTTGTCCTTTCGGAAAGCAGAGCAGGCAACTGTGTGAAATGTGATCCGGCACTTAAAGCACTTCTTTTGTCCTCGATTTCAAAAGATTGTATTTCTCAGACTTCAAATTGCGAGTTTCATTTCAAAATGTGTTGGGATTGTAAATGTTCATTTGGCACATGACAACATGTCTCCATTTTAAGACTGATAATAAGACTGATTTTTGCATGGAAGGTTGCAGCCTGCTGGTGGGCTTTTATATTTTCTAATACAATTACTGCTGTTACCAAAAACTGTTTTGTCCACCTGCCAATCACTCGAAAGTCTGGACAGGCAATACATTCCCAGTGAAAGACATATTCAACAGAGCAGAATCTCCACAGATATGTAAACAGAGCAGTTGCACTGCACACTGTATGTGTGCTTAACTTCCATGGATGCATTATGTTGTTATTACTACAGCTGGATTATTTCCTTATACCCTTGTCTCAGTTCATTTACATACAAAAGAACCAATCCCTGGAGAAGAGGCAGCAACAAGCTGTTAATAATGTACAGGCACAACTATAACACTAACTCTCTGTTCGGGAGCTCTGTAGCACTGAACCCTTTGGTTTTGCACATCATGTACTGTATAAGCCACTACCTATCACAGCACAAACAACAAAAGCTCAAAGCCAATTTCACATGTGTCTATGACAGGTTGAATATTTCCGCCAACGGCTCTACAGTCTCCTAAATTTGCACGGCAGTAGGTCATGGGAAAGCAAAGGGAAGGAGAGCCCAAGGAGAGACGCGGGCGGACAGAAAAGGGAGAGATCCATGTTTGTGTTTCTACGCCAGTGATGCATGACCTCTCTTTCACACCCTGCTGATTGTTTACTGGGCTTACATGCACATACTTGAACAGTGATGATCCTCCCCGCCACACATAGTACTTTCACTGCCCTCCAGTGGCTCTCTAATAATAGTACGGCTTAGTGTCAACCCTACACTCTCTCTCTCTCTCTATCTCACACACACACACACACACACACACACATTCCAGTGTGCCACCAACCTAACCGATTCCATCAGTGCTTGCTAGCACAAATGTTCCTGGAGCTGAAATGTCAGGATCCACAGAGAAGATCCACCGAATGTTTTCGTATTCAACTGCTATCATCATTTCAGTTTATCTCATTTGGCATCCCTAAGGCAGTACATAAATTACTTTCAATGCAATTATGGAAGTAACCAATTACGACCCTTGTAATTTCATCATACAGTATACAAATGAGCAGCACAACCCTCCATTTATTACTCGTAACCGTATTTTTAAGACTCAATTGAATGTGGGGAGACATCTTAGCAAAGCAAAACCAGATGTGGTTCGGAGGGTGTTCTCCAAGCCAAACCGTGAGGAATGCACACGGCTCTGGCGAGGTTTTTTTGCAAGCGTCTGTGTGGTGAGGAGAAGGGTCGGGGGGTCGAGGAGTTCATTATCGTGATGGGTCTACATGAAGAGCAGCTGAGCTGGTGAGGTCACTGGGGGGCTTGGGGTCTGGAGCAGCAGGGTGAGTAGGGGTGGGTGTGGGGGGTGAGATGGGTCAGACAGCAGGGGGCGTTATTGTATTCACAGTCAGAACACAGGAGTCCTCTATCATCTGTGGCCTCTCCCCGCCTGCCTCACAGCCCATCAGATTGGAACAGGATTGGAAATAACACACACACTGGCTGAGATGACTAACTCCCTGTACTTTGACCCTTGTTTGTTCTAATTTGGCATATGAATTACACTGGGATTTGCCTACAAAGGAATTGAACCAAATTTGCTGTCTCTGGACATAGAACAAACAGTCCCAAGGGAAAAGTCCTTCTGGGTTAACCTAATGATATCCTCTACACATCTATAAATAGAAAAATCATCTGAAACATTGACTACATATGCTATTTCATTTAATGACTGTGGTTATACACATGCATGCGCACACATGCAAACACACAAGCAACCAAAGCCAACCTATAAATGCAGCTGAGGCAGAACATTTTACTGTCTTTGCCAAAGCAAGATTATCTGGTTAGAAGTTCAAATCACCAACCCAGTGATTAAAATATCTATTCAAAATTTCCAGCAGAAGCTGTAGCTGCCACAGATGACAACACACAGTTCGATTTTCTTTTCAGCTTTGCATTCACTATTAGATGGATTAATGTGTTCATTTTTTTAATTTTAAATATGAAGGTTTCACATTTTCTGTTTATGTGCTTTCTTTGTTCCAGTCTGCCCCTATTTGAAATTTAGTTGATCTTCTTATTAGCTATAGGCGTGCTGTATGGCACTTTCTGGAAAATGTCAAGGCTCTCCCCTACACTGATGTAAGGATTACCAGGTGTTGACCCAGAATCCATTATCTTCTATTAAAGCTTGTCTTTCTTTTCTCTCTCAGAGTGTGTGTGTGTGTGTGTGTGTGTGTGTGTGTGCGTGTGTGTCTATATTTGTGCACACACTTTAGCTGATGTTTTTTGTCAGTTAATTGCTGAAAATCCCTCTAAAGTCAGGAAAAGGAAAGTAATGATAATGCAGCTATTGTGCAGTGTCAAAGCTTAAGGCATCTGGTTAGTGTTTCCATGACAACAGTTGACTTACATTTGAAAGCTGCTGTTGTTAGAAGACACGCTGTCAAATTCTGTGGTGCACTACTGACTAGAGCATGTTGTACTCCAGATATTCCGGTGTTAATAAGCGTCACTGGTTCTTTCCAATAAGCCCACACAGCACTGGCCAGTGATTTAAGCTGTGGACTCTTTACAAAATTAAGTTAAGTTTGTAATTCACTTTTGAATATGGTGGAGCTGGGCTAACTAGTGCCAAATGAAAACAGGAAGCTGAAAAGCTAGGCTAACGAGCAAAAGTGATTTAGCCTAGCTTTTGGCTCATTTTCATGATTTCCCGTTCCCACACACTTTTTCATCCCATTTTGAAGGGTCTGGACCTGGCTAACATTCCTCCTCATTCATATGTTTTTAGTGTTGATAGCAAATGTCTCGACTGTCAAAACTTGAAAAACATGGACTTGCTACGTAAAGAGAAATGTAAGGAGTGCTCAAATCATGGATGCCTGAGCAATGGCTAACAACGTCAGCCCCCAAGCTGGTTAACTGTGTGTATGGCTTTTGTGCCCACCAGTGCGGATACTAAGCCACAATTATAACCAGAAGGCCTACCCACATTTTCAGTCGCAATCAAAAACATGCCCTGGAGAACAATAATGTGGGAAATGTTATCACTGCAGGAAAAAAGTCTTCTTCAAAATACTTCTTTTAGGTAAATGCACTTTTTACTAAATGGGTACAAAAATCAGAACAAACTGAGGATCTTTTAAAAGAAAATAGTAATTGGTTGCTAAATAAAATAGTCTAATGTGTGCAATAATGTGGTTTTACTGCTTTTCTCCAAATCTCTGATATGATGCGATGCTGTCTTTAATCTGAAACCCATCTCAAAGCCTTTAACGTATGATGGACCCCACCACCACCACCACCACCACCCAAAGAATTTTTCTTTCTGCACCTGGTGTCTGTCAAGCGAAGCCAATACAAAAGGCCAGTTGAGGCGTATCCTTTAAGAGGGTCATGTGTTCAGATTTCCTTTCACTTTTTCTCCCCTTGAACTTCTGAAGGATGTGCATGAGCTTAAATGCCTCAGCCTTAGAGAGGGTCAAAGCATAAAAACCAGTAACAGCGTCATTCTGTTCCAGCGGTGCCCTCGTGAAAGACTGCTTTTATTCAGTGTGTGCATTGCTGCTTGTCCTGAACTTGTCCAGATAAAACTCTGTCGTCTCACCGGGCCAGAGAGAGAGAGACAGAAAGACAGAGAGAAACAGACACAGATAAAGAGGAATGGATTTTTTTTTGAGAAGTTGTGTTGATTAAAGGGAGCAGCACGATATCCACTGAGATGTGAACTGTTCCCTCATCACACATTTTAAATTAACTTGTGGAAGTCGATTCTTTGTTTTGACTCAATGGCTGACTTCTGCTCGGAGAAATCAGCCATGTTGCCTCTGCATGCATGAAATCACAGGAATTCTTCCAAAATAAAACTAATTGTGAGCTGACTTTATGATCCTTGTTCTGTGACTCTTCCATTGAGCAGCATCTGTATCTGAGTCCTTATGTTCTTAGTTCATTATGTACTCGTGAACTTTCAAAACAATTGCCATGACCTGAATATCCTCTAATGAGTTTTTAACAAGATGAGGTCATACGAAAACACTCTGTCTCCCACTTTCCCCTTCAGCTAATTGTTGTAATTGTTGTTATCATCATTATCATCCTCATTATACCAATCAGCACTTGTAATAGACACCACTGCCGTCTTTGCCACCGCCGTCACCAGTCTAATTATTATCCTGACGATGATCGTCTTCACCTCATCATTAGCATCATTGTTATCTGCCCAAGTGAATGCAGAGTTTACTCAAAATCTAGATGTTTAGAAGCTTTGACTTGCATGGATGGTCATGAATCCAGTCTTACAATTAGTATTCAAAGTTGCAAAGGTAAGGGTGAGATAATGTTCTCTCATTACCGTAGCTGATTGGGAAGGTTTGTCTCTTGTTTAAATGTGCAGAACTAATTTAAATTCGAAGATTTTTTTTTTTTTTGCATGCTTTGTCATCCTCTGAGTGTTTGCTTGTCAAGTAACCTCGCCCAGATAAGATTGAACGTGTGTTACTTGACTCAAATTTGACTCATGAAGCGGCTGTTCCCCCTTTTAAACGTTATCTTCTAACTTGACATTTCTCCATTGTGTTGCACGGTATCATTTGTATTGCTTTTATGACAGCCCTGCAGCACGAAAGAGTTCTACCGCGACTGTGTCTTTAGGTCCACGTATGATTCCTCCAACTGCTGTTCAGACATGTTGCTATTTTCTGCCGCCGACCTGGATGTATGCATTGAGAGATTCCAGCATTCCTCACAATCCTCCCTGTTTCCCTCCTCCAATTTTATGGATTCCGCCTTTCTGTTCTCTATGTTTTTCAGTCCAGACTCAGGTCAGAGAGATGGATGTTGTGTAATGAGTGTGATTGTGCTAATCCTTCCGTTTTCACAGCACTTTAATTTGTTCATGCTGTTACCTAATCTTTATTGGGCCATAATTTGTATTCTGTATATGATTACATTTCCTCTTCCCGTGGTTTGGCAATTATGGGGCTTGCACTCTCATGCTGGCTTGTGCAATACTTGTTGCTGTTACACTGACTTGTAAATAACAACATGACAACAAGAAACATGTTAACAAGAAAAAGTGGTTCATCCAGATGTTGTTTTCTACCTTTAAAGTTCTCCCCTCAGCTGCCAACATACACTGACTTGACTTAGACATTTAATTGCCTCGTGACGTTCAATTACTTGGTGCCTGCTTGTCTAAGACTCTCAACATCTTGTTGATTTTTCACTAACAACACATTCACATTCAACAGTCCTACAGAGGGAATATTAGGTATGTTATTTGGTGGTTTGTGGCCTGGATAGTGCGATGTGATGTCTGAGATGGCAGGGAGAATGCTTTTAGGTCAGTAGTTGTTTATTTTGAGAGCTTTCCAGGAGGGGAGAGAATGGGCTCTGTCACAATCACAGCACATGCTGCTGATAAGCTCCATTTTACATTGTGTCTTTTCTCCTTTCACCCTCCTCCATCTGATAGGAGACTCTCAGATGTGTAAACAACGCCTGGATGCTGTCATTCCCATGCTGTTTGAGTCTGAGTCCGAATGATGTATAGACATGTCTTTTAGGTTGAGACAACATGACTCCTGTAGGATATAGTTTTGGTCACTGCTAGTCTTAGTCAATACCTTTGCTGCAACATCATGAGGCAGCAGAGCAGCGGTGAGGGTGTAGTGGATGCCCTGTTAGACTCATTATCATCAGAGGCACATTTTTCCCCAGCCGCACTGGCTTCTGCACCGCTAATCTACTCCATCTGATTCTCTGACTCCTCATTTCCCTGCTGATTCTGAGAGGAAAGTCCCTCCACCGCTATCTGTAGGGTCTAATTTAGCTGTCTTTACTCTGTCCAATCTCTGTTCACATGCAAACTTCTCAGAGGAGGTGGCTGGGGCTTGATGCAGGAACTGACTTGACCTGGATGCACATGTACAAGCCTTAGTGAAGTAACGGCAGAAAATCTTCTTTGACTAAGCCTCTCTTGGTTTAAAGACCCTACAAAGGGCTTCTGGTAAATGCGCCTGTTCATCTTGTGAAGAATGTTGCTTGTTTACGCACTCAAATTCACATTCATGTATGAAATACACACAGTAAAGCCAGCCTCTTCATGCAGCTTTTCATATACGAAAATACTGTATGTTTTAAACAGAACAGTCTCAGTTCACTTCTCAGCGGCAGTTTGAGTCAGAGGTCAAGAAAGTCAGCAAGGACATGGGCCAGGTGAGCATCTGAGAAAGAACAGCAGTGCAGTTGTCCTTTGGAGATTTACGTCATGAGAGGAGTTAGCATGACAGAGTGAATCAACGCTGACAGAGTCCACACAGTCATGGACAAAGGAATTTTGGAACCCATCTCTCGAACTCTTTTCTGCTCCTGCTGCCTCTTACTCATCAACATCATGACCTGCAGTGAAATGTGTCAGGTCAGACTAACCCAAACCGACATTTCTGGGCCACAGTCAGTACATCAGTGCAGTCCCAGGTCAGTACAGTTACTGTTACACTCCCAGTGGGTATCTGACCTGCAGTGTAGCAGAACACAAGACGATGATATTTCTGCACACAACCTCAAAATAACAGAATAGCAGGTTGCATTAGTGCTCTACCAATTTGATGGATGACAGGACAAACCAGTGTTTTCCTTGACAAGAACTGATCAGAAGGGAAGAGAGTTGTAGTCTGGTATGATCGAGATTTTCTGTTAAAACAGTGTGTGATTGCAGTGTGTCAGAGAGTGAAAGGCAGCATTCAAGATAGAAAAAGGATTCTAATTAAATAAGTCAAGTGACGGCGTTAATGCTGACTTTTATGGAACTTGAAATTTGATAAAGATGGTGAGTCTGTAGATCTTAGGTAGCCAAAACTCTGATGTGGCTTGATGGAAGTGTGCAAGTGTTGAGGCTAAACAAGAACAGATGCTCCTCTGCAAGGTCTGAGGAGCTGACACAGGAAGCACATTCATAAGGGTGTTAAGCCCAAGGGGATCACATCACCTTGCACAAGTAAACCTGCCTGGGCAGCGACAAAACCCTCAGCATCTGGCCTCCAGTGTTTCATATTTTAAAAAGGCCTAGAATGGTATCCCACTTAGCACAGGGCAAAGCAACTCTTAAAGGAAATTAAAAAAGGTTTCCACTGACAATCAGCAAAATGCATGACATGCTCAACACACATTTCAGTCCAGTGGAAATGTTTTAATTGTATGTGTTCCACAACAGCACACAGATCTTCACTGTGAATTGTGTTGACCATGTAGATAATATAACAGTGCCTAAAAAGAAAAAAAATCTTCATTTAGCCATTCGAATAAGTTATTATTAGCTTAACTACCCAATGTCTACTTCTTATCTGGACATCTTGTTATTGAACATGAAAGGTCATTCTTGACCTTTGACCAAAAACATTCTGAACCCAAAGACTGTTCAGAAGCTTTTTCCCAAGCTTTTAATCTGACCACGGCCCTCCTTAGTGAGCAAAAAAGCTTGTGAGTGGAATTTGAAAAGTTGATTTTTAATATGAATATATCTAAGTCCTGCATTGTTTGCATACATGTTTACTTACTAGCAGTCTTCTTCTTCCCTTCCTTTGTTGGCAAATTACTAGGCTTGATTGTGTGCATCCGCCACAAACTGTCATTCACTGGAATAATGTGAAGCTATCAGAAACGTGTATGCACGATGCAAACCAAACATTAAACACTGCTCTGTTGCACTACTAACTAGCTATTCCACTGGGTACATTTAAGTCCATAAAAAACAGAGCAAACCTTTCAAGACCCTGACATTAGGGGATGCAAGCAAACATTGCAGAAGAGCAAATACAAAGAAGTGGACCTATTACAACTGTGATCTTACATAAAATTCAGATAAGTCAATACCAGAAAATTATTTGTATTTTGACATAGATTTCCACAAGAACTTTTACGCAATTGTAAAGATTTGATTCCTCTCACTACGTCTCTCTGGCCCCAAGCCCTCAACTTTGCAAGATAATGTTATTTAATGTGGAGAGAAATGACTGCACTCCCCAGAATGAAGAGAAGAAATGATGTCTGATCAAAGGGAAATGCTTCTAAAAAAAAAACTTTCCCATCAAGACACGACAACTTCAAGTCGACCCTTTACACTGGTAGGAAAAGATGTTCTATTTTAGTCAAAGCACCGAATGAAACACTTTTGGAGAAGGCATTAGAGAACATCTGCTATAGATTACTCCTTCAGAGTGTTGATTATGAGTGGCATTTTGCAAATCAAGGCGGTGATCAAAAGCAAATAGCCATGTGTCTATATTTAACATAGATTGTCCACTATAGACTTTTGTTGGCCCAAATTTCAGATATTTACACTTTGGGGCTTTTGCAGTTGAATACCTTTAGATGAAAGTATTTTTGGGATTTTCATTTTTTTTAATTACACTCAAATCTACATGACATTTCAATGTGATGTCAGGTAAAAGTCTTTACAAACATGCACATCTAATATATAGTGCACATTAACAGGCAAATCCATTAGCCTCAAAGCTTCACAAACACTCTGAAGGGCTACAGGATAACACATTGGAAGATGTCTTATTTTCCTCTTAATACTACTGCAAATGCATATCAGTCTATGTGGCTTATACGGCACAGGTACAGTGCTGTTGTCGACCACATCAACAACTAAACTCTCTTCTGCTCTCAAGCAACATCTGTTTCTCATTTTCATCGTTTCCTCTCTCCTGACACAGGAGATTGTTGGCATTTATGATGTAAGCTACATTCTGTGTGTGTTATAGATTTGGGAGGGGACAGTGGGGAAGGTCTCCAAAAGGAAAGTTAGGAATATGACCAAAACTTATCATCAGAGAATCTGTCTTCTACAGTATCTTGACTGAACTATTGTGGGTTGTCATTAAATTTTGCACAGACATTGACCTCCCCTGACAATTAAACTAATTCACTTTGGTGATCACTGGACCTTCTGGCAGTATCATCATGTCAGCATTTCAGTTTTTCCAATACTTTATAGCTAAAAATATCCATCAGCCTAGGCTGTACTGTGAATGTCAGCATGCTAACCTGCTAAATATGGTGAACGTGGTTATACTTGCTAACATCAGCGTCTTATCATCATCATCTTTGTGAGCATCACTTTAGCCTAAGTACAGCTTCATAAAGCCGCTCGTGTGGCTGTAGACACTTAGTCTTGAACCTTTGACACATGATGCAATGAAACAAATAGCCTCTATGTCAACATGCTTTGACTGTGTAGATCATTAACATGCTCATAAATTATTCTTGTTGGTATTAAACAACAAACTCTCTATTAAAACCACGATCATTTGTCTGTCTGACTAAAGATTTGCTTTACCTCTGTAAAATGCGTAATGTAAATGCAGTTGTTAGAACTATTTAGGTTTTAACGTGCATTACAAAAATAAATTAATATGATGTGTGGTATGGAAAAAAATCTTTTTTTCTGAATGTCATATAGCAGAGCGTTGATTAATGTGCATCAACAATTTCTGTTGATCTTTGCACTGGAAATAGAAATAAAATGTATCTGAATCTGAATGTGTATATATTATATTTTGACCTTGGGCACCCCAGTCTATTTTCAGAAGATTGATGCTTGGAGAAGGGGGCAAGAGCTTTGCAGAGAGTGGGGGCAGCTACTGTAATTTTACAAGGAAGCAAACACATCCAAACACATCCTGTTCCATAACTGTTATCAGTGCAAGAAAGTAAAGCTGGGTTTGAAGTCAAAATTCAAACAAAATCTCTGTCAGTCCTCCAGTTTTCTTTTTTCTTTTTTGTGTGTGTTCATGTGTGTGGAGCACCTGCAGGTTTTGTCTCACAGACAATAGCCTTGGTTTCCATTTTTGGAAAGAATTGTTCATTTTTTAAAATATTGACAGAAAAAAATGAGCAATCGAGAAGCCTTAGAACTACGATGTCACTAATTTCTTCTTCGAAATGGATTGTTTCTCTGAGTGCAGGATGTGACACAGAACAAATACCAGGATTATGCATGCAAATGTTAAATTTCTATTAAAATCTAAAGGGCATATAATCAGCAGGAAACATATTTCTGCAGTGATTCATAGCTATTGCTTCATCATAAATGTATATGACATGTATATGACAGGAAAACCTTCCATTGTCAATCTGAATGTCCTCTCACACACATTTTACATTTTATGACAAGGCCAACCAAATAGGGCCGTGACACTGAACATTATTCATCATTCATATCAGTGACACTTCTCCAGAGCAGAAATGTCTCATTAGACAGGTCGGGACCTGACCGATGGCTTCTTGTTTCCCAGATCTCTACCTGACAAACGGCTGCAGGAGCAGACGTGCCTCAATTGTCCCGCATGCATCCCTGCATCTGTGTGTGGATAGCATACAGTCGGCACGCAGATAAGCCATCTGATTTTCTGGCCTTGGAACAAGCGAGTGTTGATGTTTCTCAAAAACCCTGCTGTGATAAGGACATGCAATAATAAGAAGCAGCCACATTAAAGAAAAAAATGTGATAGATTCCTCTCCAGCATGCCATGTTTTCCTGAGCTTGATGTTTCACAGGTCATCCTGAGGGTTAAATTTTACATAACCTTGTGATCTTATTTAGATCTGAAGGAGAAATTAGCTTTTGACATGAAAGTTTGTCTCCTGGGTAAATACCACCCCTAGCTCTATTATATAAATATGTATCGCACTCCATTCAGGTGCTAATATGAAGCCACTTGGTAAGAAAGGAATTCATGATTTTCAAGTGGAAGCAAGTTTTTGATGTAAGGGATTTCAAGAAGCTTTAACAGAACACTGTCTCTGAAAACCTGAATGTGAAAATGAATTGTTACAAAACAATCCTGGTCCAGCTTTAAGAAACAATGAATGAGTGTGGGTTGGGAATGGGGAGAAAAACAGCTGAGTCCTATGTCAAAGTAAAGTGTTTTGACTTATGGGGTGAATAAGGGCAAATTTTGACCGATTGTAGGATCGGCCCATCCACCAAATTCCTACAGCCGGTGGATCACGAAACATCCTGAAGAAAAAAGATCTTAACAATGTGCTGATAGCACTCTGCAGATTTGATTTAGCACAGCAACATTTTGGTCTGAGATTTCAGAAGAATCAGAATCAGCTTTATTGGACAAGTTTGCGTATACAAACAAGGAATTTGACTCCGGTTACACTTTGCTCTCAAGTACAAAACAAACACCTAGCAGTCAATAAGATGAGGATAAAAAATTAAAAAAAAAATACTATTTACAATAACAGTGAAGGATTTGGATTTGTGAAAACCAGAGAAAAACTCCTATACAGGACTGCCCGATGTTTAAGAGTTCCTCTCTGGTGAAGGTTATTGGTGGAGGACAGCAGATAACATAATAAACACATAAAAAACAAACTAAGTACTGGAGAGCGAAGCACCGAGGTCGTCATCTGCTGCGCCATCTTGATGTCAACATCCTTTTGTCCTTTTTGTCTAGCGTTGGAAAATAATAATCATATAAATGTAACCATAACATATACACATAAGTGCATAACAACATAGACAGAACTTTCTGAGATTGCTTTATCCACATTTGGAAGCACTTATTGTTTAGTCTGAACATGTATTTATGTGGATTTTGTCTTTGCCTTTTGTCTTCTGCACTAAAATTTCCCCCCGAGCAGCCAGCACCTGTACATTTGTTTGATTTTCTCTCATGCTTTGTATTTAGTTATTCACTTTGAAGTTGCGTAGCTATTTTATAATACCACAACAACATTTTCAATCATCCCTTTGTCGTTACATGTTCCCATTCATCATTTCCTACTTGGCAATAGGTTTAAATGTTTCTCCACCACATTATTTGACTTAAGTCCCCTGGCAGTTATACCCTCAGCATGGCTAAGTGAGGAAAGCTTTGAAATAAGCTTTCCAAAGAGGAAAGCTTTGTTTGAACATCACTTGTACATCATCTACTAACACAGCAGCATGTGAAGCAGTAGGTCAGAGTGTCTGGGAAGAAAACATACAGGGGAAGTCTCAGATGTGACTTTCATACACTGTAAGAGCACAGCACGAGCAGAGGAATGTTCTCCCCAAAGCAGAGATCCCATTTCCACATAATCTGCGCCTGTTGGCAGGGGTCCGGTAACTCTTGACCAGACTTCCTCAGGACAACAGAGAGCTTTACTGACCCATCCGTCAGTGCTGTTTACATTCCGTCTTGTAACCTCTCAGCTAACTCTGCCTCAAACTGCCCCACTCTCCTTTGAATTCCTTGTGATGATGGCACCCAACCCCAACTCCCAGCCCAGCCCTTTTGTTTATGTATTCCATAGTTGTTCCAGATGTTGGAAATGATTGAAAGTCAGTGTTCTGAGAAATCACTTGCAGCTCAGTTATGTGGGGAGCTTTCATCAATGACACAGATCATTACAGTTTCAGTTTGCTACTGTGTCGAAGGCAGGAGTGGAGGCTGTCGGTTAAAAGGCAAAAAAAATGGCAAACTGGATAATGATGATGGATAAGGATATATCACATTGCCTTCTTCCCAGCTGTCAAAAAATTTCAACAAATTTAATAGTGTTTATCATTGTTGTAGCTGAATGTGACTTTCTTGGGTAATTCTGTAAAAGAGCAGGCCTAACAGGCAGCTCATTGTGACCACATCAGAACAGCAAAGAGATAATCTAAAGGATACGCTGTGCCCTTGGTCATGTGTCCTTAATGCAGATAATTAAGACCAAAGAGACGACCGTGCTACTCAAAGGCACAGACAGCCTAGATCTCTTCTCCAGTTACCTTAGAGGCCAACAGAAGCCGAATATAGTTCAACTCGAGTGTGACAAGGGGCTGAAATTTAAGGAAGAATGGAAAACCAGGGGAAAATCTGGTCAAACAGCAGCCTGGCTTTACCTAAGGTCAATTTATGAGATTTCAGCAGGGTAGGTTAAAAAAAGAGACGCAGGCTTATGGCTTGTCACAGACACCAATAACAATTCAACCCACTTTACCAGTCACGTACAGGACAGGACAGTTTTTCAACTTGTTTTAGTTGCAGTCTGACCAGCCACAGCACAGAGGCACTCTGATATACACAATACCTCCGCTGAGTCTCTGTTTCCCTACATGCTGAAATCAATACGTTAGAAAAGGAGCTACAGCTAAATGGGCGCTGAAACAACATCAAAAACGTAGTGTCCAATTCATCACTTTCACTGCAGCTATTTCTAGCTGAAGGTACCTGTGTTAGTTAAACAGTGCAGCTTTTCTGTAAGCCTCACTCTGTTTCTCTTAATGTGACCCAAAGGCACATTAGCTTTCATCAATCAGACACACACACACACACACACACACACACAAAAACAAAAAAAAACACACAGCATCTAAGCGACCTTAGCTGTGAGTTGGGGAGGTATTGCTAATGGACCACAGCCGTTTAAAGATAGTTGCGCTTCGTACCTTCATTTCTCAACTGCACTGCACGCTTCACTTAATAGATAGGGGCACTGAGGATAAAGCAAGTGCTTCTTTTTAACAGTTGCCATAATCGAAGTTTGCTTTTTACTCTCTCAAGGTATAACAGAATACATGTGTTGTTGTTAACTTTATCTTTCTTTTTGCAGGGGCATAGGGATTTGATCTGGTTTTTGGTTTGGAATTGATTTTTTTTTCAGAGTGTAACACTAATGTTAGCAAAGTAGAAGCAGGGCTAAAAGGCTAATGTTAGCGCCTTGTTGGCCTGGTTTCTATTATGCTGATATTTTGGAAAGTCCATCCAACTTTCTCCACTTCAAATGCCCCAAACTCTTCAAACTAGCACAGCAAATTATATATTTTTGTCAACACAAAGCACAAGGGAGTGTAAGTTATTTAGTAATCAGCATTCATTTGTTGCTCAAAATAGCAACAATACATTTCAATGCATAGTTAATAGCAATTAAGAGTTCAAATTGGGAGGTTAAAAAAAACCAAAAGTGTGATATGATTGTAACATAATCAGCATTAAGCGCTTATGGCATTTTGCCCTTGAGAGTTAAAAGAGGAACCGACTTTAAACTGTCGGTTTATAGCATGGATTGAGAAAGAAAGGCAGTTTGGTCTTTTATGTTGTGTTGTGTCTGAAGTCTGCATGGCGTTTAAAAGACACCAGACATATGTCTGTTTAAGGCAGATAGGTTGAATGGTGATCAGACCACCTTGGCTGCGACACACTCTGAGTGCTGATATGGTTGATGTCAGTCAGTCAGGATCTGTTGCTGTCTCAAGTCGGGCTGCCGTTGTTAAGTTAAACAGCCCCTACCAGTCGCAGTCACAGATAGACTGATGTTTTATGACCTTATATCTGATGAACCGTTTAGGAGAGTTTAAATCAGATAGAATTATTGTTAACTTGTTAATACTTAAATACTTTAATACTGAATATTTAGCAATAGTTATTTTAGGTAGCCCATTTTTCAGGCACTATATAAGCCTACTATTTCACTCGAGACAACTTATCACATTTATTATGACTCTGGCTCTAATTAATCCTGCAGCCACCAAATGTGGTAGTATTAGTGGTTAAACTACGACCTATTTTCTGCCTCCCGGTCCAGCCTCTAACTAAGACATTCTTTAGATAAATAGCTTTTCAAAGAAAGCTCCCTTTCTGCGGTACATCTAGCAGCTCCTTTTTTTCCCCTCTTCTCTGTGACAACTTTGATGGTCAATTATATTTAATAAACAGTTAGGGTGCAGAAATAAATCAATTTCAGGAGGGCCTAATCCTCCTTCTCAAGCAGACTGTGAAGCCACAAGTCCTGAAGAAATGTTTGAAAATGAATTGTAATGGAAGACATATGTTATGCAGCAGAGGTCCTTGGGAGTCCGGTATCCCACACTGCTCACTGCCTGCTCCTTCAGCAAGGAACTGAGATGTGTGACATTCAAAGCAAAAACGCTGTTCTTCATCTGTTCTGTGTATTTTCTCAAGGATTTGCGGACAATATTTTGAATCAGTGTCATGTGTTCATTAGAGGCCTTTTAATTATGCTATCAGCCCGGGGCTTTGCACATGACAGGGCCTACATTTCAGCAGCAGATGCCCAACTTCGCACATGTGGTTGGGATAGTTTACAAACTTTTGGGCCAGAGGTTTGGTGCTTTCACCAGTCTGGTTAACCCTGGGTACATCTGAGAGACGTTCCACACACTGCTGGTGAAGCTACACATACACGAGTAAGTCATTTCTGAAAACATGGCGTTTACAGATCACTTTTTGGAAAGTCCTAATAGCCTCTTATCTCATGCACGTACGCTGCTGCACTCTGTTGTCAGCAGCTCAAAAATGGTTACAAATGTTTGCCCTGTTCAACTCTTGCACTCTGTGTTTAATTTCTATTCTTTCCGTTAGCTCTTCAAAAACTTTCTTGGTTGCAAAGCATCTTGGGAAAAGGAGAGCTGGTCCATCTCAAATGTGAGAGCCACTATTAATGATTTGTGTGTCTGTTTTTTACAGTTGATTGTCCATCGCTAAGCAACAGCGGACAGTTGAGGCGGCGTTCAGTTGTTGCTGGTGCCGTTCCAGAAGGTTAATGATGAGGCTCTGACCGCCGTGACTCCACTTCTTTCCTGCACGTCCTCTGTGGTTTGATGCTGAAGTGGTTTCAGCGTGCACCAGCAGATTAAAGAAGGAAATGGGGGAGTGACGAGGATCTCAAACTAGCATCCATGTTGAAGAGCAGTACACCCTGCAGGAATCCCACTTTTCCTCCTTCCCTTTGCTGTTTGTGTTGAAAATCAATGACTGTCTGAAGAACTGTGCAAGCAGTTATTTGACTGATTTGTGGGTGATATTTACAATTTTGGGGATTACTGAAAGGAATTAATTTGTGTGGGAGATAATACAGTTTCCTTACAATAAACTGTGTTACGGTCTAATAATGAATGACCTATTTCTTTTTCTAATTTGCATCTATTTTCTCTAGGCATGTTCAACATACACTAATTTACTATTAATAAAACATCACGTGTCCCTGAATATGTGTAAATATTCTTAATGACCTAATTAGGATTCCACAGAGTAAATCCTCTCTGTTGTAAGGGGATTTACATTAAGCAGGTATATTAGGTGTGCTGCATATCCTATAGGGAAAAGAATGAATTTAAGTCAAGCATATGTGAACTAATATTATATAATAACATGCTTTAGTAGAGCTTCTGATTGCTGTCTTCATGTTTATGTCCTGAGCCCAACTGAACCTTTCCTGTAGTAAATCAGTGAAAGCCACATGTCCAGAGTCACTGGAAAAATAACCATCTTTTGGTCCTGGCATCATTGACTCAATCATCTTCTCCATATTTTTTGGTCATCTCATCTATTATTATTGACATACTCAAGCAAAATGGTTTACTTTAACAGTTTGATGATGATTTTTTTTAGTATCACAGAGGCAAGAATGTTTATCTGAATGACATCAACACTGGAGAAACTGTGGTGGAATAATCACATCATGGGTACATGATGAGCCTGCCAGTTTGTGAATGAATGAATGCTTGGTTTTGTCAGATCCACTTCGCCCTAATGTGAAGTTTTTAATTTTATAACGTCATGAGGTTGTTCACATCACCACGGAAAATAAACTTGTTCCAAACTATGAATTTCTTTTACAACAGCTGGGCCATGGTGAGCTACTTTCCAACTCTCACCTATGATTATGAGCTCTGGGTAGTGACTAAAATAATGAGACTGCAGATACAATCAGCCAAAATGAGGTTGGACTGTAGGATGGGCTGGGCTCATTCTGCGAGATAGGGTGAGGAGCTTGGACATCCAGAGAGATGCTCCCTCTCATCTAACAGGGCCAGGTGTGGTTGCAATGGTTCGAGCATTTGATTGGGATGCCTCCTGGATGCCCCTTGGTGGTTTACCTGGCATATTCAGAATATGCCAGAGGGATTATGTCTCTGGATCCTCCAGGAGGAGCTGTATAGCATTACCGGGGATAGCGCGCTTGGACTACCCTGGCTGGAAGAATGGACTTTTGAATGGATGAATGAATTTTGTGATCATCCTGTTTTGATAAATACTGACAGCAACAATAAGCTTTAAGGGACATTCCACTGAATTAATATTATCCTTCCAAAAAAGCAAAAAGTTGTGGGACTTGTGAGAGACATCTTTAGCAAGTTTTGTTTTGTCATTGTTTTTTTTGTTTGTTTGTTTGTTTGGTTGGTTGGTTGGTTGTTTTTTTTCCTTGCTTGTTTGTTTGTTTTTGGCAATCTAGCCAAAAAATAGCTGTTGGCATATTTCAGTCTTAAAGTTCTGTAAGGGCTGACAGCCTGCCAGAACCACATTGACATTCACAGCATGACAAGAAAAAATGGTCAAATTGAGCAGAGCTTTATCCTAACATATAATCCCTAAAGCAGGTCAAAGTCCAAAAATCTGGATCCTACATTTCCCATAATGTAACTCGATAACTATCTTTCATTTGGTTCTTCCTGCCTGTACATGCCCATGGCACTCTACTCTGTTAAACATTTGCCATCTCCACACTAAGATGATCCTGATGAATCAAGGAAACATGCAACATTCGACTGTTTTAACAGCGTGAGTTGTAGTAGTGCTCTGTTCCCTCATTATACATGTAAGGTCAAAAAAAATACAAAAATGCAACTTATTAACCGTTACCTTTTTCAATCATGGTGATTTAATTGGGGGAATTTGCTCCACATTATATAGCCCACAAAAGTTATATTTGCCACAGATGTTTTGTTTTTCGAGCGCAAATGGCTCTCTGCTACTATACTCTAAGAACAAAGTCAATGAATTTTAGCAGATTTGTAAGTACAAATGAGAAGCTGTTCTACTTTGTAAAAACTTATTTTATGTCAAAATCAAAGCTCTGTGGTTTCACTGTGTTCTTGTGAGCAAAGATATTGACATAGTCCTTAATAACAAAAGCATTACATCATGGGCTAACTTAAAGCTATGCTGGAGAGCGTCCAGATAAAAGTGGCAGGATATGCAAGCCATTAAAGCCCCATCTGGTGTGAGGGCTGTGCATGCAGCGTCAGAGCTTTATTATATGTGGCATGAAAGGATTACAGCAGAACGTTTTATTTGGTCTTTCTTGAAGATCACTGATTTGGAAATGCAGCAGAGTCAACATTTGACCTGGAGGGCACCAGGGAAGCTCGCACAGAGCAGCGCGTACTTTATGGCTTTGTATGAAACAGCAAATTCTGGGCAATCATTATCTCCAAGATACCAAGCATCAAAGACTTAGCACATCATCTCTTATAACAGATAAAAGCACCTCTCAATTATAAACTAACATCACAAGATCATGAATATGAATATGTTGATAACACAGGTTTGATCAAAACAAAATGTACTCAGTTGGAACCTTAATTTCAAAATACGAAAAGAAGTGTAAAGTAGGCTACTGAGACTGCTTAAGAGTAGATTGTTTCCTGAATGATCGTTATCAAGCTCATTACATGCTCGTAATTTTCATTTGGAAAACAAAACCACTGAAGTGTCTCCAAAAGGTGTCAGATGCAGTACATTTAAGTATGATGAATAGTGAATTATTGATTCAGAGCCACACTCATCATTTAAAAAAGTCTGGGTTTAATAAGCATCATGGTACTCAAGCTGTCATTCTTAAAGTTACTAATGATGTCCCAGTGGACTGAGCCGTGTTAGTTCTGCTTGTTCCGCGTGCCTCATCAGATGATTCTGGATAGATCAGGAAGACCTTACCATCAAACACAAACTTTTATTAACAATAAGGCTGTTGATATTTTTATTTGACCTGTAGATGTTATGTGGTTGCTCTAAAGGCTCGCCCAAATTCCAAAAATATTGATAAACTGATGAAGATCTGTAACGATCCTAGTGATTATGGGTGGAGCAAAAGGGGAAATGGGGTTACATTCTTATATAGCGACACTTCTCTTTGTAGGAACAAAGTCAGGTTGGATGCATGGGTCAACGAAACCTCAGGCTTTAATATGACAGACTGCTGTTTTGTTTCAAACCGACAATCACCACTGATTGTAGCTGTGCAGTCTCTTAAAACTTCCCTGAGCTGTGTAATTCATCACAGTCCGTGTTCATTTTTGTCAAAGTTACATCACCGTTATGAGGTAATGTAATGCAGACTTTTCAAATCAGCTCACTCTCAAACTGCAAATGACAGTATCACATTACCACAGATCTGCATACTGTTAATGGATGGAAACCATTGGATGTACAGAGCAGTAGGAAAAATATTTAAATTTTCTAACACACGGTTGCATGGTCTGCAGTGTGGCTCGCTGTGTTGTAGAATAGGCCAAATATACAAGAAGGCAAGTATTGTCCTTTCACACCACATTGGTCTTGAGACAAACGATTCAGACTGTACCGACCACTACTGAACTTTGGTTCACATTAGATCCAGGCTTCATCTCAAAACTGAAGTCAGTTGTGCTTTAACAGTCATATTAAGGGGCCTGTAGTTGGCAAAAAAGGGGTTATATTTTGAACTAGGCATGGTCATATCTTCATTTTACTCTCTTTGTTGCTTGACCTGTTTTATTCTAATTTTTTTCATATTTTATATGTTACAGTTCTTTTTGTCCCCAAACTTTACTTTTATTTTTCTCTCTGGCTCTTATTTGTCATTTTACTGTTTGTGAAGCACTTTTCTTATCAATATTTACTCCACAGTATACATTTATCATATACTGTGTCAGTTGTACAGCCAAAAGAGATGCACACTGTGTTCAGAGACATAAACCAGAACAGCCCGAAGGTTAATATTTTCATATTTTTCTACAAAATACAGAAGTTATTCAAGCCTTCCTCATTTGTGTGTAACAAGTAGGTCAGAAACTCGAATGCTAAATAGGATACTCATGTTTTGTTGAAAGAATTAACATATTTTAGCACATAATATTTTGAAACCAAAGCTACTGCCTGTTATTTTGAGGCCAGCCCACACACTGATCCCTTTGTGAGATTTATCTTGATGAAGAGCAGAACAGCCAGCATCTAAAATAGCCAAATGAAAGAGAGTGAGCTTTTTTTTTTGGGACAGTGTTTATAGGAAGGTTGTCTTCAGCTGTGGAGTGGAGGTGTGTTTGTTTTCACACCGCTCCAAAGAATATAAGCATAGACGCTATCTCCATTCCCATCTGATTGGGCTAGGTAGAGCTGCAGCAGCATTGGCAGTCGAAGACTCCTTTGGACCAAATAGAGCTGAGGTATTTGCCTCTCAGGCATCTGAAGTAGGACGGCGAGAGGTGTATAATCAGCCTTGCAATCATGTGACTCTGATTAAATCTTTTCTTCGCAACAGATTGCTCATCGGAAAAGAATAAAATTAAAGGTCTGGTTAAGTCTAATTGAGGATTTAGTGGCACCTCATCTCAGCCTGCGAAAGGATTTCTCTTGAGCCAGCGTGTGGATTGTCCAACATGGGCTACTGTAGAAACATGGCAGACTCCATGGAAGAGTGGAGAGATATGATATATGTAGATTATGAATATTATTTTCCTTCCTTTTCCTTCATACCCCTTCACCCCTTCACAATGGAACTTTAAGGTAACAAATGCTTTATAATTGATTACATTTATTACTTACAATTTGTGACAATAAAAGCTCAAGTTTAGAAAAAAAAACATCCTTAGGTGAGGCATAAATACTCCAAAATTTAATAATCTACTCCATCAGGACTCAATAAGTATGTTTTATTCAGATTTGATTGACATGCAACATCAGCAAACAACCCCAGCAGTGTCACATTGATTAAAAAACTGTTACGCCCTCATTGGTGCATGCAAGTACGTGACATCACCTTTTCCCCACTGAGCCCCACCCACTTCATACCAACTGGAAAAGTGCAGACAAATCTCATGCAAAATAATCAAAACTGCATAAATTGGTCATAGCAAAAAGCTGATTGAAAATTTGCAAATTGGGATTTCCGATTAATTGCCTGTCAGGAGATTTTTCTAATCACACGACAGCTAAAATGTAAAAAAGAATAACAAAAAAAAAATACCATAATTAACACAAATTGTCTTTATAATTAAGGATTTACTCACATGACAATCAATAAAATTTGAGAAAATCACTTTATTATGTGGCAGTCCATTCAGATGAAGGCTGCATTTAAAACTCACAGTCTAAAAATACTTCATTTCTGCAACCATTCAAATTGAGTCAAACCCAGACCAGTTTTCCCCATAAGGGAAAGCAATAACTATGACCTCAGTCTGTTATTTTGGTAATGGCTAATTAGAAGGGGCTTGTTTCCGATTAGCTCCTAATGTTACTTACACAGACCATTGCCTTGTTTCCGTGTATATTGAGTTATCCCTCAGTGAACCCCTCTTACCATGTTGTGCTGCTGAAATAACTGGCTTGACTGTTCCAATCAGGCTGTTTGTTTTTGTCCTTGATCACATACACAATAATGACACTCTCAGTAAATCATTCTTGTTTTTAATTCCAGTAGTTGTCACCTAATGTGTGTTTCTGATTTAACTAATCACTTCTCTGAAAAGGTCCTGAGAAATTCCCAGGAGAATGAACTGATATTTGGATGAATGGGTTTAATTATTTTGTGACTAAGTGACTGTGGCCATGTTTGCTGTCCTCACTTGACCATCTACATTGTAATCATTTTGCTTTCTTCTCTACATTTTGCTTTATTAGAGAAAGATTATTTATTAGATATTAATAAATAAGGATATGTCCTGCAACATGTGGAACTGAGTTTGATTTTATTAATCAGAGCAATTAAGCCTTCATACAAAACAAAAACATGTAATTTGTCACTGTTTTCCAAAACTTCCTATATGATCCTTTTATATGATTCTGATTCTGATTATGATCTGGGGTCATGTGTTTGGCAACTTAAAACTGTTGTAAAAGGACTATTCAGTAATAAACACATATTTTTTAACAATCAATTTTCTGGTCAACGTTTGGCTGAATTTCGCCAACCACAACTACTTAGAGTAGTCCTAATGTCTTCCATAAATGTGTGCAAAACAAATCTTCATCTATTTAATTTGCCGAGCTCACTGATCTCAGAACTCATCAGGAACTCCAGATCTGGGTTTTGGGGTTTTTATTCTCTTTTTTCCCCCTCATCTCTGTATGTGTGGAGTCATACAACGTTGGGATAAAGGGCTAATTACACCAAATGGCAAACTTTTGTGGTGAAATCAAATCAATAAATTACAAGGGGATCTTTATGTCTATTTCAACTTAAGCAAACATTGACGTACTTTAGCCTGTGAGCTGCATTATCAACTTTTTTCAACCATTATCCACTTAATTATGGGTTGAAATAAACGAGATGGTTTTTTTTTCCAGACTCACAGTCTCTAGCAGAACCACTGTGTAACTCTTTCTAAAGTACACACCTTGTTACCCCATGGAGCTAAAGTTAACAGCAGGATCAACAGACTGTTTTCCCCTTTGCCTCTGAGGAAAAACCGTTGCACACTCTAGAGTATTCAAACATTAATCCTGAGCTGACCTATTCTGAACATTACTGGATTGGACACCTGCGAGGTCAAATGTGAAGTCAAGGCAAAAAAGCCCTTTATTGTACAATCAGGAATAAATGTGAGTTTTGTGGCTGAGCGAGATTTGCAAAAAAATATTACAAAGGAAGCTTGCAGTCAGTGATTATAGTTAGCATTTGTTTTATTACATTCGAATGTATTACAATTACCATATTCAAATATAAGAAATCTAATGAGCTGCTTGCAGACTTGTTTAATAAAAGCAGAGAAATGTTGACAGTGCCCAGTAACCATATTCAGAATTGTCTATGTTTGCGGAAGATGCATTAAAATTACATGCAAGAGCTGAACTAGAGAAGCATCTGCATGCGTCTCATCCTTTTGACTCCAACTGCTATACAGAGGGATATCCTGTCAGGTTCATCAGCATTTGCCCACATATGATGTGACACAAATGGAGCCAGAGTGGCCACTGAGCAGTTAGCCTGAAGACTTTGTGGTGAGCAAGTGGCACAGACATGTGACTTCCCCTCGTGCCATCAGATCGTCTGTTTCGGCTGAGTGGAAATCTGGCTTCACTTTCTGCAGGAACTCATGAAACCCTCGCTGGGTCAGTAAAGTAACTTTTAATGATTTCAGTCTTAGTTTTAATCTTTACTCTAGACAATTCAGTACAAGTCGACATAACATAAATGTTGTTGTTATTTTAGTTCCATGTGACTATAATTAATATATATACAATAGTAAAAATGATATATAGTTTAACTGTTAGATTTTGTGTTTGATGTTATGGTATAACAACAATCAGCAGTGCTTCAGCTGTGCTCTCAAAAGGGAAAGAAATCAAGCCCATGCTCATCAACCATGCATGAGCAGTTGGGAGTAGTTTGCAAGTCTGAACTATGTCAGTTGGTCAGCCTGTCAACACTATAGTCACAGCTTTCTGGTTGCTATTACTATTATCAACAAGCTTTCAGCATAGCAGCTTTTATCGGCAGCTCCAGTCCTGCTGTCACCCCGCTTCAGGTGTTAGCCCAGAGCAAAAAAACAGCTTCTCTAACACCATAGATTGTTCACTGAGTAGACAAGGCATGTTAAATAGAACAGCGAATAGATACAGAGTCAGAAGACACATGCATGCAGTCATTTATTTATATCTGCCACTTGTGGGCAATGGAAACACATTTTGGACACAGCATTGACATACCGTCACCTTTTAAGTTGATAACAGATGTGCATTCACACATCCAGAACAAGTCCCCAAAGTTAGAGAAGAAAGTTACAGAACAACATTTTTGGACAATTTCTGAGGGGTCAAATCTGAGCCTTTAGCTGCTAAATGCTATTGCTAACCGTGTCTGTCTGTCGTTTGGTGTTGAGCACGTAGTGTAAAGTCATTCAAATGCAGCTACAAGTTAGTGAATATGCACTTACTTTAGAACATAGCTAAATCCAATGCTAAAGTTAGCATTGCTGTTTATGTACATTAGCTGCAACAGGGAGGCAGTGACAGGAGTTATGCTTCACATCACGTTTATAGCGACATGAACAGTGCACAAAAACGTATACAATACAAGACAAATGTCCAGGTCTTCTTTTGAAATTAACTCAGATTGTCTTCAACCACATCTGTTGTTGTTGCCCTAATACCTGCGCTGAACTTTACCTCTGCAAGCCTCTGCACTATGCACTACAAGACAGGGAGCAAAGAGCACATTTCTTATCATCTGAAGGCAGCTTAAAGCTCTGTAAATCCTAGCAGAGCTGCAAATTTAGAGGATGATTCTCTGTAGGGTTATCACGAGAGGGAAATTTTACATAACTCTGACCCTGATGCTGAAAGTATAGTTTGGGCTTTCGATGAAAAGCCACATGTTCTTCAAATCAAAGATATTTTCCGATTATAAGCATCCACATATGTGTGCTTGTTAAGTTTAGCTGTGAAATAGTTTTTAAATATCTCGTTTGCTAAGCAGGAAAGCTCATTCATTGCCCATGGTGGAAAGCACTCATCTTGGCATGAATGTACTCTGTAATTTTGCAATTTTGAAGCAGCCTGCCTAATAGAACAAGATATTTCTCTCATTCTAAGAGAAAAATATCCCTGATGATGGCACTAAGGTAAATATCTCTTAAAAGAGAGAGTAGAGTTTATACTTGCGGGACCATGAATATAACCATATGAATTCAGTCATTAGTTTTTTAGATGGTAGGCTAAAGTAGACATGTTGTCCTGATGGTGGCCCTAAAGCTAAGATCAAATAAAATTCTTTATATCCCAGTGGAACCACAAAAAGACTTGGTTTGGTTTGGTTGGTTTGGATGAACCAAACGCTTGCCATAAAAACTTTGCCATTCTTAGACCCAGAATTGTTTAAATAAAAAAAAGAAGTTTTGAAATCTTGAAAACATAAAATGCACTTAATATTGATGTAAAGTCACAACCTGAAAACCCTTATGTGGATTATCTTTAAACTTCTTTCTTCAAGCATTTTTTCTCTTTAATAAGCTGAGATAAGAAATATACTTTGAGTGTTATTTATGGACCCAGTGGGAACAGAGCTTCCAGACAATCAGCAGTGCTTCACAGACTTCAGAAAGGAACTTTTTCTTTTTTTTTTTGAAGTGCCTTCCTCCCCCCTACAGAGGCACTCATCTGTTTTTAATATTACACACTTGTGCCTTGAAAACCTCTGTAACTAATGCATTATGCTAGTCCATCTGAAAAAATGCTGAAGGCTTTATATAAGATATAGCAGATCACACTCTGCTGATAGTTTCAGGATATTTACCCAGAAAACATATTGTTACACATTATCATCACTTGAGAGTATGAAGTGTGATGAAATATATTAAGGTTAGCAGTTAGGTTCAGCCATGGGCCAGGTTTTTCAGCATTGTTCGTTACTGGACAGACATTTTACCAGCATTTTTTTTTTCTTTAAGAATAAAACTGATTCATGTATCTTGTTTTGGAATTTTGCCCAAGGGCAGATGTTATTTTCCCATCACTAAGTTTTGGCTAAAAACATACCACATACAGAAATGTAAGTTTTCAGACTGGTGATGCAGCTGTGACCCACTTCCATCCATTTATGGATAAATTAACGTGCGATCACAAATAAGTGGTGATTTAATAGGCTAAAGCCGTGGAATCAAAGCTCTGTTTGAAATTTAACAGCTATGTGTTCGCAGATAAATGCACATTTATTTATTTGTGATGCACATCTGGTAGGTTTATTGCCCTTCATGTCAGCACCTGATGCAGAGCGAAGCTGGTGTCCACTCCTGTATCTTCACTGGGGCGAAGGGGGTTGAGGGTAGTGATGTTACAAGGTCATATTTATAGGGATTTACTCTTTAACCCTTTCACTGTTATCAAAACCAACTTTATGAGGGAAAATGAAGATCGAAACTATTATAGCTACTAAATAATACATCCATTTGCATCATATGCACACTTGGTGTGTCTCAGTGCACGCATACTCCTCTCAAAATCGCTGTACAAAAAAGTGCAGCCTTGTCCATTAACGCTGATGTTAAAACTACACTTAATATATAAAGCAGGCTGTAATGTAGGCTTTATCTGTCTGAACATTTTCAGTCTTTAAAAAACAAACAAAACAAAAAAAAAGATGCAGAGACAAAGATATTTATGGAGATTGATTTTGTAAGAACTGGTGGTAAAAGGCCAGATATTTCAGACACAGCGAGTCACTTGCTGTTTTGTAACATATTAATTTACATTCATGTATGAAACCTTTCTGACCTTAGATAACACAGCCAACAATTAGCTTTTGTGTGAAGAACTAATCATCAGTGATAAGGTAACTAATGCGAGTCCATCAGGACAATGGGCATCAATATTCAAAAAGAATCTTTATTCACATAACAAAAATAATAATGATGTAAATTAAAGTTGCATACATATTGTTGCAGTTTCTCCAAGAGATTTAACACTTTACACTTGGCACTTTACACGCTAATTTCACCTTTTGTCTCTTTCTGGCAGGCTGGTTGTTGTTTTTTTCCTGTCGTGGGAAAAGACTTCTGGATTGCTTTTAAAAAACATATTACAAATGTTGATCATTCATAAATTAGTCACAGACATGCAAAGCAGTCATAACAAACTGTACTGAACAGAGTCTATATAATAAAAAAGAACCTACATGTTCATTCATGCACAAAGCAATAGAAAACGAGGGCAGACTTTCTCACAACAATTATTATAATAATATAACAGCAGCAGCAATAAAAAAGGGTCCAAAAAGACAGTTCATCCAAAGGGGGCAAAAGGTATAGTTTCTGCCGTGGAGATTTAATTGGCTGCTGCATGTGAGCGTATATTTAGGTCAGATTTTGTTCTGAGACTGTGACATAGTACATATCAAATGGGGATTTTCCCTACTTGTGCAGTTTTGCTTTTGGGCAATCCGGGTTCCACTGACCCACATCCTGTTTTTAACCTCCCTGACAGAATTCAGAACAGTCTTTTTTTTTCATGCATGTACTGCAACCTGTGATAAGAATCTTTACACTGACAGCAAATATGTTGCACATCAGCACCTCTAAAGTGAAGACATTGATGTGCAACTCGCTCTAACTTTTTTACTGGATAGTTTTACTGAAGTTTGACTTCAAACTGTGTTTAGGTATGTTTTTCCGCTTCTGGTCATCTGTTTTATTAAGTGAGACTGGCACAACATACCATCAAATGGCAGTGTCATAGCGTATACGATCAAAAGTGCAACAACACTGCTGCAGACACCAGGGTTGTGCAATCATTACCAATAAAAAACATTCACATGTTTATGCCTGTGAGGATGTTGTGATGGTTGAGGTGTTGTTCTCTGTCATAACAGACCGACAAGGCCAAAGCAGTTATTTGGTTCACACCATCTGCCAGTAGCATGCTAGCAAATGCTTCCCAGCCACAAGCCCAACCTGTCACAAGGTCGCTACGAGACCTTTCAAAACAACCTTTAAAGTTACTCATTCACTCAAGGCGCTAGAGCCACAAAACTCAAACTTCCCTTGTGAAAGGCACAATAAGTCACTGATGTTTGTAAGAAAAACAAACCATACTATTGGCATATAAATCATCTGGGGGCGAGACTCAGTTTTGACAATATTACTGACTCCCATGGGAGTTTCAGGCGCATGGGAAACCACAGAGAGATGGATAGTGTATTCCTTTTGTAAGTACATCGTGTTTCAGAGCAACATGAAAAGGGATCCTGAAGAGCAATAACTCATCTTTGCAGTATCCCACATGGCCCTCATGTCTTTGACATATCTAAAGAAGAGTGGTGACGATTAGTGAATGGCACAGCTCCAAAGCCATATACAAAACACCCTCATCACATACGCTGAAACCTAGATCGCTCTGTTGCCTTGCAACGAAGGCTTCAAGTCAGAAGGGTCAACAGTGAAACTCAGGATCAGTCTGTTCATGCCACTCAAAACATGCATTACCTTGTACCCCTTTTTGAGTATTTGTTCATGATTGATAATTACAAAAAACAAGGCTATTAGCTGATTTTTTTCTTAAAGGCATTTAAGAGACATTTTGTGAAACAGGTACATTTGCTTTCTTTTTTGATGAGAAAATTAACACAATTCTCATGTTTGTATGCTCGATATGGAGCTACAACCAGTAGACCGTTTGCTCAGCTTACCATAAAAACCAAAGGCAGGAGACAATGGTTAGCCTGGCTATGCCCAGAGGTAACAAAATGTCTGCTCGCACCACAACACCTCACTAATCATTACTGTATGCCTTGTTTGTTTAATCCGTCCAAAAACCAACAAGACCCCAAAAAGTCACTGGTACCAGACTAAGAAACAGTCAAGCATATATACAACCACAGGAACAAAACATGTTGCTTTTAGCTATTGTGATGGAATAAAGAAATGAGATGTAGAGGTATCTAGTGGGCAGATTGTGTTACCTCTGGACAGATTCAAGCCGACTGCTTCCCCGTGTTTTTAGTCTTTATGCTAAGCCAATAGGCTGCCTCCTGTATCTTCATATTAGGTTGACAGATATTAATGAAGATATAAATATTAATATCTAACTCTTGGGAAAAAATAAAAATAAGCATATTTTGCAAAATGTCAAATTATTCTTTTAAATCAAACTCAGCTGCTGCCATACAGTCTGAAAACTGGAAGCTTGGGTTCTTGCTTTAACTATCTTTAAATGCTATTTAGACCTGCAGGTCTGGTGGAAGTATTAAAGTCTGGTCTGTCCTGATCCTTCACCCACAGTTTAGGTTGGAGGACTGGGATTAACTCTTATCTCCACTGGGACATTGTCTGTCTTTTGGGCTGGACCCAACATGGACTTGTCTAAGCCCCCTCTGTTGCCACTTCACCCAGCTAGATGGAAAACATTCCTAAACAGACCAATCAGGGAGATAGCATATCAGTTCCTTCAACATACTGTACCATGAAAATCCAAAACCTGTAGTCTCTCATAGCTTCATGCTTGCTCTGACTCCAACGCAGCCTATAAAAACAACAGTTTATTTATTCTCACTCCATTTTGAGAGCAAACATTTATCTGACCGAGGCAGAGAAAAATATGACTCTCACAGTAAACAGCTACACACAGACAGGTTTATTTCTCAACTGAAGTAATAAATCACAGGTGGCAGGTTGGCCTAGGGGTCGAGAGGCTGGTTGTAGTAGGTTACTGGTTTGATTCTGCAGCAGTGAACACAATATTCCAGGACAACATCTCTGAAGGCAGCCTGCTCCAATCAAAAGAGACTGTATGGCAACCTTAATCTCTAAACTGTGAAATTATATGTGGCCATATACAACACATGTGCATCAGCATATAAAAGAAAAATCCAATTGCTTTGTGAAAGCTGACCAAAGAAACAGGTGATAAAGTACAACATCAGCTCCCTTCTTATTTTTCATCCGTTGATTTTTCCACATCTGTTTCAACATTTCTTATCTCTCTCTCTTTTAAAAATCAGCCCATGAATTGAAGAGTAGCCGCCAAGAAAAACACATAATCACCTGGTGAGTATGAAACAGGCTGTATATGTACACAGTGCGAAGAGCTCTGACGTGACTGCGCAGTGAGTTTTTCCTTCCACCCCATCTAAGACAACCCATAACATCAGTGTAGGATTAGCCGCAAGCTCAGACTCTCTCTGTCACACTTTGTCCATTAAGTCTTTGATAAGCTCTTGTTTTTAGTTCTGGATAATGCACATATGGAATGGTTTTATTGAGCATGGCATTGCATAAAACTGGATTTCCGAAAGAGGAGGCAAGCGGTAGGAATGGGTATCTAATCAAGGCAGGGTCAGGACCAGCAGAGGGTGTGTGTTTCTGCCTGAGCGGCTGAGGATATTCTTTTTCTTCACTGAGAACATGCAATGTGTCTGTTGGAGTTACTCCTGCTGAGAATCAAAAAGTGCTCAAATCAAAGTGTCATAGAGATAAAACAGTGTAATACCACACTTTCTTTACATCAGGAGTGTGGCGAGAGGTGTTTTCAAAAACGAATCCCACAGTGGCGCCACAAATATTCATTTTTAAACCACACACTGTGAACCAGGTTGATTTTCACAACTTTCACCTGAGTGTGTTGTAACATGAAAGTGTTGTGGTTGCACTGGTAATGTCCTCCTAAGGTTGCTTGTTTTCACAAGTGTCGTGCAAGCCTGAACACTCAGCCCACCGAGCTATAAATATTTGACTGTCATGTCATCCCGTCCAACATTCATGTAATGGAATGTCAATTTATCAGTTAAAAATATCCAGGAGGGGAATATAGATTTGGTTAAAGCATCAAATCTCAAAAAGTTTCAATCTGCTCATACTTTGAACCAATAAATGACAAAGATGATGTGTTCAGGAGTTAGGCTATAAGCAGATGGTTGAGAGAAGCTGCTTTTATTCTGGATAAAACTTTCATATTGTGACAGCAGAAAACGTTTTTATGTCCAAGTCTCGTTCTCGCATGCGCTGTTACTACAGGTGTTACGGTAGAGAATTCCTCCACACTTTTCGTTCCGAGAAATGATGCCTTCACCGCTGTCAGAAGCGTTATATACAAATATTATTTTTTACCAATTTTGGTCACGTGAATATCGTGAATTTGATATTTTTATAACAAAGATCATGTTATGTAGCGTCACCACTTAAGAAAAAATGTTAGCATGCAGACCAGAGTAATACCGGAGCTTTCTATTTTTCCTTTTTAATGTCTAAATTTTTGGTGTCATAGCCTTTAAGAACAATCAAGTCTATCCAGATTTTGTCTTTTTTTCATTTGGTAGTATTACACAAATGTTGCTTTTACTTAAAAACTTCACCACAGTCGTAATGTTTAACTTAAACAAACTTTTCTAACTTTTAAAGTGTAAACTTACGAGGCGCACCTGAAGGCACCAAAAAGTCTCGGTCAATTAGTTGAGTTTGGACAGTGAGGAGCTTATAGTCGGTCTGTGAGCGCTCCACCAATGATCAGCTAAAACCGCCCCACTGCTCCGACTCAGATCTGCCGGGGTGGGGAGTCAACAAGTTTGGATTTGGACTTTGAAGACCATGGGATTCGAGCTGGACCGCTTCAAGGGGACCGTAGACCCGGATTTCAAATGCAACTTGTGCAATAAAGTCCTGGAGGACCCGCTGACGACTCCGTGCGGACACGTCTTCTGCTCCGGCTGCGTGCTGCCCTGGGTCGTCCAGCAGAGCAGCTGCCCCGTCAAATGTCAGCGGATCTCCGCCAAAGAGCTGAACCACGTCCTGCCTCTGAAAAACCTCATCCTGAAGCTGGAGATCAAATGTGACAACCACGCAAGGGGCTGTGATGCGGTGGTGAAGCTGCAGCATCTGGCCGAGCACGCCGAGATGTGCGACTACACCCCGGCGAAGTGCAGGAATAAAGGATGCAGCGAGGTGCTCAACCTGAGGGACATGGATGCTCACATGCGGGAGACGTGCGACTACAGACCCGTGGGGATATGCGAGAGCGGCTGCGGATTGATGCTTACCCACAAAGAGCAGAAGTTAAACAGCCACTGCTGCCTGAGTGCCCTGAAGGCGCACAACAGCGCGCTGCAATGCAAAATTATCAGCCTGGACAGAGAGTTCAAGAAGCAGACTATTAAAGCCAACAAGAGGGAGAAGTCACTCCTGGCACAACTTTCCGCCGTGCACAGCGAGCTGCAGATGACAGCTCTGAAATATCAGAAGAAATTCACTGAGTACAGCGAGAGGATCGACTCCCTCACAAAGACCGTGGCTTTCTCCTGCAAGGTAGGCAAAACACACATTTCTACTTTCAGGTAGCACAGGAAACTTTTTTTTCTATCTTATCCAGAGTTTCTTTTTTTTCCCTGCTGCTGAGGAGAAACTTATGTTCCTTTAGTGTAAAATACCTCGAAATACATGTGTAGACACAGGCAGTGCATTTTCTCCCTTCTGTAAGGATATTTTGATCCATCTTTTACTGACATCCAGCAGGACAAATGCCTAGAGGCCTCTGTGCTTTAAAATATCTTTCAGTATTTCAATTCACTGGACCTCCATGTTGTTTGGGCAGTATTTTAACTACATCTCAGATGAAAACAGAAGTCAAACTTATTTGAAGATATTTTTTTACAAAGGATTCTCCTCTGAGCCAAGTTTTGGGGAGTCCTGTGGTGCTCAGAAGTTTGTTTCTTGGTTGTCTGCTTTGAGACATGGATGTCAGCTGTGCCTCTGGCCAGTTGGCAGTCAATGGGGGAGGGCCAAATATTTACTGCAGTTCTGTACACAACAAGAGCCAGGTTCCAGTTATACTGCCTCCTCGCTGCATGCTTGTTTGAGGCTTTCTGTCATCAGATGTTCGCCCTTTCCCTGAGCCAATGGTAACAGATTAGAATCACAGATGTACCAGTACTGTTACTGCTGTCACGCATGTGTGCGAGTGTTGTGTGAGATGGTGAATATCAACAGGAGACATTCGAGAGCCTGAAAAGCCTTTAAATTTGTAATGTTTTGCAGACAGTGCACACTGTGGTAATGGGAGAGATTTGATATTTATTCCCTTCCATCTACGGTGGTATGTCTGCTGGTCATTGGTTAGTAATGTGTCTGAATTTGTGGCCTAGCACAGGCTCTTATTGAGGGAAAAAAAGTCCAAGAACCCCTGATGTAAGGATGTTTTATGCTTCAGATTTAAAACCCTAATGCCTCCTCTAATGACCAATTATCAGCATCATAAAGGATGCAGAACTCCATAAGCCAGTTAATGAATTGAATTTATGTATGGTGGTTGCATGGATACTGTGATCATCAGAGGGGAGTGGTCAGATTGTAACCAGGCTTAGTTAGAAAATTTGTCCCAGAGCAGGAGGAGGAGGAGCTTACTGCAATCTGTGCAGTAAAACCTGCACAGATTGGGAACAAACTGCTGACAGTTTTAAATGAAGTGACAAATGGGAACTTTTCTTGGATTTGTCTTCTTTAATTTGACATAAATTCACTTCTTAACTCCCTCTTTTGGTCGCTGAAGTTTCTTGCACAGTTTCCCACGGGACTGCACTTGTTGTTGACATCTGTCAAAGACTTCACTCTTCACTTTTGTTTGGTAGATTCATTTATTCATCAATGGGCTCAGTTCCCAGCAAAAATGTGTTCCGGTAGACTGGTAAATTGCACATTAAAACCACCGATGCGGGGTGAAATGGTGAAATCGCTCATGCTGGTGTACAGAAGCTTGCTGGGTCTGTAGCACAGCTGGTTATCATAGTTCATTTGACAGTGACATTTCAGCCCTACCACAGATAATATACGTTCAGCGTTTTACTCCCAGCGTAACTCCACTAATGTAAACAGAAGGTCACACAGAAGTCCCTGCGTGTCCTGAAACACTTTAACACACATAAAGACGCAGGAATTGTTCTGGAACTCATCCTGGTAAGAGAAAGAGCAGGTCCTGAGGAGAAGAAATGACATTTTGCGGATGATGTGGTTAGCTGGAAAGCTTTTTCAGTGGCTCCAGTCAAGCAGTGAACAGGATTGTTTGGTGTGAGACGGCAATATGAAACAGAGCAACAGGTCGGATTAGCTCTCTCAGAGCTCAGTTTCCTTTTTGTAATAACCCTGATGCGTTGTTATCAGATTTTATTAATTTCACTCTGTTTCCTGTTACATCTTTCTCACTGGGGATATTTTTGGAAAAAGCCCAGGTAATGACATGTGTGATGGCTCTGTCGCTTTGAAGCCATGCAAGTGAGCCAGCATTCGCAGTTTCATGGACCTGGAACAACTAAATGGAGGGAATCCGTTACTAGCTGCGTTTCACAATTCAAAACATCCGTGGTGAGAAGGGTCCAGTGCAGATTTGTTTTGACATATTTGTCCCTCGTCTCACTGTCAAACAGGGAATATAGGCCCGTCATGACAAGTAACCTACTTTAGTTTGTTTGTGAGTCTCCATCACCCCTTGGCTTAGGCTTCCTGAGCCAGATGGAGGATTTTAATGTCTTCTTTTAATATCCAGGCAGCGACTGTGAGGGAGATCAGTGTGACCTGGCTGTGTGGAATAACTGACTGGAGTTTCCAATAATAGTCTTAAATAATCCTAACACTATTTAAACGTCTTTGGTGAGCCAGCAAGAGTAATAAAATGAAGCAAAAACAAAAAGCTCAGATCTCACTGTGGTTCACTTCAGGCCTGCTAGAATTGCTGTCACACTTTCCATTCAGCCTCAGATCTCCTCATTAGTCACTATGGATCACAGTGTATGTGCTACTTGATGCAATAAAGAGCATCTCTCTCTCTCTTCACTGAATTTCATTGGAGTAACCACAGGCTCAATCTGATCTGATCACGCTAATTCTGATCTAATTTTAAAGCATGAATCTAAGAGATAACTTGTCTGAATAATGTAGCCGATTAGTTACCTCCAACACTTGGGTGTCAGTTGAATATGACAGTGATCACGTTAATAGAAACCCATCCAGAAGTCAATCAAAATGTGTATTTTATTTTAAAGTAACCCTCAAAAGTAAGGGATCGATCAGGCTGCTTTTTCCACACTCCGAAAGGCCTACGACCACGAGTTTCTGCATCTTGATCACAGGCCGGTAGATTGTGCGTCAATATTTTCCTTTTTCATTCTGCATTACCGCACTTACAGTATAATCAGATGCACAATGTTAAGATGGAGACGGAGAAATGTTTTGATTGAGGACAGGCTCGGAAAGTGTGACTGGTGCTGAGATGAAGGCTCATTGTGTGCGTGCCCAGACACCATTGAGAAACAGACTGAAGTCTCGCTGCCAGTCTGCTCTCTTTTTCTCAAAAAAAACAAAAAAAACCCCAAAAAACAACCAGCCGGTTCTTCTTTTTCCATTAACGTCGACGTTAAAACTTTGTTTACCTGACATAGCTTCCATGTGTTCCCTCCAAATGATGTCAGTGTGATCATGTTCTGTGTTTTTCTCCTGGTAAGGTATTGTTTATCACCCAGGCATGCCTAATGTTTTAGTAAATACACAACCTCCTGAAGAGAGTCACTCAATTTCTTTGGGATTAGAGCTTTGCAAGAGTGTTCGCAGATGTGGGAAAAAAAAACTCTCCTTAATTACTGTGAGTTCATTTTAATGGCTCTCACACACAAAATCTTGAACACCTTTAAAATACATCTAATTTGTTTTGAGACTCGTGGCTGTTCCTGCGTAACTGAAGTGGATATAACAGCATTTTTTGCTTTTATTGGTCAAATTCTCAGTCAAATTCAAGTCAGTTTTCACTTGATGGTCAACTGTCTTCTTGCTGACAGTAACGGCTGTAGTCACTCTAATTCGGAAGCATGTGTCGTCAATGCTGCGTGACACGGTGCAGGAGCGCACATTCCCAAACGGCCTGTCGTGCACATGATGGTCTTTTTAGCCTATAAGGCAGTCAGGGCACTGTACATGCCAATAATATCTGCCTTATATTTAGTCTTTCTATGTCACAGCATACTGGAGTGGCGGCTGAAATTATGTTACCTCATAACTCTCCTCTAAGTCCTGCTTAAAAAAACAGATTAAGAGCTGACTCTGCGAGTTTCCCAGAGGTTTTCATGTCATGTTGCCACTGAGTAAGAGGTCCTCTGGTGTATTAATTTACATTGGACGTCGGATTTGTGAGAGGGAAGGGCTGCCTGCTCTTTGAAGTGGTCACCTCTTGTCTTTAGGCTGGCTAAGCCTGTGAGAAAAGTGAAGTTTAGGGCTGAATCATTTGAGGAAAATATTAAGTTGTATTTAGTTTTGACAGTTGAAAGTCTAAGCCTTTTAACAAGATGCTTAATACCAAGCTTAATCAGAAACTTGTCTTGTTTAGACATTAATTTAATCAGATAAAATAATTCAATTTCTTGATGTTGAGGTCTTGCCAGAGATTTTCCTTCAAACCAGTCAATTGGAGAAAAGTAAAATTCATATTTTATAGAATAGCTGGAAAATTGAGCCCACATTTAGGAAGATTATACATGACATTACCCGGTAACATTCAGATATAATTGTTGCCTTCAGCAGCGTTCTTTTTATTAATAATAAATGCTTTGTTAATAATGACAGACTCAATATAAGTCGACCCAGACAATGTTTGGATATCCGACTAACAACCCCTAATGATACTGCTGACAGCTCAAGCACTCGCTCCTTCGGCTAACGTAAGCTATAAAGACTTACAGAATGAGCAGCAACTGAAACCAGTTGGCTACAGCTGAACCTGCCAGCCCCAGTTGTTGTTAATACCTGGTGTAATCCACAGCTGTGTGCAAAACGTTATTAGCACACCTTGTTAGACACCTTGTTGAACAGGTTCAAACTGTAAATTTGATATAACGTCAATTAAATGTTTGTCTGTGGGAAAGATCTGAATTCAAAGATGTCATTAAGCCCCAGTGCCTGCTGTTGCACCTTCACCCCACTTGACAAGCGTCTTATTAACTTCCTCTTATCCGTTCACCTTGTTCTAATTTGAATTTTATGTATTCGAGCCTCTCTGTTATCTGCTAATAAGGCAGATAATTTGTTGGTGTTTTTTGCCTGTTGTGTTCCCCCTCTTCAGATAACCGTTTTAAATCATTCTGTTGCTCACCTGGAGTCAGTAATGGAGTATTATGAATAACCTCCTGCCATCTCTTTGTTCACATGTCTCTCCTCTGTCTGTCTGTAGGAAGGCGAAACTAAAAGTGTGACGGTTGTCCTTCATCGTGAGGGTGGATCTCTGGGTTTTAACATCATAGGAGGAAGGCCATGCGTGGTAGGTTGAAAGCATCTCGTAGGTTTATCCCCCTCCTTCGGTGATCATCCGTTTTGTGTCATCTGGCAACCCAGGAATGATTAGAAGTTACTTGAAGCACCACAAGCTTTCTCCGAACTGACTGACACAGCTTAGAGAACAGTGCATGTGTTTTCTCGTCTGTGGATAGATTGACCGCATTTATCAAGTTTTATTGTGTTTATATATTGGTCTGGTTTAGAGGATTTGGCATTAGAGATTAAAAAAACTATAATTACTTTTATGAGAGTTAAATCTGGAATTATGGCTTTGACCGCAGTTGTTTTGTCTCTAATTGAGGGGATTTTAGTGGTGAGGTAAACACAGGAAAGGGTCTTTTATCCCGGCCTGAGCCTTCACAGCCGCTATATTTTCTGTCTCGAGACTGACGTGAAAGTCATTAATGATGCCACACAATCTTCCTGAGTGAACAGTTGAAAATATCTCAACTCCGGTTGCAACTTCATCTAGCATGCATTGAGCTTCTTTCGGCAGCAGAGGCCCTAATGAAATGGTGTTCCCCATATCTGTTTCATCAGGACTGTTGCAGTTTTCAGCGATGAACTCTTCTGTATCAACATAGGATATATTACCTCAGTAAAACTTTTTCTAGTGGGGAACTATAAAAAGATTTACACCTAAGAAAGCTGTGTTTCTTTTACTCAATCCCACGATCTCATAGATTTGCAGCCTTTCTTGCTCTTCTGACAGAACCATGCATCAAAATCAACCAACCAACTTGGCTTTTGCTTTCCCTGCTGGCCTCAAATCAGCAGTTTGTGCAAGAAGCTGTTCATTAAAATGGAAATAGCTAATATCCTAGAAGCCTTTAACACATGTGTTTCATGTGGCAGTTATTTTGGCATGGTGCGGTAAGAGCAATCAGCTGCCAGGTTTTGTGGTCTCTAGAAGCTACTTTGTCTACAGCTCTCAAGATAGGGTTGGTTCTAAGGCGGGGTAGCCGTAAGCCAAAGCAGTAAGCTTCTCGAAAAATCTGCAGCAAAGCATTGCAGTGTTAACACTGTACATGATGCAGCTGAAAGAGGAAGCAGACAAGAAATTATTAATTAGATTGTGACTTTGGAGGTTTCTTTAAGTATCCCATTTAATTGTAGTTTTGTTGCAGAGCTCAGCAGACCTGTAGAACAAGTTTCATGTGGTTTTAAAGAGACACCTAAGAAAGCAGCTTTATTTTTATTTTAAAGCCAGCCTTGCCTGTGACTCTGGGGTCATGGCCACAGTGTTGTAGTTGTAGCTTGCTGCATGTCCAACCGGCCTGTCAACATTTGCAGGCTAGTGTCACCACATCCATGCCTGGGAAGCATCTGAAGTTAAAGCTAACCTTTAGGTCCACACTCAGGGGCAGGGTTAAGGGGTCAGCTTGCACAAATTTCAATTAGATGTCTTTCATTCATTTCATTTACCTCTACAGGTAAATCGTCTTCAAGATAGTTTTTGTTCAGTTTGCCCAGATTTTAAGATATCTACCACAGAAACTGGTGCTTCTGATGAAATCTGCAGACACTGAAATCAGTTGAAGAGTCTGAGTAACTGGTGAATTGCTTCTGGAAAGACATGCTGCTATTCAGTGCTGTTCCCTCATTCAGTCCAGCTTCATTTTATCGTGATGGCAGCAGAAGTTTCAGGGTGGGATAACCCAAATAACAAAATATGATTTTTATTTTTAGGGTGAACTAACCCTTTAACTTGTCTTCACAGTTGTAAGTAGTTTAGCAAAGGTTACTGGAAGATGTATTGAGCAGTCTTTTGTTGAGATGTCAGTGCTAAATTTCACAAGGTTTCAAAGATTTTGTCGGAAATATATACACTATTATTCTCCTTCACAATCTGAACAATGCGTTTTTATTGTTCTCCAGACAATAAGTGCAATTTATTCCACAGGACGACAATGACAGCACTTCCAGTGAAGGCATCTTTGTATCCAAGATTGTGGAGAAAGGTCCGGCGGACAAGGAAGGAGGCCTTCAGATCCAAGACAGAATAATTGAGGTATGTGTCCTAAACTGTAGTGTTTCGTAAGGAGGAGTAAAAAAACACAGGAGTTGATGCACAGTAAGATGGTGAAGTTGGATTATGTGACAGCTGCTATCTGCCCCATGAACATGACGACAGCGAGGAAGCATGAAACCGTGACACAATATTTAGGTTCTGTGACTTCAGAAAATTAATCTCTGGCTGAAAGCAGGAGACGTGACACATTGAATGAGTATTTATATTTTGGCATTTTATTTCAGCTCAAGGAAGTAAATCCTGCAGAGAGCTAAGGTTTCAACATGTACTTCTACAAGTCAACACTCAGGCAAAGGCTTTGTTAAGTGGGGCATCGCTGCAGATAGACCGAGATAAACCTGAGGCGAGGCTGCCTGTCTTTGGTTTGCTATGTGAGAAAGAACCCTGTGTTCGCTTCCTAGCTGACAAATCCCTTATGACAGAGTTGCCGTGAAGCATCCTCCTCTCGCCTTTAAACAGAATCTCGTGTGGAAAGGCCAGCTCACCCCGAGGTCAACTCGAGGCATGTGTTGAAAAACTCCAACATCACAAAGGTGGCTTTTATAGAACAGTTGTCAACCAGAATCTTACACAATGGCTGCATTGAATGGAGAGGTTTGTGTGGATTACAAATGTGTATCGCCGCGTGCCGCAAGATGACAAATATGGTTTGTTGCAGGCTTTATAGTCAAACCTCAGTGAAATTGCCCCAGAGCATTTTGACCAGCCCATTGCTCACAGAGATGTTTGTGGAAAGTGTTTATAAGTCAAAGAAGGCTCCAACATCTGGACTGTGTTGATCACTCCATCCCGTTCAATGCAGTCAATACAACAATGCCCCAGGTCCTCCAGCACAAGCCTCACGCTGCGGTTCTAAATATTATGGTTGTAAGCGCGGTCAACACCGTATCTAAGATGTGACATGTTAGTCCACAATTATAATCATGTAACACAGTCAAGTGTCAGAAAGCTGTCGGCAACTTGAGTTTTTGTCTTAAGATCCTCTAACAAAAGGCAGGATGAATCCAATGATTCACTTGGTTGATGGGCGAAGAAAGATAAGCTCACATGTCACATGGACGTGTACGAGTGGAGCTAAAGTGTGCGTCTTCGCTTGCATCTGCAGTGTCCGTTTTTGTGAGTTTTTGTCCATGTGTTCGCCTGGGCGTGTGTGAAGGCCAGGGAATCATGTTAATGGGCCAGATGTTGCTGTATTTGGTTACTTGAGGAGATATCTTGTGTAGGATTTCGTGTTGAGCTCGCCGTTCACCCTTTATCAGCATAAAAAAAAAAAAACAGGAGTACAGATTTTGCTTTAGGATAATGCTGTGCTTGTCTCTCGTTTTTGGGCTATTGTGGGTGAAGTCATGAAATCTCTCCAGTGAGGGGAACACATGAGCAGAGAGGACGTGAAGAGCCTAAGGAGGTAGCAAAGCACCCTATTAAGTGACCTTTTCTTTTCAAGAGGTGAGGGATTACTAAACAAAAAGCAACAAAATGAATCATTCAGCCATTGAGAAAAAAAAAAAAGATATTGGCAGTTCAGAGTTGCTGTTCCACATTAGTGCTTTTCATCGGATGGGAAACCTGATAGTGGAGGTGGTTCATATTTCGGAGACTCCCTCTTTGTGAGCTGGTTGAAGCAAAAAAAGTTCCATGTCATGATTTTTCTGTCCACAATAAGAAATGCAACGTCATAACGACATGTTTGCAATTGTGTGGGTTGCATCTTTGACCTCGGGTGATTGGGTCTGTGGCCTCTGTGGTCTACAGTGGTGAATCAAAGGAATTTAATCCCCAGCGCCCGAAGGCGGCTTCATGTTCATGTTTTGAACTTGTGGGCTGAAAAACAACAGCTACCACCTCTGTTCTATTTAGCATCCTGTGTGGGATGCAGTACATTAGAAAAGCAGAAGCTTTAAAATCTGCTTTCTGGTTTCATCACACCTCAGGAAGTGTGTTTTTGTTTTTTCAGGTAAATACTGTATGACATCAGTGGCTTCCACATTATGTACTAAAATCATTTCAGCACATGTTTGATGTTCTTTGATATTGTGCCCTGGATGTACTTAAAGAAACCACAGGTGCTTTCAGAATGATATGAGGGGTTTTTTTTTGTTTTTTTTTTTTTTGCTGTGATTAGATTTGTAAATTGCTTTTGAAGACATATTTAGGATTTTCAAATTTGCTTTTGTCAGGCAAACAGCCCAAACCCCAACCTCAATTTATGATATTAAAAAAAAGAGAAAAGCAAGGAGGAAAAATGATTTTTTTTTTGCGATAATTCTCTTGTGATTTGTTGATTTTCAGTTGAAAATTATTTATCAACTAAGCCATCAAGTAATCACATCAGCACTGGTTGTGAAAAGTCAAAAAAAAGACTGATGAAAGGTAGGAACTGCAGATTTGGGTGGATCATGCGGTTTCTCACTGCTTATTCACATTACACACTCATTTCATCCACTCGTAATATAAAAATATTTATATGTGCAGCTTTAAAGATAAAATGTAGAAACTGCTAATATTTAATTTATAACATCTTTCCCTCATTTTCCATTACAGTGGGAGGATAACTGTTTGCCTTTTTCCCTCACACATGAAATCTTACACATGAAATGTCTTACAGGCCAATAGAAGAGATGGTTTTGACAGCCATTCACCAGGCATAGTATAACACTTCTGTGGAGATCAGCCGTTCTTTAAGAGTACAGTCATTTGACACCGAGCAGTGAAAAGTGCGTTCACCTGAGGAGGCAGAGGAACACAGCCACAGAGCCGTTTTCGCTGCTCGTAGATGAGGTGTTAGTTCCAGTAAGTCTATATGGATGTAACATGTACATGGTGATCCACGGCTCGTCCTTCTATAACAGGCTCTTAGCGGGGGAGTGTGATAGCAGATGGCTGCGCAAACCGAGCTAGAGGCTGCTATGAATCAACACATGAATGCCTCCTTGTTCAACGGGACATTTTTCTCATAAAAACCTCGAGCTCTGTTTGCTTTCGCTTGCCCCTCTGCAAGCTAAGGAATCTTAGCACTCTGGTCTGGATCTGGCTGTGTTTGCTGCAGGCGTTTGATAGATAAGTTCTGATTCAGTGATACAGTGCTCTCTGGTATGAAGGACTGTGCATACTCATGTTTTCAGATACCTGACTGATTGCGTACTTTGTCATATGTTATTTAGAAAATGTTTACTGTGTGAATATAATCCTAGCATTCCTTACTCCAGTGTCACTTCACATTGAGCAATGCTGCCGGAACTCCAGAAAAAGAGATGCTTGATGTGTAATTTCCTACAAAAAATGACCTTCCACTTTCTTCAAGCCTCTTTCCTTGTGCAGTGCAACTAAGCCTGTGTCACAATCCCACGATGGCGATGCCTGGGCTCTTAGAGCGAAGGGGACGTTTTCTGTGTGGGCTAGTGAGTGTGAAAATAGGAAGAGAATGGAGACGCCTGGGCTGCTGTTGTAAATGTCGCCTTGTAAATCCTCAGCAAACATTCTTAGGTCGCAGAGGGTGAACGGCAACAACTACTTTAAAATAAACTGACATTGGGAGAAGCCAGTTCTAATATGGAAGACAAGGTTGCGTGTGTGTTTTTTTTAGATGGGGGAGGGGGGGTAGCTTGCAGGAATGTGTCTCAGCTGAGACCATGTTTGTATAAATATATACACTGGATGTTATTTAAATTAAAAAGTGGATTTTGGAAAGCTAGAATTCACCTGAACCACCTTTTTAAAATTCTTGTTACCTCCTGAATCCGACGAGCAGCCTGAAAACCTGCCTTAAAACAAGGACCAAAACTAGCAGAAATGTTTGTGCCGGCACAGTTTTGTAACAGATGATGTAAGTTGGATTAGCTGGCACTTATCTCGGTTCATTTAACCTGTTTGAGATGCGTAGTGTATTTTTGCATGATTAGCTCGAGCGGGAGCAGGAGGAACGTGGTGGAAAAATGCCAGGGGTCACAACCAAGCATGTCTAAAATGCAAAATAGGCTGCTCTAAATACAGCTACTTTATTAGCAAAGGATATAAAATTGAAAACTCATCCTGAGACTTTGTAACTCATTACACCCAGATCAGCCTTATTGTATTTGACACAACATGTTCCCATGACTGTACTGCTATAGCTTATGCTAATAATTTAAGAATGGATGGACTTTTGGCCTTGTGGCTGAAATTAACGTCAATGTAGATGTTTAAAACCTTCGGAAAAAAATGTGTATCTCATTCGTACTGCAAAAAAAGATTAATTTCATGTCTAGATTTAAATAGCTATTTAAAGAGCTATGACATCTCTTTAGGCACCACATCTGCAGTTTCTTACTTGTCACTAGTTGTATGAGTTGCGAGGTTACCCACAGTGAGCCACTAAACACCTCAAACCTCCCACCAGTTACTTAAGTATCAATTCACAAGGCCAGGGACAGCTTCAAACCCAGCCAGACAGCACTTAGCAGTGACTGACAGAAATGTGAAGTGAGCTGTGTTGGAGGCAGGTCTGAACCACACATGACAATAAGCCTTTATTCTTTGTTGGTGTCGGGGCCACCGTCCAAAGCAAGGAGTGAGATATCTGAACAATTTTGGAGTAATTTGGAAGCAAAATGCAGCCTTTTGCTGTGAATCAACTACGTCACTTTTTCCTTTTAGGCACTTCAGATATTATTACCAGCCCAGGAAGACTGTTGTGGCATAAAGCTTAGTTTCATTATAGTTGGTTCAGTAAGTGTTCTGTAATGTTCTTAATGTATTTTATGGCATGTTGTGTGTCCAAATTTCAGTGTGTGTAATCTGAATGAAACTGAATACTTGATGACATGCTTTTAGGAATGCATGAAGTTTTCATGTCTAAAGGTGTAGCATTTCATCTGTCCTGTCCAGAAAAAAGGCAGGTTACACTGATATGTGTGATTGACTGGACCCCGCTGTCACTAATAAGTTCTCACAGCACATGGCATCCTCAGCAAGACATGTGCCAAAAGCTCCTCAGGCGTTATTTCTGACCCAGGGGGCTATGAGGAACAGACATAGAAGGTATTTCCCTAAGGGGGATCACATGTTGTTTGGCATTCTGAGGCAAGAAGCAGGCCTTTGTCAGGCTCTTTATTGGATTATGGCCCCTATGCAGGCTGTGTGTTTATTCCCCAGATGGGCAAGCTGAATGTGGCCCAGCTCTGTTTCTCCTGTCTGGGCCTAGACAGGATGAATCCACCCCAGGCTAAGCGGACCAATCCTAGCAGCGAGCCACATTCCTGTGCCCCGTGGTCCAGCGGAGGCAGGAGCAGGACATTAAATCAAATCTAACTTTAAAGAGTCCATAATCAGCTTCTGGTGGTAGCCAGTGCCCTATGCAGAGCTGGTTTTAAGAAGCAAGGACAAGCTCACCTTTGTTTTCCACTGCTCTGTATGGGTGGAAAAAAAAAAGATTTTTAAGGTGTGGGGTCGTCTCAGTCTGGAGATGGTGTGAGGTGAGCTTACTCCTCACTGCAACCAGAAGACTGCTTTTATCTCTGTCCTTCACCACACACAGAATATTGTATTTTCCACTCAGTTTAAACGGCCTGTGTCCTCAAAGGCAGGCGGACACTTGATGATTTTTGTGGAGACATACAGTCTGGGCCTACTGTAAATGTGTTTGCTCTGCTCCAACACAGTCTCGCTGGGCTCCTTATTCAATGGAGCTAGTGGGTTAATTTATGGCTCCTAAAAGGTTTTTAAGGGGGCAGAAATAGACAGGTGTAATTAAGCCTAATTTTCCTGCCAATCAATCACATGCCTTGTGTAAATGGATCAGTAACAATGGGCTCAAGTTGCTCTGCCAGCTGCTTCTTATGTCAGCCCCTGACCCCCAAGCAGAGACTGCCCACCGACTTCTAATTAACTACCCTCAATTAAACCCTAATAGGCTGATTAACAGACCCTTAGTTGTGCTGTAATGGCCTATCGTTTCCTCCCAGTGCCACTCTGAAATGCATTCCAACTGCAGCATGTTAATCACCACCCACTCTCTCTGTTCCTACCAATCTCTCTGTCTCTCTCTCTCTCTCTGTCTGTCTCTCTCTCGTTCGCTCTCATTTGAGCAGGGTCGGGACTGACTTGGCACTCTTGTGTCAACACACTCACAAGTGTGTTTCCATCTGGTTAAATTCTGGAGGGGGAAAAAAAAGGTTGAAGCCCTTTATAAATAAATAGATTGATAGAGAGAAAATCAAATTAAAAATAGACATCATGTCATCAGCTGTCTTATACACATTTCCAAAAGTATGATAGCAGCTTATTATTTTACCTTTTGTCTTATGTGATGAGTGAAGATTTGGATAGCAGTTTCCAACAAAAAGTGCTTCGGAATTTGTACAGAATTGTTTGGGCAAACAGTTAAATTGTGTTGTTGCAAGCAGTCACCAAGTTTTAAGTGACACCAAAGAAACTTGGCCTCTGGTGTTCCTGTCTTATGATCCACCTTTCCAAACAACTGCACACTCAGCTCTGTGTTTCCTTGGGTCCTGAACAATACACTTACCATTACATACGTGTACAGTCGATAATCAATATTGGGGCAGCTGTTGTCTAGAGGTTGGAGAAGCAGCTTGTGACCGGAGGGTCACCGTTTTGATTCCCCTCGGCCTGGCAGGAAAAACATGCTCTTGAATGTATGGCGAGTGAGCTGTGCCCTACATGCCATCCTGCGGTAACAGGATATTGCAAGGGTGCCCTCGCCATAAGACTACAAAGGCAGTGGTGCCTCACTGCTAATAAATATGATGTATAGATCTCAAGAGCAAGTACTTGATGCTGCATTTCCTTGGCTGCCCCAGCAAGACAAGTGTGGAGTCAATCAGATGAACAGTTGTCAAGAAAATTGACTCCTTCAATTTTAGTTAGCTGACCACCATTTTCTGTGTGAAAATTCCCATGATCTTATAGAAATTGAGTATTGAACTTAATGGATGAATGGGGTGGATGAACTGGACAAAAAACATAATATCACAAGCTGTTTATTTCCAATGATGATGTACAATCTAAACTGGCATCTTTTTTATCAATTTTAAAGTAAAATATTGAATCAAAGTTAGTTCTTCATCCGTTTTGCAGCTAGCTACAGCTCATGTTAGGCCCACGTTATTTGTGAAGCATCACCCAGGGAAGAACCACATTAAAAGTAATTCATCCATTCAGCATAGCAATCTAGTTGGCAACATCACTCTAAGGGTATGTTCATGTAACATAGATCTGCAAGGCTAACGGGTTATGTGAAGTTTGGAAACAGAATAAGAAGACATTTCATGCCACAATCTCTGCAGTTCGTCAGAAAAGTAGATTGTGGATGCCTTCAAGATCTCTATCTAAAATCGTCCACTTTCCCTAGTTTAGCTCGCAATTTATTGAAGACCTTGAAGACCACCTCAAAGTGCATTTAGTAGCTGTTCTGCTCTCAATTGTATTTTATGATCTTCATCATCAGATTGAGTTAGCCAAATTGCCAGATCTCCTGTGAATCCGGGCATGTGATAGTTAATTTAGTTTCCCATGCTACTTCTATATATATTTTAGACAAGAATGTATCAAATACCAATCAAACAACAATCTGTCCACATACCAAGAAACCCCATATAGGGTTTAATGTACGTGTCAGTGCTGTTGTCTAGTCCTGTGCCAGTCTTCTGTCGAACTGAGCCAAAAATAGGACAGAATGTCAGTGCAGCTTTATCAGTGTTTGTGATGATCACAGTAGGAATCTCGCAAGGGAACAAAACAGAACAAGGAAACAGTGGCAGAGTCCTAAAACCATCAGCTTAATGAAAGACAGTTTTCCCCAAATGTACGCTGTATTGTGTAGACCACAGTTTAACACTGTGTTACTGCATTTGAGAAGCTGTAAATCTCTGCGATGGATCTCTGCTGTAAAGGAGCCAGAAATCTTGAAGGCTTTTCTTACTCATCTGTCTGAGTTTTAGGGACACTCAGCAGAAATGACTCTAGACAGTAAATCACTTCACCATGGTAGTTTTGTCAAATAAACTAACATATAGAGGTAGTTTATTTCACTTAGTGCTGATAAATAAAGGCATTATGGCAAACATAAAAATTAAATGGGGACTGGTGATTGAGGGAATGCTCCATGCAGGGAAATCAATTAAATGGAGAAGCAGTCTGCCAAGCCACAGCAGTAGACTTAAACATGAATCACAAGATGTTGACATGAATGCAGCCTTGTTTGTAGAATTTTCACAGATACATTTTATAAGAAGCTTTTTTTAAATAGAATTTCAGTTGAACAGGGTCCACAGTTGTCTCTCTTTTGACACAACAACTGGAATCTCATGAGTCTGTTTCATAACCAGTTCTAAGCATCTCGGTGATGGAAGGAGGGACTTTCCTGTTTTATTACACAGATTCCATCTCTCACTTTTTTGGCAGCAGTCACAGTGACATGTGTATTTGCCTCTAAGGAAATGGCTATAGACTGACAGTGATTTAAACATGGTTTGTGTGGCATTGTGCGATCCAACATCAGTCCCTCAGCAGATTATAGGCTATAGATTTCCCTCATCAATCAATATGCCATGGTATGCTAGTCTTCATCTCATATGGAACCATTACAGTTGCTGCCCCAGTGAGATGATGAAGTAGACTTAATTTTTTTCCCACAGCTCTGTAAGACTTTAATCTCAGCTTGCTGTTAATCATGTAGAGCAGTTGAGGGCCTTTTTTTTTGCAGAGTGACATCACCAGTGCAACAGAAAATCAGCAGACTTTCAATCATGAAACTTAACAGTTCCTCAGAAGGTGCTAGATGATAATAAAAATGCAGGGTCGGAGCTAATGATTTTAGCAGTAAAGCTAGCTGCTTCCCAGCGTGCAGGTACTTAACATTCTGAGTGAGGTGAGAGGACGTGCCTCAGGTTGATGCCTGCACTGCGGAGCGGGCGATGACGACCACACAGCCCATGATGAATGCGGTGTGGTGAGCTATGTGGTCCATTCAGCAGTCTAGTACATTCAGTCTCAATTTAATGCAAATGAATTCAAACAGGCCAGTGAGTCTGGGTCACAAAACTTGCATTAAATTGTCACAGTAAAAATGACCCATACAGATTTAAATGAAGATTTAGCCATTGCATTGCCTATTTTTTATTTTTTTTTATTTATTTATTTTTACCACTAATGTTTTCAGAATCATTTCTGAATGTGTGGACTGTGTTGTTTTTGCCACAAGAACCGCCTGACTTGCAGTGAGATTTGCCTAATCCCCCACTGGCTGCACTTTACACATTCTGTTATACTGTATTTTAATTTTTATCGTATACCAAGTTCGATAGCTCTCCTGATCTAAAGTTAATTCTCATTTGTCATTAAAAAATTGCACAGTCCATCAACCAACCAAACAATTGCTGTATCTAACATCTTCTTTTCCAAATTCCAAAGAACTTTTGTTGAAATTTAAATGGATTCTTAAAAAAAGTGTTTAATTTAATTGAACATTGGACACATGGTGTGATGTAAAGCATGACTTTTCCAAGATGTATCCCTCTTTCACATCTGAAGTGCCAATCTGACCTTCAGAACAAGTTTGAAGCTGTTCTGAAGGGAGCCTAATTACGCCGTATACATACACTGCAGTGCTGCAGCTATGGTCGATACTGCTGCCAACAGATGTTAGGTTTCATTTTGTTAGGCTCCATTAGGACAGAACAGATGCAAAACACACAGGGTTGACATCACCATACATAATTGTCCCTGCTGCACATGACAGATGTTCAGTAATATCTAAGCTAATTGGAATACATCAGCTTGCATTTTCATGAAAGGTCTGAGGCACATGTGCCTTAACGTGACATATTGTGTACAGTAGTCCTGTAGCTCAACATTGACATGGTCGCCAGCTGTTTTTCATCATTAAAAGAAAATCCACTCCATGTTTGATGAAGAGTGTGAACTGTTAGTAGCGTTTGTGAGTGTTTTTGGTTTGGTACACCAGGCCACGATTTGACTGGCAACGATGGAAGTGGAAGCCAGGCATCTCTTATCAAAATGTTCTCTTCACTTGGCTAATCCTCGCAACACATCCCGCTTTAGAGTGGCCACCACACCCATTCTCCATAGCCTCTCTTGAGAAGGTTTAGGGCTCCATTCACCAGCCAACTGGTGGAACTGGTGTCCGCTGCGCTGCCTTTTCTCATGCAAATTTGTGCAAATAGAAAACATTGTTCATCAGCGTGGTTCTCCGTCTCTGTTACGCCGCTTTACTTTGACCTTTCTCTTGTTCCCCTGAGAGAGATGTTCCCTTTCAAGTGCTACCTCTCTTTCTCATTCAAGACTTCCTCTTTCCTTTTGACAAACAGCCTGGAGGAATGGTCAGAGCTGGCTCATTGAGCAAGCTTTTCAGCTATCAGCCATAGGAAGAGAAAGAAAAAGAGAGAGGGAGATGTTCTGCAGGCACCTCCCTCAGACATCCCTGCTCATGTCTTATTTTTTTCCCTCCCCTCAGAGGATGAGTTATTTCACAGTGGGAAGTAAAGTGTGCTTTCTCCCAATACTCCCTTTTCTCTGACAATACGCAGGTGCTCTCCCTGCAAGTGCACACTTCCCGATCTTCTAATTCATCCTGCATATATGCAGTGATATATGCCACATATTCTGCATCACTGAGTAATGCGGATAAAAAAAATTAAAAACACTGATTTTTCCATCACTCACTATTTGTTGACACCTGTGAGTAACTTTTCAGTTTTGAGAAAGCTGAGTGGAATTTGAGAAAAAGCGGAATGATCTTCTGTATTTCAGCGTGAGCTTGCAGGTTTAATAAACAGTTTTATTAAAGTTTTATGAAAAGCATATGTTGAATAACTTGTCTCTCTAATTCATGCTGATCTACTGCACATTTTGTCCTTTCCTATAAAATAGAACACCTTGTACCTGGGGTTTAATAGGTTGTGTCCACAAAATTCCTGTAGATTATGGCACACAACAGTGCTTAGACAGAGAAAATAATTGGCACGCAGAGGAGAAGCCCGGGACCACCGGCTGAGAGCACAGAGCCCCATGCCAAGGTCAACGCCAAGGTGTCAATAAAGTTACCTTTACTCTCCTGCTAAGGGACTGTTTATCATTTATCAGAGGAGGGAGGCAGCTTGAGTGCCACTTCGATTTTTTCTAATCTTGACCCTCTCCCAGAGCTACAAATATTTTTCCTCGAGCCTCCCTGAGTGACTAGGGAAAATGCATGACCCTCCCTCCACCATATTTTTTTCACATCAAATAATAACATCTTAGTAGCATTGGAGCCAGTACAGTGAGTGAGAGTTATCACCAAAACAAACTGCTTATTATTTCTTGAGCAAAATGCATATAGTCCTTACAAATCATGCATGACTGTCACCCCTCCTACCACACAAAACAAACCAAATTTAATAAGCCTACATGTCTCACACACACAGACAGACACACACTCTCTCACGCACTGGCGTTAGTGACGTGCATATTCATGATCGTTTTCCCAAATAAAACAGTAACAAGCTGGCATGGCAGACAGTGGTTATTACGTAGATTTTAAAAACTTACCCTTTGATGATCAGAAGTTACTTGAAATTGAAATCAAAGAGTTGGAGAAAACTCTTGTTTTTTGGGGCCTGAGGTCCAGTGAGGTTAGGATGGGAGTAGGAGATACCCAAGGGTGAAGTCCTTCTTCAGACACTGGGGGGACCAAGAGGGTATGGGGTGATAGGCTTATCTTGGACTTTTAGTGACTTGAAATATAAATGTCTTGAAGATTCATCCAGAAAGGCTGTGGTGGTCTGCAAGACCTGCTGAATGGACCCAGAGCACCGTGCTTATCTGTTGTGATCACTGTTACTGCTTACATGAGCTCGAACGAGATGCAGGAGGTTTTCTTTGAGTGTTACATCTCCAGTGAGTTTTGGAATCGGTTTAATTCAGCATTAAGGGGAACAAATCGGCTTTCTTTCAGCTTTTTGGTCGAATGGGGGGGTGACGTGACACTGTGACGTGACCCCCACCCCTCGCTCCGATTATGTGCATGCTACCATACAGCTATAAACATGGAAAAAATATTTAAAATAAGTACAAAATACAATTGAAAGTTGTATGTTCCACCCAAAACCAAAATTTAAATTTAAAAATCCCTAACCAGTGCTTAAAAAATTATTTGACATCCCCCCCATCCGCTCCCCTCACATAAATAATGAGCAGTCCTTAACAGAAGGGTGCTTTGATTAGAACCTCAGCAAGAATATGTAGCATTTAATCAGAGAGGTACCCCAGCAGATGCACATTGGCAGCCATTTTGTCTGCATCTTGGATTGAAATCCAAGGAGTTTCCCCTCTACTTCCATCTGTGTATCAGCAGAGCACTTGGCCTGATTGATATGTGCAGGTGGTAGAATATCCCTTGAGTAGGAGTTACCAGCTAACTTGAAAGAGAATATTTTCCCTCCTTGCGATCATATGAAAACCGTGATCTCAAAGCAGAGAGTTGTGGCACGCCAGGAAAAGTGTAATTTAACATGTAGTGTCTCTAACATCATGCTTACCCTGGCTGGACAATAGGCCTTTGTCAAGCTCCTTTTTAATGCTACATACACCATAACCCCGGCTGGCTTGGGCTTACTTTTAAATAGAAGGAAATTAAGCCTTTTGTCAGGACTTTTTCACACTCCCTTCTTCTGCGACTGTTTACCCTGAAAATAAATGGTAGGAGGCTGTGAGTGCCAAGATGGAAGATGGAAAATTATTGCAGGGTAAGGCAAGGCAGGGAGCCTTTTCTCCTGCAGAGTGCTGAGGTGTTCTGGTTTATTTGTGCATCTGTGAGAGTCAGGGCAGAGTCCACATTCCTGGCTTCTTTAGGAATATAGAGCTGTGATGGAGTCATGTATGTAAGTTATACGCTTTGGTTACGGTTGAAAAGAAAACTGAATGTGGCTGAATATGTTTGCTCAGAATATTTGTTAGAGTTTATTCTGCAGAGATGCTTTTCTGTCTTTTTGGGTTAGGGTTAGCATAAATCCACCTAACCCTTCTTGATTTCTTGACATCTGCCCTGTCTGGCTTTGCTAAGCACAAGGTTGCTGCTATCTCTCAGATATGACCTAGATTTACACCAGCTATCTACTTCTCTTTTGTTTTCATATCGTATGGCATCATCTAGCCTTATTTTGCCAAGACACGCATTCTTGGTGATAACAGAACAAAAACACAACATGGAAAATATGAGAGCTCAGGAATCCAGCCACCTGAAGCAGGACTGATGTAGATAAAGCAAAATTGGACCACAATAAGGAGAAAACGACATCACTCTGTGTGATTTTGATTTCCCTTTGGCTTTATTCTTTTATTTTTATCCCAGAATTTCTTTATTATTTTTGTATCAGAAGCAAGAGTATGTAAATTTCTTTATTTCTTTGTTCCATCACTGGAAAGCACTACCTGGAGTCTTTCTTAGATAAGGAAAGAGAGGGAGAGAGTGAATGAGCAAGGCTGGTTTTAACACTGTGGCCCCTGTGCTCTTTAGCCATGCTATATCAGGCCAACAGCTGCTGTCTCTCAGCAAAGGCATGCTGACTGCCGGGGCTTGGCTTCCACACACACACCGGATCTTACACAAGGCCCTTTATATTTGGGTTTATGTCTTCGGAAAAAAGAAACACCCCAAGCTCTATCTTGGATTTTATTAATAAAAAAACAAAAACATTTATTCATGTCTGATGTGAAACCTTGACTGTGATTCTGATAAGCTATGGTGTTTGCTGTGCTGCATATCTGCTGTCTTACCCTGGAGTTGAAGATTTAAACAAGGCATCTCAGGTAAAGCGTGTGCGTTGTGCTACACGACTCAAATTCCTTGAATCGGAGCCAATGTGAAATGTAAGCCCTCTCCTATCTATCCCATGGCACATCAAGACAAGGCCTTTATCTGATTTTTGGAGAGTTAGAGTTGGTGCTTTGTGAACATTACAGCTTCAGCTCAGTCTGTTCACAGTAGAGCACGACTGGTCCATATATATATATGGCAAAATGTCTGTATTGGCAACGGCCCCAGAAATCTAGCATCAGTTGGGCTTTAGTTCACAGACAACAGCCTCAACAATGTGGGGTGAATGCAGTAATCCCCTGCATTTGTCAGACCAGATCTATGAACAAAGTTTTTCTGCCAACATTTTAATATTGATTTTTTTTCTCTTTGCCTACACTTTTAAAAAGCCACTGTATTTCATGATTGAAATAATTTATTGGAACATCAATGCTTGTTAAACTTGCTGTGAGAAATAAAGGCCACATGTCTCTACATTTCCTGTACATAAAGATGTAGATGAAGGAAAATGAAAGCTTCTCTGTCTCATCTGGACCTCCACCCAGTCCCTTACCTCCAAGTAGCTGGCTTGCTCCAAAAAACCACAACCGCAGTGCATAATACTGACACACTCGCCTGCCCCTAGAAAAGCATTTTGCCTCCTGCAAGAAACATTTCCACTTCCAGAAGTCACATAATTCAAACAATAATTAGGAAATGTTCATGACACTGAGTAGCCCCTGAGTTCACCGTTCAGGTAGGGGTTAGAAGCAGAAGTGGTTCCAGACTGTTAATGTCTGTCACAGCAGAGTCCGAGCCCTGTGATTATTTTGGTGCAAAGGTCCAAATAAACCCTGTGTGGGTCACGACCTTACTGATCTGAACCAAATGTGCTGCGCTTTGCCGTCTTTGTTGAAAGACTCACTGTGCAGAGTGGCTAAATGTGAGGGACAGTAGATGTTTTTTCCACCATGGCTGTCCTCCTGAGCTCTTCTCGGCAGAACATTCCAACAGTAACAGCATGGCTCCTCACAGGTCTGGCTTTATCCGCAGATACGTTTCTTTGCACAACATCATTTGTCGGGGAGTCATTGGGCAGGTTTTTAGACAAATATACAGATCTTTCTTGAGCCGATCTTTTGAAGGATCTTTCAAAATGTGTCCAGACAAATGTCTTTCTCATCAATCACTGTCCATCTGCGAGTGTTAAGAAAGTGGGCTTGGTTTTCATCTCACCCGCAGCTGAATTAAAACTGTTGACATCAGCATGTACATTTCACAGCCATTCAAGTGGGCAAACACAGTTCATTATCATGGGATCTCTTTGAAGGGTGAGTGATTCATCAAGTGGAGAAAGTCAACACTTTCAAACATGTTCAAAGCTTAAAGTACTCTGTTAAGCATGCTTCAGCTATCTCCCTGCTTTTCTAACACTGAACGATTTACATGGCTCTCAAAATCCAGTCAATATTTATGTAGGCATATACATTAGAGGCAGGCCAATGGAGCTCTGACCAAACGTTTCTTTCATCTATGACCTTCTTCTGACTTGACTTACAGAAGCCTCTAACCAGGCTTGGGGTGGTCAGATGTCGGGCTGGGTGTTCGCCATGGAATTGAGCACATGTTCATACTCTGTGACCCCCCACCACCCCCTACCCCATGGTAGGCTACCTATCCAACGAGTCTCAACTTTTCACTTCGCTCTGACGCATTGTAGCAGCAGAAATTCATCTCAGTGTTCAGCACCTAACAAGGAATAAAGGATGGCTCACAAGTGGGAGGATGGGTGTCAGGATTGATGCATTCATATCCTTTGAGAGCATACAGTTTTCTCTAGATTCTTTGCAGTGCTTTACAGTGTGGCCACAAATAGCTTCTAATTGATTTTTCAACTAGATTGTACACTTCCTCTTGCACAAAAAACTGCAAGTATTATGTTTTAGTTTCAGTTTAAGCTGACTTTAGTTCTTTTTTTTTTTGGACCGTAACTGCAGCAATCCATTTATGTGACTATAGCGTGTCTAAAAATAGCTAAGACATGGCTCTGCAGGGCTGGAAAAACTAATCTTCACCTTTTTGTGTTGAGAAAAGCATGCCAACATTATGAGGTCAAGGGCTATAAAACAGCCACTACTTGTACCAGTATGGCAAGAGCTAACTATAAGATCTCATATAAAAGTCATACTCTAGCACTCCCTGTTTACAGACTGGAAGCTTGTGATTAACTTTGCTATTAGAATCATTGGATATGTTTTCTCAGATGTTTTTGCACTCTTTTCTTCTTGGCAGAAAAACACACAAAATCACCATCATTCATAAATTGCTTCAGTGGTTATGTGTCTTTGTCCTGTTTGAGCCTCACTTGGCTGTGTTTCACGGCCCATGAATAAAATTACATGATGCAGAAACTCTAGGGGGCCAGACTGGAGACTCCACTCACTCAGCGGTGAGAGGTGGTGACATAGCTCTCCTGGTTTGCCTTTTTCCAAGAGAATTCTGTGCCATCATGCTGAAATGACAAGTAGCTGCTCCCGACTTTGAAAGCCTCGCACTCACTCTGTCTCAGCCTCCAGTGAGTCTTTCAGTGTTTTCTCAGATGGTTCTCTCCTCATATTGAGCACACATTTGTTCTCTCTTCTCCTAACCTCTGATTAATCAAGTATGACTCTCCCAGGAAAAAATGCAACTCGAAGGTTTTGATGCTTCGGCTCTCGTCGGTGTGTCCAAATGTGGAATGTTTGCAGCTGAATATTAAGTCTGGACTTGGGGTGGAGGTGGTGTTGGTGGTGGTGGTGAAGTGCATCTCATCCCATTGGAGTGTCCGTTATGAACAAAGTCACTGTAATCCTGAACTCTAGCTCTAGAACTCTAGACTCTAGCTGTTCCTACGAATCATTCAGCCTCACACTGGAAAGCCCAATCAGGCCCGAGTTATAATTTGACAGTCACATGACATGCCAGTTAAAAAGTACACCTTGGTAATGAAGTGCAGCGTAGTGTGATATTCCCATCATGTGTCTGTGGGCTAACACCTCAGGACTCTCCATAAAGCTCACTGGAAAGAAAATTCATCTCGTGTGTGAGAGGTTCAAGTGCCAAGGACAAGGTTCATTTGGGGAGAAACACTATTCAGCTGCATATCATTTACATCACTTAAACAGGGATTATGGTAATCTTCAACTTGCATCACCTGGCTGTCGAGTCACTTTGCTTCCCTTGTTGTTGCGTCTCCTGAGGAAATTGTTACATGGGCTTTCACAGCTGACTGAGCTGTTTGTCCAGCTCTTACACTGAGAGTAAAAGTCAACTCGGAGAGTAAAACTGCACCGTCCTCATCGCAGGAATCATCCAGCTGGAACCAGAGAAGGAACACTTGCCCACAAACACATGATTCACTTTAGTCAATTAGCCTGCTCATTCAACAATGCTTTTTTATACGTCCTCAAAAATATCTTGCCTTTGTGCAGTTTATTTCAGAGCTTAATTTGTAAATTGTAAACAAGCATGCCTTAAAGCAGAAGCCAGGGTCCTGGGCGAAAGAAGGAAGCAGTGGATGTCAGGAGAAAGTGATCAACAGGAAACATAGCACAAGAGGACTAAACTCTGAGCTAAGCTCCAGCAGCACCTGAGGTGAATTATAGATGACTGCTAAGAACACAAACGTTTCTCTTTTTCTTGGACACAAACATTTATAACCTAAACCATTTAACCATAAACCATATAAAATCCTACTTTTGCTTTGGTGTCAGATCTTGCTGTAGAGTCTTAGGATGTCAGACTTACAGTCATTTGTCCACATCTTCGACCCAGGGTCATGCAACGGAAGTAATGCATGAGGAGAGGGAATGCGTGCTTGTGAAATGCATAATTTAATAATATTTTTTAATATTAAACTATAAAGAATCACGTGTGTGGCTCAGGTTTGTAGGACTTGTTAGTGAAGAATAAATGCAACAGTGTGCTTGGTATGGGGGATAGGTCACAGTGCTAGAGAGGTGCCAGCAATGGCAGAAATGAGTTTCAAATGGCATTTCTCTCTTGTGATAATGTTGTGATAATGCTGCTTCAATCTTTTGCAGTGGAGCAAATTCAGTGCACTGAAGATTTGAAAATTTGTTAACATTTTCTTCTTTTCTTTGTTTGAGAAATGCTAAAGTTTTGGAAGAGGAAACAGGGAAATAAACTGAGATCCGACACCTCATTTGAGTTGCAGTGCTGGCTCAAGATGTTGGATGTTTGTCAGGAAGAAGAAGAACAGGTTATTTTGAGGTGCAACATCTTCGCTGTGAAGGATTGTACTAACAGGGCAATTAGCAAGTGTGACATCACCATCTGTAAGTCTGTACAAAGATTGTGTTCAGGTATTGAAAGGAGCTTTGTATATCGTAAAACAAGAAGGGACAAAAGAGGGGATGGTGTATGTCTGGACTCTGTAGAGAAGGCTTGAGAAAACATCCTTGTGCAGTTTCCCAGCTGCAGCACAGGAAAAAAAGGCTACAGGACCATACTGGTGAAAGAAAATATGACAAAGAGTTTGTTGGAATTAAAACAGGATCACTGTATTCCTGCTGGTGAATTCAAAAGCTGCACTGCCCGGAGGCTTCCCGCTGGATCCCTGTCTGCTGTATTGCTCTAAGGGGCAGGTCCCTCCAGTTCTGCTTATTTAAGCACATCCAGTCTGGTCCAGTTTTTGACCCACTGCTCACTTTCAGCCCCAATGTTTTTTCTCCTTTGAGCTGGATGTGTGGTCCATTGTGAGTGTGGCTGGCAGTACAGGGGACCACCAAAGTGAAGGGAATGCATCAGTGGCCTCTATCAGCAGGGTAGTCCAGTCCAATTTCCATTAGCAACAGGTATGTCTTGAATATTTAAAGGTACCTAGTGGTTCTTGTCTTCTAGTCATTTTTTTTCTCACCAAAACATATAATACATCCTGTTTACCTCAGGAGTTGGAGCTGAGAATGATATCACACCCAGGTACAACTAGTCAGAAAACCAAGATGGATGCCATTGGTATCATTATCAGCCATTGCTAGCAATACCACATGAAAATAATGCTTGCGTCTTGTATTTTGTGCATTCAAAAACCCTAGCAACAATTCCACAGATAGTTTGTGGTCCAAACTCCATAGGCTTCCTTTAAGCTACACCACAGGAATAAAAATAAATCTTTTAAAATAAACCCATCTTATCATCCTAAATCAAGCTTGGGTCAGCTGAAGAAAAAAAGCATCTCATCCCCCTTAATGGAAACATATATAAGTTATGGCATATCATATGGACTTCCTAAGCCTGGGCCTTCTATTCTTGATTTCCATGATAATATCCATGCTTGTACATTATTGGATCTTAACATGTCAGCAGTGAACTTGGCAAGGTTACTCTCATGCTGTATGACAGATCTGCAGCCTTACTCATTTTCTTCCAGCTCACATGCTGACTCATCCAGCCCCCACAGCTCTGGATCGCAGCAGCTGGGAGGCTCACATATCCCAAACACATTATTAATGTGTATGTGTAGAGCAAAACTAACACTGCCAGTAGAGATGTGAGTTACCACTATGTCCATATCCTTGATGTGTTAGTTGGATCTCTTTTTAGTTTTGAGTAATGAGCCTGAGACTAATGGGAGTTGGAAGAAAAAAAAAGTCATGTTCTGTTGCCTATCCAAACATAAGTTTTCAGAGTAGATAAGCTGGAAGTGTTCATAGTTCATCAGTGTGATGTCAGTGTTATTGTTATGTTCATGTGATATCAGGGTGTGGTATTTAAAATTTTTTTTGGGAAAGGAATACGTTGGCATGAAGTAAAAGGAATTTAATTTTTACAAGATTCTTTAAAGAGATCTGCTTTCAGAACCACGTTCCAATTTTAACTCCAATTTCATTTACTGGTTTGCATCTCACTGCTTTTGGAAGAATTTTAGCACCATAACAACTACTTCGGTTGCATAGACAGCTGCACACAAGATGAAATTTTGGAATTATGTCTGTTTTGTACTGATGGGCTGCCAGTGTAGCAATTTAATCTCTTTAGTCGTACTCATTTTTCTAGAATTGTCCCCATAAAAAAAAGAGAGTATAATCAAAGAAAATTAGGGCTGTTACTAGCTGTTGACTGTGTGTGTGTCACCCTCCATGCTCTCCCAAATCAAGTCATCAGTCCCCGGCTCATATTGACGGCAGTGATGACACAAGCCCATATGACACCATACCAGCCTCTGATATGCTTTTTGTCCACAGAACAAGAGAATGTTATTCCACACATTCCTGAGCGGAGCCTCTGTTCTCTCAGGATGACCTTCAACTTATCTCTCCATCAGAGCACGTCTGGGAGGGAGCAGAGTGGTGGGACAAGAGAGGGGGGTAGGGGTGAGGGGTACATTCTCTCTCTCTCTCTCTCTCTCTGTCACACACACACACACACACACACACACTGAACGAGCTAGTCTTTCTCGTTGGCAAGCAAAGAAACCCCACAGGACTGGCTCTGTGTTATTTTGCTGGCTTGTTTTTGTGTTTGAGTCTGTAACTCTAAGGAATTAAATCTTCTTTGTGTGTGGTTTATGTCCGTGTGTGTGTTCTTGGGTTTTCATCTTTGGGAGAGCCAGTTTGAGCTTTAGACCTTTGGAGTCAGGAAGTTTTGTGAAGTGAAGTCATTTTGGCCGCTTCCCTCTTCTGCAAGGTTTTGTTTTAGGTCTAATCCTTGGCTTTAGGACTTAATCTAGGTTTACCATAGGATAGGAAATAGGAAATTTGATTAGTATTAAAACAAACATTTTGCAATTAAGGTTTACATCAACACAAGTAAGCAAGCTCACACATTATGATGTGATATTTAGGTACCATAATGGTGCCAAAGTGGCTCCTGTGCACGACTCTCTGTACTTTCATTTTGGTCCTTGCTTCCCACACAGGAAGTTAACTTCAGAACTTGGTAGTAGTTGCCAAGATTGTCTGCACATTAATATCACCACTCAGTTGCCCCTCCAGTTGAAGAGGGTCCTGACAGTTACTCCATGTACTGCCGTAGATCAGGTTCTGGTGGTTTCAGTGGCTCTGTGCACTCACGCACATGTCCGACTGGATAGGAAACAGTCCTGGCGTCCCTGCTCCAACCTCTCAACTATATGCTTCCACTTTTGTACTCAAAATGTCAGCTTCACTTTATTAAGTCATTTCAGCCCAATAGGGTCCAGGAACAGCACTAAATCTGTCACTCGTCAGCAATGCAGGCCAAGAAAGCATTGAGCTCTGTTGCTAGAATATTGCCTCTTGTCACGGTAATGGAGTCATTTTTAGGGATTGAATCAAGGTAGAGAGACTGCTGCTGGCTTTGGTTCTATGAGGTTTGACTTGTTTTTATGCTAGCTATTATCTGCTATTACCTATGCTCTGCTTTTACTGTGTACTTGGCCAGATATCAAAACGATTTCACAGAGATTTACTGCTGCTGGATTATCTCTGACCACTCTCTGACCAAACGGGAACAAAAGAGTAAGAACATTTTGATCGATTACACGGTAAATAGTTGAAGGGATGGCAATACCCTTGTAGCAGCTGGCCAGTCAGTAAGTTGTTCCAGCGCTTTGGTCCAGACCGAAATATCTCAACCATTGCTGGATGAAAATGTGGTCTTTCTTCTAAGTCCGCCAACAGGCAACCAGTGAAATAATACAACTTCTAAAAAATGGATTGGCACAAAGTTTTGCATGGACAGTCATGGTTCCCAAATGACGCTTGCTAAACATCAGTGTGGTCACATTATCATTGTGAGCACGTTAGCATATTCATACTCATACTCATGAAGTGTTGTTCATACAACTTTGAATCCTAATACGAAACATTGGTTTTTGAAACAGAAATATGTCGGTAAACCTTTTTTTCAATTGATAGATTTGTTTAGTTTAAAGAATTGACTAACAGTCCAAATCTGTAAAGTTATTAAGTTTACTTACTTATTTATTGCAGGCCTTTTTGCTTGTTAAATAAGCGATTGCCAGAATCGCTCAGCACTCAAACTGAGGCTCAGTTTGAAAAGTCTGAGGCCACAGTCTTAAGATGATGCTTTGCCTCATGTTCTTGTTGTTTCACACTACTGCGGCTGACAGACTGAATTACTTCACACCCCCAACAGTAACAGTAACAAAGTCCCTGCAAAACAAAGTCCCTGCGAAACAAAGTTACCTAAGAACACTTTTGCTGTTATGAGTTCAGATTTAGTTTGTGGTGGGGATAACAACACTTCACTGGGGATTTGCTAAACTTTTTAATGAGAAAAAGAGCATATTGTGCTATATCATTAGCTATCTGGATGAATGTGGTGTTCTTTGTGAAGTTAAACTAGAGTTGTTGCTCTGATGCACTGTCCATCAGTGTAAATAACAAATGAGATAACAGTATTACCACTTCCATTTAGAAATTCTGTGTGTCCAGGTATTATCTTATGTGGATATGTATGTGTACCGCTTTGTGTGTGTGTGTGTGTGTGTGTGTGTGTGTGTGCGAGGGTCTAACTAAAGCTAGACTTTTCTCATAACTCCCTCTTATGGCCCTGTAAAGCCTGATAGCCAAACACCACAGGGCTAATTGGAGAATATGTGTCTATGTACTTTGCTTCAGCTGAGGTCGCAGGGTGTCGTAACCCAGCTAATCAACAACAACTGCTTGCAAATTACCAACACATGCTGCCTGGTTAGTGTCGGGTGTGGGCCTGAGTTTTGTGCAAGAGGTGACTGACTGATGAGTGTTCTTCAGAGCAGGAGTGTTTGGCTGAGATGCAATCAATATTTTATTTTTAATTTTTGATTTTTAGCACTTGTGGCTTGTGATTTCAGTCACTCCCTTTCCTTTTGTTACAAAGACTGAAGTGTAATTGGTCGCCGGAATTGTGCCCTCAGAAAATCAGTGGACTTCAGAGGCTTTGTTTTGATGCTGCAAGATCTGCTGCAGTGCAGTTACCTTTTCTGCTCCTCTCTTAGTAGAACAGCAGAGCTAAGAAGAGGCCCATTTAACATTATGCAGCAACGAGTCCCAGTGCACATTACACATTTGTCACAACCATGAATAGCTAGTAGCTCTGAGATCTCTGGGTAGTGCTCTGCCTTCTGAAAGCTGCCCAGATGGCTACTTCACTACCACCAGAAAATCTGACTTGGAGGTGACTCAGCATTCAAGTTCCAAGCAAAACTCTATATGGATTGTAGCACACTTTACACTTCTGCTAGTTGCCATGGGGAGAGGGGCTTTTTGTATGTAGCACAATCCTCAGTGGTGGACCTACTAAAACCCACACTGTCCCCAGACTGCTGCTCAACTCCTCTTGTAATTAGCTCCTCATAGTTTCAGGCATGATTTAGGTCTGGACCAAAAATCCCCCTGTTCCCTCACCGGAGACCATAAATCTGCCTAAAGCCAGCCCAGTCAGAGCTTGGGCAGTTTGCCGAGGTCCATGTACTATAGCGGTCCACATAAATGAGCTATCCTAATTTCATTAGCAGAATACATATACAGCCTCTGTTTCCCCCCTCCGCCGTTCTGCCTGGAAACAACATGAAAATGAAATATTGCATTTTCTCGAGAGTGTTGCTGATACAGAGCGGTTCTGATTTAGGTGCTGTAGCAGGCAGCCATGTTAAACTTGGCAGTGCAGGTCTGTGCTGAGCTGAGCTGGGCCGGGGGAGTGGCTGACTGAGTTAAAGCTTGCCTCAGCATCCAGCTGGAGCTGAGCTCATCTCCCTGGTCTGATTCAGGCCTGAGTGAAGAAGCAGATGATGTTTGTGTGTGTGTGTGTGTGTGCGTATCTTTGAGGGTTTGGATGAAGGAGAGGTGTATTTACAGACATCATTAATGTCTCCCTGCTCTGTGTGGTCACATTGTTGGAGTTGGACATCATCACTCTGATGAAGGAGAGTGATCTTCAGTGGCTCTAGTAATGACCTAAATCTGTTTTAGTGTTTTTAAAACTGTCCTTTCAAATTATGCTCATAAGTGCAAAACAAATTTCAGCACACTTAGCGCTGTTGCTGCTTGCTCCAATCTCAACTCTTTTCATCTCCTACTGGAAATGGAGATTATTTAAATGCCCTGAAAACCTGTTTTCTTAATCAGCATCTGTAAGTGATGGTCTCCAACCACAAAACACAATTTTCTGCCAAAGCTGAAGCTACGGTGGCCATTTCACATGAGAAATTTTCACTGTATTGTCAGCGCTTCGCTCACTGGTTTGTTAGTATTAGTATAATTACTATGTGGTCACACATGATTGGTAGCTTGCATGTGTTGTCAGAGAGGCTACTGGCTGTACCAGGCCAAGTAAGCCTGTAGCAGCAAAACTCGTCAGTGTATTAAATTGTGCAGGGGTGTGTTTTGTTGTCTGTGATCTTCAGGTTTCATCTGTAATTGGAGGAGGTTTGGACATAATTTGAAACATTTCTGCTCTTCTTAAAGTTGCTTGATAGTTATTTGAAATGTATATATCACATTAGTGTGAAGTCTGGGCTCTGGTCTGTTTATGGTTCAGGCCTTGACGGGACACCCGCTAACAGGTGCCACTGCTATTCTCAGTACATGCTGCTCCATCATGATCAGTCTTGCATGTTAGAGCAGAGCGCTCGATCAGTCCCTTGTGTTTTTTTTTTTCTCTTCAGACGTCAGTTATCTCCCTCTGATCCCAAAATTACAAGTCTGCATCTGATTCACATGCTCTCAGGCTGGCATCGATAGCTCACCCCGAAAGGAAAGCTGTATATCAGCCTTTAATTTGGCACGAGCGAAACTGATCTGTTTTATCGCCACGCTTGGACAGCATGAGGTGTCAAAGCAATCAGCGTTGGTGGAAACTAATAGCATTGATGAGCACATAGCCGTGTAACTTCATCTCCAGCCTGCACATGCCTTCGTGTGGATTTACTCTGATAACCACTTGCGTAAACCAGTGCTGAGTGCATAAAAAAAACAGATATACATCCAAGAGGCAGCACGGCGGCTCGTAAACAGTCTTTATTAATAGCCAGCGCTTTCAGATGTCGGTATTCCATTTGCAGGGGAAGCAACCAAGAGGTATTCTGGGTAGTTTGCCTCCTAAAACACTGGCATGCTGTTCACTCCATAGCGCAGACATATAAACCTTCTCTCCCCTGCCGCCCAGCTATATGTTTATCCTGAATTAGGTCATTTGTATCCTTACACCTTGGAGGCCTGCTTTTAGCAGCGGGGCTGAAAGTGAGAGAGGGCTCTGTCTAAACGTTGGAAGAATTTTCTCCTCCAGATCAGCGTACGATGAAAGACATGGTGTGTGGTTCCTTTGTCCCTTCGCAGCTCAGGTTCTACTTGTTTGTTTATGTGATAGTCATGAGTGACTGTCACCCAAACATCCTGCATGTGACACACGGTTTTAATTAGTAAAAGTCATAAGTACATTTTTTTTTTTTTTTTTTTTTTTTTTTTTTTTACAGCTACAATATTTTCCAACTGTGTGTGTGCCTCTCTGGCCACCTTCATACCTGCTTGTGTGTATCTAAGTGTGTGTCTGTGGTTTACTCTTAAAGGTCCACATTCATCCAGCGGGGCCCGGTGGTGGCCACCAGCTCACCAATCGCACAACAGAGTGCCTGTTGTGCGATTGGTCTGAAGCTGCGTCAGCTCCTTTGCGAGAGATGTTAAAAAATGCCTCGGTCAAGAATCCAAATTCTGCGTGCAGCATTTAATCCTCCCTGTGCTTGGATTCTGACGGTTCTGAGTCAATCATGAATGCTTGAATGGCATTTACCCAGACTGGCCAAAAGCCTGGAACAAAACAGCAGTTCTTGTCTTTTTTCAGCTTGAAAGAAGAAAAACATTTGAGAAACCTGTCTCACCACTCTGTGTCAGCACCAAGCCTCAGGAAGTGAAGGAACACAGCATCTTAACTGATTAAATCTGCATGCCCACCACGCTGCCATTACCAAGGTTGATTAGATTAAGCTGGCATCTCATTTAAAATGTTTTGTACGTGTTTTGAAGTAGCTACAAAATCCTGTTTATTTTTAAAAGCCTTTGCTAAAAATTGTCATTGATCTCTCCTTTTCATTTACTGTAACAAGACCCTGTTTGTTATTGCAGCAGAGATATCTGTTGTCACCACTTCTCATCCTGTCAAAAAAACTGAAGGTAATCTGAATAAATCTAATTATTTACACACACGGGGAGAATCAAAGATGCGGCAGAAAGCGAGACGTTTTTAAACAGGTTGTGTTTACACCGACCTCACTTAGATTAAAGCACCAACATGACAATCACTGTAATTGCCTTGAAGATGCAACACATAATTGCTCTTTAATTTTTTGTAAACTGGGAAATGTGACAAACACCTTCATAAAATACACACTTTTTCTGCATGCAAAGTAAGTCCATGTAAAGGTGAGAGAGTGTTGAGCAAGATTCAGTTTGCAATATGTGCAGTGCGTTATTTATTTATTTATTTATTTTCCTGTTTCAAGTTTTACTCTGCCTAACTTTGTGTAAAATGTGCCGCATGCTGCTGTGTTAGCCAGCTGCAGCTATATCTTAATTTGGTCAGGAGTCCGAGGCAGGGAAGGGAAAGCGGCAGGGGAGACTGATGGACAAAGGCAAGAGGAAAATAAACACAAGAGGAAAAGTAAGCAAGGCTGTGCTACTTTCCATTTTTAAAGGTGGGGAAGATGTGAGCACACTGCAAGAAATAGAAACATTTCAGGTTGTATCTACTTGTAAAATTATACTTTTTTTTAAATAAATAAATACCAAGCAAAGAAATCTGCCCGTACACTTCACGTGCTGGAAAAGTTCCCCCAAACTTATTTTAAGAACTTCATTGAATCAAGTGACATTTTCCTAAAACTAGCAGAGTCATCTGGCTTCCTGTGCTTTGTGTGGCGCAGCACTGAGCATAAGGGAATTATCTGTCCCTTCTCACCGAAGTTTTCAAAGTATCATTTCTGTGAGAAGGGACTGAGTCTGAAAAAGATCAACTCTGTAAGACATTGTTACGTTGCATATCACATGCATATTTTCACAAACTTATGCATTATTCAAAAAAATGTTGCCTCAGTCTTTAATCAGATTTAGATCAGATGATTTGAATGCATGCAAACCTAAGTCAGCACGTCGTGCACGGTGCCTCCGAATTTGCGGCTCCTCCAGTTTTCCGTCTTTGTTGCTGTTTTTACAAGAGCAGTTTTTCCCATTCTTCTTTCCCCCAGGTCCCTCTAGGTTTGATTTGTATTATATCTTCCAAATCCACAGCTCGCTGCGATGGCATAACTCTTCATGATGGCTGGATTTGGGCTAAAGCTGCTGTCAGAACAGGATATCTTGCTAATGTGTTGAGCAGGCCCCGTCCCGGCACAAGAGAGGACGAGAGAGCGAGTAGCTAGAAGAGTAAGAGAGGGAGAGAAAGTGGAAGAGGAGAACAGAATAGAAAGAAAGAATTAAGAAATACAATGACAAAGTATTATTGGGCTTGACGTGGCAGGAGTGTGGAAGATGTGTGTTGGAGATGTCAGTGCTTTGATCTAAGTAGATTATTTTCGGATAGTGCGGCTCTTCCTTCTCCCTCCCTTTCTCTCTTTTCTTTCTCTCCTTCTCTTTTTCAATCTCTCTGAGCAAGCAAACTGGCCTGACAACCGTGCACAGCTGCGCCCACAGCTGTGCGTCGGTCCGCAGCAGGCCCTGCTCTTTATCAGCCTGATTGGTCACATCTGGCATCATTACTTCCAACTTGGGGTTGTCCAGCGTGGAGAAGGGATGTGGGAGGAGGGGCAGGGGATTGTTGGACAGGGGTGGGTCAGGGTTGGACTGGGCTCCTGGGGGCCTGATGCTGGATGTAAGGCTTTGGCTAAAAGCAACATGGCTCTGTTTGTGTTTGCCGGCTGGGCCTCCAGTGTGTGTTTTTGCCCTCTGTGCCCTCGAGGTCTTCCAGCACACTGGGCTTGAAAATTGTTCAGTGCAAAGCTATTTCTTTACTCAGAGGTGTCTACTGTTGGGGTCTGACACATAAGACGGTCGTGGGAAATTCCCAGTTGCTCAGCCTATTAAGTGATGAGAACACTTAATGACTCCATGAATTATAACGCCTTCATGTTGCTTCATGACTACACTCAAATGCACACAATGCTTTCTGAGACATTATAGCGACAGTCATACAACATTAAAGATATAATGAGTTCAGCTAAAAAGGTCTGTTGTCCATCTCTATACACAAGGTATGTGGTTTTCATGGAAAATGGAAAGCTTTTATCATATTTTTAAGTGAAAGTTTTAAAAATGTTTTTGGTTTGGTGCTGATAGGCCAAACAAAGCTGCTGTTGTTCCTGCAGTGGTATGAAACAAATCTTACAGATCTAAAATTGCCTTCAGTGATCTATTTTTGTTCATGTGAGTGATTTATCTTTGAAGTGAGAAAATGAGAATTTGTAGCAGCTCAACATGCCGCCTAAATCCTAGTTTTACTGAGTTTACGGAGTGTTCTCTGTAGGCCGTTCTTGTGTGATTGCTCGTGTTTAGACAGGAGGCTCTTTTTTTTGAAAATGTTATGTTTGTGTTTGATCAAGTTTGAAAAATGTATTGTTTTAGGATTGGTTCCGAAACATCAAAAACTTTAAGACAATGCCCAGCTGTATCTAAAACACCACAACACCAAAACAGCTGGGCTCCGGTGATTCATGCTTGTTTAGCTGAATGATTTATTTTTAAAAAAATTGGTTTTGTAGCATTTCTGTGCATTATATTGAGCTGTAGCAAAGAGTACCAAAAAGATGCCATCGGTTTTGTGCATTCTGAGTCTGATCAGATTATTTGTTTCAGATCATTTTTGCAAGTATGAGCTACATGTTTATAGCCTGTGATGTTACATGAATGCTTCTGTTCAGTGCTTTTGTTGATTTATTTTTAAGTCTCCTGGGCCACAGCAGAGAATAGGGAAAACAAGTTCCTCGCCAGATTCCTAATCTTATTTCTTGTAATCTGATCAAACAGTTCCTGATTTGAATTCAAATTTTAGACTTCATATGCTGACCTCTACTGGATTTTTTAGGCTGATGTTGACATTGGGGTTTTTTTATGTAAATACTTCACATAAACATTTACGATCACACTCATTTTGTATAAAGAGAGAATGGGTTGTACAGGGAAATAAAAGCCTATTTTTCTGTACAACCTCAAGTTAGGTATTTTGTACTAGCAGTGAAACACAACCATATCACTACCAGTATCACATTTCAGACAATACCCACTCCTAACTTTAACTTTTCAATGGTGTGTTTTGTAATTTGTCTTCAGAGTGAGCGACATTAGAACTTGTGTCTTGTCTCGAAGCTCCAAGAGGGAGACTGGTAGAATTTAGATGAAATATGGTGCAAGAATAACAAAAGCAGGAGACTACTTGCTTTGTTTATATGGGAAATAACTTTCCCTTGACGTAAGCCTGCGACATAGGCTTCTCTCATCTTCCTTCATACAAGACTTTCTTCATTTCTTTATTTTCCGCCATCTCCATTTCCTTTTTCCCCCCTCTTGTACCACTTGTAGTTGAACTCGGCCTCCCGCGGTGAAGTGCCAGCAGCTCGCTGCTACCACAGAGCGCACTGGAAGTCGCTGTCATTGCGAAGCAGGCCTAGAAGCAGTAAAAACAAAGCCGGTGACAAATACGATCAAGACTGTTGTACATATGCTGAGTAGCGTGTTACATGGAGGCTAAGTAACAAAGGGTTTTTAAGCCTCCGAACACTGCGTAGCCAGCACTAATTCTCTGCACATGTGCTGAGTAGTATCCCTCCGGCTTTCCAGCAGTGGAGTTGCGATCCAGATGCAGATACAAGGCTCTGAACTGAGCTGACCTCTGTGTGGCACAAGGATCTGCATCGGGGACTCGTGCCCAACTGTGATCACTGTGAAAGTGTTACTGGCAGGAGCAGCGCTGATGACGTGCCGTATGGGTTAAAATGCACCACCCACACCAATGGCAACTATACATCAGCCATCAGAGCTGGTTGGGTGGTGAGTGAAGAGGACGATTGTTCTTGCTCTTAAATCTCTCTCTCTCTCTCTTTTCTCTGGGAGGACATTAAGTGTAAACCCCCCCACACACACCCCAGAGGAACCAGTTTCCTGCCATGCCTCCATGCTGAAATCAGATCCCAGCGTCGCTCAGGCCTTGTTTTTCTTGGCAAAGGCCGCACACAGACACTCACAGAGAACTGTGGCTCCCGACCATTTCCACCCACCATCACTGCCTCTCCTTTTTTTCCCCCTTGCTCCTTCTCTCCACCTCTGCTCTCGTCTTCATAAATTTACAAGGAAATGTCGCCTTCGTCTGCTTTTCCCTTGAAAACAGTTTTCACACTACTAGAGCATAAACGTGTGACAGTTAAAGCTGTGTGCGATGGCTCACAGTGAAAGAGTGTTGGAAAAAGTTGTGATTAGGCTAGATGCTAGACTTGCATGTTTCTCCAGCCATTTTGGGGCTGTAATTTGAGCCCAACCCGTTCAGTCAGCGCATATTTTAATGACATTTAAACATCTCCAGATGTAATTTGAAAAAGGTCCAAACAAATGCATCACGAGGCTTTGAAGATGATATTTTTCTCTCAGCAACAGACCAATGCATCATGTTTTAGAGATAAGTTTTACAGTAAAGTTGCTCTCTTTTTCTGACACTAAGCAAGCCCAAAACTCCTCAAAGGCTTGTCTTTGTTGAGCAGGGCAGCATTCCACTGAGTTCACGCAGAGGATTTTTTTTTTCTTTAACTTCCTCCAGTTTGGAGCTTTACCATCCCTTCGGCTTGACAGACTGTGAGTGATGCAAAGTAAGCGTATTGTTTTCCAGCGCAGCTCTGTGGCTTGTGGGAACAGGGCTGTAAAGAGGATTTGAATGACAGAAGCGTGCACTCTGGTCAGTCTGCTCATTGTCGTCTGCTGTTTACATGCCTTTGGCCCTCACACCACTGCCATGGCCTGGGGCAGTTTAACTGCAAACCCATGAGTTAGTGCTGTCTGTTGAAAAGGTGCTCTGTTCAGGGCCCAGCAGTGTGGAGGAGAGCTGAGTATGTGTGCTTTTCATGGATGGGTACACAAGGCTCGCATTCCCCCTTGTCTGTCTGCTTGTGTTTGTGTGGTTTTGTGTGTGTATGCACATATGTGCGTGGGGTGGGGGGGGGAGGTTGCAACAACAACAAACGGAGCTCATCAGTGACATTAAACAGTCCCACATCTCGGGAAGAAAGCACACAGAACTGGCTGTTGTTCCACATTTGCACTTATTACAAGTGCATGCAAGTCAGCTGAGCACTTCAAGGAAGCACCCCTTCCCACAAGGACATTAAATGCCGAATCAGAGTCATTGATGGAAGTTTGGTTATCTCAGGCTATCAACTCTCTACCTACCTCTGTCCTTCTTCCCCTCTTACCTACAGCAGAGCACAAATGAAACCCATATGCCGGTCGCGCAGGCGTTGTGAGTTACTTAATCGAAAAATGACCCACTGCTTGGATTTCCATCTATTCCTCATGCAACGTTTTCCACTGAGGTGCTCGTGTGCTTCAAAGAGACGAGGGCTGGGTCAGGGGTGGTGTGGGGTGGGGGGACGGAAAGAGGAGTCGGGGCCGTCCTCCACGTCACCACTCGTCCCACCCAGCCGGTGGAGTTATCACACAATTACAGCTGTTTAAATACATAGACATGCTTTGTAATGTAGCCGACATACGCTGACCACAAGAACCCCCCACCCCCACTCCCCCAACCCCGCCCGCCTCGCCGGAGCCATCACGTGTCTCCCTCTCTGCTCATTACGCAAGGCTACAGCTGAGCCTCCTCTTTTTTTTGGTCTGTGCTCCCTAATTTGATTTCAGGCTCAGCGGATGTTACAGCTTGATCTTAGCCCAACACAATGTCTTGTTGTTGCTGTGTGTTGTAAAATGTTGTTGTTTTCCCAGCTTTCCCATGGCTCGTAATTAGAGGCGTGTGATGTGTGGGCTGACAAAGAGGGGAGGGAGGTGAGGTGAGTCGGGATGTGATGGCAGGGATGAGGCAAGAGTTGTCTTATCTCCCCCTCAAGCCAACCCCTCCCACCCTCCCGTCCCCCAAGCTAATATCCCCCCTTAGCCTAGCCCAGCCCATCCCACCCTCCCCTGGTGTGTGTCTCTCCAGCCAAGGCCAAATTAAAAGCCTTTGCAACTTGCATTCACATTCAATTAAAAGCTCCCCTCTGCGGCCGCGGAGGAACAGCTGCAGAGACTCCACGCTGTCTGTTCTCCTCAGTTGTTGTTGAGAAGGTCGCGGCTCGTCGCCCCCCACCCGACACACACACATGCATTAGACACACTGGGAGAGAACAGCTAAGATAGCCCGAGCCAAAATCACATCCAAATGTTTACATGAGAGGCGGCGTCCCTGTTTCATCGTTCCCTTATCAGTCTGGCATAATAAGGCACAATTACAGAAAAGATAGCACAATGTGGACAACAAGCCAGCAAGAAAGGGAAGTGAGTAATAGCTTGTAAACAGATCCTCTCCGGCCTGTATTCTTTGATGGAAAAAGATGTGTACCTCAAAGACCTGAATGAGCCCCGTCTGCAATTATGCGTTATTTGCTGATTTGAATGCTGGTCAGACTTTCCACATCAGAAGCTCTGATAAGACATCTCACTATCATCATTACCTCTGCTTGAACTGCTTGTTGTTTGCACACTGCAGCATCAGATGGGGTGTTGTTTCATTGTAGTAAACACAAAGAAAAATTTAGCAGTGAAACCACCCTCTGTCTGTTTATAGTGGAAATTTACTTGGTGAGCATAATGTATACAGTATGTTCAGATTTTGATTTGTAGGTGAGAAGTGCTTGGAATTTCAAACCACATTTACTCAAAATGAGACATGACAGTTAAACATCATCAAACATAAATATGTCCTAAAACACATATTTGTCAGCCTATTACAAAATTTAATTAAAATTATAGCCTAGACCTGCTCTAATTGGAAAGTGTCATGAGATAACTTTTGTTGTGAATTGGCTCTATATGAATAAACTGAATTGAGAAAAATACTTTCACTTGAACTCGTTGCTGCTCACATTTTTCCTTAAATCCTTTTATGTGCATCAAGGCTAGTTTAATGCTGGGTGGCCTCATCCCCCTCCCTGAGAGGTGAGGAGAGATGATAATGCGGTCAACGATGGCTTCCACAAGTTACTTGCCGGCTGGCTGCGAGGGCGAGGGCCGAGGCGTCGTGTCTGATCCAGCCTAAATTTAAACCTGTGGACAGACGAGTCTAGCCAGCGGCTAGCCTCATTCCAGCCGCTGATCGTCCACGGCAAGGAGTGAGAGAGGGAGGGAGTCAGCCTCGGGCCTTTCAAGTCTGTCCTCCTACTCCTCTCACTCCTTCCTCTGCTCTCCCTCACTTCCCTCATCTGTTTTCTGCCTTGCTGCTTCTTTAAACTGCTGCTTTGAAATTATACTTTAATAACATAGGCTACGTTTTCCAGCCTTCAGACTCTCTAAAAGTGGGCGAAAATTGTTTATATTAGAGTACATAGAGCATTGTTGAGGTGATATATAATGCAACAGTGGGATTCGCTTACTATTCAGTCCATTCAGGGCTGTCTTTTTTTCTATTTTTAACCAGTAATCTACAACATTTTCCAACAAACACATCTTCTTTCAGCTGGTGATGGATCTAACACAACAGTGATTCAGTTTGAACAAAATCAGTTTTCATTTGCTTTGATGAACACCTGGGAGGATGTTCCTCAGGCACACTGGAAGTGAAGCATTTTATAGTTTCAGCTGCAGTGCAGTCGGTTTGCTTGGATTACCAGTAAATAAAATATGAAACACCAGTCACTGTCATTGTGCCTGTGGAAAGAAAAGATTGGTACCAAGAGAAGATCCAAGGAACAGACATGACCAGTTGTACCAATAAAGCATATGTGAGGCATGTGAAGATTTTGCAATAAATTTTGTGTCATCAGCAAATTAATGGCAGCTTGTTTCTACATTTTGTATTTTGAGTAACGTCATCCGACTTGGTGGACACAGACAGTGTTGTACTAGACATACTTGTTTGGGGTTATGATAATAGTCCTTTGTTCTGGAAAATTTTAGCTCGCTCTCCCTTGATGTGCTCTCACAGTCTTTCCTTATCTCTCCTCTGAATTCTTTGGCTCCTCAAATCATGTAATAGATGAGAGCGTTTAGACAGCCTCAGTGGAAGACTGGAAAAAGTTCAAAAACATACGCAGATGTTCACAGAACAGTACTGTCATTATGTTACATTTGGTTTTATTGCTGCACCGAGGGTTTATGTGACAACGGAAAAAGAGCTTGGATTGTTTGCACTCGTGTGCGCCTCATGCTCTCAAATGCAGCAGATTCAAGCACAAGTCTTGTGCCTTCCAGGGCTGAGCAAAGCCAGTGGAGAAGCATCAGCTGGGAGCTAAACGAACCTCACACTCCAGACAGCTCAGCAAAGGACAACATACGTTTCCATTATGAGTCCGTCCGCCTTCGTCCGATCCTTCCTTCTTCTCATTGCTCTGTCTTTCCATCCTGTCCTGTCTCTCTTTCTGTCTCCCCTCTCTCACTCCGCTGTTCTCCTCCCTGTAATCAGGGCTCTTTGAAGTGGGCCAAGGAGACGGATTAGAGTGGGACCTGCAGGGTCTTTGACCTGGGGTGAGGCGGGGACGAGTAATTAGACAGGGAATTAAGAGGAAGCCCAGCCCCTCTCTCTGTTTCTCTCATGAATCGTGTGCCCACCATATTGAAAACACGTTGTTACCATTCAGAGCTTTCATTTTTTATTTTACTCATTACAACATAATTAAGCAGTCAGAAGCATAATTAAATACCAGAAAGAAATTGATTTTAAAAATGATAAAATATCTTTAAATCTACAATCAAATAACCACAAAATAGAATTTTTGAAATGTATTTATGTTTTTCAGCAGCAACAAAATGTATCATATTTTTTCAGAATTTGAGAACTCTTTTGTTTTCTTTCAAAATATCCAGCTATTCAAAAGAGCAATACTTTTACATGTAAATAAATAAATCTGTTGGAACATCAGTAGTGTTTGGCAACGCGTTTGCTCATGTGAAGCCCATACGTTGGCCTGTGGTGTCCGTTTGCAGCAGCGTGTTGAAGATAAGAGTTAACTGTGCAGAGAGAGGAATTATGCCCATCAGCCCAACCAGCTGAGACTAGGCACTGTGTTATTAAACAGACACCGTCTCGAGGAGCGCCCACATGGCCAAATATGGACATCCAGTTGGCCTGTGAGGGAGACAAGAATGAACCTAAACCAACTGGCCGACAAGTGACATGAACACTCTGCTATAGAAATACACTTCTTAATGTTCTCTGTGTTTTGTCTTTTTTTTCTGTGCAGGTAAGAAAAGCTCCTGTGCCAAATAAACCTCTGTGATCTCCTGTGTAAGTAAAGAGTCATATTTTAGGTTCCCTGTCCTTTCCTTTTCCTTCCTCCTTCCTGACATCTCTTCTGTGTGTGTGTGTGTGTGTGTGTGGGCGTGCGTGTGTGAGTGACATCCCCAGGGTACCTGTTGTTGTGACAGACTCTTGACTTGAGCGCCGTTAGAAGATAGCGTTTAAATTGTAATCTGGGAGCTCCCACTCCTTAGCCTGTGTCATGCTAATAATGCAGCGCATCAGTCAAACCTGGCGGCTGATTACAGGCACAAGGCGATGCTATCTCTCTCCTCCTTTTTCTATTGTGCAGACGCCACAAAAGGAGCCATTTGCTACTGGCAGTTCAGTGCCAGCAGGCGAGTATTGGCGGTGCGATAATAGAGACTTAACCTGTATTGACTTACTCCTTTGCATAATCCTCAAGTTAGTGCTAAAGAGTAACTTCCAGTCAGGAGCGTGTGATTATTACAAGTTAATAGCGCAAAGGCAAACAGATGAGTGACACTGGCTGTAACTCTTGCTGAGAGGGCGGTGATCTTAGGCACAAAGATAGAGGCGAATATAATGAAGAAATTGTTATAAGAATACCTTAATCTTTACACTTTATACGAGCCATTTTTTGTTATTGAGGAATTCTTCTGTTGAACCCCTTTATTCATGTCACTCAGAATAAAAATGTCAGCTAAACGTCTGAAATGTGTAAGAGACACTTTGTGTATCTGCCTAGACGGACAGGAAGCAATAGAGGATTAAAGAGGGCTGGGTGCGGGGGTTTTGTAGTAGCAGAAGGGCCGCAAAGAATCTCAGGGTGAAACTCGCCTCCGACAGCACACACACTCACACACTTGCTTGTAAAAAAACCCATAACTCTTGCTTACATAACCCACCTGCCTTTCCTCGACCTTAGCCACATCCTGGGAGCAGCAGGGAGCGGAGGAGGGGTGGAAGACATGGGGTTGTTAAAGATAAGCATGTTTACTCTAACATTGTGGGGAAGTTGTAGACATCCTTATCGTTAACAATGAACAAAGTCAACAATAGAGAGAAATTGTAGTGTTTTATCACCACAGGACAGAAGTCAAACTGAAGCCTTTCCCAAATTGGCAGACAGAGTTTTTACACTGCACGGTAGCGTGGCTTATCCAGATGCAAGGATGACATCATGGCGTATCACAGTCACAATGGCAAATCCCGACGGTGCCGCCGTTGGACAGCCGCAAGAGCAGAAGCGGAAACTATGGAAATTACTGCTTTACCATAACATGTCTTTCCATTTAGATTAAGGTGCTTAGTCCAGGAGTCAGGGCAAGCCAGTTATGCTGTAAAGAACCTTTTTTAATATTCCCTGATCACACACCATTTCAAATCCAGGCACATTTCTTCATGACCCAGTTTTATCATTGTGTTGCCTGCGAAGGCTGACATCATCACTGCTCTGCCTATTAGGTTTGCCTCTTTTGAGAAGAAACAGCTGCATCACCCAGAGATCAGGCTGAGGATGTATTTCGGTTCCTCGGTTAAATACAATATTTCAGCTCACTTCTCTAGAGGGCCAGCCAACCCGACCGTTGGGATTGAGGAATAGAGCGTGTTGTGCAGTCTCACATTCAACTTCATTTCCCTTCCAAACCTTCATCCACTTTGGCCAGACCACACATCCTTAAACGTTGATAGTTCTGCTGGCTTGTTCATATTCTCCTTTACGCAAAACCACACAGTCACGACCTCAGATAGGGATCACATTCAGCCTCGCTTGACTGCTAACTACCCTAAATTGCATTTAGGGCTTACAACCGAGCAGAGCTTGAGGTACCCCTCAGTATTTATAAACACTTATGATCACATTTGCTCAATGAAATGATCTGAAATTAGTATTTTTCTTGAAGGTCAACAGAACCATGGCTGTCAAGTTGACCAAATTTGCACTGTGTATCCGAAACCCGTGCTGTTTATATGGTTTGGTGTTGGCTGGGCTGCCAGTGAAAAAGCAGAGTGGATGGGTTGAGCAGGAGGTTACAGGGCTGCAACAGCCATGATTAAACGTTGTGTGGGCAACTGGTAAAGTGCATAGCCTGGCCCTTCGAGGACTGATAAATCCAAGACTGTTTGGGGTGTTTACTTCCAACAGTAGGCTTGGTTAAGTAGATCATGGTAGAATCAGAGATCCTGGGTGCAAGTTCTGAGCTTCAAAATGAGGTTCAACCTGAAGACGGTGAGTTTATTTTTAGATAAATGGCCAGAAAACAAAATGAGATGCAATTGTGAAAATTCCTTCTCCTCACTATCGACAATCTTAGAATGAATTCTTGAGTTTGCAAATCATGTTGAAAGTCGTTAGAATGTCGTTACTGTTGTTTATGTTGAAATTTAGTGAATTATTTCCTTTCTAATTGGTGTTGGCAAGTGTATTAGTGATAGTGGGTGGGTCAAGGCTCTATGCTGCCTGCCATGGAAGCTGAGAGACCATGCTGGGAGAGCATGGCATCGTTATCAGACAAGAAGCAAGAGGTAGGTGGTGATGGAAGTGGGGGTGGTGTGCCATGTGATGCAGAGAGGTGATAATGAGCCTTGTCTTAGCCTTCAACCCCCCCCTTAACACTTCCATGCTATCAGTGCCATCTGCCTCCCTGATTCTGCTTCATATTCAGTACCAATAACTAACTGGCTGGCTCTTTCCCCTTTCCCCTGGGTTGTCTCTGTGAATAAGCATGTGTTCTTCATCAACCTCTCTCTCTTTCTACCCATTGTATTCTTTATCAGTTTTCCTTTATTCTCTCTCTCTCTCTCTCTCTCTCTCTACCTCTCTCTCTCTCTCTCTCTCTCCCTCTCTCTCTCTCTCTCTGTTTCCAAATCTCCTCAATCAGCCTGGAGTCAAGTGACGATGCTGCGGGGGGCATTTTCTGGTCAGCTGATGATTTTCACAAAGGGTCAGAGGAACAGAGATTACAGCTCGGATTCATGGTGAGCTAGCAGCTCCAGCTCATCAAGTCCAATGATGGCAGTGCCGTGGCATCTGCAGATCTGGGGGGTTAGGGGGTGGGCATCAATGTGAAATGACAGCAAGTCGTAACTGGCTGGCAGCATACTCACAGATTTGGCTCAAATGCCACTTTACCCCCTCAAAATGGCCAAATCTAGTTTCGAGAGTCAGTGAAGCATCTCTAGTTGCAGCTCTTTGGAAATAAATGTGGGGTCACTCACATTTATCTGGGAGAAGATCATTTGAAAATGAGTCAGGCTGTTGTAAAGAAGAGTTCCTGGGTTTAACAAGCACACCAACACAGCAAGCTTGCCTTTAATTTAACCCCGTTGGACTGCAACACAGCTGGAGGGAGCCCAGTCTGATGGATACAGATCCTCTGTTAGTACATTGTGTAAACCCCCACCCCCCTTCAGAGGATGCATCATCTTAGCCAGGGCAGGGATTGGTCAGAGAATCCTTCACCCTATTTAAAACATGTAGCTACTGCAGCAAGCTTTGGATCAGATGGGAAATACTCACAGAGACAAAGAGTGTGTTTGTGTGTATGTCTGTTGTTTCTGTCTTTATAAGGACAGTTTGTTGCAATTGAAAGACCAATAAATCGACTGGACCGATGACCTTTTCGTGCCCCCTTTGCTGTCTGTGTTTTTGGGTTGATGCCTTGAGTTATGCAAGTTAGAGTTGGGATTTGTTTATCATAGTTTATATATTAGTCCTTATGGGTAAAACTCCACAAACACAGAATACATCCATTTCCTGTAATGCAGCGAGATAGCATCTTTTCTTACTCCCCTTCTGTCTGATAAACTCTCATATCACAAATAAGCTCTACACACCAAGTTCATATTTTTTTTTTCCAAACAATCAACAGCTAATAGACAAATTTTACAGCTTGAGTAAACTGATATACTGTTATAAAACTGGAAGATAGAGTGAGAAATAAAGGTTAAGTTAAAGTTGTAATCTTTTAGATTTTACTCCTGGTTGATCGGGCATCTCTTGTGATGGACTCTGCCAGCAATAAACAAAGTTTCTCTATAAAGAAGCAGCTTCTCAGTACAAATACAGATAGATACAAATTTTAACATAGACTTTTGCCTCTATGTTATTTTTGGGAGAAAATTGGGGTCTGTGGAATGTTGTCCTTTGTATCTCAAAGGGATAGAAATACAGTGATATAACTGTGTGTGGTACAGTATGTTTTCACATGTAGTTCAGTGTGTATTTGTGTGCTATGCAATCCACAGGCTGCTTATTAGTACAATGTCAGACATGTCCATCAGTGACATCCCTTGCTGCTCTGTAGGCAAGCCCCAAGCTGCAGATGTGATGCGTGTTTCACCTCTTTCTCAATTTACCTCCACACCGCCCCCCATTTCTCCATCTCTGTGCCCAGGGGCTTCTTTTCAATTAGCTTGTCTCCTTATAAAGTATCCCTGGGTCTCCAAGAGTCTTATTGTGTTTTTCTGTCTTTTTCTTTTAATTTTAAATCCTTATTTAATGAGAACTAGTGTGCTGTGGAAGAATTTTTCCTGACCTCATCCTGCAGACTCAAAAACAAAAATGCAGATCAACCCTAAGTTTGTATCACACCCTCTCACACATCCCTTTTTTAGTAGCACCACTAAACCTCAGCTGCCGTGGCTGACCTCCTGTAACTGGCAAATGCAAACAAGAGAGAGAGAGAGAAAGAGAAAAGTTAAAGAACAGGACTTCTTTTGTCACCTTTGGCTGTTGATGAGACCTTTGCTGCAACATGAGAAATCTAATTCAGTTAGTGGGTTTAAGGGCAAAAAGACTGTATGGGGCTGAGGAACATAAGGGAAAGTGAGAGATCGAGAGAACTCAAAGCCAGATGGGTCTAATCCAGATCCTCCTTATCAGTGCCGACCCTGCATGTGGATCTTGACCCTCTGGGGGCTCCTTTTTGGGGGGTGGGAATGTCTTTTATTCCCCTGTGTGATCAGACTTCAAAGGCAATGCGGGGAGTGGCGGTCATCCTTTCTTTCATTACTAGGAGCTTTGCGCTAATCTGTGAGGGCACACCTGATGCCCCTCCCCTCTCTGAATCTCACAATTGCAGACCCTTCCCCACCTTTTCCTTCCACAAGGGGGGCTAAATAGTGTGTAATCTGGGTATAAAAGAGCCTTAATCCTCAGCAGTCAGGTCGTGTACTCCCGCACGGCTACCTGAAGCCTGGATAAATTTCCGAGCTCGTTAATTTGTTAATCAGAGCTGGATTAGAGGAAAGGTCTTGCAGGGCTCAGACGATGAGTCAGGGTACTTGTTAGTTGGAGAGAGAGATACAACCTCTGACCCATATATGAAGCCATGTATGACATCCAGAGACACATTTAGTCATGGATTAGTGAAACAGAACAACATATGGTAAAAATAGCCCAATTTCTGCTACCATGCATTGATGCAAGATCGGTTTAGTTGCTACCATGTGCTCTGGAAAATAGTGATGGGTATTTTTCATTGCTGTTTCACTGTTTTTAAGAGTAAACAGTTGATCGGTTAGGAATGTAATCCTTTTATAACAGTCTTTTTAAGACTAAGCCTCCCAGAGAAATGTTTGACAAAAGAGCTCTTTTATCGTTCACACAGAAGTTGTAACTGGGTTCTCAAAGTTAAAAAGTAACCCGTAATCGACTGCCATAGCAGCTCCTTCAAAGGATGATAGCTCCCTGAATGGTTTTCACTTGTTTTTCACTTCAGATCTGCAAAAACACAGGCACTAATTGGCTAGCATTGTAGGGTTTGTTAAGGAGCCTTTGATATGTGAGGAGTAGGACAAGCTGAAAAACATCAACTACATAAGTGCAAAAGTCTGCAGATTTTAGGTCTAGCTGACAGTACACAACACATTCCCATTTCCTTCGAGCAATAATTTCTTTTCCTGATTTCAGCTTGGGGAATGCTTGATGATGTATCAACTGTAAGCCCGCATGGATCTTTTCTTTCTCTCTTTAAGGCACATCAGGTCACAGACATATGAGACAAAACTTGGAAAAGATTTTCATTTTTTTTGAGGTAAGCCCATTGTAACAGGAAAATGAATTCCTGCTAACTTCATTTTCAGCACTCTGGCTCTCGGTAGCATTAGAGTTGATTTGCCAAGGGCCTCTGGAACGGAGAATGTAACAAGAAGTGTTTGGCTTCAGAGTGCAGTGCTGGTGTGAACTGCACTCCCTGCCCTGGGCCTGTTCTCTGTATAATTCTTTCTCTGGGAATCTGTGATAGATAAAGATCGATGTGAGGGTTGGAACTATGCCCCCCCTTTGCTCCAACCTTCTGCTCCAGCACTCATGCCCCCGTTTTCCTCCCCCTCCTCTGCTTCTTCTCTTCCCTTTCTCTAAATCTCTATTCATCTTCTCATGACGAGCCGTAATTACAGCAGCTCCTCAGCCTCACCGCCAGAATGAGCTGTTTACATTGGGCCACTTGCCTCTGGCTGCTGTGGCCAGCCTCGCATCCCCCATTGAGCCCAGTGGGAGCAGCCACACAGTCACCAAAAGGCAGCCTAGAGCCCACCAGGCCCAGCTCACCCAGACTCCCACCCAGCCACTCATGCTCCGCCCAAAACCCCACAGAGCTCCATCCGTCATGTTCCTCATACAACTCCCCCTTTTTTCCCTCCCTTTTCCAGTGGCAGCTCACTACAGTTTGGATTTCCAGCCCAGCTGAGAGAGATCCATTTAATTCACTGAAGATTTTAGTGTAAAGAGGCGGGTCTCAGAGCCAACAGTTCTGTCACATGCTGCTGTTTTCCTGTGTGTTTTCTGTGCCTGAGAGTTGAAGCCGATTAAGAGAGCGTACTCCCATGTGCCACTGCCACATACAGAGGAGGTACGTTTGTTTACACACAGGCACCCAGAGAGTGCTGATTGGAGCTCAGAGCCTAGACAGGATCCTTCTAGTCAAGCTGATGATGTGTTGTGTTGGGTGGGGCTGGGGGCCCCCACCATTCTGCGGCCCCTGGACCCAGGTGCTTCCTGTCTGCCTGCTGGAAAAGTACGAATGCACCCATGATGGGCCAAATCAACCGAGAGCCTTGCGCAGTTGTTGCTCCTGCAATGCCCTGTGGGACCAGCAAAAGGGCTTTAAACATCCAACTGTGTTTTTTTTTTCTCTCTCACTCGATTTTTCTACTTTTCCACCTCCCACACTCTCTGCTGTTCTCGTGGACTCTTGTAATAAAAGAGATAAATTTGTCACTGACATCTGCAGAGAAAGTTACATTTTAAGCAGGGAGCTTTGCATTTCTCATCTTACTGTGTGTGTTTCTTTCTCTCTTTCTTTCGCAGGTGTGGCTTGTTACTTTGGCAAAACAAGCACATTTCATACTTAAATTCTAATTTAGCTTGACAGTGTTTTTGTTCTGTGTTTGCTTTATTTCTCGCATTGTTCTTCCAAAAAGAGCCCTGGAGTTGTACTCCAGTAATAATCCCAAGACAAAAGAATTTTTTGGCAGATGTTTTCACAAATGAGAAGGGATTTACAAGTTTTAATGCCGTCTGTATTGGTTCTATAAAGTATTTATATGCTCCCTGAAATATGCATTTTATATGTAAGTGGAGCTGTTGTCTGTTTAAAGAGCGCAGGTCGACCTGCTTGACCTGCATTCTGTGTTTTGTATGTGAATCGAGGCTTAATTCTGTGACGATAGTTCTTGACTCTTGTCCAGCTGGCCTTGCCCCTAGTCAGTAAAATACAACACTGGAGGGATGTAGTGACCCCTGGTGGCTACAGTGTGCACTTACAACATGAGTTCAATTCCACTCTTTAAAGCAGTGTGACAGAAATGTGAAGTCGGAGTGAAAAGAGTTTGTCACTGGCGGTTGTTGTGATTTTTTTTTAGGGTGATGGCTCTCAACCGCAGTTACATTCATTCCCTTCCTTTTACCAGCTGACTCACTTTTCCGCACCTGTCATGCTTATGTTTTATGTCTGACACAAAAGCATTTAACCAACGAGCTCTGATTTATGGCTCCTCTGAAAGGTGTAATTTGAGGTTTCTGGTGGAAGCCCGGAAAAAAAAAAAAAAAACGGTTGTCTCTTCACTGTCAAATCACGCAGGGACCAGTCAGCTGTGATCATTTGCATCCTGTCTCCCTCTGACACCCAAAGGTTCAGGCTTTCCACCCTGCGGTGAAGAGAAGAGGTGACAGAACACTTTACTAACACCACTTATTCTTCTCCTCCTCCTGCTCCATAGCATGAGTCATCAGACAAGTCTGTGTGCGAGAACTAAGTGAATGGTGGTAATAATGGACAGCCCTGACAGAGGCATGGGAGTACATTAGTCGCTCGTAAAAAGGGTTGATGGCACTCGCTGGCAGGGTGTTCCAGCGTTGTCAGGTATTTCGTTGCCCCCACCCCTCCAGGGTGTCTCCATGGCAATGGGTGCAGTTAAGGTGGTGTTTATTTCCAGGTACGTCTGTCTGCCCCGTCCGACGCCAGGAGTCTGTGTCTGCTGATAAGGTCGAGACTGGCTGGGAAGAGACAGAGACTCAAGGTTAATACTCAAAGTCTGGGACACGTTTGCTTTTGCTTTAGGGTGAAGTCATGCATGAGAAACTTTACTCCCCTTTTGTCTCATTGTACCAGCAAAGTAAATTAGTGTATTTCCCTACAGCCTTGTGAACTAGTTTATGGCACAGACAGCAGCACTTAATAAATCATACATTTATTTTTGTCAATTTAAAAAAAAAAATCTCTTAAATGGCCAGTGTTTTTGTGCTGCATAATGCACCTCTTCTTTGCTGTCTAAAAACAACCAAGGCAGACGGTTACTGTAAGGTCAGAGGGGTCGTATCCTCCTTGACCCTGAGAGCCATCCCATGCCTTGGTGCATCCCTGCCTGCCCCCTCCTCGATGTCCCCCATTCATAGCACCATGTTCAGGACTCCAGGTCCAGCACTGCAGCGGTTCAGCCAGTACAGCAAAGCTCCAATGCAGTCTTTTGTGTTGCAAGCAACTGTGACCCACTTTTAAGTTGGCTCACATACCATAACTTTAATGGACATATTTGTGACACACTGCAGAAAACATTGACGTTTAAGACTTTAATTTTCCACCTGAATGAGTTAAGGGATTTGTATTTGGTTCTGTGCCAGGTTAAGATGTGCAGATAGGCAGGGAAAGATGGTCCAGGAGCCAGCTGTGGAAACAGAAGATAGTGAGTGAGCCAGCGAGGAAGTGAAAGGGATTTAGTGTGCAGGATCTGCACAGCTCTGCAGAGATGGAAGTTTTCATTTCCTCAGGATAGCTCTGGCTGTTTGAACAGGTGGGCCATCCCCCCTTGGGCTGTAAACGCTCCGGCCCCTCTCATGTCATCCAGTCTGTGCTCTCTCCTGGACGTCGCATTCTTCAGTCCACGGTACAGCTGAGCCTCCGGAGCAAGGAAGCAGCGTTAGTACAGATCTTTCTTCCCAGGTCTCTCTGTGCAGGAAAGCCCAAACAGACTCTGCACTAATGCTTTTCCAGTCACCCTCCTGTCATTGCTGTTATTTCTGCTCTGAGCAGCTGGACTAAGAGGCATGGAAATGCTTGTTAAAGGGGGGAAAGTGAGCATTTGAACACACTGATTATAGAGGGTGAAGAGGTACTATGTATTGGTACATGCTTTGTGTGTTTTCCCTGGAGGCATAGATGCACCCAGACTGAGTCATGCTAGACTGGAGCCATGGCTCCAGCTCCCTAAGCTCCTTTCCCCCTTTTTCCTCCTACCTCTCCTCCCACTGTCGACATAACCAGCTGGGCTCCTGAAACATCCAAACACACACACTTATTTTGGAGAGGTACTTGATGGGAGGACAGAAGTAGGGAAGAAAGAGTGATGAAATGCCAGAAGGAGTAGGGGTGGGCGGCATGAGACCCACTTTGAGACTGGTGGTCTGCTGTAGAATCTAGCAGGTAAACACCAGTGCAGCGCCTCCTCCCCCGCAGGACAGCTCTCTGGGATTATGCCACTCGTTGAAGCCGTTTCCACAAATTCTCAGTTTGCTAAAAGCTACACGCCCCCTCTTACTCTCGCTTCATATTTGTCTGCTTGTTTATGTCTTTCTCCTCTTCCTTCTCCATACCATCCCCTTCCCTCATTTTATTGTTCTTTTCCTGACTGACCATCTGCAAAAGTCCTTAGACTGTCTCTGTTTAACATCTGAGCAACATGAAAGCAAATCAGAAAGCTTTGAAGGGTTTGAGGTTCCTTTGCTGCTCTGCATCAATGTGTTTTTTAACCACAGACTTTTTAAATATCACCAATAGGTGGCGATATGACTCTTCAGAAGCTCGCTCAGAGCTCTCTTTAATAAATAATCTCTCTTCCTTGCCCTTATTTGATCCCACATGCCTTCAGCGAAACAATATCTCGTTACTGCTTTGTGTGATTTTTTTAAAGAAAAAACCTGGATGTCTCAGACCTTTTCTGAATCGCTTGATTTTATTTCTTTTTTTTTTCATTTTTAGGCTGCTTATAACGAAACAGATGAATATGTATTTGAAAGGGGAGTGCATACGATCCCCAAAGCTTTAGTAATGTTGATAGAATGTGATAAGAAGCCACAGAAGAGGAGGCCAGCGTGGACATAATTCACACAGCCCAGTCTCTCACAGTATATTTTGTACAGTATGTTTAGTGAGATACTCACAGGGGTAGACAGCTATGGATTTTTGCTGCAACAACAATCGCAGTGCAATATACTCACCACAGTTTCTGCAACTGGAGGATTGTACAAGTCCTCAGGGTAACAGTATTTCTCTTTGAAGAAGCTCTTTGCCTCCTTGAAAAAACCAGGTGATTATCTATTTTGCAGGCTATGGTCTGATATGAAAGCTTTTAAGATATGTTTTTCGAGATATGTAAGTAGTGAGTAGAGTATAGTATTCCGTCCCAATAATGATTGGAATTAATTCGTGTTTTGGCCCATACTGAGTACCAACCTGATACCAGTGCGTTTTAACATATTTATATATTATTCTTTTAACAGCTGGTCACTACTAATCCTGTAGGGATGTGGCATGATTAAAGGTTAAACCTTTTGTAATGCATAAACAAATAAATACAGTCACAACTGAACAAGAAAAACCCACAAATCTGAGTAAATGAGCAAAGTTTGCTGACATGTTTTTTAAGTCATTTGCAATTTATGGATATTTGCTGCTTGTGCATTAAAAATCTGTTGAATTGCATGCTGCTGTACTAGTTGTTACCAAAGTCCCCTTTCCAGCTCGATAGTACTTGCTGATAATTAGTCCAGAATTTTATGGGGGCATTTCCAGTAGTATTCGTATTGGAACAGCTCTAGTAATAGTGTAACTAATACAAGTAAGAAGAAAATAAGTAAGAAAAGGGGATGTTGCAAAAAGATCTGCAGTCAATGTTCCTGAACAGGATGTCCATTATTAAAAAAATGTGTCTCTTTTCTTTCTTGCTGTGTGTGGATGGTCTGACCTTGTGGATGTAACCTCTGAGGTGGACATCTCCTTCTGTCTCGCATTACATTACCTCTCTGTCAAATGGGAGTAGATCAAGTGCTCACAGCTCTCCGAGGGTTGTTTAGTCTGGAGTGCTGGACGGCAGCTGAACTCTCAGTGGCCTCTCTAGCTTCTCTCTCTGCGACGCTTTCACTTATTATGTGTGTTTTGCATGGGCCAAGCTGTTTGTTGTTTCTCCACTGATGGTGGAATGTGAGTGAATGTGCTTGACCGAGAACGTGTGTGTTAGTGTGCATATGTCATGAGGGGTAGATTCTACAATCCAAATCTCAGTGCTGCATGTATTGGCAGAGGACAGCGGCTCGGGGCAGATTTGTGATGTAATCAGGAGTTAATCTCTGCCCTGTTGCTTGCTGATCAGCCCCTCAGGGCGGTCAAACCAGGCATGCATGTAAACCACACACACACATGCAGCTCTGCCATCTTTCAGCCCCTCCAACTCCCATCTGAACCAATAATCTCATTACCAAAGCGAGCACACGAGAGAGAACAAAAGCACCAGTTCACCTGAACCCTCATACTCATTACACATCAAGAGCAGCATTACAGCCCGCTGGACGGAGAGAAAATTACATTCTCGGCCCGGCTCAGGTTGCATAACATGACTATGTGTGTAGCTGAGCTGGTTGAACAGCCACCAGAGCCAGAGCTCAAGGCCAAGCCTGGTGATGTAGACAGTCTTGGACTGAGTACCCAATAAGAATCCGTTTCCACTCCCAGGATAAGGGGAAAGACATGAAAAACATTTGAATTAACATTTTTTGGCGCATTTTGTGATATTTCAGCATCAGAATTCTTTTCTTACTAATTAGAAAGAATTACCTCAGATTATTACGCTAGTTGAAAAGATGGAGTGACCTCATTTGGTTAGAATAGTTTGCACAATCTTCAATAATGGTTATTTCAATAGGAAATCTAATTCATTCATCAATCTGTTGTATAAAGGCTTATCTCTTACGTTATAACATCGGCTCTGTTGGGTACCGATAAAGACAGATGACCTCATGAGAGAAATTCTTAACAATAGGACATCGCCCCTTAAAGAGAGCTCTTGACACTTTTGGGATGCAGGTTGCCATGGCGATAGTCAGAAACAGGTTGTGTTTCCTTGGTGACTGGGGTCCTGCCTGGCTCCATTGTTACTGTCCTCTCCGATGCTGCCTGCCTGACAGTGTTTTCATCCCATCCACACACACCTCACCTGTTTTCTCCCATTAGGAGCCTCTGCATGGGGAGGCGAATGGGAAACAACAGCATTAAAGCAGAGGGGTTAGTGAGACACCATGTCAACATGTGGCTCTCAATTAGGAGCAGGGGACACATATTACCCTGGAATGGCTAATGGTTGCCCACTGGGGCCTGGGAGGAAGGAAAAATCCAGCCATCGTTTCCTTGTTTTTGGCTTACGTTTGATTTGCACCTTTTGTCAAAGCCTGTATACTCGTTTTTCATGCTGCCCACGTCAATCTGCAAAACCCAAGGAGATTTTTTTCTATTAAAATTGCACAACAATTCTTTTTTATTCCTTATTTAAAGTTAGTGATTTACCCGGTCTGTTCAGTCCATGAATAAGTCGACACTTTCTGTGTTTGAGAGCTGCCCACACTTAAAGAATTAAAGTTTGCTTCAGTGCAAAGCTTTCATGGTCTTGAAAGCGACTTCAGAGGATTGTTCTCTCTGACAATAATGCAATTAAACTGGAAACACTTAAGGAAACACCAATCCATTTTTTTTCTCTCCATTTCCAATACGTACATGGGATATTTGCCAATACCGGGTACTGTATACCTCACTGCAGTTAACTCAATTGAATCACTGAATCAGCAACATGAGGCTAGGGACTGTTGAGGCACCCCAGCCCACCATGACTGAATGAATCAGGTCTGTATTGCTGCCATTTCTTTAGAAACACTGAAACCTTGAATCCTTTTCGGAGTTTAAATTAAATTATCATTAAATTATTAAATTCAGTCCGGGGTGGAATCAAACCAGCGACCCTCCGGTCCCTCTGGTCACAAGCGGCTTCTCAAACCTCTAGGCCATGGCTGCCCCCAGGCTAGTGTTATCATAGTCAGTTCTCATGCCTGTATTCTGTGACAGAATCTAGGACAGTAAATTAGCCATTGTTTCGTGTCTGCAGTCTTATGCATTACATTTCTCATTTTTTATTCAGTTTTGATCCTCAGATCTGTTACTGTTTTTCAGTGGTCTGTGTGGTATGCCGTCTGTGGCCTCTCAGTCCAGCTGGCAACACAGCCAGCCATGACTGGCACATAATACCTCCTTACCTTTACCACTCAACTGCTAAAATCAATCTTTTTTCCCTTGGCTGAGGAACATCCACTGGCTCGGAAGCAGTCTGAATGATGGCGTGTTAGCTGAGAGCGCTAGATAAGGATGTAGTCACTGGTGGACTGAGGAAACAGTAGTGTAGTGAGACGCTTTGACAGAGATAGATGGAGCTGAAAACCTTGGAGTGCGAGCTTCAGTGGAAAGGAAATTTGAGTATCTTCTGGCATAGAGTGTAGATATTTGTATACTGAAATCACAGATGATTTAAGCAGCAGTAAAATATTAATTTGATTGCTCTTTGCTTAAGAGTTCTGTGTTTGGCATATTTTAGTTGGACTGTGCTGTGCTGTAATTACCACTGAACTGTGGGGAAATTTTACATTTTACCGTTACATGCACAAATGGTTTTTCATCATCTCATTTTAAAATCATGGACATTGATATGATGTTGCCTCCCTCTTGCTGCTATAGCCGCCTCCCCTCTTCTGAGGCAATCTACCACATAGTGGAATCTATAGTGAGGCTGAATACTGATGGCTGGTCCGATGGTTGATGTTCTAATTCATCCAAAAGTTGTTGGATGGGGTCAAAGTTGGGGTTCTGTGTACGCCTGCCAAGTTCTGCAACAACAATTTCTTTATGGGTCTTTGCCCCTTCATACAAGGACCTTTTCATATGGAAATAAAAAAGATCTATCCCCAAATTCCCTGAATATCTGCAGCTGGAACAAAAGAGCCATGAAAAACATTAGTGCCCCCATGAGGTTCTTTTTATTTTCCTGAGAACTTGATGATCCCCTGACTTTTCATCTACCATCACTAGAATGTCAGGGTTTTCACTTGCTCAGTGAAGTACATCTGCTTCAGGGACTGCCACGAAGATTTCCACAGACTTGAATCCCAACATTTCTGGTGATACTCAAACTTTTGTTGTAGTGCCACCAATAGGTCAACATTCAACTCTGTCCTGACGTTCCCATCAGCCTCAGCTGTATTTTAGCATGCTAACATGCCAAACTAAGATGGTAAAGATATGGCAAACCTTATACCCTCTGTAACACTGAAGGGATTAATGTTGTTGTTGTGAGCAAGTTGGCATTCTGGCATTTGACTCAAAAGTACTCAGAGAGCTGCATGACTGTAGACTCATCAAAATCCAAATGTCATTTTTAGACTAAAATATCCACCCACTGCTTGTCTCTGCTTTTTCCAGCCATGTGGATTTGCCAGTATTTACAAAAACAATGAATGTAATCAGCCAAGTATGGTTTGAGAAGTTTGCCAAATCCTCATAACACCTTGGAAAGTCTTGTAAACAAAAGATGTGCTACAACATAAATTAACAGTTTTTGTGGAAAACAAAAATACAAATGTGCTTTATGGATGCTGAGTAATGACATTAAGTTCATAGTCTTTCTTTTCACTCCTGTTGCTAAGACCTGGCTGCTCTCGTAGCATCACTGAAGGCCTTTAAGGACACATTGGTCCGTCCGTTCACACTCGACTGTTGTGCTGCAGTAGCCAGCTGCTCTGCCCTTCTCATTGTTATGTGAAGTTTTTTCACTGGAGAGGGTGGGAGTCACCTGCTGGTGGGGGACTGCCCTCCGGTCATGGACCTCTCACCTCACTCGCCTCTCAAAGTGTCCCCCAAGCCCCCCCGGTAGGCTGTTTGTGTCATGGCTTGACTGACAGGTACAAAGTAACCACTGTGTGTGCTGAGGTTCTAAACTCACCCCTGTCACTCATCTGTCCCAGGACAATGCCCAGCTGTCCCACCCGCTTGACCTGCCTCTTTGTGTCCTTATTGAATCACGGCCCAAGTTGGTTCTGTGCTGTCCCGGAGTAATTGAAAACATGCGATTTAAAAAAAGACATGGACGTGCACCACTGATCGTGACTTCATCCGACAGGAGCACTGGTCAAACGGAGTCTGTGAAAGATGATATCGGCATGAGGCATCGTCATTAGGAGGACTTAAACGTCCCCTTTGTAGGCGTTAAGAGCACAGCCGGGATTTTTGAGGCGATTGAAAGGATTGCGCCGACCTCAAAATGAAGTCATGTTCCACCAGTCTGGTGCAGACGGAGCGTAGCCTTTTAAGGTACCTCCTCAGTCATGGCCTTGTCAGTGTGTCTACTGGTCTTCATCCAGTCACTCTCTTTTTCTCTCTTGTTGCTTGCTGCATGTTGGATTATTTCTTCTCTTATTTCTTTATATTGTGTCCTTAATTGCAAATCCTTCCTGTCTTACATCAGAGTAATTTGAATATATTTGAATGCCCACTGTTGATGTTTGGTTGGCAAAACTTTAATCTGTTGATCATAAACCTTGCCAAAGTCCAAGTTGACATCTTCAAATTGCTGGTCATGTCAAATCAACTGCTTAATATTCAATTTACAACATAAAAAAGCAGCAAATCCTCCCATCTCTGAAGCTAAAGAAAGCAAATGCTTGGGATTTTGGCTGATTTCTAAAATATTTTGCTTGATGAATTTCTGTCGATTATTCGACTCATATTTCAGCACTGCAACTAAGCTTCACATCAGGAAACCAGGGGATTTGTGTTCCTCAAATATTCACTTTCTCATAACTTGTCCCTGTCAAGTTTGACTGAAGTGTCGTCTGTACCAGCTAAAAGAAATGCATGTCCTTTTAAAGTGGGACAAAGGCTAGGTATCCCATTAATGGGGGGATGTGGTTATCCATGGGCATCATTTCACACGTCTATATCTGTCTGCAGTGGCCCCTTTCTGTCATGACGTAAACCACCACAGGCAAAGATGTTGTCTCGATACAGACACACATACTCAGGAGAAGAGGGAGGCAAAGTGCATAAGAGTGTCCGGGCTCATGAATGTGTGCTCTGTTCTCATTACTACCCTTGATTACCTTAATCCTCTGTCTGAACTCGGGCCTGTCACACGCACCGAGGGATCTGAGAGGTCAAAGATCAAACCATCCACCCCCCCGCTTCTAAAATCACAGCCTCCTCATTAAACTAAAGCCTCCTCTCTCTGCCTTTCCCTTATCTCGCTCCCTTTCTCTGCATTTACACCCTGAGTCCCCGCTCCCTCCATTCATGCTCCATACCCCTCTGTCTGTTGCTCTTTTGTGTCTCTTTCCCCTTGCTCCGCTGCTCTTTCTGACAGAGATGATGGTTCTCTCTCCTTGTCTCTCCTAATGGACTGAGTTCTCTTCGCATCAGCGTAGCATCGTGGCCTGTAAAGGCAGCATTTTCAGGGTACTTCACTGCAAATGAAGTTGGTACGAGATGGAAATTACAGGCTTGGGTTCCTTAAAAGCATGCTTCTATTCTTCTCCCGTTCCATTTGGAAGGGAATGTTATTGTTATTTTCAATCAAAGACACTCCTTCTGAAGATGTGTTGGTGGAAACAGTGTTCGAGAAATTATATTTGGGTTAATGATGCTCAGTGCATCAAAGGAGAAACCTGCACTTTGGGGCCATTCTCCAATTCTCAGTTTGATGTGAAGTACTCCGAGCCCCCTGGCTGAATGAGAAACGAAATGTTTTCAACCAGCGCCCTCATATTGACATTGGTATGTTCTTTACCCTGGCAGCCAAGTGTGTCACCAAAAAAAATGTAGCATATAATGTCTTTTATTGTAAAAGACATACATACTAAAATGCTAAAAATCCAGTGAGTTGTTTGGTAAAAGCAATTACCATCGTTTATTTGGACTGGAGATAAACAACTTGAACGTCTTTTGCAGCTGTTGTTCATATTTCCGTTTTAATTTACAACTCTGTGGACACTTTGTGTAACATTGTGACACAGGCTGAATAACACATTAGCGCACTTAAATGCTTCTGTTTGCACATTGCTGTACATTTTATTGACAAGTGTCACTAATTAATTTTCCATTCAGGCTAATGGCATTACCATTTCCTTTGTTAAAAGCCCCACTGTTTTGGATGAGTAGTGGAGAATGGGGCCAGTGTGTGCGCTTGGGTTTCCTGGGAGTTGATAATTAAATTTACTTTGAGCAAACCTGGTTTGTATTGTCATGAGCAGATGTGTCACGTGAAGCTTTTGAGTGGAGTTTGTCTGCAAAATTCAATATTCATTACATTTCGCTCGTGAATAATGTTAAGTAATGTCACATTAAACCCTCAGACTGCTACGAGCTTCAAGTATACATACAAACAACACATCTGTAGTAAAATTGTCGTTGTCATTTTTGAGATGTTGCTTGTTTTAGTATGTAGTATGAAAATCTTTTCTTCCCTGGCTGTGTTTGTGGAAATTCAAAGGGTTTCCTTATTTTTTTTAAACCAGTTGCAGTTTGAACTTTACTGATTTTTTTTTTTCTGGAACAAAACAATTCAAATTTGCACTGAGTAATGTTTTAAACCTCAACCCTGAGGTATGGATCAGATAATGGATCAAGTGCAAGGACAGATAAGCTGTCTTCACCATATCGGTGTTAAATGTGCTGCTCAAAGACATTTAAACTTTGTGTCTGAGAGAAAATGAATTTTCCAGTTTGAGTAATCTAAAAGGTCAGCCTTCATCATCAAACCAGATTGTCTCAGGTAGCATGAGGGATTTCTTGGTTAATGATGATATCCAGTGTACACCTTGACATTTCACACCTCTTAAGAATCCTGTCATAGTTAAAGAGACAGTGTTCAGTCTAAACCACAATGTCACCAGCTATTACATCGACGTCTGAGGCTCCCAATATTTGGATTTACTTTAGTGTCTTTTTCTTTTATTTGGAAATATAATCAAAATAATAATTACAAGGTTACTCTGCCAAGGAAACTAAAAAGCTCTTGCCTGTGTGTTGCCTCTGTATATAGGTTTATTTGGTGGTAACTATCAGTCAGAGTGATTTTTAGAATAAGTGACATCTGGCAGCCACCAGAGCCTGACACATGTGAGGAGGACTGGACGTCTCAGTCTTCATTGCCCAAGAGGGCTGTAAGGTCACTGCCTTGGGCTGACTAATGGGCCGAGGGTCATGTAGCAGAGAGATTTAGTGACTGGTCAAGACATCCAGTTATCATTACAGGCAATTTCATCAAATTCTCGAAGAGTGCTAAAGACGTGAATGTGAGTAAAAATAATATTTCCCCCTCCGGGGTAGTGGGCTCATTTATCACAGCTTGACTTTGGGCAGTTAAACCCAGCTATCCGTCTGGGTATTAGGACGTCTGAGTGATGTCAACCAACGTGTCAGTCACTTACCTCTCAGTGACCTCAGCTCTCACTCAGAGCTGTTCATTTGGAAAAGCGCTGTAATGTAATGAAAGTGAGTGCTGAACATGGACCTTTGGCTATAACTCACTCTTCAGGACCTTTCACTCAAACAGGTTGACATGTTCCCTCTTTCCATTTCAGGAACTAAACCAAATTTACCAGAACATGTAGAGTGGTCTGCTATCATTTCCGTTTTCAGTTATTTCCTGGCTTTATGGAGAACCTCTAAATGTCAGCCCTGCTCAGGAGGTGATAATAACTTGCAGGTCCCTGCTGCAGTGCACGCAGTACTGTCAGTATCGTGATTTTTGCTTGAGGAGACAATATGAATCAGGGCAAACAGAAATCGGCCCTTTGCCTATTTCCAATTTCCATACTTTGTAAAATACAGCTGAAATCCAAAGTATAACCTGATCATGGAAAGTGTTATGGGGTGAAACATATTCTTCAAACAAAGTATTGGACTAATTGCCAAATTTTTGTCTGAAACTCCCTGCTCCTACCTTTTCTGACAGGAGTTAACAGCATTTGTGAAGGTTAAAAAGTAAGTACAGGTACTTCACATTTTGTGTGTATAACTGAGTCCAAAATCATGACTACCTTTGAAGTCTTGCTCAAAGACAAGCAGACAGGAGGACTGAAGGAGGATTTAACTGCCAACTCTCTGATCAACGGACAACCCACTCCTGTGTCCAACTCTCAACTGACATATACAGCTCCAGTCCTGTAAAAAATCTTTTGAGAATGAAAGACTGTCAAAGCGAAACTCGTGACACCCTTTGTGCACCTTATCTGACTGCTTCTGCACAGTCTCCAGAGGCATTTCACATTGTGAGCTCCCTCCACTGCCCGCGGTATCAGCAGTTTGTGCACCCACACTGTCTCACTCTGCACTCGCTGTGGCTGGAAGCCTTTTGTTGGTGACTTTGGCTGCCAAAATGTTGGAGCGGCCAGGAGTGATGAAGACTTGGGGAATTAGCTGGTGACAGGAAGTGTGTGTGGACTGCAGAGATGGTGGGGCCCTTCAGGGAGTGGAGTCACGTCATCGAGCCCAGCTCACAGTACAGGAGACGGTATGAAATATGAACTCCTCTTAATATCCCGCCTAATAACTGTGTTGACAAGTACCGTGATTTACCTTCTACACGAATGTCATGGCATTTGGATAATTAGGTGTAAATTGTATTTTATTGTACCTCGTCATCACGCCATAGTACAGATGTTTTTATAGTAGCAAAGGTTAGTTTTTAATTTTGCTAGCCTTATTATAGTTAAGTACAGGTCTCTCATAGGTACTGATGGGTTACGGAGTGGTCAGCTATAGACCTGAACAAGAGAATCACTAAAATCATTCAAGCAACTCTGTCTCCACCAAGGTCAGTTAATTTACACTTAAACCCTTCCTCTTCGTGCAAACAGCCACTTGGCAATAAATACCAGGACAGCTTTTTGGCTTTCCAAATGAGCCGAAAAGCTGTCCGTTACACTCCTTTGTGAGTGATGTTTGTTTTTACTTGAAAACAGATTTTTTAGCTTTTACTTTGAAAGGCAGGTGTTGTTCCCTCACTATGGCAGAGGAACACAGGTTCCACTCTGATGAACACACACAAAAACTGATAATTGCTTTTGTGTTGCGATGTTAGTGTAAACCACCTCAGTGACCGCACCGCAACAAATGCCTGAGGCTGTTTTTTTTCTTCCAGTCTCCCAAAAAATGAAGGTGATTTTATTCAGCGCAGAGCGAAATTATGTGCATTTTACTGTCAGGTTGTTGATAATGGGGAAACAGCCCCAGGGAGCTTGAAAGTAGGAAACCCTTTTTTTGTAGATTTACATTTTCTGTTTAAAAAACAAAAATTTAAATTGCAAATATATCCAGTGTCATACATTGTGATTTGTGTGCGAAAAGAGCATTATCATAGCGTTTTAGCATATCAGTCTTGTTAACATCCCCCTCATACTTAAGTAATTACACTAAAATGATAGTAATGGCATTATTAGTTGTTGGAGTCTCCAATTAAACTGTTTCAGTGGCTGTCATTCCTGCTGGCTGGGCTCCCTGTTGGCACAGGATCTGGCTCACAGAGTAAATAGGAGTACAAAGCTGACAGCTGTCTGATAAATTATGCACAGCCCAGTGTTTCAGAGGTGGATACACACACACACACACACACTTGCACCCACATATGCACTGATCCTCGCACTTTCAGGCCCCAGTGGTACAGTTGAGAGGAACTGGAGACTCATTAAACTCCTCCACACGTTTAGTTTCTGTTTGTGCCCCTTTCCCTCCTCTGTGGGTTTTGTGTCGCTCTGCATCTCCTGTGTCTGTCTTCTTTACACCTTCTTTTAACATCCCTTGTGTTGTTTTTATTCCATCTCGCCACTCCCGTTGGCTCATCTGGAATCTCCATTAACACGGCAGTATTGTAGCTCCCTTCTCCTCTCATATCCTCTGCAGATTGGAGGGCTGATTTGAGGGCTTAAAGGGGGCTAAGCTATGCCCAGAATCAACGCAGTGACGGCCTTTTGACTGTCTGTGGTGGACCAAACCTGAAGTAAACTCTGCTTCTTAAAGAACTTGTCAGAGAATTGGGTATATCATTCAGTTCAGTTTTAAACCATTGATAGTAACTTTAGGGTTTGACTAGTTTTATCCAGCTCCATTGGGGCATTTTCCTTTGCTGTTCCCTCTTTTTAGCACACCCCTTAACAAATGGATTTAATTTGCATAAGGTTTGAGGACTTGCAAAAAGATGTTAAAAATGAAAGGTCAGAATCGAAGCAGCAGATGTCAAGATAGTTTAATTTGTGATCCCTAGTATGGATCGAGCTCCAAAATAATACAGCTAATCATCCATACAAGACCAAACATGGTGAGTACAAAACTGAACACAAAATAATCACTTTTACTTACAGGTTACAGGGCTTTCAGAACAAAATCCATTTATTCACAACTTACTAACAACTAGAAACTGGTAAACTAGAATGGTAAATTAGAATGGTAAATTACTAGAATCCTAAATTATTGCAAGAATGCTTCTTTAATGTGGTTTTTGATCACAAGTAACATTTTTAATAAGTGGCTCCCTGGTTTTGTTGTCTTATGTCTTTGTTGTTTTGTGTTCATGACCAAAAGCACGTGATGACTTCCCTGCCAACGGTTTCACATTATCCTCTTGATCAACTGGTGCCTGAAATGAGCTGAGAAAACTCCACCTTTAACATTTCTAAATACATATGACTCACTAACCGTTGCTGTTGGCATATTAGAAAGTAAGAAACTCATGACTTTAATTGTAAAGGGGGCTCTTTCAGACAGTGGTACCCTCTTTTTGAGTAGTGTCCCTCTTCAGACTTTTTGAAGCGTCTGTCCATCCATTCATGTCAAATAGGCAAATTTAAGCAGCCTCCTGTTTGTGATATTCAGCATGTGTGGTTTCACCACACGATAGTATGAACAGTTGAGGACAGTGGAAAGTCCTAATTTTTTCATCTGACCTCAAGTAACATGACGTAAAGTGACGTTAATCCAGCCACTGCTGATGCACAAAACAAAGACATTTTATACGGCGGACAAGCCACACTGGGACATTCTCTTTATGGATTTACAATATGTAGGCAATTTTGTTTTCCTCGTCACTCTATCATTCCTCATCTTCCAGCCCTCTTCCCTCCCTCCTCCCCTCATCCTGCCGTCTGGACAGTGCATTAAAGTCGTGTGAGAGGACCCGGACATCATGCTTTTTCCTTGTGTTATCGCAATCAGCCATCGGTGTCCTGTTTCTTCACATGTTGCCACGTTGTCACCTTCTGCAGACTTTGTCTCCACACCCTGTTTAAGTCACCTGTTCTAACACCCTTCCTCCATTCAGATCACAGAGATCTGGCTTCCCACGATGTAGAGATAAATGGCGTGGCATTTTGCCATGTGGCAGACTGAACCGTTGAGGTCCGGTTACATTTCAGTGGCTCTGCAGTGATACCATCATGTCGACTCAAGACTCTGAGGGTCGCTTATATATGCAATTACTCCTCAGTCACATAATCTAAATTTTTACATTGTCAATTATAAGAGGAGCTCATCATTTTGGCAAATGCAGGTAATTGCTTTTAGGGTGAAAACTGGATTGTTAACACCACCATTCTGCACTTTACGGGTTACACCAAAAATGTTTTTTCATGTTTCAGTTTTTGTTTGGATTAAAATGGGATATAAAATGTTAGCTTGTGAGCTTTAGGGGTGTTGACAGGTGAGTTTTGTCTGCGTTTGGACAAAGCCAGGCTAAATATTTCCCTGTTTTTTTACTAAGCTGAGCTAACAAGCTGCTTTAGTCACTCAGTGATTTAAGCCATTTATCGGAGTTGCTGGTTGCAGCTTGCCAGATGTGATTTGCAGCTTATTTATTATTGTACATTTATTGTATTGTACATTTAATACAAAAAATTTGTACTTTTAATGTATTTAGGTATGGACTTTTAGTTGGACAAAAAAAGCAATTTGAACCTTGAATTCAGTTGATCAAAGCAATAATGAAAATAGCAGTTACTTGCATCCCAGGTCATAAGTGTAAGCTTTGTTTGGAGGAATCATATTCTTCGGGTGAAATTGGACATTTTTGTGAGCTATGTGAAGACCATAAAGAGCTCAGAGGGCGCAACAACGATGTGTTAGCGTTATAAACCACACAAGGATGGCGCGGGCTGCAGTGATCGCCACCTGATCCCAGTGTGGCTCTGCTTAAATCCATGACTCTCAAACTGGGCCCAGTGGGACGCAGAAACAACATCAGACGGCTTCAATGAATATGAATGATCCAACCAAGCATAGATCAAATGCACAGGATCCAAGCAACACAATGCTAATTGGAACGGGATGTGGTAACCTCTAACCCTGTCATATCTATTAAAAAAATGTTGATATTTATTGTAACAAAGCGCATGACATTATTATCGTTTGGTCTCGCTCGTGCTGAGATAGGAACCTGCGACACTGTGTCACGGTCTAGACCGGTAATGAATAAAAGCTGAAGTGTGCTTGTCTGTCCACTGAGCCCACAGATCAAACATACCACAGGGACACAGTAGACAGGTTTTGTCACCGGCGAGGGCAAGAAATTTAATCAGCAAAGACAAAATTAAATCTGTGAACACAATGACAGGCAGTGCAGACACTTCATAATCTGCTTGTGGTTGAACAGTGGGCTTTTCTGCTCCATATTTTCCTGCTGCCCATTATTCATTAATACGCATATTTTGTCTGCAACAGCTGTCGTAACCTTTAGTGCAGTTGTTCGTATCAGAGCTCTGTCTCCGTTTTGACTTTGTGAATGGGATAATCTCAGTGTGAAAGAAAGATTAGTTTGGCGAGAGGGTCTGGCTAAAAACTCTCCACTGATCCCAGCCTCAGGCGCAACAGTGCAGCTAATGTGAGCGTAGAATTAGTTTTCATGCTACACTGGATGAAAGTTTGAGCCTCGTAACACCCAGACAAGCCAAGCCCACAGCAATTATGAATGATGGTTCAGTTTGCACAGATATCTTCAGAGCTTCCCCGCGGCAACCTTTTGTCACCATCACTTCTTCTGCCTGAAGGATCTTATTTTAAGAGCTCTCTTTTTTTGTCCGGTATTGTGTATGTTTAAAGTTGTGGGAAAAAACATGAGAATTTATTTGAATACAGCTATTGGTCAATAGCTCTCAAGCATAAATACAATTAATCTCATCAGCCAAATTCCCATCCAGGTGTGTTTATGGAAATTAGAGAAGCTAAATAGAAGGGAAAAAAGAAGGCAGGAGTGTTTTTGCCAATATATAATCTGTGTCAGTGCATTTAAGGGATGTTTGTAGGCAAAAAACGTGAATTATGAGTCTACCAAAACCTTTCAGAAATGCTGCACTCACTGTCACACCAATTTACAATGAGTTAAAAAGCATTACAGAGTTTTTTTTTATTCTTTTTTTTTGGCCAACATTAATGGACATCATAGAGCAGCTTTCATTTTGCTTGGTTTTACTGATGTTGTTTTATTCCACCTTCAGGCCTCACATTTTGTTTTCTGTGGCATTTGAAAAACTTTACATAAAATTTGCTTGACATTTGACTGGAAGCCTTCAAGCCTCCTCTATAATGCGGTTGTCTTGGAAAAGGGCTGGAGCTGTGGAAGTGCTGATAGATAGGGATCAGTGGACACATCTGGCAGTAGGAAATACCACTATCATCGGCAGTCAGGCTTTCTCCCACAGGACCATCCCCCTCCTGTCATGAAATCTATCCAGGTATGTAGCTTAGCACCGTAGACTTAATTGAAGCAGTCCTTCGTATGTCAGTAGGCTTGAATTGTGAAAGGTGTGAACAAAGACTTTGTGCGGTCAAATCCTGAACCCCAAGTTTTCCATCTCGGACTCCGGCAAACCAACAAATTGTAGCCAGCAATAGCATTTGCTGCCCTCCATGCCCTTAGTGGACATTTGTCTTTAGTTGGCTGCGTGGAAGCCAAGCCATCAGCAGGACAGATGCCAGGTCTGGCTTATGCAGCCATTCCCACTGTCTGCACACAGGGCAGCGGACACCAAGAAGGACCCAGAGATCTGTACTGTACTCTGCACACAAGATCCTCCACTGGGTAAAGTTTTTCCGGCTGCACTGGAGAAGGTCAGCATAAACATTTATCTGGTTTATTTGTTTTTGCTGGCTTTGCGCTTGTGGATTTGGAGAATGCCTCTTTCTGCCTGGATTAGTCTACCAGAGGTCACCAAGTGCTAATTTAACTGGGGCAGGGAAAGGGTATGCTGTAATTAAGCTGCAGAGCATAGCTTTGGACGCATAAATCACACATATTTAGTTTTTAATCTGTCCTCGCAGACGAATGTCTACTGGTCACACTTTGGATTACAAATTTAAAGTCTGCAGTTGTTAATAAACAAGCTTCTCGGGACCCCTTGAGAGAAACATATTAGTCTGAAAGTTTCTGTCACTCAACTTGTCTCTTCACAATAGAGCTAATGGTGCTTATTAATTAAGAAGACTTCATCTCGCCTGATGTCAGCCTTTTTGGTCAACCCCCAAAGAGTTGGTCCCCCTCATGAATAATCAATGAGCAGCTGCTTAATAAACATGAGGGGGTTTATATAGCCCGAGCTCTGGAACTGGCCTCCGTAAACTCAGCAGCAGGCTGAGAGAGCGTCGGAGAGGGAGGGAGCATGTGAGGCGAGGAGCGGGGTGTGTGTGTGTGTGTGTGTGTGTGAGACACAGAGAGAGAGAGAGAGAAACGAGGCTGAGCGGAGAGATACAGCCACAAGCTGGGGGGAAGTCAATCCTGTCAGCCAAAGTCATTGTGTGGCTGTGGAACAAAAAAAAAAAAAAAGACAGAGCGGACGGAGAGAGTCATTTCAGAGGGAAGAAGAATATATCTTCTGCTTTTCACTTCAAGTCAAAGTGGCTGGAGGGAGAGCCTGGATGGTGTGATCTCCTCCACCATGGGATGCAGCCTCTGTACCCTTCAGAAGCCTGAGGAGCATTACAAACTTCTCTACGAAGTCTGCCAGGTACTGTGACCAAGCCTCTTCGAGCCTCAGGAGGAGTTTTCCAGACTTCTTTTGGGTTGTTTTCTTGTACTTTATTTTCCTCTTTTGGTATTTTATCCTGTTTTCTGACTTTGTACCGCTCGTGTCTCTGGGGTCAGCGGCTTAGTGGGAGTAGAGTGGAGTTGTTGCCTGCTGGAGCTCCTGCAGCTGAGCAGCCTGAACTCTGGCTGCAGGGGTCAGCGAGAGGTGGCGCGCTGCACTTAAAGGAGGGGGTGATGAAGAGGTGACAGCCCTCTCAATGTGTCTGCTAGTGTGTGTGCCGATCACTGCCCACCTCCTCATTGTCAACTGAATGCTGACTCGGAGCTTTCCGCCTTTAACCCCTGTTTGACTTTCACTAAAGTTTATATTTAACACTCCACTGCTTGTTTTGCACATTTTTTTCCTCCTAAGAAAATAGAGAAGGAGTGTTGTAGATGCACCATTAACACATAGGGAGAATGTTTTCACGGGAGTTAAGCAGAACAGGTTTTATCATTGTGATAAAGTGTCTTTTAAACAGTGCTTGAATTAGTTAATCAGTTGATCAACCAAATGCTGATTTCTAAAGCAAAAGAGCCAAACATTTCCCAGTTCAAACTTCTTAAATGTGAAGAATTAGTATATTTCTTTGTTTTATATCATTTTGATATGAGTATCTTTGTATTTTAAGACATCGACATGGATTTGTATTTTTCATGATTTTATTTTATTTTATTTTTTTTAAAAATTGATAAATCAGTAATTTAGTTAATTATTAATTGCCTCAACACAATTGTCAAAATTTTTTTAAAAAAACAAACAAACTAAAAACAAACAAACAAACAAATTGCATGTTGGATTTATTTTGGAAAAGCTAAGCAAACCCTCACTGATTTTTAATGATAAAAATGATCAAGCACAATTTTTGCTTTTGTCAGTTTCTCCAGAAGTCGTTCAGAATTTCAGAGCGATGAACCATCTTCTACCTCTGAACCTTCTGTGGCCTCGGATGAACTCGGTATGAACCCACCTTCTCCAGCTCTGCTCTCAAAATCGTTTCATTGTAGATTGTAGCATTAAGAAAGAAGATGTTTCATGTCAGCGTGAAGTTTAATATGAGCGAATTATCATTATATATTCCTTCAGTGGGAATGTTATTTGCTCTCTGACTGGCATGTGGTGCCCCAGAGGAAAACCTGCCATTCTCTGTTGTCTGTGGTGTCAGCTTTAATTGAGACAACACACATGGAGTGCTGGTTTATACATCTGAGAGTGCTTGGATTCGAGTGCCAGTCCAGTCTAATGAGTGAAAACAGCAGACGGTGTATGACTCTGACAGACTGTGTTGCGCTTCTTTGAGGCTTCTGTACCACGCTCAATCTCAATCAAAATCTGCTTTTTTTTCTTCTTTTTCTTTTTCTTTTTTTTTTGCTCCTTGCTCTTTTCATCCATAATGGACCCCAGCCAAGTGTTATCCTCCCACCACACCAAATTGCATCTCCATTTACTGCACAGGGTGCTGGGTGGTTAGTGGCTGGTTTAAATGAATGTAATGATCAGGCTCTCTGTGGACCTCGGTCATTATTCTTCCCTAAAAACAGCTCCCTCCCATCAGGGGCAGATAGACACTGTGCCTGCAGATACTTCGGCTTTGATCCCATCTGTTCATGAAAAAAAAAGGTTTTGGCTCGTCTCAAGAAAAGATGAGTGTTGTGCAGTGGCATAATAAATGGATTATGGGTGTTAATACTGAGGTCAGAGAGCCCTTCTCTACTCCACCCCCAACCGACCACTAATAACAGCAAAAACATGGTGTACTGAAGAGTGCTGTCATTTCTTTTGGTCTGATCTTTCTTCAGTCACGTTGACATCCTGCCTGTCAGCTCTCCTGGACTGGCAGACTGTTGGACTACTTCTGTTTGCCTCACAGCAGTCTTTACTTTTGTCAGTTGCTCCGTTTGCCACTGAGGCTCTGTGGAGAATGTCAGTGCGTCGGGTTTAACATGACAAGTTATTTGTCATTTTGCTGCCCTCAGACAAGCCAGTCAACTGCCCCATGTGACAGCAGAGATAACGCAGATGCTTTCTGGTGCACTGTGAATCTGTATTCTGTTTTTAAAGGTTAATAATAGGGGTGCTTTTTGTACATTCTTGGATACTTTCATGGAATTTGTCGTTCTCATCTGGAACGCTTTCTGTGGAAACTTTGAAAAATTTTTTCCTTAGAGTTGCATTTCATCATGCAGACTGTTTGGTGACTCCACTGATTAATCCTTTAGTTCACGAAATGTCAGAAAATAGTGAAAAATGTGCAGTTTTCCAGATCCCAAAGTGATTTCTTTGACCTTTGCAGCTCTACTCTTCTCCCTTTCAATTTCTAAGGTTGAAAGGTACATGAAGGGTTTCTTCTTCTTAGCCAGGTGGAGAGGAACACCTCAATTTTTGGTACTTTTAATCATCAGTCAGGCTAAAGTTGCTAAAATGAGGACTTGTGAGATTTTAAAGCAAAAATCAGTTGGTGGTGTTAATGTGGTAACGTTCCAGAGACCTATCTTGTAATTATCAGTGGCTGAATTCTAGTGATAATATAACTCAGGGCTTAACAGTTCTGGTTTACCCAGAATTATGACAAGGAGTGAGTTTTTCATGGCCTTTGGCCAATTATACCACAATGATCAATCTAAGACGGCACACATTACAGAGCGGACACTAGCAGTCCAGCCCCCTGACACACTTTGTATGTGTAATCATTATGTCCTGCGTTCATAACCTACAACTGCTGGCACTGGTTAATGATGGCTGAGTTCGGGCTCATTTTGCTGGCTTTCACCTTGTCTAGTTGTGTTGTGCAGATTATCGTAAAGCTTCCTTAGTTGCTGTGTTATTATCAATTCAACCCAATGTTGTGATATTGACAGCTGTCATGGTCAAGTACAGTTGTTTGTTACTCAGACTTAACCTTTAGGACCTGTAAGCTGTCTTGAGTCTTGCTCTGACAGAAGCGGCTCTGTCATCAGGCTGCGATGATGATGATGATGATGCTCATTCATTATCGAACAGAAGCAGTTTTTTGATGAGAACACCATGAAGCATTTCTTTAGGTTATGGCCACAGGATTCACACATAAGCCTTTTCTTGTTTCAAATGCATTAAGCTGCTCTGTGGTTCTTGTGCCTGTCTGAGGTACAGTAGATGGTGGGGAATGAAGTCTGTGTGGGCACATCTCTAGCTACCTCTGGGCAAGGTTTCTGGGAGGTCTTACTTCTCTTTGCTGATAATACAGGCAGGTCCTCTTGATCAGTGAGCCTGGCACAGCGCCCACTCTGCTCTCCACATCGTCTCTCTGAGGACTTAATAATCCATGAACACTTGAAATGTTTCCAGTTCATTAAACACCTTAGCTCCAACTCTCCTGTGTTGGAAGCATGAAAAATATGGTTTTATACTGTTTTAGAAGAATCAAAAGACTGCACATCATTTTTCTTCACCTGAAGGCATTCTGTCAATACTAGCAGGATTAGAAACACTCACTTGGCTTGATAACTTGGGATGGCATTAATGTATCCAGTATCTGTATGCATTATTTTCTCAAAGGAAATGCTCTTATTCAGATGTTTGTTTACAACATTGGGTGTCAATAGAGCCATGCTGGAGATCAAATATTATTAAGATCTGTTAAACGCAGCTAACATGGCATTTTAGATAAGTGTTTTCCCTTTTCCTTGTGATCATTAAAGGCCTGAGCTGCGGCAATCTCAGCACTCCCTTTTAAACTTGACCCCTCTGACAGCGTTGAACCCCTCAGTCCTTTCTTCAAAGCTAAAGGTAAGCACCATGTGGAGATGTAAGCTCAGCTGCTTTTGTCAGGGACTTCAAGGTAGAGGCCTTGGAAACTCTGTTTGACAGTCCTACGGCTCTAAATCTCCCCAGAAGCACCCTGTAATGGCTGTGGCACCGTGCTGCGGCTCTTACAAGACCCAGAGCTTAATTAGAGGTTCAGCACAAGATCCATGCTGAACTGATCTGGACTATTGTCTGCTAAGTCTTTTGCTTTCTTAGGTCTTAGGTCTCTCAGTATCTGTCTGTTCCCTGTAGAGGAACAGCAACTTAAACCAAATTCAGTTGATCTGCTGAGCAACAGAAGTTCACAAATGAGCATGCCGGAACATTTCCTGTCTGAAGCGTTCCAAGTTCCGCTGCCTAATTAGCCATATCTCTGATTGAAGGCTGCAAAGATGTCATGTTAACCTCGAGAAGCATTCATTGCACCAGATGGTCTCAGTATGACATATTCTGGACAAGACTGAAAAAAGAAAATGAGATGGAAATATTTGTACAAGACGACCCCTCATTCCCTCAATCTTCCGTCCTCCCTGTCCTGCTGTCAGAGACCCCTGCCATCAAAGCAGTCACCAGAAAAAGAGAACCAGCAAAGATGGCCCGTTCAGCCCCAGCCGCTGATCCCATAATGAGGCTTGACACAGACTACGTACAGAGACAAAGCAGAGATCACCAGCTAGCAAGCGCGGCCGCTGGAGCCTGACACTGTGTGTTTTTAATAACAGCTAAGATCAGCCCTGGTGTGCCGTCACATCTGTTAAGCTCTGGAGCAGGTGGCTGGCTGCCACAGGGGAGCACTCACAGGAGCCTGCGTACTTACCGCCAGTCCAAAGCAAATGGCAAAGAGTGATCACAGAACAACATGACGACGATACAGCAGGACAAAACCAGCAATGATTTCGCAAACATAACTCTAAATGAGCTTTTAGAACATACTGAAATATAACAATGATGGAGTATTGGGACACCTTCACCTTTACACCAACAAGGACTTTAATGACCTTGCATTTTAAATACACAGACAGCTTTGAAGCTATAACAGCTTCTACTCTTCTGGAAAGGTTAGGCAAGAAGAAGGTTTTTGATTCCAGATTTTGGAGTATTTCAGTGCGAATTTTTGCCCATCCATGCAGTAGAGCATTTGTGAGGTTAGGAACTGATGTTGGACCAAAAGGTCTGGCTCGCAGTCTCTCTTCGAGTTCATCCCAAACATGTTGGATGTGGTTGAGGTCAGGACTCTGTGTGGGCCAGTCAAGTTCTTCCACACAAAACTTATCCAGCCAGTTAGCTGATTATAAAATTAGTGTACATGCACAGTGCAAGTGCTTTATTTGCGTGTATCTGTACACCCTGTAATGAATAAAACATGTGTGGCCCATGTGGCCTAGGAGTGGTTGTTCAATTGGAATTTGAATGATTGAGGATGATTATTTCTCATTATCAGGCTGTAAAATGGAGCTGGCAGCATGTGTGATTTAGACTCAAATGTGGTGGCCACCTGCATGGAAGGGGCTGTGGTCCTTCTGTGCCTTTATCATATTTTAGGCTCTTTTATGTGCATGATTGAGACCAGTTATAGCTCTGTTCAGTCACTGTTGGGTCAAACTTTACTTTGCTGGCTTGAACAAATAGACTTGGCCCTGGAACAGTGCTCAGTGTAGTGTCAGCCCTCAAAGGAAACAAGTGTGTTTCTCGTATGTGTGTGTTTGTGTGTGTGTGTGTGTGTGCATGTGTGCTGCTGCTGGACAGAGAGCATTCTGGTCAGGAAATCTTCCCTTACCTTCTTCAAGTAGCATAAAAATGGTTTCATTCAGGATTTCTCTGTTAAATTACCCAAATAAACAGTTGGAGTTTTGTCTGCTTTTAAGTCAAAGGTTTTTAGATTAGCACTCAGTCTGAGTCACTGTTGTTCATATGAATGATAACAGGTGTTAGCTGGTGGGCTGAGGACTTATACTAATAAATTCCAATGAGGGAAAGTCATCCCATCCATTTTACATTTCTGAAGTGCTTGAACAGGTTAGAGGGCTTAAAAAGTCAAAGTAAAGTTCAAACCATCAATAAGGCCCATTAGACCAGAGAGAGGAAGCAAGAAAGCACACTGGAAGTGATTTGGGTTCTTGATTGATCAACTGTACAACGTCCCATGCTTAAATCAGATTAGGTGAAAGTAAACAGTGGTGTCTCTTTCAGGCAGCATTAAGGTTTTAGCTGTTTGTTCTGTAATCCTCAGTAAGCTTGCACATTGTGGTAAAAAGACTGCTATGTTTTCAAGCCTCACACCATGGGGAGTTTTCTACCCACCCAGTTAAGACCATGTGCAGGTTTCAGGACAGATTGAGAAGTACACGGAGGAATCATTGGCTGTTCCTTGCATTTTATTTATTTCATATGAAAATGGTTAAAAGTGAAATAAAAGAGGGATTAAATGTGTTTTCCGAATAGAATGACCCACATTCTGACTGTCTCTTCAATGTTTTATAGCCCCCCGGAAAATAAGCCTTCAAGTTTTCATGCTCTCTATCACGTCAGCTCCCCTTCTCTGTTCCGAAATACAGACTTTGAAGAATTTGTCTAAGAAGTGTACCCGACCAGAACGAGGAGGCGAGCGCCCCTGTCTCAAGGCTCTTTAAAATGCTTGTCTATAGAGTGAAGTTCCCAGGGTTTCCCCGGCTCTGAAAGGGACCGTTTGCCTGGCAGAGTTTCCACTCTGTTCACCTCACTGCGCTCCCCTAAGGAACAGAAACACAGCCTCTATAATGATGTTCCTCTCCTCTTTATTACAGGATTATGGGCTGATTGAATAGCGTTGCGTATCAAAGACTAATGTTACACAACACAGTCTGTGAATTGACTTTATATGCCGCAAAGGCTTTTCTATATGATAATGATTAGAAGGGGGAGTTGTGTTACTGGCATGGTGGCTTTTTGGTGATAGTCTTGTTCCTCTCATTGAATACTTCTGTCCCTGTCAAAGATTTTTTAAACTTTTTTTCCAGCAGAGTATGCCCATGGGGAGTGTAACCCTTGCATAAAACAGCTAGATCCTTGCAAAGAAAAGGTAGCAGCTGCTAGTTTGTTAATTATATATTGAGATATTATGTACACATTTAAGAACCTTTTACAGTTTTCAAAACACGTCAGCTGGAAATATTAAAAAGTCGACTGCAGACCTTTTTAACCAATTCTTGGAGTGTCTAGTCTAGTGTTAGCTCAGTTAACTAGCCCTCTGTTGCTGATATCAGTTACAGGTGCCAAGTCAGCCAGAAATATTGTTGGTTGTTGGCCAGCAAACTGCTTTTATCTACATCTGTCTGAAGTCAAGGGCCCACTGTTTCAAAAAATGTACCAGAAATGTGAGTGGTAAATCATTGTTAACTGCAGATGTGGCATGTAAGAGAAGAAAGCTTGAACAGCATAGCAACAGGGAGTAGTAGAGGCAGGGCTTGGCATACTTGGAGAATTCTGTATTAACAAATTCTGTATTACTTTTTAATCATGTTTCTCATGAATAAGAAGCTCAACTTCAATGAGACTATGGACATAAATAAGAATAAATCAAAACCTGAGGCAGCCTTGCTTCATCTACCATAATGCAAAGATAATAATGAAAAGAGATTGAGCTCCCTGCCCGGTAGATAACCATCTTTGGCAGGTTAGCTGTCACCGAAGAGACACACAAACACACACATAGATTCCCACATCAGCATCTCAATCCAGCTTAATTTGCGTTCCATCAAAGCTACTGCGCCAGGGCTTTCAGCACCGCTCACCCCTGCTGCCCCTAATTATTACCCCGAAGACTGAAGACTGACATTTCTATCACATGAGGTGCTGAGGAAAACTGAAACCCTGAATTGCTCTGAAACAGCCTTAACCAAATCCTGTGCAGGTTACAGGTTCCTGATACTACTGTTGCTTTGCAGGCCCAACGTGATATTTTAATTAAAGAAAATATAGCATATGATTAACAAAGCCACAGCTGTGTAAACTCCTCACCAGACACCGACACAGCAAATTTGTGAGTTAGGCTGAGTTAATATTCTGTTAAATAAGGCCTTGCTGCCCTAATGGATATAACAAAGATCCCTCTCAGAGGATGCACCACAGGTTGAGAGTGATTTTTTGCGTGTCAGTCTTTACGTTGTGTCAAAATGAACAACAGCTCAAGTGCGCAAACGCAAATCTGGCCTCACATTACAGTTGAGGAGGTATTCAGAATACCAGAACTGTTCAAGTCTGGTCCCTTTGGCTCATTACTGCACCCACTTGATGTAAATTGAGTTTTCTGTTCTTCACAAGCAGCTGAACTGCTGCTGTGTTAAGGCACCGAGTTAACGTGGCGTAGTCGGGAAGCCCAGCGGTGGTGAAGCATTGTGTATTGTGTTAGAGGAGTGTTGTGTGTTTTTTCCCAGTGTGCTGCAAAGGGCCGGTCTGTGTCAGAGGTGAGTGTGGTGAATGGGGGTCGTGAGACTCCCCTCCACAGCTGGGAGGAGACTTCCCCCATTGAGAGCACTGAGGCAGAATGCTCCGGGCTCAACAAGACGGCGACTAAAGGCTTTGTCTCTGGTTCACTGCCTTCAAGTATCCCCAGGATTCCTGGCAACCAGGTTTGACTGTTGGAGCCTGCATGCAGAGAGCAGAAAGCACAAAGGCGCTTGTATTCCTCAGCTGATGTACAACATCGTGGCTCTCTGTGGGAAACAAAGATGGCTGAGGATGTGAGGTCCCCTGTGATGACTTATGAAGGCTTATTTGCTGAAACGAGCAGCAGCAGCAGATAGGAATTTAGATGTATTCTTTTATGTTGTGATATCACTTGTTTTGGTTGTTTCAGTTCACGGTCAAGGACAGTTTTTCCTTTTCTTTTTTCTTTTTTTTTTCAAGAGAGGGTAGTGGTTTTAAATCTGAACTCACTTTTCTAAATGTGGAATTAATAAGTGCAAAAAGCAAATAGATGAGCTATTAATTTTTAATGTAGAAGAAGTAGAAGTTTAAGTCCACTGAGATGATCCAATTATCCTGCAGGCCCAGGATTAGCATTAATCTGCTCTGGCTATTAGTGGGCGCATATCTTCTCCTAACTTTTGCATTCGCCTCTGCTTTTTTGTCCTTTTCTCAGCACACACATGCAAGCCCATTGCCTTTGGTTTTATATGTACTCATGATTATAGAAATATGCACTCAGATTGTCTGCATTAGTCAGATTTTATATAGGCAGCGTTCATTCCCTAGAGGTGATTTACTATCACTGCTACTCTTCCCATCCAGCACCACGGTTAAGTCTGCAGACTATGCCATGAATTCGAATGAGACAGCCGTTGCCTGAGGCAGGCACACCAACCAGCCACGTTTGTCAGAAAATTAATCTTCAAACACGGACTTGCGTGCATGTTAGATGTCAGGAGGAGTGAGAACGGACGCTAAAGATTTATGACACGCCTAATGACCTGCAACATGACATGCTTCTGCCAGAAACTAGCTTCATTCTAAGAAAGCTTTGTCAGTGTGTATGTGTGTGTGTGTGTGTGGCTGAATTTGAGAGTCAGGAGGTGGGAGCGTTGAGTGTGTAAAATGAGAAGAGCCCCAGGCTGAGATCCTAACAAAGCTTTCAACACAATCCAGGAATCACAAACCAACAAATTGCGTGTGATGTGGTGAGTGAAAGCTAAGCAGAAGTTTTGTGCAGACCGTGTTGAAGCAGAGGGTCAGTGTGGTGACCCAGGGTGTAGTATGCATGAAGTCTCCCACAACACTGCTGCTTGTTTTGGCTTTTTACATCCCTTCTTTTTGTTCCCACATTAGATGCTAATGTGAACTTACAGTGACGTGATGGCTTGGTGTGCAGGCTTAATTCATCTTTTTTTTAATTTCAAGTCTGATTGGATCTGGGGACGCCTTTTATTGAGAGCAACGCCTGCGCTCATCATTCATCGGCACGCTGGGTCTTTAAGCCTCAACCAAACTTAATTAGCCTCTTCTCTGTGACATGCTCCGGCCCTTTGCTTAAATTAATCTTCTCAGGTTAACGCACGGCACCCATTCCACTGTCTCCGACAGCAGGTCAAATTTACGCTCTGCTGCGAACTTACTTTACTAAATGAGGGCTCGTCCGTGCAGCATCAGCCAATAACCTTGATTAATTAGAGAGACTCTTCCAAATTACGGTCTTATTCTGCTTGGTCCAACTGCGACCCTGTAAAACAAGCCGAGGCAGTAATGAGTCATTTCTAACACAGATTATCACTATTGAGTTTATGTGGGCACAGTGCTTCATGTGAGTCTCTCATCATCAGAGATAATGACTACGTTCGTTTGGACTAATGAATATTCTCTTCAGTCTAAGAGATGACAACATCAGGTGGGGAAAAGGCTGACAACTGTTGCATCAGCACGATTTGCTTCCTGTTTCTACTCCAACAACAAACAGGATCATGAATATGTTGCTGATTCTTTTCTATCCACATCGTCTTCCAGGTCAATGGCAAGGACCTCTCCAAGGCCACCCATGACCAGGCAGTGGAGGCTTTCCGCACCGCCAAGGAGCCCATCATGGTCCAAGTTCTGCGCCGATCCCCACATCCCAAACTTGTCAACCCGCCTGCTGACTCACAGGTCTCGGACACCAGCACCCAGACCGACATCACCCTCCAGCACATCATGGCCCTTACGAAGCTGCCTCCTTCTTCACCCTCCATGACGGAACTGGAGGAGTATCTGCTGCCAGAGGAGTAAGTACCTACTCAGTTTATGAAGGACTAGAGAGACATACAGTATATCTCCAGCCAAGACGTAGATGAGGAGCTGCTATCATGATCTCATGGTTTGTATAGTAGTTGTAGATCAGATAGATTACACATTGAACCACTGGCATTTATAATGTATGAATAATTACGTGCTTACATGCGCATGTGCACATGTAAGTCAATGGCAGAAGGGACAAACCTCCTGTATCTGCAGCTGTGTCCCATATCTGTCTATACCTAGATGATAAAGGACATAGAAACACTCTCCTCCATCACCACTGAAATTCATGATTGCTTAGTTAGCAAAAATGTGGCCTAAATCTGGAACACCTGGGTTGCTAGAGTGTTGTCAGACAAGAGATGACACATCAGGCTGTGTTCAAGCAGACAGCAGCACTGCACAAAGAAAAACAGCCCCCCTCATTCACTGACCTGTGACCCTGAGGAGGTGCTGATACAGAGGATCCCCAGCAAAAAAGTTTTGCCTGGCTCCGCCTGGCTCACCTTTTCCCGGTATTATAACCCCCTGCGCAGGCCTTCAAACTGATGGATGTTTAAATCAAAGAAGCACTTTAGGATCATATTTCATCACCGTATCGGTACCTGAAGCAATACTACCCCACCAACGCAGCACAGTGGGCATTTTTCTGTGTGTGAACAGGCATTTTGTCTCTGACTCATAGCTGGACTGACTGCTTTTAAAATCAAACTGATTCTGATTTTGGGCCCAAATCAGCCCAATCTACACCCACACAATCTGTGTGTTGATATCTGGTAGGAGATGACTTCTACAACAGATTTAAATACGATAAAATGTATATCCTAGTAAAAGAACTGTAGTAAAGACTGACTGGCCTGAAACTGACTTAAAAAAAAACACTTAAGTTACAGTATCAAGGTGGATTTCTAAGCATGTTTTTCGCAAGTCCTCTTTAAATGAGAGGATAGAGGAATTCAGAGGAAGTCAGCAGTGTTAAAAAGGTCACTTCACTGTCAGACACAGTCAGACCTTTCACCTTAATGTTTAATTAGGAGGCTTTATCTTCTTCTCCAGACCTCACTGCTGCGATCACACAGTATGTGTCTGAAGTTTGCAGGGAAAATGTCCCTGTCACTTACTGGAGACGAGTGCTCCTTCGGGGGAACACAGACGCATTAAAATGAGTTCATGGATTTGCATATTCCCAAATGGCAATTATTGTTTCTGTGTGTGTGTGTGTGTGTGTGTGTGTGTGTGTGTGTGGGCCCTGGAGCTCAAAGAGAGACTCTGGCTGCATTTTATACTCTGTGACAGAAGCAGTTGCCCTTAAATGAATAATCGTGATTCCTTTAATTGATTTTGGAGTCAAATTAATAACACAGCATGTTAATTTGTGATTAGCCTCTGGGTGTAGCTTCAATATATCTGATTCAAAAGTGATTTCTTCATTGAGTTCTTACTTCCTCTCTATTTCTCATTAAGTTTTTAAGCTCAAAATTAAATCCAGATTGACGGAAGGGTTAACGAATGATTTTTTCCCCCTTTTTTTAATGTGGATGCTTGAAATTTGTGTCCACTCTTTTCCAGTTTAACTTGTGTAACTCTTGTACTCTGTCTTTTCTCAGGCATCCTCCAGGACATGCATACTTTGATCCAAATGACTTCCTGGAGGGTATACAGCAGGACATGGAGCGGGAGGAGCTGGAATATGAGGTAAACATCAAATGTCCGATTTCCTCTCTACTCTCCAGTGAATGAAGATCTACTTTCAGACATCAAAGAATTAGTGCTACAAGAGCAAACCCAAGGTCGCCTGTGTGTCTCCAGTAAAATGGCCCTGCTCGCAACCACAAATCCTGATTTATCACAGTTATTGATGAGGCTCAGACACTGAGATGTAGGCCAGACAGGAATCAAGTTGCTGGTTTGTTCCAGCAGATGCACAACAGTGACATCATTACTTATTGGTGACAAGGTCTAATAAGTTTAAGAGATGAGGCCCGATGGATAATTAGATGGCACAGAAAATAGGTCTGCAGTGATGAATCTCTGTGATGCACGCTAACAATGCGTGGATGAGGCAGTTATGAGGCTATGATGAAGCCTCTGTCGTGCTCCTTCAATGACCTCCGCCAACCCTGACACCCCCCCTCCATTAAAGCTCAGCCCCCTACTGTTTGATATTAATAATATCAATGGAGCAACTACAAGGCTAAGACAAGAAAGGTAAAGTTCAGGGCAGCTAATGGCAGATGCTCAGCAGACAAACCCCAACTAACCTTTCTTGCAGAAGGACTCGCCGTCTTAGAAAAGAATGACAGACAGATGGTCCGGTGATGCTTGCTGTTCGCGTTTACAGATGTTTCAAAGCAACCAATTTACACAATGCTTAAGTCTTAAGTAAAAGAGGATAGGAAAGGCTTCATGCACAAACCAACTACAAATGAATTTTCCAAAATGTCAAACTATTCTTTTAAGATAGTTTTCAGCATTCAGCTGTGACTCCGTTGTGGGGAGTTAACCCTGACGGAACCCATCCTGTGCTCTCTAAGAACAGCGCTGGTCGTATCTTTATCTGTATCTGTGAGATTACAGGTGTTGACAAGTGAAAAACGGGACTCTGTCTGTCTGCAGTCCTCTGCATCATCTCTCATTCTGTCAGTGGTCCTCCAAGAAAGCCAGTGGCTTCCCTGCATCCAGCTGAAAGATTCATTACAGTGATTGATGGATCACTGCTGCCCCATGATCCTATTTTGGAGTCAATATATTCAGTCCGTCCAGGAAAACATGAGCAAATATACAACCATTTTCTACACAATCCACTCGAAACCTAATAATTTTTGGATGTGTGGGATGTTAATTTTAACGTGTGTTTTACCAGGAAGTGGATTTGTACCGAGCCAATATCCAAGACAAGCTCGGCCTGACGATCTGTTACAGGACTGATGATGAGGATGAGGCTGGGATCTACATTAGTGAGGTATGTGGTGCAGGAGAGCTCTCAAGTCTGCCTCAGTAGTAAGTAAATGACACCTGCTATTACTGTCATCAGTGATAATGTTTGCTTAAACTCGGAAATGGAATAAATATGCCCCAAAACATGAAAGTAAAACACAGAAAGGATGATCTCCTTTATAATAATGACCTTAATCTCTGGCACTGTTCTTTCTTTAGATCGATCCTAACAGCATTGCTGCAAAAGACGGCAGAATTAGAGAAGGAGACAAAATCATTCAGGTGAGAACGCTTTTCTGTTCAGTCTCTTTACTATTGATTTTATGTTTTATCTAAGACCACATTACTTGCTTGTGAGTAAATCATCAGTACTGAAAGTTAAGAACTTTCAGAAGTGGTTGAATGTAGCATAAAAGTATAAATTCCAAAGGTATAAACTTCAGAATTTGATGTTTAAAAAAGCTACGGTATTTTGATCTTTCTGCCCTCCAAGATCAACGGTGTTGAGATCCAGAACCGAGAGGATGCTGTAGCTCTGCTGACCAGTGAGGGGAACCAGAATATCTCCCTGCTGGTGGCCAGACCAGAGATCCAGGTAATTAGGAAGAAATTATGGGTGTGAGCTCAGTAAAGCAATATGAAATACCAAAACCTCATTTAGTCACTTTTGAAACCAGATATGGTGTCTCCTTAAAAGTAATTTCTGTTTTCATTCTGTTTCAACAAATAAAGTGTACGACTTGCAATAGTAGTGCTTCTATTTTTTTTTTTAGTAAAACTTTGTACATTTGCATCTAATGAGGCGTCTCTTCTCCCAACTGTGTCTCAGCTGGATGAGGGCTGGATGGATGATGACCGGAACGACTTCCTGGATGACCTCCACATGGACATGCTGGAGCAGCAGCACCATCAGGCCATGCAGTTTACTGCCAGCATGCTGCAGCAGGTACACACACACACACACACACACACACACACAAGCACAGTGTGAAGAAGCAAAATAGCCTAATCAATCTGCACGAACATATGTGTTCATCTGTAGATTATTTTGGCTGAGCCAATTCTGCTGAGCGTAACAGCTGTTCAATTGTTTTTAGCAACGTTTTTTTCTTTTATAGAAAATAGAGACTGTCATATGGAAAAGCGCAAGCTCATCTACAAAAAATGTGAAGGCTTTGTTTTAGATTCCTTTTTAAATGAAAAGGTCTTGTGACTAGCTTTAAATTAAGAAACAATGAATGTGAAAGTAGATAAAATATTTAAGTATATTTGGCTCTTAAGACTACCCAATGCTATCCTTAAAAAAAAGCTTTAACCCATATTATAAACAGTTATACACCACAGTGCCCTGTGTACAACCCTTTATGGCTGGGGGTTAACAGGTGGTAGCACAGGTTCACTTTTGAAACACACAATTGTGTAAAGAATATTTCTTACGATTTCTGAGCCACGTATTGTCTGTTATTACAGAAGAAGCTCGAGGAGGATGGAGGCACCACAGACACAGCCACACTGCTGTCCAACCACCATGAGAAGGACAGCGGAGTCGGCCGCACAGATGAGAGCACGCGAAACGACGAGAGCTCGGAGCAGGAGAACCTTGGTGACGACCAGACCACGGCCTCCAACACACTGGGCAGCTGCAGAAAGCTGACCTACAGCCAGGACACGCTCGGCAGCACTGACCTGCCCTTCAGCAGCGAGTCGTTCATCTCTGCAGACTATGCTGACACAGACTTCCTGGGCATCACAGCTGATGAGTGCGAGCGCTTCAGAGAACTCCTGGAGCTGAAGTGTCAGATGAGGAATGGTGGAGCCCAGAGTCTGTACTGCCAAGGTGGTGGAGCAGAAGGTCAGGACCCAGATGGTGTGGACAAAGAGCTGGAGCTGCTCAACGAGGAGCTGCGCACCATTGAGCTGGAGTGCCTGAATATTGTCCGTGCTCATAAGATGCAGCTGCTGAGGGAGCAGTGCCGTGAATCCTGGATGCTCCACAACAGTGGCTTCCGCAACTACAACACCAGCATTGATGCACGCCGCCACGAGCTCTCAGACATCACAGAGCTGCCGGAGAAATCAGACAAAGACAGCTCCAGTGCCTACAATACTGGTGAGAGCTGCCGCAGCACCCCTCTCACTCTGGAGCTGTCTCCAGACAACTCACTCCGTCGAGGTGCAGACAATCAGGGTACGACTGGAGCGTGCTGCTCCACCAGCTCAAACAGCAGGGTGCACAAGCCTCTCCTGTCCCCTGTCCAGGAAGCCTGTGGCCCCAGCCGGAGCAGGGGCTCCTCCAAGGAGCCATCTGGAGCCCTCCAAGCAGAAAGCAAGGAGAGGAAGCTGGGAGAGTCTGGTAAGTCCGGCCGGGGCTTTTCCCAGCCACATTCACCTTACAAGCATGCCCACATCCCCGCCCACGCCCAGCACTACCAGAGCTACATGCAGCTGATCCAGCAGAAATCAGCTGTGGAATACGCTCAGAGCCAGATGAGTCTGGTCAGCATGTGCCGGGACCCCATCTCTCCCAGTGACCTGGAGCCTAAGATGGAGTGGAAGGTGAAGATCCGCAGCGACGGCACACGCTACATCACCAAGCGGCCTGTTCGGGACAAGCTGCTGAGGGAACGCGCCCTGCGTATCCACGAGGAGCGCAGCGGTATGACCACAGACGATGATGCCATAAGCGAGCTTAAGATGGGCCGCTACTGGAGCAAGGAGGAGAGGAAGCAGCATGCAGTTCGCGCCAAAGAACAAAGGCAGCGCCGCGAGTTCATGAAGCAGAGCCGAGCCGACTGTCTGAAGGAGCAGACCGGTCCAGAGGACAAAAAGGAGCCCAACATTATCGAACTCAGCCACAAAAAGATGATGAAAAAGAGGAATAAGAAAATATTTGACAACTGGATGACCATCCAGGAACTGCTGACCCATGGTACCAAGTCACCAGATGGCACAAGGGTCTACAACTCACTCCTGTCTGTGACCACAGTCTAAGTCCTGCTCTGAGTTCAGGCTAGCCGGACTGTGGCTTGATGGACTGTACATAGGACACTACCAGCTGGGCTAGAGATTCCTGCCTCGTTCAATGTGGCAGCATTTTGTAAATAGGAAATAAGGAAAGCCTTTTCTGGACAAATGTTTTCCACCACTGGAGTGAAGAAAAGGTCCTTTAGATGATAGTTGGACTTGGACTGTGAATGGGACATGGCTATGAGGATGATTTTGGAAACTTTTTCTTTCAGTTACCTTTTCTACCTTTGTGCTTGATCTTTTGAATAATTTTGGAAACAGAAACACAATATTTGACTTTTTTGGAAGATTTGGAAAGTGTGTAAAGCCTGTGTGCCATACATAAACAGCCAGCATTTACACTATTTTACATTATTTTGTTCGTACTATATATCTCTTATAAGTATTTTACCGTCATGCATACTTACTGCTTTTATGGAAACAATGCTTTTTTCCTGCAAGGTAGAACACATAATCCTTTGCAAAAGGACTTTTTGTAAATAAAAAAAAATAAAATTTTTTAAAATAAATCCAATTGATTAGTTTGAATTTCTCTTTTATGGTGCTGATTTCCCAAAGTTAATACCAGCAGAGATGTACCATCTGTTCCATAATGTAGAGAATATCATAACGTGATATCACTGTGTATGTGTGTATCTTTAGACAAACATGTCTCTCACGTTGAAATTTTGTCTGTCTGTTAAAGCACACCTTGTAGTCAATTTTGCTTTCTTAGGATTCCATGTATTGAACAGTTATTAACAGTTTAACAAATCATTAATTAGCCACACAATTTGATGTCTTGTAAAATGAGAGAAATAATAAATTATTGTTTTATATATGATGAGCTTTCCCATGCTGTTGGAATTTGTCATTTGAATTCAGATCGGCAAAAATACAAACACACAATGCAAGGAAGAATCCAGATAAACCCAGCACGTTGTGATGTTACAAAGAGACATTATGATGTGCCAAACTTTAAACTCTATGAGTCTGAAATGTTTTTGTTCCAACAGAAACACCGAGCACATTGCTGAAGTCTGTTACAGACTTCCTCTCAAATAAAGAAGCCATACAGTTCGGGTACAGAAATCCTTTTCACTCTCATTCCTCATTCTTTTAATCTGCTTCAGATCATACTCAATACTCATGACTTTAACATGACACTGTTGCTGTGCATTCATTCACACACCTGTCCATTTAGTTTAATCAAGTACTGTAGCTTTGGTTCTTTTATAATTCTGCTTTTAGGTCACATCATAGAAAATAATCTTGTACAAAGAGCATTATTTTGTGCACATGCGTGTACCGTGCACAGCGTAATTAATCAATAAGCAATCAGTCAGCCCATCACTGATGTTTTCACTTATCTTGCTAATTAGGCCTAAGTTCAGGTAGTTTTTGTAGCTTTGCTCGAATGAGATGTCATACATGAGATCACCAAACTCTACGAACCAATAGGAATGATTAAGGTGCAACAAAACTAATTAGTTAGAAAGATGTCAGTCAAGCAGTCTGTCCACACAGCCCTCAGAGGAGGCCTAATCAGACAAATGAGAAACACCTGTGTGGGTGGACCTGTGCTGTGTCTGGACTTTGAATTGAAATCAACCTTTAACCAGTTTATCTGCAAAAATAGACTTCAAATAAGTATTTTATTCAACTTCTAATATGTACTATGATAACCACGATATTTAAAAAAGAAACACTGATTGATCTTGTTAATAGTAAACATATGGAAATAACAATAGCACAGGTGAAAGGCTCTTTAGTTTATCTTTTCACCGTTCCTTATATGTAATTGGGATTTTTCTTCTACACATTTCTACTGTTATGGTTACAGACTACTGCATCTCCCTTCACTCACTATTTTGAGTGTAATCCATTTGCCAAACAAGAGACAAAGCAAACAATAAACAAAGTTAAAGATGAATTTGATTCTTTTTTATTATTATTCACTTCTAATCCCGCTTTCTTTATGACACTTGTTCAGCATTACTAATGTAGAGTTTAACAGTGGGTAACAAAAGCCTCCCTTGAATACATTTTTAAACATAAAATATGCATTCTTAATGGAATCCCACATTCAGACTCTGTTCATGTAAATTTGCCAACTTGCAGTAATGATATCAGACATCCTGAGGCAAAAGGAAGCCTGTCTGCTGTGCGTGTTTTATGTCAGAGCCCAAGTAGGCCAGTAGCATTAAGGTGGCATTAACATAAATCCATCCAATCAGCAGAGCTCCCTGCTGTCTGGATCTGGCACTTGAATACAAACAACAACAACAAAAACAAAGTCTTTTGTTTCCTCTTGTCATCATGAGAACGTTTCCCTCACCTGGATTGCGCAGTGGTGGCTGCCCGCCTTCATCTTTCCTGCTTTCCCGCTGCCAACACAAAGCGGTGAGTTCATAACGAGCATGTGATACGATACGCTATGTTGTTTTATATTGTAACCAAGTTGTCTTTGGTGGTATCTCCTTGCTGGGCTAATGGTTTATTCATCTGACTCAGTACTCCCACCATCTATTAGAGGGACCTCATACTCTCAGTCCCATATTATCCTTCAATTAGCAGCTCAGTGTCTCATTACTGAGGACAAAGGCAGTTCAGATTCTCCGCTGATACTCATCTTTTGTCATCTCACCTCCACGCATCTTTTGTTTTTTTAAGGAGAAGGCAACAACAATTTGGGCACCATTAGTATGCAGTGTGTTCATTCAAGATGAAGTGCTTAGAAGTTTGTATCTTTTTTTCACAGTCTTATCACAATGGAAAGCTTTGGTTCAGGTATAGTTGAGCTTAAAGCTGCACTGATTGATATTTTTACATTAATGGTGGGTCAGTTGAGTGACTTTTGTAGTGACAACCCCACGTAGAACTACCACCCGACTCACTTTTTCTTGGCGTTACGGAGGAGTTTAGCATCTTTCAGCCTGCAGCCAGCTGTTTTCACTTTCACCTCATCTGCGTCACTTTCATCAGTATACAGGCTGTTGGTAGAAACCAGTGCACAGCTAGAAGAGTGAATACTGGACTTACATTTCACTTTGATCAGTCCCCTTCATGAGACCCTCCCTGCTTGGTAGTATAAACACCGACATCTTTCAAACATGCCCCTAATCCGTGACATCGGTCTAAGATTCTCCAAACTATAGTTCCAAAAGTTTGGTCCCTTGAGTCATTTTCTCTGACTTTCTTCAAAATTATTCCAGTGTTTTCACAGGGTGTGTAGCACCTTCTGTAAGTAGTGAATTAACTTTGGCATGAAAAATCAGTGTAGTGGCTATTTAAAGTTTGATCGGGATTTATTATTATCATCAGGTTAACTGTTGACACGATGCCAACAAGAAATGGGTCTCATCCAGCCATGACCAAACACACTGCCTGAAGCTTCCGACTACTCCTCACCACAAAATGTCCCCCACTCATCACCTTACAACACATACTGTGACATCAAAATCAAACAAAATCTCTTTCACGCCAAAGGTCTGTTATTCTTTTGTCCAAGGTAGTTCATGTATTCATGTTTTGTCTGTTTGGCTCTGCATCACTTAACAGGGATGATTATGATAATGAGTGCAGCCCAGGGTGCAAGCTCAGCCTCTTCCTCTCTGTCTGGTAGAGTATAATTGATTACTCTTCCTTAAGTCTGACCGAACCCAAGCCTGGTGATTTATGTCTGAGTACAAGTCTCTATACACACTCTTTTAATGGGAGATAACAATACGCCATGCAAGGCAAACAAAAAGCTCTAGCAATCAATTCTGGGATGCCCCCCACCTGCTGGTAGATTAGTCGATCACATACTTGGCTCCACTACCTCCACGTATTTTTATTATCTTTGGGATGAAAGTGTTCATCTCCCCACCCGTCTGACAGCCCTGTGTTTGGGCTGGAGAGCAGGACTCATCAGTTTAAATGTCATTGCGGAGAACAGGCCAACATTCCAGTGTACTCATCCATTAACTGATAAGGAGGCGGCTCCTGTGCTGCATGCGAGTGAAGCCGACTCTGATGCTGTTTCACTGCAGAGACTGAGAAGCACTGAAGGTGTCATACCTGCTCGACGAGCCCACAAATTAACCCTCACATTGCCACATTTACAAGCTCACTGTCATATTCATTTTGGCAGAACTCAAGTCTGGGTGGTGTCGGCGGTGCGTCTTGGTAAAAATCAACCCGTGGTGCCTGTTTTTGCAAGACCTAAATTAAGATAGCAAAATTCTTTTATTCTTTCATGGTGTGATAAGCCTTGGAGGCAACACATCACTTGGGCAAGTTCAGCAGATGCTGAGACTGAGTTAGTTCATCTCATGTCTTGGAGTAATGAGCACAAGATGCTGGATAAACAAACAGAAATGCTGAACCACGTACTCTCACCCTCCATCATGTCTGAACATCACTCAAAAAGGTTGCACTTCAATGAGGAAGCTTGTCCTCACAGCTTTTTATTCTCTGACCTCTAAATATTTGAAGAGTTATCTTACAAAAAAAAACACATGAAGTTCCCAAAAAAAGTAAAGCTGCGCCAAAAAAAATGTAAAGCTGGAGCTCAGCATGGAAAATGGAAATGACTCATAATATTACTTTCTAACTTGAGGCAATAAATCCCTCGCTCTCATTACTATTTTGAAAGATTTACAAATCTTAAGTAGTGATTGGTGTATTATCTCCAAAATTTAATTAGTGGATACTGAGAGCAATCATGTTGACCTTGCCTTGCATCACTGATCAGTGGTTTTTAAGTCCATTGTATTGAGATTACCATGATAACCTTGCTACATGCAAACAGCAATTGATGGTTTTATAGGTGTAGTGTTTCTTTCCTCTTGAGTTGAAATAGTTTGGCAGAGTGTATACAAATACAACTAAGACATTGTTACGTCCTGTAGAATAGAACACATTACCTCAAATATTATTTTCAAGAGGCCCCAGAAGACTAAATTAGGCATGAAATAAAAGATTGAATTTTTTAAGCGATCTACGGACTGCGATATGTACTTGAGCACAGATCTGTGAGGAGCTGTAAATTTTTCTTATCACTATCTTGACTGGCTTCATCTTTCATGCTGCCTGCAATAATGATAAAAAGGGCAACAATGAAACACAAGCGTCTGATAGTTTTTAAGAAGTGGCAACTTCACTCTATCCTATAGCATTTCAATCCCAGAACGACGCGTTTGCTCCGAAATCATATGTGACAGCCGGGATGGATGAGCAAGCCTCCAAAGGTAACCGAATATATCACATACATAAAATGAATAATAAAATCCCCAAGCTATCCTGATTTATCACACTTATGAGATGGAACAGCACAGAGACATTACAATGATTAATGGCAGGAACGCAGAACAAAGAACACAGGAACATGTTTACCTGCAGGAGATACGAGTCTGGACAACATGCAAGAACTTGACTTATGAGTTAGCTCATGATTTACGTGATAAGGAGTAAAATGCCGATTGGTGGGCATTGTGATACACCATTCTGTCAAATCCAGTCTTAATGTTATACTTGTTCATAAGTGCAAAAGTGCCTGCAGTTTCAGAATCAGCCATCTGTAATTCAGTGAAAATGCTGTGATTTGTATGATATCTCTGTTGTATTCTGTCAAACAGTCAACGTATTATTCTCAGTTGGCTGATCAATTCAAATCATAGTACAAAGTACAAAATCTAGCTCAACGGCAAAAACCGGGGATAAGTTGATATTTGTTGGTTCGTTCTGTGAAGCTGAACTTCATGTTCATCCTCTTAATTTTGCATGTTTGCATGATGCTAAACAAATTAAACACACAAGAACACTATTAGCTTTGCACGTTATTTGGTCAAGCGAAAGTACTGAATGAAATTCAGAGACATTCACAGAAACAATCCGTGGCTTTTGAAAACCCCACTGAGAAAGAGAAAAAAGTAAAATAAGGTGCCAGACTTGAAAGTCAAAGAAGAAAACATGATTTGAAAGTTCAGATTCCCCATTAACTCTGAGCGACCTTCACAGTGGTCTGAAACAAGTGTATGGTGGCACCACGATAATCTGCACTCTGGGCTTTGTGCTGCTGATGCTTCTGCCTTCGAGTCATTTCTGTGCACTTTGACTAAAGGTCAGGACAGACAATAAGGCAACAAATAACCAGTCAGCTACAAGAGCGGCTGTGTCACACAACCTTGGCCTGGCAGGAACAGGGAATACTTTCAAAAATGACACTGAAATGACACATAACATCAATCGCAACAAATGACTGTGGAAGAAAAATTTCTTCATTCATAAAAAACTAAATATGATACACCTTTATATGAAACATTGCACTGGAGACTGGAGTTTTATTTTTCTTCATTTGAAAACATTTTTGTCTCATAGTCTTACAATTTTCCATCAGCCGGACACAAAACGCAAACCAACTCCATGAATGCCAAAGACATAAATGCCTATAACTACGAATTTGACCCTTGCATGGTCTTGTTAGCTTCAAAGGCCCCTTTGCTTGTGTTCTGTTTATGGCCCAGCGGAGCCATAACTCACAGCGGTCCGTCCTCCCACAGCTCGTCCCTCTCTGCTCAGCTATTCTCATGGCGTAGTTTCCTGGGTCAGATCGCATGAACCTCTATGGCTCCCTTCCCGCAGATTTATTGGTTGACAGCTAATTTATCCATTATACACATTCCAAATTATAGGCTTCAGTCAGCAGGATGGCGGCAACAGAATAAGGAAGGAGAGAAAGAGCCAAGAGGACCTCATCCTGGTGCAGAGCATGTCACTGCTCACATGCACAATGCGGTGCTGCACAACACCGACATCATCAAGTGGAAAGTACAGCACTGTTGTACTGCATGACGGTATCATTATATGTTCTCTCCGTTCCTCCTTGAATATCTCTCTTTCTCTTTCTCTTTCTCGCTCTGTCTCTGCCTCTTTCTTCTCTCCGAGTGCTTGGCCAAATGGATAATATTAATGTTAATTCTTTGATACTGAATGTGGTGATTCAGTCAAGATGGGTACTGAGTATTTTCAAATACTCAAAAGGGTAAACTTGATCAGAGGTTTGAGCAAAACAGAGTACCAGAAATTTAAGAAAACATGTGAGAAAGCTAAACAGTCCAAGCCACAGTGATTTGTTATCCAATTAATATGTTCTGAATATTTCCAGGCTTCAACCAGTGCTGCCAAAGTAGCATAAGAGGGCCAGGAAGGGATAGCTGGAACAAAGAAGAGAGAGATGTGTAACAGGTGAGACTGGCAGCATTGTATTTTCTTCAGTTATTTGAAATATTTGCAGTATTACATGTATATGTGGGATTCTTGAGATGAGATCATTGATAAATGATTAGCATGATTAGCATTTCGCTGATTAGTGTGGGTCATCAATAAATGTGACTCAACATGGAAATCATATCTATTTACAACTTTTTATGTGCGATTCATACAGGAAGAATTCAAAATGTTAATTAGTGATCTTTAAAGATGTTGGGTGGTCTATTTTTGAACCTTGGACGGAGCCAAACTAGCTGATGTTTGCCCCTGGCCCCAGTTGGCCTACATACTTTATACCAAAATATGAGAATGGTATTGATCTTCTCATCTAAGTGCATTTCCCAAATATCAAACAATTCCTGGAATGATTTCCTTGCCTTTCTGTTAATCTCCCCCAGGACAAACTTTAAAGGTGCAGCATGCGATTGCGGAGAAAGACGGTTGATGGTTAAGTCTCATTCCCAGGTTGTCAAATATTGATGCTTTGGGTTTGCGTCTGTATTTTACAACCTGAGAAGATGAAGACTCAAATATCAACTGACTTTTTTCAGAGTCGTTTATGTGCACCAACCTGTGTGTGGAGCCAGTCCAGCTTTCAGAATGAACAAGAGAGAAGCTTGGATTTCAACACACACTGCTGTGTTCAAAATACCGTTAATTTAACCTTTAAACTGCTGTCTGAATGGCTAAATTGTTGGTCCCATTTCACTCAATTGTATATTGTGGTTATAATAGATATTGCAGTCTCTTGCCATTAGCAGAATTTTAATCTTGTTACATAAAATAAAATACCCCACCCCACCCCCTCATCAGATTAATTCACTAAGTGGGGCAGCAAAATAGCCCATTCCTTGTGACTTGCTGAATAGAAATTTTGCTGTTGGGTACTTTCACCCCCCTAGCCCATAGTTAGTTTTTAAATACACAAAGCTTTACATTTTTCAGAGCCCTAGACACTTCGTCTGACCATGTCAATCTTTTTTTTTTTGCTAATCTAAGGATAATATGGGCATTTGACTTTCTTTCTGTACCTCTGAGAGTTTTACAAGTTAACGATGTAATGTGCTACACGAAAGGATGGTAATAATGAAAGTGTTGCTCATTTTTTGGCACAATGAATGTGCATGTGTGTAGATGTGTATGTGTGTGGTTTGGTGGAGCTTTTATTGACCATCAGAATTTATTAATCTCCCTGAGGAGCGTGAGGTAAGGCTGAAGCTCACGAATATAGGAGCACTTCATTCAGCTCTTTAACACTCAATTTTTAGATGTCAGCCTTTTAAAATTTACCACCTCCACCTTGCTTGTTCATTTATAATGTATGTGCCATGACATGTCACTAGTGATCCACATAAAATGCTGCTCTGTAGACCTTTCGACTGTGTGACAGGCCTTGTGAGTAACTCTTATTTCCTGCTGAGTGATTTAGAATACAACAAGCAGCTCTAAATGTGACAAAGGCTGTATTGTCTCTGTGAACGGACTGTGCTTATGGCACGCAATGTTTTCTGGCTTCCCACAGCAGCAGTTGTCAACCATCCACGGCATGTTCTCACAGGCTACATTTCAACTTTATGTTCTTCCAGCTGAAAGTCTAATCAATACAGCTTAAGTGTCTGTCTCCAAAGAGCCTGTTTCATTAAGTTGGTTTGGAGGGGCTTGAATAAATAAGCACTAATTGTATTTAGTGTGAAGAGTTCAAGTGACCGGCCCGGTCAGTTTTCTTATTTATTTATGTCTTTGCTGTCAGACGTACCTGAACCACAGACCTGAAGAATTACTACATGTCGGTGTTTGTACAGACAGGTAGCAGCAGCTCAGACAGAAACGATCCTGTGTGCCCCTCCAGTGTGGCCTAATCATCCATTATCATCATCATAAAGCATCCAAGCAACCCACCTTCTCAGCTGGAGAAAGCACGTATACAATTCCACTGAACAGGGGTATCACCACACACACACACACACACACACAATTGCCGTAATTGCACCTTTATTAGTCTCCCATTCACACTTTTTACAGCCTGGCGCAAAGAGCAGGTCACATTTCTGGAAATGGCCTCTAAAAGCATGGGGCTGCTATAAACAAGACCCTTCAGTGCCATTAGACAGAGTGGCTGAGGGAGCCGACAGGCCCTGTGCTGCCGGCACGGTGAGTCAGTTAGTATGCTTTATTAGAGCGTATGCAGAAGGACCACAACTTGATGAAAACTGGTAATGCTTACCATTTTAGACAGACATAATGAAAAATAGGCATTTTTTGAAACTGTATGACTGAAATGACTGAATTTATGCATATAAAGGGCTGGAAGTGGCTTGGTTGAGATGACACAAGTGCAAAATACCATCCATCATTTACCTAGTTGAAAAGATATAAACAACTAAATGTCACACAATTTCCTGCAATTAAAAAACAACAAAATAGAAAAACTTGTTATTGCGGATAAGCTCAAGTGACAGGAAGTACATTCTCATTTAATTGCGCAGTTCCCAGAAAGTACCACACAGGTAGACCTAATTGTTGCTGATCTGACCTTATTTTCCTGAGCTATTTCATCAACGTGGCATTAGCCTTTATCATCTTGCAAGACCAGAATCTAACGTCATGCAAGCACCTCCGTGAAGCTGTACTTTGGTATCGTTTGGAGCTAAATGCTCATGAATGTCTGAACCAAATTCCACAATTCATCAGTTTCCACCATTCAACAGTTAGATAGAAACTTCTTATCGTGTTAGCGTCACACAGCGGTGAGGCCTCGTCTTGTTTTGGGTTTTATGTCCCGTCATTTCCTGTTTTATTTTGAAAACTCTCCCCTCGTTTCAGGTCACTTGCCCTTCCTCATGTGTCTCCAGTCTGATTGTCTCCCTGATTGCCCGATTGTGTTCACCTGTTCCCCATTACCTCCATGTGTTCAAATAGTCTGCTTTTCCCTTGTTTTGTGCCAGTGTGTTTTGTCTGTGTGTGTGTTCACTCTAGCCTAGTCTTATCCACAGATACAGTCTTATCCTTCCTGTTTTTGCCTCTGTACCAGAATGATTTTTTTTGTTGTAAGTTTCTTGGATCAGGGTTTAGCCACAGTATAGCATTTATGATTACTCTTTTGTTTTGTTTTTTTCTCCATTGATTTTTTTGTTACCTCTTAGATTATTATGGCTGATAGTTTATCCTCTGTTATCAGAGTGATCCTATTGGAGTGATCCTTAGTTTTAAGATATAGTTGTTTATTTCATTTGTAATTTTCTTAGCCTTTTGGTGTCTTCACTTTGGAGATTATTAAATTTCATAGCCATGCGTCTTCGGGTACAGAAGACGTGTCTCAGGAATTTTCATAGCCATTTGTTTTGTCAGTCCGCCAAGAGGTATTACCCTGCTGCCTTATTACAATAAAGTCTGCTGAAATTACCACCTGCTCTGTGTCTGAGTCCTGCCTGAGTCTGAACCTGACAGTTAGATGGGGAGAAACCGCACTCCTTTCCAGTGGGTTCAAGCACTGCAGCACAGATTTTGCTCTGATCACACCTCCTCTAATGTCTGCATTGGCTTCCGTGTAGTTTCAGAATTGATCACAATATGTGATCTGACGCAGGCCCTCTGGTTGCTCTAAGGGCTCAACCAAATGTTGCTGAGCTGCTGGAGTATCTTACCATCGTGTCTTAGATGTGTTTTGCTTGCTTGTTTCCTTTTTACTGTGTAGTATTTTTTGTGTCTGTGAGACCAAGATGCATATCTAACCCAAGGTTAAGCGCCTCTGCAGGAGTCAAACTCCCACTTGCTCCTTGTGTACAGCTCTTTTAACACTGTCCTGGTTTCTCCAGCCAGACTTAACAGCCAGCAGTTTATTGCTAACCATAAATGTCACCACTTTATGCAACGTGCGATGTCTTAGAATTCCCCAACTTGGCATTTTTGACAGGACTTGAAGCTGAAAGAGGATGCAGATAGGCGATGACACAAACAGATCTGCTGAATCAAAGCACTTCTTCCACTTTCTATGTGATGATGCTATTCTGACAGAGGAGTGACAATTCAAACAGCAACCATCTGAGGTTAGAGCCCGTTCTGCATGCTGCCTACACACTGAGTCTCATATAAATCCACTTCTCAAACCCACTGGAGCCTGGACATCAGGATAATTGAAACTCTGCTCCCCCCCCCCCCCCCAACTGACCATTTCAGAACATTAGACAGTATTTCTCACAGTGTCCACTTTGCTAAACAGTGCTTGTGAAGTCTGTCTGGAGGCTTCCTGTGGTTGGGGCTCCCCGCTGACTCCATTTTTAAGTGAGCTTCTTGAGGTGGGGGAAAATAAATGTTTGAGCCTGCCAACACACTGAACAGCATCCCACCCACTGCTGGTGTTTGCCATTTTGTCAGAGTAATTCAGAATGTTTGACCCTGCTGCGTGCCAAATAATGTAACTTGACATTGATACCAACCCCCACCTGATCCTGGATGTGCCTGTGCCTGAAATTCTCCCCGCAGAGACAAACATTAGGCAACGCAGAGAAAATCAGTGCCGTACCTTGTCTATTTTCTTCATGAATAGTGTAAGACATGGAATTTGTCACATGAGAAGAAGCTGGCATTTACAAGCAGCGTAGTGTAGATGGTTCTGATAAAACCTTGTTTTCTCCCATGAGAAATGAGACACGTGGGAGTCAATCTGAAGTCTGCGGTTTTTGAAGAGGCGTGATAAATGTGTCATACCGGTTGAAACTAACACTCTGACTGGCATTTTGACAAAAACGAAGAAGAAAAAAAATATGGTTGAGTCATCTCACATTCATTCACAAGCATTTGAAGGCAGTATGAACTCCCAGACAAACAGAATTTGACAGGTGAGAGTTCATCGTGTGGATAGAGCTGGATGGGAGATGAAGGAGGTCATGATGTCTGTGTGCTTTTTCAGGCGATTCGAGGCATGCTGAATGTGTCACAGGCTGCATTCACTGGCAGCAGCAGGACTGGCTCTGCATTCTGATTTCAGGGCAGGCTGAGCATGTTTGGCCTGGCTTGGAAACTAAACAGTACCCTCTATTGGATTACACGGAGATTGCGTGTGGCGGTGCCCGACAGAGAGGACATGACTGGTGCTGCTGCAGCCGCAGCTCCGTCTGTGTACTTTTCAATCCCATTGAACCGCTTAATATGCTCAAACCTTACCAGTGATGTACTTCAGCTAAAAGAGTACCTCCTGTGCTGTAATGACTTTCTTATGACTTGATGTATTTCTTTTATTAATCCTGTCAATGTGGCCAAGTGTGTCCAACACCAAAGTGCTTTCCTTCAACGTGAAGACTGGAGACAATTAGTTTGATTTGGTATGCAGACCACAGATCCATTTAAAAGTTGAGGCAGGTGGTGAAGCATGAAACTCAAATATAAGTACATAGAGCAGCCCAGTGGGTTTCACATGTAGTCCACAGGCCCCCGGGGGTCCATGAGAGAGCTCCAAGAGGGGGGTCATAAGCGGAAGAAGGAAGAGTTTAATTTCATAGTTATTTCACTGACTAGTTTCATCAAAGGCTGCACTCTACTCACTGCAGCTCTCCCACTTGTAATTATATATTCATATAGTGAGCCAATTTATGGGATGTGGACTTTCAGGTTTCATGAAGATAAATGTGAGCAAAAACACCTGCATCCATAGTTTCTTTAACATTTTTTAAAAATAATTCTGAGAAAACCGGAATGCAAAGAACAGTGAGGCTGTTGCACCACTTTCACATTAAACTACAGTGTTTTAAATTGCAATTTATTTATTTATTTTGTGCTTCTCTGGGAGACCAGAGGCAGCTTTTCTCATTGTAGGTCCGACAGTAATGCCAATATCTGCAAACACAGTGATGACATAAACTGAGGACTAACTTATATAAACTGCGATAAGTGTGAAGAGACAACTGGCCAGTTTTCCAGGCTGCTCACTTAAAAGATGAAAGTGTCAGTTAAACCTTCAAGCTACCATCCTCCTCTGTTCATATCTTGTGCCATTCAGAGAGCTTGGGTCAGATTAAAAGTCATTTGGTGTCAAGCTGCTTTTAATATCCCTCTTGACCTGGCATTTGTTTCCCTGGATACGAGTCTTAAAAGCCCACCGTTTAAACAGTGCCGCATGGATGAATGCATTTTTATTTCCTCAGGGAGCCTGGGCAAATTTCAGCAGTCAAAAGCAGCGATGGGCCATATTGAGAAATGACTCATTGGAACACATCTGAGACTTCTGCTAAACAAACTGATATGGGAAGCCATCTTTATTTAAAGGGCAAAGGTTCACACTTGTGTATATTCTGATTATGACCCGAGCCCCATAGCAGATGGCAAGCCTCTACAGAAGAAGGTTGCCAAACACATCTTGTGTGGTTTCACTGTCTACAAAAAATATCCCAAGTAAGACGGGCTGCCTTCATCACGTTCCTTCATGTTGCCTTCATTTTCCAGCTTCAATTGCCCTGACACGGAGGACATGGAGGGATGAGACAACAGGAGTCTAATTAGTTCATTTCTTGTAGGAGAAACATGTCAGACACACTCCTAAAAGAAGCTTACTGGTCTTCTTTTTAAAAATACAACAGACCATGAGTACAAAATTTCACTGTGCATATGAATATCAAAGCTTATAGTAACATCATACAAACTGCATCAAGATTATGGCAAACTAATATTGTACAAAGTACAGTAGCACATGATAATATATTAACAGCTCAATAAAGCTCTTGAAAACAAAAAGTATTGTATTTTTTGGAAAGGCTTTGCTTTTGTTAATTGGCAGTGGTCCCCAACTGGATCACTGCCTGTTAACACAGTGAAGTAAACCAGTGCACACAAAAAATAATTAGTATACAGTATGGAACTGGTATGTAGCATGTTGCTGGTGAAAAGCTGCAGGAAAAAATTTATTTAAAAAATGGTTGTCAGGAAATTAGGTAGATATTAGATATTATGAGCTGTCGTAGCAGGAAAGCACAGTTGCCATAATACGAGGAACCCCAGAACTTAACTGGAATCAAGTTGTAATTAGGGTATTAATTGCACCTGCGTTTTGCTGCTGTGCCAAGTCAAAATGCCTGCTGTGAAAATGGTCTATGAAACTAAGAAGCATATGCTAGAAATGAGTGAATGGTGAATACAGTCCATGAAGTGCTGTGTGAAAGTAAGCAAGACCACCACGCATAAAAATGTTAACATTTATTGCTGTTTCTGAATACCACACTGAAAGCAAATGCGTTCAGAGTATACACAGAAATTATACAATAATATATGGTTTCACAAAGGCAGTGAACACATACTGTATTACAATCTACAAAAATCTACTTTACAGAAATTTAAAATTCTAAATATCAAAAAGTACAGCTGCAGAAACAGGTGTAGAACTGGAACCAGAAACTGCTCTGGAAATCGGTCGGTGACACAACATGGTGACATCACGATACAAAGAAAGCGGAGGTCATCTTTGTACTTACAGCTGGTTTTGGAAACTACAACTGGCAGACAAAACAAAAACATACTCCAAAATAACTCATTGAATTGAAATGATCATATAAATTATGTGTGTGGTTTTATGCATCCAAAATATATCATTTTACAGAAAACTCCTCAGTAAGGTAGCATGTCATAGTACTGTTCAGTGGGACTGGTAGTGTATCATTGCAAAAATATGGTTAAAATAATATAAGGACACAATGGAGAAAAAAAAAAAAAGTCTCCCCATCTCGTGAGGATGGGGAAATACATTTTAAAACAAAGGATGTTCTAAACAGCCAGATGGAGTAACAACATAGTGGTGGTAGGGTGTTACACTGAGGTCATTGCTGGATTAAAGAACCATTTTTTCTTTCTTTCTTTTTTTTTTTTAAACATGAGCTTCAGTCAGGAACAGACCCGGTGGCAGCAGCTCACATCATTTCAAATAATGAGGGGCTGGTATGGCTCTGTTCTAATGTTCTAACCCTGGTAGTGTGGTTTAAGCAAGGGCTTAAAGGATACAAAACTTAGACTACCAATCTTGTCCAAATGGTTAGAGTGAGCGGCATAAGAAAAGAACCAGATCACCCCAGCATATGAACAATCCCATTGCTCACATACAAAAAAAAAAAAAAAAAAAGAAAAGAAAAAAAAATCCAGCCCAGAAACCAACCCCTTTCAAGGGAAACTTAAAAACAGAGGATAAGAAAACCAATAAAATGTTCCAGTTAAAAAGAGGAAAAAAAAATTCAAATGAAAATTTATTTGTATGCCCACATCAATGCCAGGTAGCCATTTTGGAGGAGTGTCCAAAAGCGGGACGAGGCGTTCGTCTTGTATACGAGGTGCAGTTATCCTCATTCCCAGTGTCAGTCAAGCTGGATTCAAGGACAAGCTGGTTTATGGTCACACATGGCTGCAAGGGGGCCCTCAGTCTAGTCCTGCTCCATGGGCTCCTCAGTGGTCCCAGTGTTCAAGGTGGCACTTTCCATGGCGCCCTCTGTAGGAGGTTCAGTGGTACTGCTGGAGGGAGTGAGCGCTACGTCTTCTCTGGCCGCCTCTGCACTCTCCTCTATGCTACAGCTGCTGCTGCTACTACTGCTGCTGCTGCTGCTGCTGCTGACTGGGTCGCTGTTGCTCTCTTCACTGTCCCTGCTGGTCTCTGGGCTCTCCAGGATGCCTGCGGGTGCCTGCTGTTCCGTCTGATCCATGTCACTGCCCTCCTCTTGGGAGCCGCAGGGCACCTCCCTCTCAGCCTGCTCGGCCTCCTGGCCTGAGCCTGCACACACCTCAGCCTGGGTGCTGCTTGTTGGTTCTGTGGTTTAAAAAACAACAACAACAACAAAAAAAACAAAACAAAAAGAAACAACAACAGGTGTTTTAATATACCACAGAGTATGTTTTATAGTGTTTTAGCCCTCTTCAAACTGTGAAACCACCCAAGCCTTTGCAGTCAATTTAAGACAGATGGAAGCCTCATCTCCTTGCCTTCACACACACAATTTATCATGAACAGAGCTCGTCATATCTGCTCACATGAACTTATAAAATGAATTCAAAGTTTCCTTTCATTATTGCAGAGAAGCTAGATTAAAATGACATTCTAAAAGTACTTGAGTATGTAGTAAATCAAGGAAATAACAACGATAATAAGACTGGTGAGTAATATGCTTTATAACAAATGAAAATGACCCATATTAGAGTTTAACATTTATATTCTCCCTCAATTTTTGCACACCCTCATTCACTGCCAATGTGATATGCCACTGATCAACCATACTGATGTGAATCCAAATCAGTCTGTGCTTCCATTGGCCTATCTTCATCTGACACCATGGAAGACAGGTCCCATATTTTCACCATCCATTTATGAGGTATACTTAGTTAAATTTAATGCAGTCTAACACAACAGGCCCACAATAAATCCTGCCTTCATGAAGGTTGTAATGATTGGTTTGTGTGTAAAGAGGTGTTGGTTCAACAGTATTATAATTTAGGAGAATGCAGTTTGTGGTGCTGCTAACACGTATTGTGCTATACAAAGAGGTGCTGATGTTATTTAGCCGATGCAGTGATATAAATAGGCTGAATGAGATAACAAACACACTGTAACCTGATACAACTCAACAGCACCACAAACTAAAACTTACTTGTTGCACAACTTATTCTAACCTACCTGTGTGAACTCCTTCCAAAAATATATACGCTAAACATCCCATAACAGCATCTAAAAAAAATAAAGCCTCTACCTTGGTCTTCACTGGCAGCAGCACTGCTGGAAGCTTCATTCTCCTTGCTGTACCCGACCTTCTCCTCTTCCTCTTGGACCATGGCTTCTGCCTCTTTTGAGAGGCAGGTGGTATGTGAAGGCCTCAGTGTGTCCAACTCCTGCTCTTCCTCTTCATCCTCCTCATCTTCCTCTTCCTCCTCGTCTTTGCTGAACTTAAGTCTCTTCACCTCCTGCTGCTCGGCTTCCATGTCCTCTTCTGCATCTGGGTGTTTGTTCTTCACCGAGTTCCCCAGGGAACCTCCCGACGCTGAAACTTCACTGACAAACAGAAGAAACAAGAGATGTAAATATTGTTTCCAAGCGGGTTGTGAACATGGAGAAAAGATTTTTTCTGGTGTGTCAGAGCTTCAAACATACCTGGAGTCTTTGTCATCTTCTTGCCCTGTGTTGAGGTCTTTGTTGTCTGTGCTGTCTGGCAGGCCATTAGCTGCCAGGGAGTTGGCCAGAGACAGCTTCGGTCGGTTCAGTGGCCGGGGAGTTCCGGGACCATTCACTTTCCTAATAAGAAGCCCACAGAAAAAGGGAATGAAAAAAAAATGTTTTTTCAATAATGAAAAAAAATTACCTGTTATTTATGTGTATTTCACACAACCTCTCTGTAAAAGCAGATGTGTTTCCAGGAAGCATCACTCCATTCATTCTACTGACAGCATTGCATCCATTTTTCCTGCAAAAGCAAATTCAGAAATACAAAACTCTTAATTCAACAGAAAATATAATTTCCAAAACTTCATATTAAAAAGGTATTATTAAGTTATTTTAAAATGTGTCTCGTTTGGCCATGACACTTACTCTGAGGTTGGGTGAACACAACTGACCACCATTACATTCTAGAGGGTCACAAGAATTTCCAAATTAGTGAAAGCTGGTGTCAGCAGATAAACAAATTATGGAAAACGGGCGTACTGCTTAGGACGTACCTTCTCCACCCCTCGGAGAAACTTATCTGTTCCTGTATAGTTCCTCTTAGGTTCCGTGAGCAGCTCACACAAGCGCTGGATCGTAAATGGGATTCTAAAATAGAGAGACAGTGAGAGAAATTCAAGTTATACTAAACTGAAAATGTGTCAGCCAGGTTTTATTGAACAAAAAAAGAAAAAAAAAGAAAAAAAAAGTGCCCTAGGATTCATCATTTTAATTAGTCAGGTTAGTGAGTACTCAGGGATACTGGTAGACTGGGGGAGAAATCACAGTAGCAGCCAAGAGAAAAAATTTCAAGTATATTACTGAAGTATTATGATATCTCAGTTGTCAAACTAGTTTTGACATATTACTCAAAGTGAAAAGTAAAAACTGTCCATCAGCTTTCCCAGAGTCCAAAGCATCATCTTCGACTGTCTTGTTTTGTCAAACCAATACTCCGAAACATGAGGGCATTCAGTTTACTATCATACAAATGTCTGAACTGACCCTAAAAGCTTTACAAGGCAAAACAAGATGAAAATAATGTAATCATTTAATAGTGGTTTATTTATTATCTGTTCCATATTCCATATTATTATTACAGCCTTCCACTGATGGTAATGAATTGAAGCATGAAAAAATGAAGCAGAAAAAAAAGTATCATATCGCTTTCCTCCAATTTGTTCATTAACTTTGAAGTAACATAAAACACTTTATTTTAACATCTAGCATTACCTATGCTCTTTAAAACAGCCCACAAAGCATGTAATCTATAATGAGTGCAGAATGTGGGTGACATGCAATCACGTGCTCTCTGACAGCTCAAATACAGCTACCTTGTCAGCTGTTTGCCAAAGAACAACATGTCAGAACAGCGTCACCTTAGAGAATCACTGTCCCAGCTACCAAAATAATAAGCTGTTGCTGACCAACACAAACAATCATCACCTTACGAAGCAAACACTATTAATTCCAACTGCCCTCTACCAACTAATCCCTACCAAAAGAAATACATACATAAACTTATCTGAACATGTTTAATGAAAATGTAAGATAAAACCGAATGTGTCATCATTAATCACTATTACGTGCTAGTGAGTCAAAAGTAAACACTGTTATTTTTATATGATCATGTAAAATAAAAACTGTCATCATTACAGATGAGTCGCCGTCTTCCTCCTTCACTTGCTAGCTCCACCCATTCACCGCTCTTTATTGAAACCAAACGGAGGTGAAAACACATCTGACATCACCTGTTATGTGCTACATGTGTGAAATGACAACTTAGGACTGTGTCCGAAGAATCAACATGTTTTGAACTTACGAACTCACTCACACATGAACTGTCCAGAGTTCATATGTGAAAACTTCAGCTGGGTACCTACCCATTGTATCCCTTCACAATCTTCAGGATTCTTTCTTTCATATCTTCAAATGGAATTGACTCCACGTTGGGATTTGCAGGACCTCGTTGTTCAGGTGCTGAGGCTCTAAAGTCATCCATTACCTTCTCCAATTTAAACAGGAAGTAGTTCTTAAATTGAGACCACTGAACCCTAGAAGAAAATGGTAAGCAAAACAAGGCTCAGCACATTTGGCGTAACACATCTGAATAAAGGAAAAAGCAGTAAAATCTCTCAATGACATACAGTGGTTGGAAGTTGCATCGGCTATGGTTACAATTTATTTGAAAATACAGTTACACTGACAAAATTGCAAAACAAACTGAGAAAAAATACAAAATTATTCCTGAACTACAAATATATGACAGGTACATACTTATATGTATGAATATATTTATGGTTCACTTATTCCTATTTTCCTATTTGTGACTGTGTATGTGTTGCAAAGAGAAATGAGAAATTTATCAGGCCTGCAGTGTTCACCTACATGGTCTCTCCAGTCTTGGCAATATGACATAGAAACTGTTCCAGCAGAGGACATGGCTCCTTCTTTACTTTCTTGTCAAAATCTGAGGGGACAAAATAAATCACAGGGTGAATAAACATGTTGACAGCAGAATACAGATTAGCTTGATCAGATATGAACTGTTTAACCTAGCTTCATGTCCAGTTTTGATTGCTCTGTTATAAAAAACTGATATGTTGGTTTACGGCAGTGACTGCCTACTTTAACCAAGTAAAAGAAACTTGTTAGCAGACCACTGACGATACTTTGTCTAATTAACATTAGCTATTTACATAACGTAGCGTTAGCGAGCTAGTCGATGCTATCTATTAGCTAGTTTAGCGCACTGGATAGCATGGTAAGTTAGCCGCAACGGCGTAGCCGGCAAATAGTAATATACCAATAGCCGGTGTCACTGGCCAGTTACTTTTCAGCCAGATATTTTGCTAGCAATTTGTCAAATACGAAGGGAAAATACACGTAAATTTGGATATACGGAAAAGGAAAACCACCACACTACGACTTTCTTGCCTAGTTAATAAATCGAACAGCAAGCTAACCATTTCCGTGAAACCGCTCGTAATGTTAGCGCTAGCTAGTCCTGGGTAGCAGCTAGGTAGCGACATTAGCTTGTGATCTACAATCCGTTTATTTTTTTATAACATAACAATTACAGAAGCACACGTACAACACGGGGTCTCAGTGAACACATAAACTATCGAAATAAGCTGAAATGACCTCTGAGCGCCTCTTGCAGCGAGTCAATTTCCATCACGTCGTTGCCCTCTGTCAGCCTTGTGGATGTAAAAAGCAGACTGGCGGCTAGCTGCTCCTGCTGCTAAGCTACGATCTCACAGGCAAAGAGGAGGGAGCATTTTAATATGGCGCCGTGAGGTCACTGCCTGCTCAGCAACAGACGAATATCTGCGCTGGGAAGAGCAACAGAGTCGCACGTAATACTGTATATGTGAAATATTATACAAGGACATAAAATCAGATAAAATCATAATTGTTAAATAAAATGAAACATAATATAGCAATGCAGTAATTAAAAGGGATGAAAGAACAACTAAATGCAATATGAATATAAAGTTATTTTATACATCACAATGTGTAAGACAGAAAGTGCAATATCAGAACTGCACACATACTTATTTGATGAAAAAGATTAATAAGTTATAACGTGCTTAATATTACCGTGCAGCTGAACAAATGTTTGTCCTTACAGCGGCTAATAACGGAGTGACAATACTGTCCTGTGCTCTCAGCACTCTGTCATATTGGTATTGCTAATCTGCTGTTCCCAAGGTCCATGACTTGTATTTAGTAACTGAAACCAGGTTTAAAGAACCAAATCTGAAACCCTTTTGGGACTGAATCGGGGGGAAAATCAACCTGTTACTCTTTTCCTCAAATATTACCCAAAACCAACAAATTCTTATGTTTATCACGACAAATATAGTATGAAATTAAATATAGATATGCAGATACTGAGCTGTAGTCTTCAGTGTTGTGACATGCAGCCCAGATTGCAGACAAGGATGGGTCGATGTTCGATGAAACCGTCAGCAAACACGTTTCCTTCGCAAATATTCATATTTAAATCATACACTGCATCCCAACTTTTTTGGAATCAGGTTCGTAGCATTTACACTTATTGTTGGTCAGGTGTCAACAGCTTGGACCTAAAAACTGCCTCTCCTCACTGTATAATTACTGGTTATATAAGCTTTTGTTGCTTTGGCAGGGCCTGGATTTAATACATTAAAAGAGACTCGGTACATTGCATTGATTTATTTAGAAACACACGTTGACTGTACAGCCATTTTCAGTGGATCATTACACCACATTGAAAGTAATGCTGCTAAAACATATGACCCATTTGTTCACAACAGACCATACATCATATTACAAACGAAGATCTCAAACACACACACGTCTATACCACTCATTTTCATGTAATAGTAAACATGGTAGACATGAATATTTGTATGGCACATAATCAGCTGTAGTGTGTCACTGTCTTTAAATGCTAGCACTTTTGGTTTGTGTAGCATCTAATGTGGACAGGTTGTGTACAAACAACCATCCAGTCTTAATATCATTCTGAAAGTGCATTTTAACATTCGGCATGTAACATAAAAGTCCGTGATTCGTCTATTGTGCTGCATTTAATACTGTCAGTGGCATTTGGCAACTCTTCTCATTCACAAAGGCTCACATTTTTTGCTGTTAAAACATTCACAAGATTTTACAGGAGTGGTTTATGAATCTACTACGTCAAGCAGTAAAGCTTTTCAAAGTCCAAGGTTGATTTTGTTTAGTGTATACCATGTTCACAAAGGAAAAAAGGAAGGTAGATACTTTTGTTAAAGGCTCCATGTGACACAAATAGGCTTTCAACTTCATTTTTAGCCTACAATTGAGATGAAGAGCTGATACTTTCATAATTCTTAAAAAAGAAAAAAAAAAGAATTCATGTCCACTGTAGCTTTCCAACATTTCATTACGGTACATGATTGGGGCATGAAAGGTATAAAACAGCAATAAGGCAAATCTATTCTACAGCATCACTGACCAGCACTGTATGCTCCTCTGTATACATAAGCATTATTACCCATACCATCACTAGATGATCATCATGTTCTTGAGTCCTTTCTGGAAAATATTATGTGCTGTGTACACTGCAAATGCAGAAGTGACAGTTCAGTCTGAGAGTTGCTGCTATGACACATAATCCACAACAAGATGGTCCTCTGTGTTGTCAGATAAAAACAGAGAGTCAATTTCTCCATCAGTTACTTGTGCGGTCTAACGTGTCGGATCACTTTCTCCTCATACACCTTCCTCATGGTCTTTTCTATCTGCTTGAGGAAGACTTGAGGAATCCGACCACACAGGGTATTGACTGTGTCCAGGAACTTGGTCTGCATGGGGTAGAACAGCGACTGGAACATGTTGTCCTCAAAGTGAAACTGCAGAAACAGAGACATTGTCCTGTGTCAGTTCTGATCCCAGAGCTATTTCAGTTCGATTGTACTTTTAATGGAACATATCACAGACCGAATGCCATTTACAAATTGCGTTGTGTCCTGTATTAGTCATAAATTAGGACCCAGCTCATCTTTAAGAGGCTTATCTCAGCAGAGCAGTGGGGGACTGACTCTGCTGCCAGAGAAAACAAATTCTAAATTTAAAGACTGACCCAGATTGTTTAATGCAAGCAAGAGACAGAAAAAAAATACTCAAAGTTGGTCTTTATCTGAGTTATTAAAGGATCGGTAAGACGTTTTGGGAACTATGCATCTTAGTGTTACCCTGAGTCAAATGGAAGAATTGATATCAGTAGCTTTTCAAGCGTTGGCCAGTAGTTTTCTCCTGCTTTGTGCTAAGTGAGGCTAAATGTGTCAGACTGTACTCAAAGCACAAAGTGGAAATACTTTGTTGTGCCATATAGCAGGAAAAGCACAGGTGTAACTAATAACATTAATGATGGATGATACCAGGCCCTGGAACTGACAGATCTAAATGGACTGCAGCCACTGTTAATGTGATTAGTTACACCTGCATTTTTCTATTGTAACAATCAAAATGTCTGCTACGAAATGCTCACACAGTTTTGACTGATTAAATACAAACAGTGTCACAAATACACATGAATGACAACTTATCTGCTGTTTCCCATCAACAGTATTTAAGTGTGGCTTATGGGCATAGGGTTTAACATTTTTATATTCCTTATTGTGCATGTAAAGCTCAAATATCTAACAGGGATACTCACCTCACGTATTGCATCATAGACTACTTTGAACGCCGGCTGTTTGTCATCGTGATACACTCCACGGTTGCCATGGAGGATGGACACGCCCTTGTCTTCAGCCCCTTTACAGTTACTCCCGTACATGCAGTGATCTGGCCTGTAGTTCCATTGGCAGGGAAAGGTGAAGAGACACTCTGGGTAAGAAAAAAAACAACACAGGCATCACTATATATTACACCAAGCACTTTATCTCATGTAAATAGGACACTGGGACATGGTGGGGACAGTAACTCATGAAGGTTTTGAAAATCAGGTTTGTGACTGATAGACTGTCAGTTTGATTCCCCATGACACCAAGAGAAAAAGTCCAGAAGGAGTATAGTATACAGCATAAAACATACATATCTGTCCCATATTACTGATATGGAGAATTTCCCTTTTTCGCCCATTTCACCTGGTTTATTAGATGAAGTAACCAAATATCCATGTTAACGTGACCACGATCTTCACTGAACCACAGCAGGTCTCTTGTATGACTGTAGCAACTGTTTTTGAATAGCAAACTGTGTATGCAGCCTGGACCAGTGGGAAAAATAGGCTCCAAACAGCCAGCAGTAAGAGGATATGTTGTTACAATGAATGTATTATTGTGTAGAGACCCATTGATTCAAATGAGAGTTCCTCACTCAGTGAATATGCTGTAATTTTCCAGCTCTCTGCATTCACAAGTCAGTGTGTTTTAGACAAGTGTTAGCACCTAAGAGTTCAGTATGTGATAAACCAAACGATTTTCTTCTTTAAAGCAGTGGATTTGTATGGCAAAATATCTTTCTGGATGCCATGTGACATGCAGCTGTGACTGTGGAAATGTTCACCACAGAACCCATTTCTGTTCCACAGGGCTTGTGTCCCATACATAGACAACGCAAACTAAATAAAGATAACAGAATAAACGGATTAAAGATTGAGGAGAGAGATCAAGGAAAGTGTCATCATCCTCCTGCGTGCAACCTACCAGTTTAATTGTCTTCCGTCCTTCCGTCTATGTATTTATTTGCACCTAACAAAGACTTCAACACACTAAAATGTTTACACTGCATGCTTGAGCAAATCAATCAACCTTCAACTGCTCCTATGCAGCTGCTCAGCTTGTTCCATTTTTACTTAAAAACTACATGAATCAAAACACCAGCTCTTTTTGATCCCCCTTAAATTCCATCACGTCCTGATCTGACGGCAGATCACAGTTTTTTTTAGAAGCGTTTCCTGATTGGAGAACAAGCAAAAAGAGCTCAGAACAATGCTTGTGGACTAAGTGGAGTGTTGCTTTGTAGATAGCAGAGAACCCAAAGCCATACCATGTAAAACAAACACTTCCCTGGCTCTGTTTTCAAGCAAACACTGCTGATGCCAGCACTGCTGATGGCTCGGAGCACTCTGCCCACATCTGGTCGCTGCAGCTGGAACTCAGTCTGCTGTTGCCTACAGTCACAGCCTCATGTGTTTACTCATCTGGATTCATAATGTAGACTAGTTTATTAACTCAGCAATAAGCCGCAATTTATATGGACATGTTGATAGTGTGAAACCGCTTTGTTGAAAGTGTGCAGACTAGTAATCCAAAAAAAACCCAAAACATTTATCTACATAGATTGATATTCTAGTTAGGCCTTTTAAAGCCTCTTTCTGGGGATAAATAATATGTTTACAGTGTGATAATTATGTGTTTTGATGATTGTGATGACTGTAGATGACATAAGTACACCGGTAAAAAGACCTGTACCTGGGTTGTAGTGGAAGATAATGTTGAGGAGGTCCTGATCTCCCCAGGTGATGTGGTTCTTGTACTTCTGATAGAGTGGATGAAGAAGATCCTCCCACGACAAGCCACTGGGGATCATACTGTTCTGTAATACCAACAACAACATCACCCTTTTTTTCTTCAAAAACACATCACCAAAGTAGGAGCACATTTATATTCCCACTTCCATTTGCAATCAGCAGGCAGTATTAAGAGCTGGAGAGCTGCTAAATTGAGTTCTGAGGGCAGAAGTCTGTGATGCTAGCGTGGTAATCAAAAAACTTCAATCACGGCCCACTCAGAGCACACAGCCTGTGACTTGAGCTCATAGAAAACCCTTCAGAATGCAAAAGGCAAATCACAGCTCACTTTAGCATTCTGCTGCTCAGGGTGTGAGGAAACACGACGATGTTTTGGCCTTACTTTGAACATTGTGCTGCGGATCCTAGTCAGATTCATCAGCATGACACCAGAGTTGAGCCCTGTGACTCCATAGTAAGGGTGGCGGGCAAAGCGGCTGTACCAGCCAATTTTTGGGACCTCGTGCTCTGGGGCCATTGCTGCCAGCTGGGTGCTGTTGAAGGACTTGAGGAGACTCCAGATGTCATCCATGGGCCGTAGGAACAGTACATCAGTGTCTACATAGAGTAATGAGTCCACGTCTTTCAGAATGATCTGGGAGGAAACAATTACAATATCGTTAGAGTATTTAGGACCATAGTCCTTAATCTAAAGAAACAGAGAGTGTGATTACAACATGTAACCTAAAACGTAATTAAAAAACAAGTTTATACCTTTGGGACAGTGGTCACTTTCTTTCATGGAAAAAATACATTAGTATCTCACAGTTTTATAATACGCTGCACTCTCCCAGACAGACACTAATAAAAAGTACTGATAAAGTATGCAGAAAGCTTTAAAAAGAAAAAATGGGATTCCACATCAAACAAACTCTGCAGTGTCAATATTTTAGCAAAATTAAGAGTCTACATCCAGGCTGGCAACTCTCTGAGGCTGTACAAATGCTAACATGCTCACAATAACGTCACCAACACGCTGATGTTTGCCAAGTGCATTGTGTACCATGGTCACCATGTTAGTGTAGCTTGTTAGCATAGTAACATATACTAAAAAGAGCAAAACACAAAAGCTGTAGATTATGGTTAATAATAGTGCTGGTTAAAATTAAAATTTTGACCTGCTGATGGCACTAGATGAAAAGTTAAAAAATAATTCATTTCATGAATGTCTGTATGAATTACAATGGAAATCCATCCAGCAATTGTTGAGATATTTCGGTCTGGACCAAAGCAGTGAATCTTCTGCTTGGCTGAAAATTTTGCTAAAAGAGCAAAACCTGTGACAATGTAACAAAGAAAAAAATCAAGATATTTTCTCACAGTGCCAACAGCTTGCTCTCAGAGACACTGATTCACTCATGTATTAATACAGGATGCATGATATACTTGCTGCTGACAAGTAGAAATTTTTTTGTTATTGTGCCAGTAGTGGAATTTCTGCCAATAATTAAATCCAGTAATGTGGACACTTGGCTGTGGACTAGGGATAGCATTTGAAATCACGGTTTCACACAGTCACGGTGGGGATCAGACTATAGGATGAATGTTGCCACAGAGCTGTTTGCCAGCTGTTGTAAAAGGCTTAACCATTGCACCAAACAAACATGTTTGTCAATAAGGAGATAAGACCTGCCATTAATAAAATAAATAAATAAACCAACTACCATAATTTGCCCAGCTCCAGGTTTTCAGAAAGAGTCGACAGCCTATGCAGGACTTTTGTCCCTTACCATTGCTAGAGTTTACTGATAAAGGTGCAGGAAAAATGTCAGTATCAAGACAGAGTTGAAGTGTGAACGAACATCACAGAATTCACATATCATCAAAATGTGGGCTACAGTGGGAGAAGAAAATACTGGCTTCCACTGTCTTCTTGAACAATAAGATGAGTTAAAAAATACATTAATTACATCCTGCATCCTGTGAGGAACTTGTTGTCAATGCTTGGCAGATTATTTTTAAATTACTGGATGAGTTTCCTGTGATGTAAATGAGCTGTAGTCGTCGTTCCCTGATTGGACCTGAGCAGTGCTGAAATTTAGCTCCTGGAAGCAACCCCATAGCAGTGGACGTGAAACATTTTTTCACTGGGAGGATTCACAAAGTGTGTGCAAGTCTGACGATAGTCTTGAACTGATTCAACCTACTTCCATGCCAGGGGGACTGCTTAGTGTAAAAGAAGTATCGCAGACCACTTTTAAAGAACAGATGGATTTGGGTTTTTACAGCATTAACTGCCAAAACAAGAACATAATGGTTCTGAATGTTGGCCCAATCCAGCCTTTATATAATTCAGACTTTCGTAGAGGCAGAAAGACTCCTGCTTGGTTCTCAGATGGTGTTGTCAGTAGTGAGTGATGTCTTGCCCTGAGGCAAGAGAAAACCTCTATAGATCTCTCTGACCTGCAATATGTTCATTACATGGTAAGTAAGCTGGCTGTTATTTCAATGAACACCAGCAGAAAAAAGAAAATCAATACACAGCCTACAGTGGATGAGATTACTGGATTCAGTCTCTGGAGACTGCTTATTTGTTAAGTAAATGTTGCAGAAAAGGTGTGAAATCATCAATAATCATACAAGTAATTAATTAAAAGCATGCAATAAAATTATGGCTGGGAAATGCTGTCTAAGTAGAAATGAAACAGATTCATGTCATTTTTCCCTCACGCTGGTTAATGACATTATGCATGGTGCGGATATGAGAGGAGATAAATGCTGCAGCCTTACAGGGAGGAAGAGTCTTTGAGCAGCACAGGGCTTGAAGAGCTTCTTCCACTCGTCGGCGTTCCCCACAGAGAAAGTGATGGGGTAGATACTGTACTGGAACTTGGCTGAGACAGAGCGAGGCCACCGGTTCAGCTGGAAGCAAAGCAACACATCAAACATGATACAGAGGAAGTGTCTGACGGGCTTCTTAAATGGTTTAGTGAGGGAATGAGTGTGTGTGAGAAAATCTAAACAAGTATTATTCTGAAACCTAATCTTTCTCTATTTTCACAGACCTTCGAACACAAAATGGCTCGCGAAGAAAGCCATTTAAAACAGTGAAGTCACGTCTCGTTCCGTGGTTCTGTATGGAAAACATGCAGCTGCCAGCTGTTTTATTAAAAGCTGCAGCCTGAACAAAGGAAGGCACCCTCTTTTAGTCCAGAGTGCATCATTAAAGCTTGTGCTATCCAACCCTTTAGGTGCTGACTCCCTGTGTAATCATCAGTTTAACAGACTGTTCCTAGAAAGAGTGAGAGCTCTGCAAACAGTTGGCTCCTGTGAGGAGAACAAGAAACCAAAGTAGACACAATTTGCCACAAATGTGCCACATTTTGTAGGCCCTGACAACCACAACTCTCTGCCTTCACACATGGCAATGAGTCGCCACACATGACGGCACGCTCAAGCCTTCAGGGTTTGGATTTAAAGCTGTTTAATGTGCTTCAGGTGCTGTTGAAAGTTCATTAGCGGAAGTGAAGTTAATAGACTGTTAGCTACAATATCAGAGGAAGTAATCGGACTCATACCAGGCAACTCTGTAAAGGTGACTTTGAAGTGATACATGGTACTGGAGAAAAAAGCGAAAAGAGAAAAGGGTGCCTTGGTAATATATTACACCTCAGCCTTGAGATAAAATGAGTTATATGTCTGTAGTAGAGTGAGTCAGAGAGGCAGAGTTAAAGCTGCTCTGATCTTGATATCATCTATCAAAAAAAGAAAGAACGAAAGTTTAACATGTGTCGGATTAAATCAGAAGTCAGAGGACTCACTGAAGAAGACAAAATAATCCAAAAGGAATGGCCCTTCTACGTAAGGTCTCTGTGGAAACACAATCGATCTTGTGGTTTTTTTTTTGTAAAAATCTGCAACGTATACAGTTGGGCATCAAGCCAGGGGAGAATTCTTACCCTTTCTTCAAACTGAGGAGCCAAAGGGTCCTCTGCAAAAATGTGAAACATGATCCTCTTGAGGCTGAACAGGAGGGCTGATTTGACCATGGCGAGGGTCTCGTCTAGACGATTCCCACAGGCCACCACAGCCAGGTGCATGACCTCCTCTGCCCGTGGGCGCCTGGTCATTGGCTGGGCCACATTACTAAAATAACACATGTAAAAGACACAGATGAAAAGTGTAAAAGAACAGAAAATGTACAACACGGGTGATTTAAACTGAACACATGAAGAGTACCTTTCAAACGCATTAACTGAACAACAGAATAAATAACGTGCATGTGTTTTTCTTCAGCCATCAGTGTCTTCAGATCGAAGTGGTTCAAGGTCATGTGTGGGCGAAGGGGGTGAGGTGTGTGTCTGCTGACAATCACTGCTTTCACAAAGCTTGTTTCCCTCTCTCGTCGCTTGTAAATTGGCCTGTGTGCTGCTGTGCTTGTGAAGAACAATGTGTACCCTGCAGCAGATGAACTGAGGTATACTTGAGCCACACAAACACTGAAAAAGAAACCGTTACTTGAAACCTCAGTATTATGTTTGACCGATATGGAATTTGAACACCTTAAATCCTCCTATTCGGTTAGCCATTAACGCCCTTCAAATCCTCTTTTGCTTCAGAATGTAATACAAAGATTATATGAAAACATTTATCCGCTCCATTGAGATCATGTCTGTACAGATAACATTCAAATTCAAGACACCAATTTCTTCTGGTTGTATGGTTTCATTAAACGAACGATTAAACAAATTTCTCTGTAATTTAGCCTGACATACTTCAATGACAAATCAACCCCTGACAGTGTTTTTAGTATCAACGAAAGCTCTAAAGCTCCAGACTCAGCGCAACAAAAAGGGAAGAAGCAGGACTGAACATTTTGAGCAAGTTTTTAAATTAAGATCTTTGTTTCAGACAGATATTTGAATAAATATGATCATATAAAATTATGTAGATTTTTGCCAAGCCAACACAAGCAAGGTATGTTAGTAAGGTATTACATTAGTAGTAGACTTTATATTAACGAGTAACAATAAAATGTATATATTGTTAACAATATTTGTTGTTCAGCATGTCTGCACTGCCCTTAACCAGTTACAATTAATTTGCATTTTTCTTTTTTGCCCAAAAGCAGAAAAGAAAGAGATGGCAGCTTCTGTTAACTGAATGTGTTGCACAGGCAGATGATATGGATGCCATATGGATCAAAGGTGCCTGAATTGAATTATCATGGCCTCTGTAACAGGCTAACTGACACTGAGGTTCTTGTTATCCAAAAATATTGCTTTTGATGTATAAAAACAATTCGGTAAAATGAGATTATGTAACTTTTGCTTAATAGTTAACTGACGCTAATGAATGCTAACATAACTCAACAGAAGGACAAGTAGACAGCAATTTTTATTCATTAAATGTTATCTAACAGTCACAATGAGCTACTGGTCACACACTTAATCAATGTGTTTTTCTGCTTATGAATTCAACTTTTCACTTGTAAGTGGAAGGATGTTTTGTATTTTCTTTCAGAGGTAACAAAGTCGCCTTAAAATCTGTGTTTATTAATTTTGTACAAAATTTTGCATCAGAATGAATTTGGGTTGAAAGATTTCATAGATAAATATTTAATGAACTAAAATGCATCCTATCTGAACGCTGAATAGGTATCGCCTGCTTTTCGGGCAAATGCCATCTGTTAAAACCACTTCCACCCGCGACAAAATGCCTACAGCCTCAGAGCCCAGCAGTGCGGATTAGCTCTCAGCTGTCAGCATGTAACTGTCAAACAGTAATAACATGTCACTTCATGAACACATCAGCAGCACAGAAATGAATCCTGGACATTACGAGATTCAAGACATGTGAAGCATTCAAGAAAACAACAGATCACCAGATCCTCCAGTCAGACAAACAAAGTGCGAAATCAATGATCTTTCTCAAAGACATGAGAGCCCCCAACCCCCTCCAAACACACACACACACACACACACATAACTTCTTTTCCTCTGTAGTTCTGTTCTTACTTTTTTCTTCCATGCTCAAAGGCAAGGTGGTCTTTTATCTAATGTAAAAATATGCTCTCTCTGCAGAGCCAGCGCTGCTGCTGAGTTAAAGCACACTCAGCAGTGCAGAATATCTCCGACTACGATAAAGAAACATTTGTTTGGGGCGGGGGGGCTGAAGGTAAGGCTGACATCATCTCGTTGTTCTCCACCGCATGGGGCTGGTTGTAATAACACGTTAAACATAAATGTTGGCATAGCCATAGGGAGTGCACCACAAGACCTGCTCTTCAGCGTGCATCTCTATATGGGATAACAGTGCGGCAAATGGTTTTAAGACTAAAGGCTGCATATAGCAAAAGGCATGGATTCCCTCTGAGACTGGAGGAAGCAAAGAGTCTGCCATCAAACAAATGGGAAGAGAAAAGAGTGAAATTTGACAGGTGGGTTCGCAGGGTAGTCTCCAAGCGTGACACTTCGTTTTCTGCATGGCTGAGGGACAATGATGAACCGCAGATTAGGATGAATGAGAAGGTGCTGAGAAATCTGTCTGCCACGCTTCAAAGGCTGACGCTCTGTCAAGGTTGTTGAACACACATTCCTATTTTCCCGCAGAAAATGCAATCCATATCTCCTACACGGCTGTAATTGCGATGCACTTAGTCATGCAAAATAAATGCCTTGAAATGATTTCTGCATAAAATTGGATGACAAAACAAAAAAAAAAAAAGGAAATTTCTTTGTTGCATAAAGCCTGGGCTGCACACATGATGTTTTGTGTCATGGCACTGTTCCCTCCACATCTGGAAGCAGTCAAAACGCACAGAAGAGGTACAAAAGGACTGAATTCATTACTGGCTGCAGAGTGAGCATAAGAGGAGCTCTCTGCCTACAAAGCACCACAGCCAGCCCTTTTAAATCATGTAAGGAGAGAAAAAAGCAGCACCTTCAAAAGATAATGTCAAAGAAAAATGTGCATGTACAGAATGAAGAGCCAGAGTAAAAAGTACACCAAAGAACACCTTGAAGGCATTCAATTAATCAGCATATAACTGGGTTATTTGGTAGACTTGTATCCAATATGTTCACTTTGGTTTGCACCCGTGGGTATCAAAGGTATGAAAATGAACACGTTCCCAGCACGCTCTTCCTCTATACGGGGGGTAGAAAAGAATTTAAAACAGTGAGGAACAAAATATGAGACCACATGATGATGAAACCATACACATTTCTTCAAACAGATTAACTGGATTCATCACCGGCTTACGCTTTGCTCAACAAGCTGCCAAGAAGCTGAGTGGCCTAAACCAAATATTTGGTCATTATGAGTCAGTCTAAATCTTTATTCTACCAAGATGTTCCCATTAACCTGATGACATTTTGCACATCTTGGAAGAGTTACTTCCATACCACTGACAAAAGAAATCCCAGATCTAAAAGGTAAAAGATTCATCAAACAATATACCAAATGTTTGGATGAGAACGCATATGTTACATCCCCAAACATTTGGTAAATGTCATTTGGTTTGGAGATTGACTTTGGGCCACCAAATAAGCCCATCGAATAAGTGGGCCTGTACACTGATATGCTTCATTGCTGAGATATTCCTGTCGATGCATCAGGATATTTCCTATCCGATGCTGAGCATTTACAATAGTCGCGTCTCAGATTGCCACATTCAGGCTAAGTCAACTTGAGTACAACTTCTGTGCGACATGCATCTAATGATGTGCATCGAGTGATGCAGCCAGTGTGTGTTGCACTTTAGATTTATCATTCCAGACCGTTGAGTTTCCTAGACAGTTGTAGCAACACTGAACAAACAGTGTGTGTGGACACTGCTGAAATCAAAGTGGGTCTTAACCATTGGCGATAGCATCACCTGAAAATGCATCGAATACGGAGCTTGAGCCCCACTATAGTGTTCTTTTGCATTTCAGTCAGTCCATTGTGCCAGTAAAGACAAACACAAGCCACAATTTTCCAGCCTAAACTAAACTTTGTTTACTGCAACATCCCAAAGGAGCATCGCCAGCACCAAGACACTCGTGGTCTAGAATTCAAAATAAACAATTATTGTCATTATTAATTAACCTGACAACTGTTGTATAATTGACAAAAAATTGTTAAAAATCGCACTTGATCAAACATCCACAGTCCAAAACCTGAAGATATTTCACTTACAGTAATGCAAAACAGAGAAAAATAAATACAAAAGGCAAATGTCAGGCATATTTATATGATAAACAACTATTAATCAATCTTGAAAGTGGAACGTTGGAGGAAATCTTGCATGTGATTAGGTTTTTGCTCGTCAGCGGATCAACTAATTGCATCTGCATTTGCTTGATCAGTGACTGTTCAGAAAACGCTGTCGTTCAGCTTATATTTCCCTTCCAGGAAAACATTCTTAGAAATGTATGATTTTACGCAAAGTCTTTCTGTCGTTTCACTTTCTCCTTCATGACTCATTCGCTTGTAATCTCAAAGTGAGTTAGCCAGACAGATTTTACTGCCCTGACGAGGCTCACACAAGCAACCTCTCCATCCACGCTAGGCTACACAGGCAAGGAGGGAGATTTCAAAACAGCAGAAAAGAGTGTTCAGTCATGCAAAGTGACATTTTTATAGCTACGCATAATGCCGATGCGAGAGGGAGTGACCTCACTGCTGCGAGGAAGACTGCCTAACTATACATGAAGTGTCAGGGCAAGGGATTTGTTTCGACACAACGTATCACATCTAATCCTGTAGATGCACGCTTTAATTCAGTGTAACACTGCAAGCAGAGGGGTTACATCTGTAATACTCTGCATCTGAAACATGAAGGTAAGAGAAGAGGCTGAAGGAACGTGTGAAGTACAGGGATTTTAAGACACAGATTTTTGGTGTGTAGGGCTGAAACCAGCAGTTATTAGCTAATATGCTCATATTGTTGATCAACTGATTGATCTGTCAGTGTATAAAATGTTCTGAAATAGTGAAGAAGCATCAGAATCCAAAAGTCAAACATATTCCATTTAAAACCAGATAAAAAGAAAGAAAAATCTGGAAGTGGAAAATGTCTGGTGTCTTTGCCTGATAAATGATGATGAACTGATTATACAAACTTCACCAGCTGATCATCTGCAGTCGTCTGCAGTATGTGAACGGTGTCTGGGGGGGGCACTTCTCTCTATTTTAAGCTACAGGAAGTAGAGTGATGTGTCAAAAGGAAATGATATGATTAGGAAAAACGGGGACGTTTGTCTATCAGGCCAGTCTCACAGGAAGTCTGTCCACCACTGAAATGTACAGATTGAATGGAGTGTTGGGCAACAGATACAGAAAACAGGCCTAAAAAAGCAGTTTGTACACACATCTCAACATTAAAATGTATGTTTGATGCTAAAATAAATGAGGATTAAAGGAGCTTCAATAGACACATTAAGGATTTTCTGCCCGACAATCAATTACTTAGACATCTTTGAGTCGTCCTTACTATCTCCAGGAAGCACATTAACAATCAAGGTTTGTTTGTACGTGTGTTTTCTGAAAACTACACCCTATTGTTCAAATTCCTCTGGCTTTTATACTCCAAACCAAACATCCACCTGGTTAGCTCAGGCAATTAAACAGAAAAAAGTTTTTGAAGGCTTTTGGCCAGATGCTCAGCGTCTTTCCCTCTAATCGCAGCAGTCAGTTTTGAGCGCTTTCCAAACCTGTTAGTGTTTTCTTTTTTCTTTTTACGGCCACTGGTGACCCCTTCCACCCCATCTCCCTTATCAGCGCTGAGCACACATGGAGGAGTGTGGTTTGTGGGAGGACGCAAAGGTCCTTTCTCAGCGTAACGCCTTGATGGCTTTTATCTACCGAACACTGTCCCAAACCTCCAGTCTGGCTTTGGAGCAGAATGCATATTGCTGCTTGCCGGCGGAGCGAGTATCTCTGTAACCACAGCATGGCCATTATGGCATCGCCTGGCACTCAACCCAGGAGGAAACGCAAGGGATGCATGAGGCTGAAAATAGTAAGATGGAAAATGTAATAAAAAATGTTCCCATCCTCGAACAGAAACACCAACTGGCAAACTCTGTCTTTTGTCTAAATCTGAGAGGCTGCGAAGAGATGAGATCATGTGCAGATTCTAATTACCCAGAGAGGGAATTTAGGAAAAAAAAAAACAAAAAAAACCAAAATCTCACCTGACAAGCTTGTCACTCCCACACGGATCGTTTGGGCAGATTTTGACAAGGGAACAGTAAACAGGATGGGTTTCCGTTTTCTGTCGTTTCCAGTTACATCTCACCAGTGCAGCGGTATTTAAACAGGCAAACCTTTCTGTGCTCATTTGTATTCCTTATTAATTGCAATTTAGGTCTTTCAAGGTGACCTTAAATCCTTTAAAAAAAAAAGTGGGAGGTTTGAATTGAGGGCCTCAAAGCCCTCAAGGGTCAAATAATGAAGATTTGGAGGTCAGGTAATGATTCATCGCTCTGTTGTGCTGTTTGTTTGACGTCCTCTGCAAATACTGCCAACATTTCCACATAATCACATTAGTCCTGCTCCCTACTCACATTTCAGCCAGATATCTGAGCAGCCCCTGGTTGTAACAGACTGACTCACAATCTAATAAATGAGCAGGGGGGGGACACAATAAGAGCCACAAAAACGCAGCCAAACAGATGCCCATGTGCATGTTGAAAGTGTCGCCCTGACAGGTCAAGCTATTGTGACGCCAGCGTCCTTGAGCCCCACGTAAGCTCTTTGATGGAGTGAGCACGTCTGCTTCAAAGCATGATTAAATGCTGACACTCTCGCTCGTTAACTTCCTGTCGACGGGAAAGATGAGATTCGGCCACACCAGGTGATTAATGACGCCTTTTGTGTGTGCGCAAATGGAAACAAGCGTGGAGGAACAGGGGCTCATCGGGGCTGGGTGAAACGTGTCGACAGAGGAGGAAGAAACAAACTGACCTCTTTGCATTCACGCTGGCCCCTCTGTTGATCGCTCTCTCCGCTTTTCGTCTCCTGAGAAGCTCCTCCGTACGCGCGCCGACTCCAGCGGCTGGTTTCTTAGCAAACTTTGCCGCAACAACATCGCGCCCGAGCTCCGAGAGCGATCGGGAAGAGTTGCCGTCCTCCTCCTCCTCTTCCTCAACAACTTCTTTCAACAGCGGATCGTCCGCAGCGTTGCCCCCCAAAAAGTACAAAAGTAGGAAAACTCCAAAACACACGGCGATCACAACTATTTTGCCGTGGATCCGCATGGCGAGAGCGACTTGTTGCGGGTGGAAGAGGTAGACGGGACTCCGCTCATGTCTGCGAGTGAGGGAGAGCGGCCCGAGTTGACATTTTGTTACCGCTCCCCGCTCGCATTTTTCTGCAGATGATGATGGAGAGCGGCGAGGAGCTCCTCATCGTCCATGGAGGATTACACAGCGGAGGCGTGGCTTCTCCGACATTACCGTAATGGTGGCAGTATTAACGCGCTAGTATACTCTGATGGCCTTATCAGGATGTCCGTTCTGAGACAGATATAACTTTGTGTATGTACTGTTCATGATTTATAGATTCTCTAAAAATGTCAATGCAGTTTCTGTCTAAAAATCACCGAAACACTGACCCAGTAAGTCATCCTAATTATCACCAAACACTCAGTTAAAAGTAAGCCATGAAAATGTAGTCAGTGCCAAGTCAATAAACTCTCCTTCTAATCAGAATTCCTTTATTTAACCCCGAGGAGAAATTCTTTTTGGTATAGACATTGCACATGCAGGTTTCCTGATCAAGAAAGAAAGTGAAAGATATAAAAATATAAGTATTTACATGTGTACATATATACATTGTATATATAAAACATATATAAAAGTAAGTGAGTGTCCGTCACAGTGCAGAGTTTAACAGTTTGATGGCGACAGGCAGGAATGATTTCCTGTGTCGCTGTGTGGTGCACCGTGGGAGTCTGTTGCTGAACGAGCTCCTGTAGCCGATCAGCACATCGTGGAGAGGGTGAGAGGGAAAGTCCAACATCCTCCTCTCAGACACCACCGTCAGAGAGTCCAGTTCCTCTCCCACAACATGACCGGCTTTCTGTTGAGTCTGTTAGTGTCCCTCACCCTCAGGCAGCTGCCCCACTGGTAATCCATCCATCCATTTTCTATACAGCTTATCCGTCAGGGTCCTAACCCAGCTGACTATAGGCGAGAGGCGGGGTGCAACCTGGACTGGCATGTGGGCACTGGACATGTGCTTTGAAGGTCCTTCCCAATGTCTTATGCTGGATGATTTCTATCTGCATAGCCTGCATAAGATTTAAGGGGCTAAACACTCACTTTGAGGGCAAGCAGCATTTTAATGTTGTATCTAGTGGAGTTTTTGGAGTTTTATACTGTTTAATCTAATATAATGTGTCTTATTTTGTAAATTCATATTAGATTTTGTTTGTAAACTTAGAAATCAATTAACCAAATCTAATCAAAGAAACTAGCAGAAGTCAAATAAATGCAACGGAGTAAAAACTATAATGTCTAAGTTTGAAATGTAGTAAAGCAGACGTAAGAAATAAAAATAAATAAAATAATAAAAAAAATAAATAATAATAAAAAAAATAATACTGAAGTACAACGACTGCGTGAACGTACAGTCAAGTCACATTTCAACACGACAGCTGTAATGGGCCTCCATTAAAATTTGTTTTTGTTTTTATTGTTATTATCTGTCTTTCAGTATTTTAAGTAATGTAACCTGCATGAGTCCCCGGACCTTATTTTAGTAACAAGACCACACGACTGAAACTGCAGTAAACCAGTCATTTCCTATCGTGATACTGACACATATACATTTTACTCCCGGTTTACACGTTGTATTACGGTAAAACATGGACGGTCTATGTTAGAGCTGCCAGTGAAGCCTCACTGTTGGGATAACAGAGTGTTTTCTGGTGAGTGTGTGTTCTTCTTAACTGTACCTTAAATGTGCTGCGTTGTAGTGACTGCCAGTTGAGTGAGTTACACGGCCCATTTCCACCGGAAGCATTGGAGTAAAAGTAGTGTTAAGTAGCAATAACGTTAGCTGTGTTAGCTAGCACTGATGCTTTGCTGTGTTAGCCGAAACACGAGGACACCAATCGTGCGCTAGCTTAATTACAGGCTGTTAGCTAACCTTAAGCGAAACTTCCTTTGAAAAACCTGTCAAGTCAATGTGACGTGCAGCTCATTGAAAACTATAGACTCCTTATATAGTAACATTTAATGTTCTTTGAATTTAGAGCCCGCGGTCAAATTCGGAATTCAGCCAGGCTAATGAAAAACTCTTGTACACACAACATTTAGACCTGCAGAACTTCTATGCATGCCAAGCCCAGCTCGACCCAGCTGCGACAGATAAGCAATACTGCTAGTTATTGTTAGCACATAAATTTTAAAACTGCATCTTGGTGGATGAGTGTTACGCCGGATGAAGTTATAGACCCTTATGTTAAGTTAAACGGGGTTAAGCGATGTTTTGAAACACAAACGTCTGCCAATAAGTAAGACATTTGAAATGCCCAGATTTTTAAATGACGTTTGGCATGAAGAGCTTTCCAAATTAGAGACAATAAGAGGGGCAGACTACAAGGTAATATTAAGCCAAGGTGAATACCTTGATGTAATTTTCTGCAGTAGGAAACGAGTCGTTATGTCGCACACAAGCTTTGTTTACAGTCCTCACTGTCATAGTGGCACACGTGGGCTGCTTGTTGGGGCAATGCAAGTAAACCATTTAATTGAGTCAGCCACAAGGTGGCATGCTGTAGTCAGCTGGGCCGTCATTCATACCAGCAGCCTGGAAGACGACTGTAGAATACCACCCTTTATGTTATTACTGGCGCTTAATTTTATTCCTGTTGTTGATGCTACAGGTTTGTATTACATCAGTATTCATGATGATAACTCCTGCGTTTGACCTGAGTCAAGATCCCGACTATCTGATCCTCAACATCCGTGTGCCCTACACCAGAACATCGGAGTTTGACCTTTACATTGATGGGACAGATTTCAAATTCTATGCCAAGCCCTACTTTCTCAGGTGAGTTAACCAGTGCACACGAACCACCACTGAAACCTAGTTTGCAAAGAGGGGTGATGAAAAGACTTATTAAGTGGCACCATCCATCTTAGACTTAAATTTGCAGTGATATATTTCCTGACCATGGTACTGCTCTCAATATCACTAGAAATTTAGGGTGTTTGTCTTTTCTATCAGTAATTGTAACCATCTGGATCTATTTATGTTCTTTTCAGATTGTCTCTTCCTGGAAGAATAGTTGAGGATGGGAGAGAAAGGGCTAAATTTGACATTGATAAAGGTAGGTCACATATGATGATAAAACATACATTCACATGTGTTGTGATTGAATGGATTACACTCTGTGCAATATAAAATATCAGCACTCTGCGAGGATTGTGGGAGAGAAACACTGGGAGGCAAGAGGAAAACCCCCCAAAAAGAAGTAGGGCTGTAACAGTCTATTGATCCAGATCGATAGTTTGCTTCATTGAGCAGTGATCCAGTGTGATTGATGTTAAGTGAAAACATTGATCCACATATTCATCAATAAATTATGCTGTTATTTTGAAAATCCCATGGTGTCTGTGTCACCATTTTGATCGTGGCATACCACCTTCATAAACATTATGACATCGCAGCACTGGGTGGATAATGGCAAACAGCCAGCAAAAACATGACGAGGCTGAGAACTTTATATCCCTATTTAGAAGTTTTGTTGGAGGCTCTGATATCCTCCATTCATTTTATTTTTCTGTGTCTATGCTAACACCATGACTTAGAAACCAGTAAAAAACATTTTTTTCTAAGGTACATCTCTAAGTTCAGACAAAAGTTGTTTTCTCCTCTGGTGTTGTACAGAATGTGCTGACCTTTCTTTCAACAAGGGAAAAACTGTTCCAGTATCTTGTAGTTGTACAAAAACTGTCTCGGCATATTGAGCTGTATTTCAAACACAAACACCAAACAAGTGAATCACACCAAACTTAATCTGTATGCTGAACAGGAGCTTGTAAAAACAGTGTAACCTTTCAGGCATTTTCACAGTGAAGATATAGAAAGGAAGTATAGGGACAAAGAGTGGCATAAGACTCTGTTGTCCCTTGATGGAACTGAACCAAAGACATTGCCATTAAATGGTATTTTTCTCAATCGCTAGGATCCCTCAAATTTTTCAGCCATTTTCTAAAAAGCTGAATAAAAACTTTCTTGCAGTTAATGATAGCACATTGATATGCAGTCTGCTACTGCAGTATGTTAGTTGACGTGCAGATGTGTAATCTCTCAGACTGGCAATCAGGCAAACCCAAGAGGGCTGCAAGGCCACCACCAGCAAGGAGGGAAAAAAAATCAGTTAACCACCGACTGCTGATCACTTGATGTTGGAACAGCACATCTGAGTGGGGGTCACGCAGTCCCAAAATTATCGCTGCCCATACTGTCAGGCAGTTGCAGGAATGCAGGTCTGATCCCCCCCCCCCACGCACACACCCCCACACTCTTTCACACACACACACTGTCCATCAGGAAACTCCATAAATCACAGAGCGTTCAGGCAGAGCAGCTGGAGGACATCAGAGAGAAAACCAGAAAACATTTTCCTGTGATCCTGTTTCACCCATATAGTCGGTGGTGTGTGGTGTTGTGACATTAAACGTCACACACTTTACATGCATACAAATTACATAGTGCAAACAAAGGAATTTTGGGGCACAGACATTCTTCCTGTTACAAGTCAGTGTGCCAACAGTATGATGATGCGCTTGCTTTGCATGGTATTGGTGATCAGGCATAGTCAATGATCCCAGGGGGCTTCAGTTTGTTCTTCAGTCAATCAGCCAGGGTAAATGATCCTGCTGAGTTCATCCCGTTTAAAGGGCCACTGGAACCATCTGTAAAGTCATAATGATTGTGGCCTGCGGGCTGCCTGTAATGTCTTTTTTGCAGTGGCAGGGAGCCCGTCTAAGATTTTCTTTAAACATATCACAAGAAAATTAAACATTTTAATGACTGTTTGACTGCGTCTATACACAGCTCCCTGTCACTGTGAGCTGTCTTTGACTTTCTGCTGAACATAATCTGTTCTAATGAAGTTGTCTTTATGGACGCGTCTGCCTTATGGACTCTGACACCTTGTTGCCCGTCTGTCAGCGTGGCCCCAGTTAACACGCTGTGTCCAAATAAGCCTGTAACATCTGCTAATAAAGCTCAGCTAATGAGTGTCCTTGTTTAGACTTATAATGAGCAATCATTAAGATCCCTCTTCCAGGCTCTCCATTCTGCTCTCAAGCAATTAGTCAGCTTCGCTCGTAAAGCACATCTAAGCTTGAACACTTGGGTGCATTGAAATTTTACGAGCTCCTTAGGTGACCTTCAGATTATATCTGTTGTGTGGCCAAATCAGTCCAATTCATCAGTCATATATTGCCTGTTGACTTTTAATAGCACATCTTAAAAAGCTACTTAAATGGGAAGTATTGCATGCACAGGTGGCCAGATTGATAGCCTGTCTGTTTGTTATTAAAAAATATACTTATGTTCACATTAAAACCCACGCACAAAATGATCAATCACAGTTTCTTTATTCAGGATTAAATTTAGTACTCTGTGCTTTTTTTAATGCAAAATATGTGACATATTATTGGGTTGAAAGTAATGCCTGTTTTTATTAGAATGGGGCTCTGAATGGTTAAACAATGTCTCTTCTTGTCCTGCCTTGCTTTAGGACTCTTTACTCTTCAAGTCCCCAAGGAAACAGCTGGAGAGCACTTTGAAGGACTTCAGATGCTGACAAGTCTCCTCGCCCCAAAAGGCTCCCGTTCAGCCAAACCACTTGTAGAGGAGTTAAGCACAGGCAAGTCACATCTGTACATCTGTTGAACTTATTAGCCGAAAATCAATTACTAAGAGCGTGTAGATGAGGAAAAATAACATGGAGTGGTGCAGTATGAGTCTAGCTAACCGCAACTGCTTAACCTTTCAAAAGGGTGCAGTGAAAGTGCGGGAGATGATGAAGGTGAAGATGAGGATGAATTTGACTGGGAGGTTGAGCAGGAGGCGTACAAGGAGAGCTCCGAGGAGGAGCTGAGAGCCATGCAGACATACGGCTTTGGCAATCAGAGGTCTGGAGTGTTTGCCAGATTACAGGTGAGCCTCTTCTGGGAAATCGTCACACATTTTATGAGTGTGATCAGGCAGAGTTGCTGAATAGAGCTTTTTGAATCATGCAAATCGAAATGTCTTGGCAAAATTTGATATGTTTGGACTGCTCTGGCAGGAGGAACTGAGCGATGTGATTGATGTCAAGAACCCAGAAGGAACGTCAGCAGCAGAGAGAAGGCAGGCACGGCTGGACGCAGAGGCATCTGCTTTTTCTCCCGACCATTACCTGTGAGTTGATCAAAGTCAAAACCTCTGACTACGTAAAATGTTGCTTTTCTTCCCTCGTTGGCTGACTGTTCTCTGTTAACATCTCTGTGTCACTGCAGGGCTGATTTGTTTGAGGATGAAGAGATTAAGGGGCTGCTGAGGTTTACTCCATGGTGGGCGAAGCTGAGTCCTTCCGCAGAGCAGGAGGGAGAAGCTGGTGAGTTCATTATCTTAATCTGGTTACAAGTTGTTTGTGCTATTAAACTTGTCCAGTGAACAGACAAATGATATACAAAACAAATGAAATAAAGATGCTGTTTAATCAGGATTAGAATCAAAATACTTTATTGATCGCTGGGGGAAATGGGGTTTGTTACAGTTGCTCCAAACAAGATTAGAAATCTACAGACCAAAGAAATATATAAAAATAAAAGTAAAAATATATCTAGAATATAAAAATAAACAAAATTAAATTAATAAAAAGTATCTGTGCAAAATAATGCAGCAAATACAGTGAACGTATAGAAGATTTATAGCTTCATAGTGTGTGTTTGCACTGTAGACAATGGTGCAAAAGTGAATATGCTCTTTTTCAATTAAAACTCTTGGTGTGCCACCCTCAGTGCACACTCTTATGTGAAAATCTTTTAAATCAACCTTTTTTTTTTTTGCCCTCTTAGTATGATGCATATTCCAATTAAAAGTAATCACCAAAGTAGTGACGGAAGGCTACCAGAAGGTGGCATGAAGTTGCAAAAATTGAGAGGGCAATCATGCATTGTTTTTATGTTATTAAATAAAAATGATCACGTGGGCTCCTCGTACTATCCCCAGTGGTATCATTCCAAAACGTGCGCTAGTAATATTGTGACTTGACAAACTGTATATGCACGGTTTCAAACAGGAATCTGTTGGCTGGAACTAATGGCTGCAAGGCACTGACATTGTTCTCTGACAATATATTAATCCCCAAAGGACACATGAGTCTTTTCACTGCCCCCTTCTAGTGGAAGGTCGGCCAGAGCGCTACAGAGCTGCACTCCCTGCCAGAGTGCCTCAGGGCTCTTCAGCAGGAAAGACACTTGCCATTATGAGAGGCTGAACTTGGACCTTCCGTAATCACTACATCTCTCTGCTGCCTATTGACCAGTTTAAACATCTGCTGGGTTAGAGTGTGACAACTCAAGCTCAGTATTTATGCCATCTTCTGTTTTCCATATCATTTTTCGTCCCCAATAGTTTTGTTTTTGCAATCAGTTCCCATCCGCTTCTTTCTTTATTGATTCGATTGAGAAGCGCTGCTTGTTGGCCGGCACCTTCATTTCTCCCTTCGGGCTCTTCGCTCAGGAGCAATAGCTTGTGAAGTCACTGCACTGCTAGAGGCTATTTAATTGTGCCATCCGGCTCCTCTAACACACAGCTAATTCTAGCACTTCCACTGTTTAAGCAGACATGTGGCTCACAGCCACAGCTCACATGTAGTGCATGGGTGTCGCACTGTTGAGAGAGGATTTAGATTAAACCGATAGCGTTATCGCAGGAGTGAGTGCGGCCGTTCGCCTCTCCACCAGCGTGAGGCTGATGAGCAGGCTCCCTCGCCTCATTCTGCATTCTGAGACAGAGTGCCTCAGTTTGGAGCCCAGGCGTAGATAAATGGGCCAAATTAAACTTAATGGCTTGATTGACAGGTCGAATAGCATTAGTCTCAGCTGAGTGTGAAGAATGGCACTCAAATCAAGACATTTAAGCAGCTTGCCGTCAAATCTTGAAAGCATGGTCATGATTTTAACCATTTGTCATATATTTAAAATGGCAACTACAACTCCTCCATGTGGGTTTTTAAGACTTTTTCCCCTCTTCCCTTCTGCTAAGTCTGATATATAAGTCACCTGACAGATGCGTGTGGACACAAGTGCTAATGAAGTAGAAACTGGCCCCTTGGTGCTCTCCGGTGCCGGGGGACAGCGCGCTGACAGGCCACAGCTGTCCACTGGAGGCCTGTATTCTCATACTGGTCCAGCTAAGTGGTCCTGACAGTTCGGCCTCTCTTTGCCTGCTGCACTTTGTTATGGCTTGGTTTAGAAATCTGACCTTTGTCTAATAAACTACCCAAGTTTTCAGTTTGAGCAGACTGTGTGATTAAATGTTCCTTTGATTTTGTCCTTGATATGATCACAGTGTGTGTATACACGATATCTGCCATCCAAGGTCACATGTTGATCTCTTACATTTGTGAAATTCTGGGAGCGTTTTCCAACCCTCAGCAGTATTTCAACAAAGCATATTTACTCCATGCCATCAGGCCATCTGGACCTGTGGAAAGCAGCGAAGAGCCAGGCTGCCGTTCCAACTGGAGGAATTAGGTCAGAAATTAATTTGCAATCTGCAGAAGCCCTCATACACTGTGTGCTAATGCCCATTAGAGCTGATTGGCTCCATAGAGGAGATGAATGAATGTGGTTGTTGGGAAAAATCAATCAGGTCTGCTCACCTCACCTCACCACTTTTGGCTGCAGAACTAATAGAAAATTTATCAGCATCACAAGGCTGCTGGGGCCAACTTGCAGGAGAGTCGGTGCTCTGTTACTGTTTAGATTTTCCATTTAGGTGTTGTGAATGTCAGTTATTGATTGCAAAATGTGAGCGTGTTGTGTCACATGTTCCTTGAGAACAGAAGGCACTTGCGTTATTGTGTGTGATGAGCCACACTTATAGAAACGCTGCATTATGTCATTGTTATAGCTACATAAATCTGTGCTTATGTATTTTCATTCCTTAAGTGCCTGTGCATCCTGGCATTTGTCTAGCATGTGTGTGTATAAGAGATACTATGTACTTGTATAGCTTTTGCTTGCAACTCCTAATGTGTTAAATCTGTGGGGTGGTTATGTATTTGTGTGTGTGTGTATATGTGTATTTTCATGCCTCTCAGTGTGTGTCTGTGTGTGAGAGCGTGTGCCGATGTGTGTGTACGGCTGCACGTGGGTCTTTGTGTCCATCTGTGTGTGTTCCACTCGGCTGTGCTCTGCAGCTGCGCTGACGATGGACTCAGGTAGCGTCTGCAGGGAGCTAAAACCCTGACGTAATGCAGCAGGAATCTCCTTCTCAGCACAGCAAAGTTCGCACTGCAGCCAGAGAGATCATTTTGAAGCACGGCATGTGTTTGTGTGTGTCTGCATACATACAGATATATATATATATATGTATATATATCGAATGTGTGAGTTTGTGTATTTGTGTACGAGCTCCAGCCAATATACACCAGTGCTGCTTGTGCATCAGGGGCTCAGTGCACGGACTCTCCTCTCCTCATGCAGAAAGAGGAATTGCTTTCAGCTGTTTCATAAGCTGCTGTGAGAAAGAAAAACTGTTGAGTTACAGCATGTTCCTACAGACATTCAGTGTGCCTTTCAATACTGAACGATGCAGATAGCTTAAATGGGATTGAAGTGTGTTTGTGCTGCCCCATTAGGCTTGCCACAGATCCCCATTTAGCAGAGGCCTCTTTCAAAAGGCAACAGTTAGTGGATTTGCAGAGAGCAGGTTTTGAGGTACTTTAATGTGACAGAACTTTATATTTTCTGAATGCAAAGCTGTTTAGCTGTCAAACACTTCTAAACCAGACTGGCTTTGCTAATTTTTCTAATTTAATGTAGGCCTGTTTAGCCTATTTTGCTTCTACTTATTCTCCTCATCAGCTCCTATCATGTTTGCCTCAGCTCAGGCACATTTTACCTGCGACATGTACTTACCAAACTTATTTTTGCGACACCACCAGACTATAAGCTGCTATTTTAGACTGAAAGTCACCTGTAGCCTGACAGTTGATCCAGTTATATTACCATAATAATGGCATTTCAAGGTCGAGTGTGACACGCAACACTTCATGTCTTTGTGGTTGGTGTTTGTGAGATTTGGAGGAGGTGTCTGTTTTATTGCATATTGTAACTTTCAGTTTGTGAACTCTCAGGCACTCCCAGACAGACAGGCTCACGCATGCTTAAAGTTCAGGCTTCCTGATTTTTTTTGGTTAGAGTTCATAGGAAATACCAGAATCTCAGTCCAGAGAATTTAGCTCTACACCAAATATTTTTCACAAGTTGTGCTTTCCCTATTCACACTGAAACATCAGGCTGCCTTTTTCAGATTTTCAGTTTTTGGAAATCAGTGGTCCAGTGTGGTCAGAAGGCCAAAGCTGACACCCTGTTTACACCAGGCATTAACATGCAGCTTAGGTGAGCCGATCATGAGTGGACAGCCCTTAGTATGTCAGTTCATGCCTCCACATGCATCTCAAGCCATCACTTGTGATCAGATCTCACTTGCCTGCCCTAGAGGCAAATAAACACGTACATCGTTTACATCTGAATGTAATTCACCAAAGACACTTAAAAGCCAGGTGTTAACAGGAAATGATGGATTGGATGGATTTTCAAATTTAGCCAGCTTAATCTGGACACTAAAGCCATTTGCACACTTTATGCTCTCCCTCTGTCTCCCGCCACTGCTTCTCACACCCTGTCTGTGTTCTTGTGCAGGTCACAGGGCTTTCACCAAAGAGAGCTGTGGTCACTTTTAAATAAAAGCACTTTTCTGTCAAATCCTTGTTGTCATGCAGCTGTGTCATTCATCGACGACGAGAAGGAGCAGCTGAGAAAGTTCACCAACCGCTCGTACCTGCTAGACAAGACATCTCGCAATCAAGTGTGGCTCGGCCTTGTGGACATCCTGCTGGCTTATTGCTATGAAGTGCGCTCTACAGAGGGAGAGCACAATGTGAGTGTGTGTGTGTGTGTGTGTATGTGTGAGAGAGGAGGCAGCTCCTCTGAGCAGCACTTAGCCTTGGATGACAAAGCCTTCTATCCTCAAATCCTTTAGACCCCCTTCCATTTCATTCAGAGCCTTAAGAGATTACCAGCAGATCTGAGAGCTCAGTCCAGGCCTCTTTGTGTCACTCCTGTAAGGTAGCTGCAGAAAGGCAAGGTGAGCAAGGCTGATTTCATTGGTAAAGACAGTTCATAGATTGTGTGAATGAAATGCCAGAGATATTTTATCCAGCAGATTGCTGAATTAAATCCCAGCTGTGAATACAAAAAATCAATCACGTGTGAACACTGTAATTTCCATACAGGATATTATAATATGGAGAGAGTCTAGAAAAAGTCCCCAAGTTTAATTTACTGTGAACAGAAATCTGAACAGCCGCGCTGCTCCAGAACTAATCGCACTGGATGTCCTTGTGGTATTTCCTGTCGCTTATTGTTGTGATCTTAAGCAGTTCCCTTCTTCCCTGCAGGTCGAGTCATCGTGGACTATCAGAAAAGTCAGCGGGACTCTCTGCTGGCTCGAGGTGAGTCAGTTGTTACACGGGAGAAAAGGATTAACTGCAGTGATTGATTTACTCTCACATACTTATCTGATTATCCTAAAGGGACTATGCACCAAATAAAGATGACTAAAATGAAAAAGTGATCAGCGCAAGTTCCATTTCATTCCAGTTCTAGTTTCAACTGGCCAGCAAATAAACAAATGCTCATTTGTGGGTGACAGATATGTGGAGAGGTCCTGGTGGACATACAGTGTAGTGACACAAGATTTTTGGAGAATCTAAATCCAGAATTCAGAGGTTTGCTTTACCTTAATGATGACATTTTCCCCGAGGGAGTTCTTTTATTCCTCAAGTTTGTGTTGGCAAGGAACTGCTCGTGCAAGCCTGTTTAATAATGTAAGTGTTCCTTCTTTTTTCTATAGCCCAAAAAGAAAGAAAATGTAAAAACCCCTCAGGACAAGGACTTGTCTGCCTTATGCTTATTATATTCTGTAGTTTGTATTTCAGACAAACTTTGTGTATTTAATCACGAGCCTTTAAAACACCAACAATGTGAATATTACTAAGAATGTCAAAAACAGTAGTTCAGCTGCTCTTTTATTATCCTCTTGTAATGTTTTGACTTGCGGTTGCCTCTGATCATGGCTCAGCAGCAGCTATTGAACAGACTTGTTTTGACTGGGTTGGTAGGTTGGATGTATTATAGAGTGATTGAAGAGGTGAATAACACTGTGAATGTGTCTGTGTGACTTTCACACAAACACACTTGGTTTGACTCTGTGTAAATATGTTGACTGTTGCATTTGCGTTGGAAGGCACATTAGAGGCTCTGGCTGGTTTTCCAGACCGCTCCGTCACTGATATTTGCTCTGAAATGCACAGTCCGGGTCCGGCCTCCATCCATGTCACCATTATGAGTCTTCAGCGTGAACTACAGGGAGTTGTTAATTGTTGGGACTTGGCACGTTACCTGAGTTCTGTACAACAGCAGTAACAGGTGTTCCCAATTCAAAGAGCAAATGATAGGGTGTCATGGTCTGTCTGCTCACAACCTGCCACCAGACAATCACTTGGGTGTGTTGCGTGTGTGTGTGTGTGAGTGAGTGAGAGACTGGGAATGACAGAAAGCTGGTGTTGCCTTAACGTCTTAGCCCTTGTTCACAGTTGAAGGACAAATTGTCACATTGTTTTTGTGTCAAACTGGGTTTCAGTCTCACTTGTGTTTTCAAATAATTAGGAGTGCTTTCCACACTTACGTGCCAAAACAGCAGGAGAGATCTAAACCTCTCCCGTCCTCGCCTCCCTCGCCCCCTCCCTCGCCAGCACGGTAACGAAACACATCTGCACCAACCAGGTGCACTTAGAAGCTTTTACAAAACAGTGGGACACGTAGTCTCACATTAAACAAGAGAGGCTGTACCGCAGTCAGTGCATTCACAAGAGGGATGTAAACCCAGAGATCGTCTCTCTCTCTTTGTGTTTCTCTGCAGAGCATATGTGATTGTCTGTAGACGGGAGGGGAGAGTGATGGGAGATTGATATACTGCACCGGCCTTCCCATGTTAAGTCTGTGTGGGAAACACTCTAAGGTTTGCAAACAAAAGTCAGAGGATGTTAATAGCCTGCCACAATCAATGCGAGTTGCCTTTAAGATAGATTGTGGATGTCCGATCACAGATTAATTCTTCAGTGTAACCGTCTGTACGGTACAATTTTGACTGTTAAGGACTGTTCCAAGAAGCAGATTCACTGAGTAATTTGGTCAATTTTGACAAGTAAAACCTGACCTGAAATGGATCTTTTTACAGATTTGACAATCTTCTACGTTTTAATCAACAGATTACGCTGTAAAAATGCTTCTTGGAACACAGCCCAGTATTGTGAGAACAATATATGGATACACAAAATGATTGATCGCAGGAATTGGCAAGAATTATAAAACATTCTTGTCTGGCAGGAGCTGCAAATGCCCGTGGCTCCAGGAATAGCTCCTTGTTCTTTGCAAATTGTTCTTTGCAGCCAAGGTAACCCAAAATTGTAGTCACATTTTTGAGTAGGAACATATCCACTCTGCTGTAAGCTTTTAGCGAGCTTCTGCAATTCAAGCTTAAATCTCGCCTGACTGACAGACCAGACGTGGTGCTCAAAATGGACCTCTGTTGAATTTTATTCTTTTGTTGTTGGTGCTCGTGAGGGTTGACGTTGCCAGTTGTGTCACGCTTTCACTGACAACAGTTGTGCATGAACACATACATCTGCTTAGACAGATGATGTTGAACAGATGATCCTTCATTAATGTTGAGGACGCACTTCACTACAGAGTGTGAAGTGCGTCCCAGAACACCTCCAAATGTTTCTTGAGTGGGAGGATCCCAGAGTGTCTTCATTAGGTGTTGGGCACACATGGTCACCACTTGTAATTGAATCACCCGAGATGCATTTTGTTGCTAATTATAAACAAGCCAACGAAACTGCTTGGAGGAGTTCAGTTGCAGAGACCATGACCACAGTTTGAGAGGTACGGGCTTTCCTGTTGTGATGACAGCGGAGTAAAGAACAGTCTTCACCTGCCTGGCAGCCCCTTACTGCTCGTCAGTCAGTCAGCGGAGCTGTCAGCTCTTACTGACAGGCCACCTCGCTCAATCCCCACCTCCCTGTCTCCACCCGCCCCCTCCTCTTTCCTTCCTTTACCTTGTGCTCTACAGTGGATTCCTCTCTGTCTTTGGCTGCCTGTCTGTCTGAGTGTCACAGCTGAAATCAGCTCTGCTTCCTCATTCCATTCTCCCTCTCTGCTATCATTTTATTTATGCGCTCGCTGTGTCTTTCTCCCGCTTCGCATATGCCGACCCCCCCCCCGCCCTCCCACCGCTATTCTCCCCCTCCTCCCTCCATCTGCTGCATGTTTACATGTCCTCAGTCGACTGCACTGGTGTGACTGTCGAGTGGCCCGCACCCCCTGCCTGCAGCAGCACACCTTATTTACGCTCCTGCTAAACGAGCCCAAGGGAGTGCATGATCCCTGATGACACGCACTTGCAAGCTCGCAACATATCCTCAACAAGCGGAAAGAAAAGCTGAGAAAAAAAAAACAAGAGATTAAAAAAAATCTTTGTGTCTGCTGTGTCAGGCTGTGTGTCCGTTAGAGCAGGGAAAATCTGAGAGTGAAGGTAGTGATTAAAGAGAGGCAGCAATTAACAGGCCACGGCTGCAGAGGTGTTTAAGAGTTGTGAGCCCCTACTTTGCCAGCTCTATAAATGAGTAGTTGTTAGGAGTAATTAGCACACCAGCGGCTGCACACCAACAGGAGACGGTCTTTAACCTAAGGGAAAGGGAAAAATGAGAGATCCCAGAGTCTTAAATATGTGGCTCAACCAAACCTTTAATCTCAGTTTCATCTTTGTGTCTATTTCTATTTCTGTTTCCTTCTTTTATTGAATAATAACATGGTCTGTTTTTGTGCTGGATGGCTCTCAGATTTTCGTCAAAGTCCTTATAAATAAGTTTCACCACTCAGCAAGCCACCTTGGCAATGCCCCCGAGCTGTTATTTCTGACCAGACTCCTATCTACATGGATGCATAAGTGTAACAACACAATTGGCTACATATGTTTCTCTCATGGGTTGTTTAAAAGCAGGCGGTTGGTTTTTTTGAGGGGAAGGAGTGGGATTTTTGTCATACAACCGCGTAATGGACTTTTAGATTCAAAATGCTTTAAGTGGTTTGTCTCCTCTCTTATTCATCTGTGGTTTCATCTACTCTGTTTTGCAGATGTACAGCTCCTTGCAAGATGTCCTGGCATCATTTGGACGGAGGGTTTTGTGCTACCCACTCTACAGACACTTTGACATGGTCTCTGCATCCATTCATGACACATTTAAGATTTTGCAAGCAGGTGAGTCTAAAAGCCCCCCCCCTCCTTACACAACCTGTTACTCAGCCTCACTGTTCTGTAAAAAAGGTGCGTTGGTAGGAGGGACATTATTGTTCCATCTTTGAGCCAGCAGAGCTGAATTAACATCTATGTAAAAAAGGTGAGGCAGCATGATGTGCTGTTGTGTCACACGTCACGCCTCTTTTGCTTCTGGCATTATGGCATTATGCTTGTGTTATAAAAATAAAATAAATAAAAAGCCAGCGTAATGGCAGGTCTTTGTTGTGGCAGAATCTCTACATAAAAAGGGCTATTGTGAGAGTACACTGCCAAAAAGACAGCGGGCTTTCTTGGTACATTCTCGAGCAGAATCAGCCTGCTGGGCAGATGCAGAGTTGGGAGAAAGTGGTTCATGAGCTTACTGTGGTTTGAAAGTAATATTCCTCCAGCTAAGCAATAGAGTGGCCCAACTCCCACCTCCTCGGGGAGTGAAATGTGGATTAGTCGAGAACGGACTGTTGACTTGGATATCTCAAAGCGCAGAGTAATCTTTAAATCAAAATCCCCCCACGGACAGATGAAAGTGTGCTGTGTAAACACACTCAGGATGTGTGAGGGCTAAGATTATCCAGCTTGTGATGATTTCAATGCTGGTAAATGACGGCAAATTAAAGGCCTTTTAAGCTCCAGATTAGCATTTCTGCACCTCATTAAGTAGGAAGATGTGTTTATCAGGAGAGTCACTCTTTCCTCTCACCTTCTCTCTCACTCTCTGTCTCACCTCGGAAACACTTGTTCTGCTGTAATGAGATTTCTTGTGTTCATCCAAAGCCTGGAAATTGTTGCTTATTGACAGCTTATACAAAATCATACTGTGACTCTTCTTTATCCAAAAACAGCCAACTGATAAGAGCCTCTTTTTATTTGTTTCAGTATATTAAGAGTGGGGAAAAAAGCTAATTATTTCACTACTATTAATGTTCACTCACAACTTGCTACCTTCATTATTTGCAAGCATTGGGAAAGTATGAGCAATGGGGCTTTTCCTTAATGAACTGTAACACTACAGTAATTTGACCTGTGTCTGAAGGGTGTGTTTCCTTCCAGCATTACTTACATAACACACTAATTAATTTGTCAGAATAAAGCAAATGGAAATGTATGCTCCCTGTTTGAGGCACTTCATGTAAGTGGCTGTGAAAGCAAACATTCATAGGTATTAGTAAAACAAACCCATTAACAGCAGCGCACAGGTTAAGGCCTCGGAGGAAATGTTATCCGGGGGTAAATATTTGAACAGCCCTCTGGCAGCGTGGTGAGTATTCTCAAGGAGCTCCTCCACCTGCCTCCTAAGTGGCTGTAACTGTAAAGAGCTACTGGGCAGGTACAGAAGAGCGGGGGAAGGGGACCTCTGGGGTCATGCTGCTGTCATGATTGAACTGCCTGCACAAGACAAGAAATGTCAGATGTGGTCCCCTCTCACAGATCCGTCCAACATGCTAGTCTGCTGTCATTCATTCACCACTGTTCATGGAATACCTTTGGGAAATCTGAGAGGGAGAGCAGGGAAAGTTTGGGTATTTAAAGAGTGGAAGTCAATTTTTAGGTCAAATAAGCACTTTGACCTAGTTATGGAAAATCAAGGAGGACTAATTGAATTTTACTAGCAGTGCAGGATGTGAACACTTTGGGTTCAGGGTACTGATGGTCTTTAATTGGATGAGATGCATGGATTGTGTGATAGAGGAAAATAAAAATGGAAAAGAGGAAGCTATATAGTGATGTCAGTGCTATCATGGCTGTTCCTCTCATGTTCCTCTCCTGCCTTTAAAGCCCATCATCATCAGTAGTAAAGTCAGACAATTGCAGAAATCTTCCTGCAGCTTTTTCCAATTTGTGAAAGTGTTTCTGTTCTTGCTGTGAAAAACTAGGAAGTGAGAAGAGAGAATATAATGGTCTTTTAAAAAAAATGGTGAAATGTTCACCTGAATCAAAAAAAAAAAACAGAAATCCAGCTTTCTGGAACTTTGGGAAGATTCCCTATGAAGTATCTTATTCATTTAATCAGTGTAGCCCTAACCCTTAGCTGGAGGGCAGTCCTCAGTCATTACTTCAGTAAGAATATATTCTACTCCTCATCGCATTTCTCTTTCTGCAGACGATGTACTTTTATTTTCTTCAGAGATGCAGCAATTCTTCCCTTATGTTCTCCAGATTTTCTGAAAGTTTAACTCTCTTTCAAGGGACAAAGTGAAATGGACCAAATCTGTGTGAGGCTGCTATGAAACACAACATTCCAGCAGTCTCTCATTTTACATGCCTTAGAAAAGACAAATAGAAAATTAAGAAAGGACTCAAATAATGAACATTGTTCAGAGATTAGGAAAGGTGGTGCAGACTGCCCTCTCTATCAGCCAGGATTTCAGTAATTAAATGAATGTTGTACCTTCGATAGATTTTTACATTGCAATGTTATCTTTGTCCCTTCCACTCAAGTACTGGGAACATTAATTTAAAATAATCTCTCAGTTCATATGGCAATGCACACATCCCAAAATGAAAACGAAAACTTTAAAGCAAAGGAGAAGAGTTTGGATTGGAAACTTGGCAATTCCTGATATGAAGTTATATGTTTTGCTTAACATGTGTGTCCTTTTATTAAGCTGGTTCACTGATGAGAAATCTAGTCCATGGCTTGCAATAGAAAGCAGAACTGTATATGCAGTCCCTCTAAAACAGGGATTCTCAGCCAGACAATATGAACACATCTAACTGATATTTGGTGTACAGCGGAAACTTTATTGTTGATCCACTCTTCTTATTTGTCATGTGTTGATCCCCATATATTGTCAGTATCATTTTTGATTATTTTATGAATTCTTTAACAACAAAGACAACATATCTATACTAAAGTGTTAAAAATAAAGCACGAAATGGGGGAAAAAAAAGTTAGTTATTTTCACTTCACTGCTGCTTCGGCTGTTTTAGTAATCTTCCCATAGAGGACCAAGCGGGCTTTGTTTTTGGCTCACTTCACACCCACCGCTACATCTATGCATGTCTGCTTATTTGGCACCCATGAAAGAATTACTGTTGTACAGTCGCACTGCACATTCTTCCCCACTCAGTGGATTACCTGCTAATTAACACACCTTGCTCACGTCTCGGAGGAGAGAAGAGTATCAGTGTTGGAACTGGTGCAAAGAGCAACCTTTCCCCTGATTTTCTACAAACAACTCATGAATCTTCCCGGTGAAAAAGAAGTCAAATCTTGGATGCAAGTGTGTTTTTGCCTCACATGAGCCAAGTCCTGAATTTGAGGGCAAAGTTCCTTGCATACAATCTCATGCTTAAATGAGAACCAAATGTTTGTTTAAGGTTTTCCTCACTGCGAGCGTGCTGTTTGTTTTGTTTGGGCTGGAATGTCTCTGGACAATGCCAACCAGCTCTGCGGAGATGGAGAGGAGCATTTTCTTCTGCCCTCAGAGGATTGTTAGCCACATCATAAGGCTATTTATATGCCTGATTAGGGGGAGAAGTGCTGTGGCAGTTTGGCTTGCTGTATACTGAGGTGAAAGGTAATTTGTCAGACTAAAAAATGGAGATCATGTGTGATGCATTTGTAGCATTGAAAGCTTCGGAATGCTGGCTAAAAGGATCTGAAAACACATTTCCAAAGTGCAGGTGTCAACCATAAACCCATGTCGTATGCATCGTATTTTTCTGCAACATTTTTATATTTGGGGTTTTCTTAGTGTTACTCAAAGCAACACTATAAGCTGTGTCAGTACTGTTTAAGTTGTTAAGGCATCCGTCAGCTCACCCAAGTCCCTAAAAGCACATATTTCCTCAATAGCATGTATGTGATATGTAACTGTGCAGGAAATTGCGGTTGTATTTTGCCGAGATTTTGAGATATTTATCTTGATTTAAGCTTCCTCCCTTCCAGTTACATGGAAGTGAACAAAATTTTGGTGCTCAAAGCAGCGCAGAAAGGAGTCTCATAAAATGCGCAAATACATCTTCATTGGCAGGAGATATTTGCATACAGCCTGAGGGTAGAGGAACAAAGTTATCTGTCAGACTATTTTGTGTTTAGATTGTAATTATTAGAGTTACAGCATCACGAGTTATTAGCACGAGACAAAAGTAGTGTCAGTGTTTGTCTGGCTGGGGAATTTCCAAAGTTTTGCAGCAGGCATTGGCACAGTAACTGTCTGTATTTCATGCCACATACCAATAAGACTCACTAGAGTAGTTAAAAAAAAATGAAATGTAGTCAAGTAGTTGAAAGGATTAAGCTGTAAGTTAGACTGAGTAGCAAATCCATACATTAATGACAAGATTGCAACAGTATTGTACCAAATGGAAAAAAAGGGCTTTTGGAATAGAATACTTTGACAAATTCTCAATTTAAAAGCAGACAGGAGTTGCAGACATTGATTTTCTCGAGCAGCAGACGAAAAAAACTTATTAAAGCTTCTAGCTGTGTAGTCAAGTGACCTATATTGAACTTGGTGCCGTGCACAGTTGGAAAGACACTTCAATTCATTACTTTTCTGGACTGAATCACTGATGTCTATAAAAAATTTAAATCAGGCCTTCAGGTTTGTCACATCATAAGCAAAATGGATTCAGATTAGGACTAAAATGATGCTGCACAATAGCTGAATGGGCAGACTTGAATGGCTGTCAAGTGGAAAACCATCAAAAATATTGTGTGCTATTTTTGACAGATCAAAGGAAACACATTTCTGACAGAAAGCCTGAGCAGAGCCGCCATTAAATTGACAGAACGAATGCCAAAAATAGGGTTGTCTTCTTTGGTTCTTTTGTCTCAGATGAACCGTTTCTTAACCAGGAACTCTTTTAAACTGTATGGATCAAATTACTCTGCAGCTTGCTGGCATTTTCTTCTGATCCTGTACCTTGGCTTTTATGTATGGAACAATGACTGCAAGCCTTTAGATGCATGCTGCGTCTGCCAGCAGCTGGAGTGCATTGTCATCCTTAATACTGAGCCTGAGTAACACTGTTTTTCCATTTGCCTGCCATGGTGTGTTCCTGTGCCCAGGGAAAGCCTGTGTCCTCAAATGCCTGTTGGATATCCACAAAGTCTTCAGAGAGAACGACCCGGCCTACATACTGAACGATCTGTACATCACAGACTACTGCGTCTGGATCCAGAGGGTCAAGTAAGTTCGCCAACACACACTCATAAACCCATGCGCGCACACGCCGGAAGCCTTTATCTGCAGAGGATTATGTTCGGAGCCAAGGGAAGTGCCACTCAGCCCCCGTGATGCATCAGTGTTTTAGAGGAGAGGATTGGACGAGTCATTTGTCACATCGGGGCCAAATGAATGACCAAGCCAGCGAGAGACGCAGCCTCCCTTTTGTCTCCATTACCATGTGTCTAAGTACCATCAGTGAGCCATCAAAGGAGCCAGCTGCACTCAGTGGATTCACTCTGTATGGAACTTTTAAGAGCACACGTGTGTGCTGGGGCTTCTCATCTTCCGTGGGTGTAACCGTCCACTGGCACTGCAAACCAAACATGCAAAATCTGCACTTTTTCTCAAAGTGATATAGGTTTGACGATTCTGTCCTCCTTGTGCATATTTTACAATTGCTTACACATTTCATATGTGAGCCTGCAAGCACATTACTCAGTAATGAGCTCTGTTTTACTCTTGGCCAGGGTTCAGCCAAGTGGTGTGCTCGTCTGGAAAAAGCCCAGTTGAAAAATGTGTGCCTGATGTTGTAGGCTCAGCGCCCAGATGCAGACACGATAAAAGGTCTGCAGGGATTTAGTACCCCTCCACTGCCCCCCCTCACATTCTCATTTCTACATTTTTCCAGCAGAAGTTATGAATACTACTCTTAAAAAATGTTATGGATGCAGGGGTCTTAATTGGTGGGAAAAATCAAAAGCTTACCGTAGGGTTGGTGGGATCTCTTTCTGAGAGACTAGAGAGAAGACACACATGCTTTTATAGGCTCTCCATCTCACTGTGTAAGCACATGAAGCTTCTGAAGCTCTGTCAACTCACTGAAAAACTCAATCAGTCTCTTCTCAGCTGAGGGGGCATCAGAGCACTGCCTCCCCTCCCTGCTCCTCATCGCTTTCCCTCCGCTGTACATTGGAGCTAAATGTCAGCTTGACCTAACATGCTGACTCCTACTACGCCCTGCATCGATCATTAAATGGATTAGCCCGAGCTCTTGTTGCACTGACCTGCCACTAAATTGTTACATTTCCGTTTTCTGTTTTGTTTTGTTTTGTTTTTTTCTGTCAATAAAGGAAGTGAATTTTTTTGTTTTTTAAGCCCCTCGTATAAGCTGTCATGTTGTTTTAAAAAAAAGACTTTTGGATTAGTAAAAATCACTTCTGTCACCCTCAACCACTTGAAAGAGCAACCAAGCATATATTGCTTTTTGTTGTTTCAGTTTGGGTCGTCTGGCTCACATTTGTGAGAAATTCCCTACAGTCTTCACCTGTGGTTTCTGAAACTATGTTTCTAGCGTGTTTGGTGTATAATGTAACAAGAGCCTGTGGTCCAAATGCAAAGCAGCACAGGAGATTCTGTCCTGTTTTGAGGTTTGGAACGATGGCGGTTCCCACAGACCAACCTCCAGTATCATACATGCTGTTTGTTGTGGCAGCTCGTTTGTGTCGTCTGACAGGTTTGATGACAGATGGCGTAGACATTGTGTTCTTCAGTGCGAGACATTCCTCCGTGCTGGATTTGTCATCCTCCGCTAAGTGAGTCGTCTCTGGGAGCTGAACGGTACGATGAGATGTAATCTATACCCCCCCCCCCCTGCAATCCCTGTATCTTGTCAGTCCGTACAGCCAACAAGGCAGATGCGATCAGCTGCACATGATGGACATGGCGATTAATGGATGCTTGCTGGCTGGAGGGTTGATTTATTCAGTCCTCTCGCCATCCCACATGCATTTCTACTCCTTAAGTTCCTTTGACTGCTGAGACATCGGTCTCAAATTTACAACCTCGTAAAGACTTCACCGTGATTTAAGCCACAGGGCAGGCCCTCTCCTTTACACTCTCACACGGGGTCCGAGCAGAGTCTGCAGGTCGAAATCAAGATTGCAAATTCAAAGCAATATGCCCGTCACAATGTCTCAGGGATGCCAATGTGGTCACCATTCCAGAATTTAACACTTCCATTGTGAAAGCTGTTTACACTTCACCCTCACACACCCATCCGATCCTAATTATCTCCAAATTGTTGTCAGTCCAAATAGAGCAGGGGCCAGTCCAGTCCATTAGTTTCAGGGTATGCTTTTGAAGGTCCGCAGATGCCAAAGCCCCTGCAGAGCTGCTGGACAGCAAAGAAGAAGCGAGCCGCTTCACTTTCTCTCTCTTTGTCGTCGTTTCCTTTTATCGGAAAGCTTGGAGGGAGGCCAGCATAGATTCACGGCAGCCAGCACGGACAAAGCTCATAAGCCTGGTGTTGTGTTACATTAGCTCAGTTAAATCAGAAGGGCTACAACTTCTTTTCAGCGCTGGTTCACGTGCAACCACCCACCTACCCTTATTAATTGGGTCAATTAGATTCTAGCAGAAAAACATGGCAGCGTACAAATGATGTTCTCCAGGGTTCCTCTGAGAGGGTGGGAGGTGAGATGAGAGTCATGTTTCCATATGAGGTCATCAGCCAAAAGGAGAAAATGGTTCTGTGTGGGCTTTTTTTTTTGTTTTTTGTATGTGGACTGACTTGTCTGTAAGACGTGTGAATTGGACAATCACACGTTGCTCCAGAGAGTGGAAAATTGACAAGAAATCATTTTGGGATAACCTATGCCTCACGCCAAAACAGCTAAATGGACAGACTCAAGTAATTGTGACTGTTAGGTGGGAAGTGATCTGCTCCCCTATAATAAGGGAGGACAGAGAAGAAAATCAAGTCTGCAGCACTGCGTGACAACTGCAAAGGAAGATAATGAAAAAAGAGTTGTGCATTCTATTTCCTTTTATTTTCAAAGGATACAAGGGATTTCTACATATGTCTCATTCGGCATTTTCTGCATGACAATGGTCATTGGACAGAGGTAGCTCTGGCAGCAGCTGTCCCACAGGGGAAAAATATTTGGGACTCCAACAACCGCGGCATTGAGGTCAAGTGTGGGGGTCAACGTGTCATCCAAGACCTGTGGTCTGACGTCTTGAAAATGCACTTGTGCGCAATGGTGGTGTGGTGTTAACGCCTGTTTCCCCCCACTCCATCCTCAGATTTTACCTAGACAAATGATTGGGACACATGACCATTACAACAACAGGGACTTTAATGACATTGCATTCTGAATACATAGACATCAGTATGGAGTTGGATCCCCCTTTGCAGCTATAACAGCTTCCAGTCTTCTGGGAAGGCTTTCCACACGATTTTGTGTTCCTGTGGGAATTTTTGTCCATTCATGAAGTAGAGCATTTGTGAGGTCACACACTGATGTTGGACCAAAAGGCCTGGCTCACGATCTCTGTTCCAGTTCATCCCAAAGGTGTTGGATGGGTTTGAGGTCAGGGCTCTGTGTGGGCCAGTCAAGTTCTTCCACACCAAACTCATCCAACCATGTCTTTATGGAGCTTTGCTTTGTGCACTGGGGCACAGTCATGCTGGAATAGAAAAGGGCCTTCAACAAACTGTTGCCACAAAGTTGGAAGCATAGCATTGTGCAAAATGTCTTGGTATGCTGAAGCATTAAGATTTCCCTTCACTGGAACTGAGCTAAAACCCTTGAAAAACAGTCCCATACCACACCTGAATTCAATAATAACCAGGTGTGTCCCAATACTTTTGTCTGTATAGTGTAGGTGTTTTAATTGTATTTCAGCTTTTTCCAGAGAATTAAAATGAAGCATTGCAGGCAGTTTCTGTGGTGGGATGCACCTCCTCTTCAGGTCCTGTAGCCAGCCAGCCCCCCCGCTGATGTGACAACCAGAAGTTTGCTCAGGAGGATTTCCCTGAAACCACCAGGCAGCATCATACAACTGTCAAATGCCCGTCCTGAAGGCTTTGAAACAGATAATGAAGCTTGTCTATCTGAAGTTAGCCTCAGCATTGAAGGAGATCCCAGTGGCCCTGCTGGGAAGAACAAAGACACAAATGTCTCCCAGCTAACAGGGATAAGTGGTACAGATTTCCTCTCAGCATGAGGCCACTTCACTGTTTTGTCTTGAGTACACAGGCTCATCTTAAACACAGACTTTGCATAATTTCCTCTTTCCATGTTAGGAGTGCCCACTCTAGCTATTACAGTCAATTATACTGTTGGGATTTTTTTTTATCTGTCTTTGCAGCCTCAACGGCCTGTTCCTCTAATCAGATGCTGATTAAACAACTGTTCCCTACACTGTAATTTCTGTCACTTTTAGAGAATTGGATGTGAAATATTAAACGTTGAATATTATACAGACAGACTGCATATCTGTACACTTTCAGGGATGTGAGATAGTGGGAGACAGTAAATGCAGGTCTAAAGAGCTGAACATAGTTTGTTGTAAAGATCTCACATTCCCAACAGGAGACTGTTGTTGGCTGTTTCAGTTTCAACCCTGATGGCTTTGACTGTTTTTGAGCACAAACCAAACCAGAGTAGAGTTGTAAAGATACTCTATGTTGATAAAATAGATACATTTCAACTGGACTTTTAAACTTAATGATGATATGGGAAATACAGTATAGCGTTGTCAGTTGAGGCATTTTAAGAATTTTCCCACATTCCTTCTTGTGCTTAACCAAACATGCAAAAGCCTAAAGAATTTTTTTTTATAGAAAGCGTGTTGTATTTTGGGAGAATTGTCTATTTATAAAATCCAGAGATTGTTTTCATATATGCCTTTTCCCCTTGAATGCTTTAGACTTTAACCCTGTTAGTCTTGTGCGGTCAGCTTTTGGCTCTTGGCATAACAAGATTTGGCCCGCGAGAGACTAGTGAACCTCAGTGAAATCAAAAGACGTGTAAAGGCAGGTGTCTGGTTCCATTTTGGTTTTAAAAACTATGAAAATGGAGAATAGCTGGACTAAAGCCATACGTAAGATGTGGAGGTGAAATATTGTTTAAATACCACAAATCTCCAAAACCATTTAGTGACACATCACAAAGATGCCCGATCCAAAACGAAGTGGTGGTACCATGCAATGTCCCGAAAATGAGGCTTTTGCAATTTCCATATGCAAGAATATACACCAGTACAGCCTTGTTGAAAATAATGGCTTCTGAAGCCTCTTTGATATATGTGAACCACATTATGTTTTATGGTTCCTTGTACAATTTACAGCCTTAGTTTTCTGAGGAACGCTTCCTAATCAAAGCAAAAATGTTGCTGTGACTGAAATATCCCAAACTGAATCCATATTGTGTGTATTATGTACTGGAATTTTATCAAATTTGGCCATTGTATAATCGGAATCAAATCAAATCAGAAAGTCAGTGGTGATACTCAGCTCTCTGTGTTTTCTGATACTAATACTTAGTGTAAGACTGGGGAACATCTGACCTTTTAATCTAATGAAATCCCTGTGATAATGAATTAATGGTAATTAAGGTTGTTTTAAAAAAAAATCCCCAGAAAAGATAGAGTCAACAGATAGTTATGATGCATCAGTGTTTATACAGAACAATTTCATAGGCAGCTATGGGTCTGAACATTGGCGTGCTGAATAAATATATCTGTGTTTCTCATTTCTGGAATCGAAGTGGCATCCGATGCCTTGGACCGTTCCAGTATTCAGTCACAGTGACGGATCAGATCTCCCAGTGTCAGCTTTGATCCCGCTCAGCTAGTGAATGATGCATTTTGTGAGTTACACTGAGGAAATCTGGTGCTCATATTACACAGATTTATGCATCTGAAGACAAGCTTTATGTGAGATGTTTTCAAGAGCACAGACATGCTGAATGAGTTGCCCTTTCAGTGAACACGGGCCTGATGAAAGAAATGTCAGATTGTAATTTAGCTCGGCTCTTTCGCAGACACCACACATACACCCACCCACCCACACACACACACACACACACACACATACACATGCACATACACTCTCTCTTCCCATTCTCACTGAAAGACTTTGGCAGACGGAAGCGTCTTTGTCTCACCAGAAGTTTTCCAACCTTGAAAAAGCCACTCCTCCTCGGTCTAATGAAGGCAAGCCGCAACAGCGGTGTAGTAATGACTGGATTGTGTACAACATTATCCCTCCCCCCCTCCTGGACAGACCCTTTGTATTCACCACAGGCTGAGCTTCTCCCACCACAGAGCAAGGGAGGGGAGAGAAAACAAGCGCGCCTCCCTAACGCTAACTCAATAATGACTTCCCACGGGGGAAAGAGAATACGGGGCAGTCTTTGAAGTGGCTGTGCTTGCAGGAGGCTCTTCTGCCCCAGCCTAACTACAGGAAGCACTCACATGGGTTTTATAGAGCCTTGGACCTAAGCAGGCTCCGAACAGCCTAAACCCAATCGTCAGCATCTGTCTAGGTTGCATTAATGTCTTGATATCCTTTAACAATTGAGTGGAAAAAGTTATTCATGATTGTTGAAGAAGTTGTGTAGGACTTGGGGGTTTGAGCTCATACTGTGCCTTTCTCTTGTGGCTTTCATATATGGAGACCACAAAATTGCTGGACTCAGTTTTCCAAAGAATGTGGTGGTTTTTGTTGTTCACACATAAGCCACCTCTACAGAAAGCTCATGTGTTGACATGATTGTGTAGGGAGGCGAAGCGAGACGAGATGTCTGCAGTACTCGTCTTTAGTGTTCAATACGCAGATTGATTTGGAAACTCTGCCGGTGTGGTGCGTTTAAGTGCTACTGTATATGTTTGGTACAGAGGTCTATGGTGTCCACAGAATGTCCTAATGATTTTGTTTCCTCTAGTTGACGTTTAAGGTTTTGAGTGACATGCTTTTGATAACTATGGGATGGAATGTCACGAAAATGATCTCATTCACACCGTAAGTAAATACAGTGTAATAAATTTTGTGAACCTTTAACTGTTTGTCTTGAACTTCTCCAATACGGAAATTTATTTATGTTCGGTTGCAAAGATTAATAGGTAATCAGTAGACATACAGCATTCATGTTGGTAAAATCTGGGCAAAAATACTTGTTTTCACTGTTAAAAGAAGGCAACATAATTTCCACAACCACTGCTTGGCACATTCAGAATTTTACATTTTGTAGCTTGAGAAAGTTATGCACTTTAGCTGCACTCGCAGCTCCGTGACCAAAACCACAGGGGAAGATTTTTCAAGAATTTTTATCCATTCTGAGCTGGCACGTTGCCCAAGAATCTTAGCAGGAAAATCACTCACTTTGGCCAATGTTTTCAAATTCTGACATTTTGTGACCGAGAAAACTGCAAGAACATTTTCAGCATTGATTTGTGTGTGAGAAAGAGCTTTCTGCCTCATGCACACGTTCCTCCCATTCCCAGCTTCTGTTTCTCAGTGCACAGAGGAGAACGAGTGTCTATATGATACAGCGCAACTATAAGATCTGTTTACACAGTCCCTCCTGAGGTCTTAAATGAATGTACGGCCCCTACGTTCTGTTTCCACAAACGCACCATTCTCCTGAATAGGAAGCTCATTAGGCCTGCACGATAATGAGGAGCCATCCTGGTGCTCAGCAGTGGGTTAATTGGGCCGGAGAGGGCACCAGGAGCCGAGTGTGAAAATGTGAATGGCAGCGGAAGAGTAGCTCCTCCACAAACACACACACACACACACACACACACACACTTTATCCCACCCTGAATGGACACAGTCTGAATCGCAGTGACCCGCAGAGGTCACCTTGTAATCGCCGTAGCAATGGGGGCGGCACATACGCCCTAACCCCACCGGGGGACGAATAGCTACCACTTAAGTTTTTGGCAGCATGGCGGGCATTCCCAGCATGAATAATGTGCAGGCGGGGGCCTCCTAACAATCTGATGGCTTTACACAAATGGGGCCTTGTAGGAGGACATTCATCAGCAATAAAACACCTTCTCTCTCTTCAAGGAGTCTGTTGTGTCTTCTGTGGCGACACAACCATAAAACTGAAGCTACAGGACGGGAACATTGTTTAATGTACTGCTTTATGAGGGCATTCTCTTCATCTTAATCTTCGGAGACGTTCGGCTGTGTGGCTGCTGCTCGGAGCCACTCTCAGTCCAGACTTTTATTGACTGTATCAGACTTTGTGCACAACTGCAGTCTGTTGGGCCATTCAGGGTTACCCTGCCTCTGTTCTGCACGATTTATTCCAACAGTCCGCTTGGGTTCATCCTGTTCACTCTGCAGCCTGATTGCTGGGTAACATAACTAGTTTAAAATTCAAATCAGACTATAAGGTTCTTTCTCTCTCTCCCCCTCTCTCTCTTTTTAGATTTTCAGGATTTATTGGCATCTCCTGAAATCATTTAGAAAAGATAGCAAACATGTAGTCTTTACAGTGTAAACTTTGGTTCCTCTTGCTCTTATCCTCTGCAAGCACTGTCTGATTTTACTGGTCACAGCTCCCTCTCCTCTCACACTGTTTGAAGGCTCTAGTTGTTGGCTTAGCCTCTCGGACTGCGGAGGCGAAAGTGTGCGTGTGTTTGCATGCACGGGCTGAGGTGGTGGTGGAGGAGGAGGGGGAGGGGTCCACCTCTCTGTAATCCCTCTCAGTCTCTTATCACTTCGCGCAGGGAGAGCGGCGTGGGGGAGGAGGACAGCGAGTGCTGTGTGTATCAGTGCCGCTCATCTCCCTACATTATTAAACATCCATATTTCCATATTTCATTGAGCTCCCCGTGCCTCAAATAATCGTAGTCTACTTAGCATTCAGATGAGGATGGGATATGGTTAATGGGTATTAGATTTGTAGATGGTTATCCCGTGGCTACGTCCTTAGTACGCAGAGCCAGTCGTTCAGTCAGTCGTGTCTCTCTCTTTCTCTCTCGGGTACCACTGATGAAGTTGTAGCTTGATGTCTCTTTTTTTTCCTCTTTGTGTAAACATACACAAGGGTTTACTGAGGAAAGTGAAACAACTTCTTGCTTTCCTAATTCGCCCTCCCTCCTTCCCACTGTTTTATCTTCCCAGGTCCAAGAAGATGACATCCTTGGCCGCAGTGTTACAAAACGCCTCCCTGCAGAAAAAAGACTTGGGGCTGGAACTTGAAGAGCTAGAGGAGGCAGCAAGAATGGTGGCAGTGGAGGAAGAAGGAGAAGAGAAGGGCGCTCTGGTATCCTGCAGTGACAGCAGCAGTGCTTCCAGTGACAGCAGCAGCAGCAGCAACTCATCTGATGAGAGTGAGGAATCTGAGGCTGAAGGGCAAGACTGCACCGACTCAAACGAGGGGGGAGGAGAAGGAGGAGGAGAGATGTGGAAGGACAACCCTCCACATCCCCAACCCAGCTTCGCTGCTTCTCCCATCCCCCAGGAGCCCACGAGCGCACCCTTCTCAGCGGAGAAAGTGGACACCCTCCCCTCAGCCTCAGAAAGCTGCAGACAGCTGATCCAGGAGCTGGGGGAACGAGTGGCAGAGGAGTTGAACATTTCCCAAGATTCCAGCTGCAAAGCAGAAAGAAGCTGTTCACAGCCCAGCCGCTTTGCGGAAAACACTGAAGCAACATCTGGGAGGAGCAGCAGTGGGACTCTGTTAGAGCCGAGTACGCCCAGGAACCCTCTGCTCATCGTCCAAATGCAGGAAGATCTCGATGACAGCAACTTCATCTCCTGACAGAATATGTTGTGGAACCTGAAAGCCACTTTATAAACTGTTAACCCTGTGTAAGTGATGTAAGTGTGCAACTGTTTAGTTTTTAATGATTTCATTTCTGTGTAATTTGTACTCAAACCCTCTTCTAAAGGATATTATTTTACATAATGAATGGTATTTTCTTAATTTATGAACATGGTATGCCTGAATAAATTCTTTAATTTCATACATGCTTTTTTTAAATGTGCATGTGTATGCTTTTAGTCAGGAAAGAAGAAGAATTTGCACAGCAGACACTTTGACATGTCGTAACAGGAAGCTCACAGGTAGATGAATTACTGTTTAGAGGAGACCCCACTGGCTCACTGCTACCGGGACAGTGAGCTGGTGTTACTGTCCTTCAGTCCATCTGTTTTTCTGTGACAAGTCAAAAATCTCTGCTAGACAAAGCCCAGTTTTCTTCTTCTGTCTTTCCTCTTGTGTTATCTGACTTACTTGTTCATTTTGCCCAATAACTACACTTGCTTTACATGCTATCCAAATATACTTTTACTCTCTGAACATCCTATCTGTGATTTTATATGAATTATTCTGTTCCTGTTTAATTATTGAAAGTAATTCAACAGGGTTTTTGAAGTAGAATTACTTCACTCATAGCTGCCAAGAGTGTAGAACCAATCTAATGTGCATATTTCCATAACCACATTACCAAATTCTTTATGTTCATACATGTTAATCTCGAATAAACCAACCAGCAATGTAATTTCAGGAGTTAACATTTGTCCTTGTTCATTGTTATGCATCACTCAGGCAAAGTGTCTGTTAGAGCTACTTTTAGAGAGTTGTTCTTTTTCCTAATAAATAGTAGGAAAGCACTTCCTAAAGCCCCAGCATTGATTGAAGTGGAAAAGACTCTGCCGGCACTAAACAGGGCTGCGGAGCAGACAGGAGTGATTGATTCATCTGGCATGAATGGGGGAGTGCCGTCAACACAGCTCAATATCATCAGCCGCGTCGAGCAGGCGAGAGAAAACAAACAAGGAAGCACATGTCAGGCAGATAGATGAGGGCTGCGAGCGGGACCGCAGCACGGGAGCCGTTTGTTGGAGAGATAAGAGCACCCCAGGGCCCGAGGCAGCCACGAGGTAGAGGAGCACTGCGCCAGACACACACTGACTCTCTAGCCAGCTCAAGCGTGGAGATGTGCACATACCCTTCAGTATACCCACATTTTAATTTTCTGTCCCCTGACTGGACTTGGGTTGATTATCATAACTGATGGAGAAAGATGAGATACAGAAATGGCCAAAATTAGCAGAATTTGTCAGCTTTTGTGATCCTTATGGGTCATAACTGGCTGGGGGAGTGATTGATCAAGCGTAGCCACAGTGTTGCCTCTGGCTTTTCTCAAGGTGAATTTCATCCTGCATGAATGAAGGCAGCTCAGGAACCAGCGGTGATGATAGCTCCTTAGGTAGGCGGTGACTGTAGTATTGTGTTACCAAGACGAATGGTGTTGTTAAGCACCTCCCAAGAAGAGACAGCCTCTTTGCAACACCCCTACTGGGAGTGAGCACCATCATTTCTGTGACTGAGATGAGTTACACCGTTAAAGTTGGCCCATTGAAACCCCCTTTTTTCTGGAGACGTGAGCACGGGGACTGCGTGGCCCCCTCAGGCGGTGGTTTCCTCTCCCTGCTGGGGTTTCACATTGATTAAGTGACACAGGGCTCTCTTGCCGTTTTTCATTTTAAAGTGGCCTCCATATTCTCCCATTAGTGCAGCCATCTCGGAGCCTGAGCGGGGGGATCCACAGCCGAGCTCTGCGCTTCAGTAGGTTCTCATGCAATTAATACTCCCCACTGACGGACATTTTTCAAGGAACAGGTTTAATGAAAGTCGCTGATATATTATACTGGGCGGTAATTATTGCAATTTCTATGCTCTATTTTGACTTAGATTTGATAAATCAGCACCTAACTCGTGTAGTGAGTGTGCCCTTTGACCCTCATCGGTCTAAGAAAATAGAGTAACGTGTTCAGGACTTGTCGGCCACTATGGTAATTAGGCCATTAGCAACACCACACGTCTAGTATGGTAAGTCCCCGCTATGGCTCGTGGCACATTTGCTTTTTACTTATGCATACGCACAGACAAAAAAGCTGTAATATGTGCAGCACTGTCAACATACTTACCTGCATAAATACCTACATACTTACTGTAATATGTACCTGGAGAATGAAAAGTAAAATCAGTAGTAGAAATAGCTTTTGGGGGCAGCCGTGGCCTAGAGGTTGGACAAGCGGCTTGTGATCTGAGGGTCACCGGTTCGATTCCCCCACCGGACGGGCAGGAAAAATTTGGGTGTGGTGGAGTGATTAATGCGAGAAATGCTTCCCCCCTCCATTAGCCGGCTGATGTGCCCTTGAGCAAGGTACTTAACCCCCCAATATGCTCCCTGGGTGCTTGATGCAGCCTGTGTGTGTTTCACTGCATGTAATTTGCCGGGTGTTGCATGTGTGTGTTCAACTAAGGATGGGTCAAATGCAGAAGACGAATTCAGTGTGTGTATGTAAAAATATATATACTGTCAATAAAGGTGATTCTTCTTCTTCTTCTTCTGGACAAGATCATCTTAGGAAGAAATAATCAGACCTTTTGAAATATATTTCCTCTCCCGCTGAGAGTTCAGTAGTCTGGCACACAACATGTGTACATGGTGTTGTGTTTGAAACAGAATTTGACCATGTGAAGTGACACAGAGGCTCATTTGAAATCATTCAACTTTCATGTCTAAGAGGTTGAACCATCTTGCCCTTTCATTTAACGCTGCAGTGCATTCACTGTGACCTTGCTATGAACAGAAACTATCTCACTGATGTGTTAATGTATTCCGTTGTTTTGTTTGAAATGGATAAGGAGCAGCAAGGACAGTGTCACCACTGCACCCCTCTTCATGAGACACACTGCCTCTTGTTGATTGTAATAGAAAACTCAATCTCCTCTCTCTTTCCTGAGAGGCAAAGTGATTCTGGTGCTTGGAAAGATTAATAGCCCTCAAGAAGAAATGAATCAGGTGCTCTCCAGGGCCTGACCCCTCCAATGGGCGTGCAAATAGAAATCCTTTTGTGCACCTTCTTTCTCCGGCGGCTGTATCGCCTAGCGTGCCTTGGCTCTCCTTTTTGTGGCCTTCATACTGTGTCATGTCTCTCCAGGCTTGGCCGGCGAAGAGACGAGGAGCGGCTCCGGCGCTCGCGAAAAAAGACAAGCAGGTGGTCCGTTCCCCTCAGCTCATTCTTTGGGCTTTGTAGTCGGTCCTCTTGGATTGACTGGCGTATGGTAATGAGGGAATGAGTGCAGGGGATGTGTCAGTGTCTCTCACGCTGACAGTGCTGACAGGGAGGGATTACCTAAATGGGCTATTTTCATGCTCTTAATCACAAAAGAAACAGTGAAATACGCCCCTTCCGCGCTGTGTGGGAGTGTATGTGTGGCTGTGTGATGACAGCACCGGCATCCATTTGTCGTCTGTAGCGTTGCCTGGCTGATTCACTCTAATTGGTGTGAGCAATGTCCGTTAAATCACTCCCTAACTCTCAGTGGACATGTGCTATCAGACAGCTTAATGCTGCAAATTGCCTCTGCCATGCTAGCATCGTGTGTATGTGTGTGTGTGTGTGTGAGAGAGAGAGAGAGAGAGAGAGAGAGCGAGCCTCTCATCATTATAGGATCTTGTTTAAGTGTGTTGGGGTTGCTGTTGGGATGTGGGCAAAGTAGAGGAGAGTTAACCTGGTGGAGACCCACATGAGGCTTGACTTATTCTTCCAACTCTGACCTGCTGATATCTGAATGTGCTTTTTAAAGTGCATGCTCTTCCACTGAGTACACTACAGTGCTACCTCTGAGGATGTGACAGCCGAGATGCAGTACAGCTCGTCAAAATTTCACACTGGTGAATAACAGCACATTTCTAATGAGCCTGCTTCCACACTGTGCTGTTTTGAGCCTGTTATCCTTTTGTCCACAACAGTTGTTCCTTATCTGAGCCAGTCCACGCTCGAGTGTATGTCTCCGCACTTTCCAAAAAAGCTCCAGTCTTGTGTTTGTTTTCATTGCTAAAACAGCTGTCAAACACGATTAATATTTCAGTGAGAGACTGCGCTAGAGGGAACCTCTAAGTGCTAGGGGAGTTGGAAACAACAAACCAACACTGTTGCTTTCTGGCGTTCTCCCTGTTCGGCTGTGTCTGCTGTATGTATCCGCCTCTATCCTGCTCAGCTTTCATGGAACTGAGTGGCTCTTTCATGACTCCTGAAACAAAGCAGCGCCGCGTGGAAATCAAAATAAAGTGGGTACAGCTCTCCTGGTTGGTGTCAACAAGCTGCCGGTGTATCACTTCATTTCAAGCCGTGGAAGATTGAGCAATAATCGTGCAGGCTCTTTGATGTTCCCTTTTCACACGCAAGCAGATCAGAGCTTTGTGAGAAGACAAAGAAAGGGAAACCTCTGAGCCCAACCTCCGAGGCAGTGCCTGTGTTTGCTTTGCCTTATGTCCACGGGACGGTGCCCTTTAGCCTTCATGCGAAGTCCACGTTTTTGCCCCTCTTGGCTCAGAGTAGAGCAGGCTGAGCTTCAGACTAATGATGCCTCACGGACGTTAGTATGTTGCAACCAGACAGTGAACAAAGGTTTCTCATGCTCGTTCTCCCCGAGCACTCTGCTGACAAGCTCCCCTGACATCACCGACACGGGATCTTGACACAGATAAAAGCTTCTGCTTGTGCGTAAACACAGATACACGCTCCTCTCCTTTTCTAAATTCACTCAGCAGTGTCAGATCTGGTGCTTCTATCGGCAAGCGCTAAGCAAACAAGCACACAGACTTTCCACCCTGATCACAGCTGCTGGAGCTAAACACAACTTCATCCTGCCATGTTTCATCCATGGCACTTCCACTGCTCTCTTCCCCGATTGTCCACAGCGCTTCCTCTGACCTGAACTTTCTATTTCATGCCCTGTCTCTCACACACCCGCTTCACACTCTCAATTGCAGCCTTCTGCCTTATCTCCTCCCAGCTTAAATTCACTCTTTCCGGACTTCTTTAACGTAGTGTCACCCAACCAGTGTGTATGTCCCACCCAGTCATGCAGGGTTTCCAGCAACTCTCCTTTCTACCCCTACACACATCACAAGATCTGGACCCCAACCATATTCCTTCCCCCCAACAGGGGATTTGGTTGCATGAAACCAGATATCTACACGTGTTGCTATGCCGATTCTGTCACCGTGTCACAGATCGGACGACCGCCGCAATTCAATCTCTGCTCTCTGGCATGGAGAGGTGTAGATAACATCTGCGTGGTACAGCACCGTGCCTCCAAGCTGACACACAACATCAGCAGAGAGGGTAAATAATTGAGGTTTAGGGAGAGAAGTGAGAAAAATCACCGTTAGTGTAGCATGACTTTAAAAAGGTAGCTGTCTGTCTCTACTTCCTGTTTGCACTTTTCACTTTTCTTTCCAGTTTCATGGAAAGATCCAGACTTGAGTTTAATGAAACATTCCAGCAAGCGCGTTACTCAGGGGCAAAAAGCAAAACACTTTGAAAGTGTCATTAACTTTACAGAATGTGGAGGCTCAGCTCTACCATCAACATCTGCTGTATAATGTGACTGGCAGCTCAGTGGATTTTCCTGACATCAGAACAATGGAATACACAAGTTATATGTTAATGTCGTGTCAAGCTGTGGGAATGGTGTCACATCAGATAAGAACTGATAATGTGGAATAAAAGTATGAATAAAAGTAGGCTGGCTGTGAGCTGAGTGACTGCGCTTTAAAAAAGAAAGGAAGCAGATCAGATAACCAGCTTGCACTTGGATAACTGCTGATAAGGAGGGTGGATCCATTTACTTGTGCACAAGGAGGCTGTTGACCTTTGAACTCTGGCAAAGCAGGCTGCTTTAACTCGCCTTTAGCTGGTCCAAATGGCACGCGATGACCACTGAATACCTGCGTGCCGAGCGGAGACTTTGATCTCTCTGAAAGTGTGTGCGAGATTTAGTCTGATATGATTTAACACGTCGTTTGCATGTTGCTTGTATTCCATGCTTGGTCAGAACTCCCACTGTGTAAATAGGCTGCCGATATGAACAATCACCTTCATATACCGTAAAGGAGTATGCTTCAAACAATGTGCTAATCCCCCCCACACACCTTTCCTACATCAGATCAGGAGGCCGTGCAAAAAAAAAAGGTTTCCGACAGGCATGCTTATTCACACAGACACTGGCCAGGTGTGCAGAGGTGATAAAGGAGGCAGGATTTGAACTCCTCTTCACACCAGTACTTCTGTCCCTTTTTTTGTCCGTACATCCAAGTGATGACAGACTGTCGGAAAGCATGTGCCCATTTCTGCCATTTTGTCCACGTTGCCCCTCTCTGTGATGGTGGGCTTTTCACTCTTGACTTTAAGGAACATTTGGAACAGATATATAGTTTGTTTGAAGCACACTGAACCCTGTCTCACTCACAGAAAATGTCCATCCTGTCCAAATGTCCATCTTCCAATGCAGAGTCATGTTCTGTCTTAAAATCTTGCTTTTCTTAAAGTATTTCGTGCCTGTGGGATAACATACTCTACCTCCACTCAAGTAATTTTATAAGCGTCAGTATCTTGAAAGAAAAGTAGCTGTGGGCATTGTTGAGTGTAAACCAAGACAAAATAAGCTTGTTGGTGAACACTTTGACAGGAAGTGAAGAGAAATTCAAAAAATTCACGATGGCCATTCATGTTTTAGTTGACACGTGGCTCACCGCTTACGTCATGTGAGAACTAAACCAGTTCAGTTTGGACGTTTGAGTATTTTGTGACATATACTGTTCCCAAAGCTCTAGACTGGACTATCCTCAAATAACTCTGTTGATTTCAATCCGAAATGTGCATTGATTTTCTCAGTCGAATAACATTTATTTTCACTTTAAGGGTCAAAAGACGATGTTTTGGTAATATATTTGTTTTCTGGTTTGAGGGAGTTGATAGGAGTTCAGGATTTGCAGTCAGGCTAAAAGTGTATGTTCCTCTTTAATATATCCCAGCACTGAGTGCGTAACCCTAATGTGCACTAATCTCTCCAGCACAAAAATCAATGAGGCGCCCGCCCACCCACACAACAGTCATCTCTGCGGTTGAGTCAGGAGACTCCAGCCTTCACACATCTGTGGGATGTTAGTATCACTTGTGGATTAGTGTGTCGGCAAACCGCGCACGCTTCCTCACACGCTGCACGGGGGTAACATCGGGACACGTTGCATGACCTGCTCTGAATCTTATCAGGAGACAACAGGAACTTTTTCAAACATACGGGATTATAAGATAATATGTCACTTTGCCTTAAGGGGTCAAGTGGAGCTCGAACTTTAAATGCTTATTATTCAGATAAATGACTCCACTCACTTATTAGTCTTAGTAATCTTTTCTGCAGTAAAAATGTTTGGTCCATCTTTAATAGGTAGAGGTACAACAGCAGCTTGACAGGCGCTCAGTATGCACACAGAAACATCTGACCTCTCTAAAGGGGTCAGAAGAGCAGCAGTGAATAAGTCAAAAAGCTGATGATTCTCAGCGTTCATCTCAGGGGATGAGAGAGAGGAAGATGGAGAGCAACATAAAACAGAGTCTCCAGTGCCAGCAGTCTCATCTTATAGAAATGTACAGCTTGGCAGTGTCACAGCCATCCAGCCTGCTGGAGGATGCAAGAATGTAGCAGAACAGAAGGCATCGTGACAGGCTCTAATCGACAGCAGACCTCATTTCTGGACACCAGTTTGGAGTGAAAATGAGCATCTTGTCATCTTCCAAACTGTGAGATGATGTCTATTTAGAACCCAGGAAGGAAAGTATGCTGTGCTGCTGTCAACTTGTCAGTTATTGTTTTTGTCTGTCTTGCAGCTTAAGTTCCATGTTTGTTAGTATTTTGTGACCTTAAATCAACTAAAAAGGGCATTTGTTTTACTTAGACTTTAATATAATCACGATGAAAATTACTCAGTAAAAAGACTACAGCTTGACCTTCTCTATTTGTGTCCCTTGCTCCCCTTTATATCCACGTTTTTTTAAATTTATTTTATCTTATTTTTAAAATTTAATGGCAATCCATCAAGTAGTTGTTGAGATATATCAAATATAGCTGGAGCCATGGCTAAAAATGCATTTATATGACTGTGCTGCATGATCACATGCAACAATGTGGCCATTGTATTTAAAGCTATAAACATTTTTTTTTCTTTTTCTTCTTTTTCATAGTTTATTTTCAGCCACAGTGATAACCACAGACAATCAGAATATAATTCGAATCCTGATCAGATCATTGAGTTCTAGAAAGATGGATACATACATCTCTTTTCCTGTGTATCATATGGGCCTGTCTTATTTGGAGTTTAGACCAGATCAGTTTACATCATAGCCATCCTGCCCTCCAGGAAACCTGAGTGGCCAGGCCATAGTCCTGACCCCAGTGAACCCTAACCCGACCTGAACCCCAACGGCTGGACGCTCTCAAAGCCTATAGGGAGATTTCTGAGACGACTCAAGAAAAGAAAGAAAAGAAAGAAAGTGACATATTTTGTCATTGGAGGGAACTCACTCCAACGAAATTTGTGCTCTGCATTTAACCCACCCAAGTGACGTGCACACACACACAGCAAACCCGGGGCAGTGGGCGACCGCGTGCAGCGCCCGGGGAGCAGTGGGGGTTAGGTACCTTGCTCAAGGGTACCTCAGCCATGGACACCAGCCAGCGATCCACCGGTTACGGGTCCGACACCCTAACCGCTGATCCACGACTGCCCACGACTCAAACCCGTGCACTAGTAAAACAGTGCTTTTAAACGCTCTCAAATGATGCCCCGTGTTTTTCTTGTGTTATGACTTCTTCTAATTATGCAGTTTATCTCCCTTGTGACAGTGACAGGACCAGTCATATTTCATGTGCTCAACGCAAGCTTTGTTGCAATGACGCACAGTGCCGCTGCATCTGTCTTCGTTCCGCTGTTGCCGTAATTACATCTGAGCCACAAGAGACTCACAAGACCGAAAAATCTAGTAGCCTATTTTATATGTTACAGTTACATGGATGAGTGCAGCACACATAACCTGCCCTGGGCCTGTTTCCACTGCACAAACACTCGCTTCAGTGGACAAAGACAAGCCTCAACCTTCTCTGACATGACAAAGCAGCGGGCTGTGTAAAAGTCGGATCTGACACAGCTGCTTGGCTCTTAATGGTGTGTTTCTTCTCACATGACAGCACTTCTCACAATGTTATGGCCGCAAATTGTTCGTGCTATGTGGGGCCATTAGCGTGATGCACATATAGGATGTATCTGGAAGTGCTTCTCAGACCTCTCTGCTGATAAGAATGTGAGCAACTTATTGGTGTATCTTCCCTTTATTAAATAAGCCACTGCAGGAATCCTGTTCTCTGAATGTGGTTAACAGGGTTATTTTCTTTTAGACAAGCTGGTGGCTCCACACGTGTGGAAACGTGTTGGTCTGTCCACCACTTGGGTCCACTCAGTAATTTCTCAGTAGCTTTAGGGTGAATTGCTGTGATGTTTTCTGCAGATGGTCATGGTTCTCAGAGGATGAATCCTAACAATGATCCCCCGACTTCAGCCACCACAAAGGAGACAGCTTTTTAGTTTTAACTGAAAAGTCGTGACATTGATGTATGTGTTGCTTAAAGAGTGAGTCCAAAGTGAGCCCATGAACTTTGCTGGTGGTGGAAGATTTGTGGTTTTTGAGTGGATTGTCATAAAATATGGTACAAACGTTTATGTCCTCATAAGAATGAATTTTTCAACTAGTGCCATGAGTCTAAATTTCTCTCAACTTACTTTGGTTTATGACCAAATACATGAAAAACAAATGACATTCCCATCATCCTCAGCTGTACTTTACTCACTAAAGCAAATAAATAAATAAATAAATAAGGCTGGGTACATGATAAACATTATGATGCACCTGTTATTCATTGGCAAAGTCACTGGGAGCATGTTAGTATGCTAACAAGGTCATTTCATCTGGCAGACATTATGTATACCTGGGTTAGTTTGTCTACGCTGAAGGACAGGCCCCTGTTTTAATAGCTGTGAACATATATTGAAAAAGAAATTGTATCACTTGACCTTTTTGCTTCCAAGAATTAGAACAAAATTATTAGATGATGTTACATCTAAAATTTATGAATAAAAAGATGATATTTCCATAACTCCAAAGCACAGCAACTGACAGAAATTATCCAATTTCTGAAGGACAGATTAAGAGCCCACAGCCTCAGACAGGGATTAAGGTGCCACAATTCACTGAACACTCTGAATATTGATTTGTTTTGCCACTTGGTTTGGTTTGCTAATGATGTTGATTTTAGTTACATGCTTGTTTAGCTCAAGTGTAAAGTGTTATCCGCAGCCTCTTAATTAAATCAAACGCATGGCGCCCACGTGGTGCGCTCTCGTCTAACTCTCCCCCCTGGAAGACAGCAAAGGGCAAACTGTCACCCTGGGTGAGGAAATCAGGTGTATTAACAAGTCAATGAGAAATTCATGTGTATATGATTTCACAGTGAGCACATCTGACCTTTGTTAATGATGCCACTCAAATCTGCAGGTGGTGTTTCTCAAATGAACTCTCAGGGGAGCGCTTGCTGCTTGCTGCTTGCTGCTTGCTGCTTGCTGCTGCTGCGCTAAAGTGGTTCCCTCCTTCTTACTGGTAGCAAAGGAAGGAAGAACACACACCCAGTCAGCGGAAAAAGTGAAAATAAAAGGAAACAGTCGTTCAAATCACTTTACATCAACACTCAGCGGGTGCTCCTCTTGTTTTTTGTTAAGTCGATTTTTCGGGGTTCCGTCAAAACGAATCTGATGTCTCACACCAAATTTCTGTGTGCGTTGTTTGTATATGCAAACATGTTTTGTGAGCACTCATCTGTGCAAACGTTTTATTCTCTGTCACCAGCTAGCAGAGACAGTTGAAGGGGTGGGGAGTACTTACCCGTTCGTAGACTGACTTCTCCTTTAGCTAGTGGGGCAAGAAGAGAAAACAGACAGAGAACACCAGGCTTTTACATTCACTGTTTCTTAGATCCTCTCATGAGCTGCTGCTGCCTCTGCTGCTGCGATGGATCACTCTTGGGATTCGTTTTTTTCCTGTCTGTAAATGACCCTTATATTGTGTCTATTCTACCTGGAGGACTGTTGGTTTTTGAGGGAGAGCGCTGTTTTAAGGCGGTGAGAAAAGTCCTCGAAAAGCAATTCATCCTCTCCCATCCACCGCCACCTTCTCAGTGCTCATGCTACCACATTTTCTCGACCATCTCCACTTCTCATGTCTTGAAGCCCTCTTACTCCATCTTCATTTTCTTCTGTGCTTTCATCACCAGCTGACTCACCCTCACCACCACCACCCACCCTCTCCCTACCTTCTGTATTGCTCTCCTTCTCTGCGCTGCATCCCACACTTATCACATGTAGTGTCGTAAGAATCAAATGTGAAGGCCGGCCGTGCTCTAGCTGCTTAAATCTCCCCATAATGGAGCCCAAGGGTATCTGAAATTGAGCGTGAAGACTGCATCAAGGTCATTTACTCCACCCCACAGGATAGTGATGGATGTCTTGTCTGATTGCTTGATTTGGCTGCCTGACTTGAAGATGGGGAGAATATCCCATTGTATTTTCTGAGTAAGGGGAGTGTGTTGCTTTTTCATAGATGGCCAGAAAGTCACTTCCAGCAGGAGAGAAAAGATGGAGGAGGGAGGGAAGGAGGTGTAGGCCCAACAGGAGGGGGAGATACTGTATAACAGGCGCTGGAGCCTGGGGAGAGAGGCATTCTGAGTCCAGATTCTTGAGTAAACGTTTGAAGGGATTAAAATAAAACATATTGATTGCTGGATGGATGGCGCGCCATCTGTCAATATGCTAATCTACCAAATTGACTGCACCTCTCGGAGCATTGTGCAGCTCCAAACAGCTGGATTCAGTCATAGAAAACCATAAACGCCAGTCGTAGTCAGCTGAAACGTCTCCCAAGTGCTTGTGATTTATAATCCCATGGACTTTGTGTGTGCGCGCACTTGTGGGAATTACTATGAACTGTGGTTGGACATATAGGAGGATCCCATGCAATTGTGTTGTAGAGGTAAAAAGGCTCATGCGCTCAGAAGAGCGTGATGTAAAAAGCGGACTAAGCTGTTTGTCTTTGCCATTTCTCTTGCTCCATCTACTCTTTAAAAAGCAGCGTTGAGCAGTGGAAATTGGCGACCCACGACGACCCCTTTATCCAATCTCATTTGTCACGTCTCTTTATGCATGACTAGTATGAAGATTAAATTCATTATCTCATTGGATCCACTGTAATAAACTATGTAATTAAGTTTAGTGTCACAACGAATCAAGAGCCTGAACTCTCTGTGTAGTGATATTTGTGTCTTCACTCTGAACACTGAATGGGGCATTTTGGTAAGAGAAAAAGGTTTTGTTGCAAGCACAGAATGTTTTTTTATTGCTGTTTTATTATCAACTAAAGAATAACTTAAATCAAGCAGAGAAAAGGTGTATTTGACGGCACAAAACAAACGTAACTATTAACAATATGACTCGTCTTCCTAAAGCCATTCAATAGGAGACAATAATTTATAATAAATCTCTTGAGTCCAGAATTTATAATTTTTTGACCTTAATATTTACTTTTAACACTTCCTCATACTAATTTATACATACATAACTTCTGCATGAGAGAACATAGTGGTTTTCTGTGAATGAGACCCAAACGTATTTTCACAAACCTCAACCTCAACAAAAAAACGATACACCACTTGCATTTATTCTGCATGACTCTACAGCAGCGCTACAGCAAGAGTCATTTATGGGTCCTGCAAACTGAGGTGTTGAGCAGTCAGATTTGTAATCAACAGGCAGGTACCTGACAAGTGAGGCATGATTGTCTTCGTCTTTTTTCGGTGTTACGCTTGAGAGTTAACAAACCGTGAGATTGGGCCGTGCCTCTACGCTGCACATTCTCAGCTTGCAGGCCTTTTGTTCTGCAGCCTTTTGTGTAGCCTGCCCCGGATTCATTGAAACTCTCTGCTGCTGAGAGAGGAGCTGAAGGAGCTGCTTTTTGTCACACACCCTCATTCTCTGCTCAACACACACACACACACACACTCGCACACACACACACGGGCATGCACAAAGGCTGAAGCTCTGCCAGCATTTCGTGGGATAATCTACCTTCCTGAAGGTTTGCTAAAGCACCCCTCCCTCCCTCCCTCCTTTCCCCCCTCCCTTCTTTCCCCCCTCCCTTCCCACCACAACCCCACTTCTTCTTTTCCCTCCCTCCTCCTCTCGCCTCCTCCTCCTCCTTATCGGCCCCAGTGTAAGCAGCATGTGGTTTCCTGCCAACTTCTGGGAGCCATGAGCAGCCTCTCCAAACAGGAACACGCATGAAGACATTCCACCATCGAAGGAAACAGTGTCCTCAACCGCCCTCCCCCTCTTTTCCAATCCCCCCTAGACACTTCCACACATCCCACTCAGCTCCACCGGGGCTTGACCACTGGACAATCAGCACACATAAACACACACAAACATGCACAGACACATGCGAGTGGGCACAGACTGCAGCCATTCAGCACATCCATGGACTTGGAAATGAAGATAGCTGTGAGGCTGTGAGTGTGCATGTGAGGAAAACAGAGACAAACAGAAAGAGTGGGAGAACGAGTGTGTGAATAACTATGTATAAGAGGGAGACAAAGAGTGTGTATGCATAGGCATTTATGAGAGAGAGAGAAAGAGAGAGAGAGAGAGCGACAGTCCATGAAAAAGACTGATAAAAAAAATCTATCATCAGCTTATTCCACATCATTTATCATCATGTGCCGTCACATTAAAATTTTGGTTTTGGAGTGGGAGAAACTTCTCTTTAAAGTATGCTTATCCATCACACTTGTCCATGAGTTGTTGGAGAGGTTCTTGTACTGAGCTTTTTTTTATTATTATTGGAAATCCACAAAAGCTTTTGTTGAAACGCAAACATCACTGTGAAGAGTACCGAGAGAGCAGTTGGAGGGCTGTTATGTGCATGTTAGAAGAGTAAATTTGTTTAACATTGCAGCAGGGCTGTTTGAAACCAGACGGCGGGTCTGGGTAAAAGCAATAAATCTACAAAAAAGAGAGCCAGAGCGTCTCTGTTAATTTTGATAAATGTGGTGAGATACACAACAATGCGCAGGCTTCATCTGCAGGTTGGACGGTCGAGCACATCTAATCGCGGTGGAACCAGGACAGACGCAACAGCAATCTGGGTGTCATCACGGCAAAGACTGAAAGATGACTCCTCTTCTTAATGACAAAGGCAGCATCACTGTCAGGACAAAATGAACCCCGGAATTAGAAGGCATAGTAGGAAAAACACCGTAGGAGACATAAAAGTCAAACAAAAATTGGAATTCAGACAGACAAAAGATGGCTTTAAATCATTTAAGATCTTATTTATAAGCTCGGTGTCTTCTCTCTTGGCATGCGGGGCGTAACGATTGGGGAATGTTATTGAGGAATTCTGTGAGAGACGATTAATCATACGTCACTTTTCTCCTCCGTGCTTAAGGATCAGTGCCAGAGAGGGAGCAGGAGAGAGGATGTGCCTGTCTGCTGCCTTTTTAGCAGCCAGCTCTCCCACTTCTGTCCTGCTCTCTCTATCTTATCTCCTCTCCTCAGTTTCTGGATGTTTTCGAGGAACAAATAAACGAAGCAAAATGGCCTCGATAGAGATTTTGAGAAACTGATTTCTAGCCTCCATTCCTGTGAGGTTGTCCTCCCAGGCAGATACGTGGCATGGCATCTTTTTGTGTGCCCACATCAATGATTCAGTGGCATATTGAAATTACAGAGTGGGTTTTTCTGCTAAAATTGCAGAGGAGTTTCGAAATTCAGGTCAAATTTTGCAAACTGAAGTACTTGAGACTAGAAGACTTGTGTTTGAAATCTTGAACAAATTTATTTTTCAGAGAGTTTAATTGCCACATACTCAAATTTCTCTTCTTTTACTGCTTAAGCCTCAGATACGATCTTTTTGGGAATTTGGAATTTTTAGAATTGTTGCTTTCTGTAGGATGTGCACAAGCAAACCATAGTATGTTTAAGGCAGTAAATGCACTTCAGCCAAAGTGCTTGTTGTACGGTCGAACTGTTTCAGAGGACTGGTTAGTAAGAACGGTTTGGATTTCTTTTTCTCTTCATTTTTAACACAATTCATTCAGTCACATGCATATGCTCAAATGAGTGCATCACCTTGAATGTGTCTGAGGAAAGATTGTCCCAAAGCATGTGATGTTTTCCCCATTTAAACAAATATTCCATCTCTCTTATCTCTGTGACGGCTGACCTTTGACGCCAACTTTTCTCAACAGGTTGGAAGACATATTGCAAAAACTAGTTTATAAAGAGTTAGGGAAAAACTGTTTGTGGCAAGTAAACTATGGTTAAGAAATGGTTAGGATTAGGCAACTAGACGAGTTTGCTGACTTTAAGGAAAGATCTTGGTTATGTTAATTAAGGGCAAATGATAACTGGAAGTCTTGATGGGGTGCAAACTCCTTGGTATTAAAGCCTTACTCAGTACTTCACACCTTCACACCCATGAGGTGCCAGTACGCTTCATCAGAACTGCTTGTTGCATGGCTGAGTAGCTTCTGAAGCGTCTTCCCCCACACCTTTCTGACTTCAGATTAGTGGAGTTTTTGTGCACCCATTTTTGCAACTTTCAGGAACCAGCAATCCAACATTAACACACATCTCAAGCTGCAATTGGCCAGACATGCAAAGGTAAGAAAGAAGCAAGTGTGAACTTTTATCTCAAGCTCTTTTATTTCTTCTTAGAGGCTGTCAATTTCCATGTCAACTTGGTGCAACGCAATAAATTTCTTCCAGGACTGCCTGCCTGAAAATGTGTGTCATTATACATTAAACAGTGTTTTAACTCCCCACTGATGGCTGGCTTTTTTCACCCCACCAGTGTGACTGTTTGGAACAACGATACATTTTTAGACGACAAGTCACACAAATTGCTTCTTTCCAAGCATCAGAAGATGTGGAATTGTACAATATGGACATAATTCCTAGGATACTGTCCTGCATATGTTCTGCCACACTGTGATGATGATGTTTGATGGGCATATTGGCTGCTGCAGAGACTGCTGATTTCTCCAAACACTAGACATTACTCAGCTGTTACACATTCATGCCTTGAAGCAGTACAACCTAAATCTTGTACTGTCAGACACTGAGCAGCCCTCTGGAGTTACTGAAATTCAAGTCTGCTACATGCTTCAAACAAAGTGCTGTTTGAGACAATGGATGCAGTCAGATTTAGTCTGAGTAGTTTTGTACTGCAGGTAAACCAACAATCTGAAAGTGGCTCTCACTTTCTGTGAGTGCGGTGGAATGAAATTTGGCAGATTTGCACAAACATGATTAGCATGACTGTCATCCTCCTTTGGATCATATGTATCTTACACCTGATTCTTTTTTTTTCACCAACTTGGCGTCATGCGGTTGAAGCTCAGCTAAATAATGAGTGAGGCCCTAACTGTCTGTCTTGTGAAATCATCCACGAGTAACGTAAGCGCCTTGCTCAAGGGTGTAGCTGACGAGGGAGTGGAGAATCTGCTTCACAAGTGCACCTCTCCCACCTTTTGTTCGGCTGCTCTCGGCAAGTGTTTGTTCTGCTTTATCAGTGCATTACCAGTCTACAAAGATGCTGTGGCCTTTCTCGAAAAAACAAAAAACATATGTAGCTGCATCCTATCAATGAATACAGATGAGCTTCACTCACTGCGCTTCCTGCTAGTGCTGTATGACTTGCAAGTTAAGTCAAAAATAACGCAGATTTCCCAGGAACTCATTACAAAACCAGCGAGGCAGGGCTTAATGTTGTTTTGACTGAACTGTAGTTATCAGTAGGCCACCGTGATGAAGCTCAATTAGAGCAGCATGCGATGAGCTAAGCAGAGGTAATCACTGGGCAGAGGGCAGCCTTATGTGGAGGCACGGATACTCACTCTGAACAGAAAAAAGGCGAGGGATTCACAATAGGACCTGGAGCCGTGGAGAGCAGCTAATGAGCCTACATGATTCGCTCCTGGTCTCCCCCACCGAGAGCCTTGTCCTGGACAGAGCGGAGGCGCGCAAGAGGTGCACTGCTTGATCTAGCACATTCCATGACGCAGCCTGTGAAGAAGCGATTAAAAGTTTCTCTGGCAAATGCCGGATGACTGAAGGTCTTCTTTGTCTTATTAGAGCCCTGAATGTTTATTTCAGTAAGCAGAGGAGGACAATGTGTCTTCCTCACTAAACCTGATGTTCCGGAAAACTCTTGAGTAAATAAATGGCTGAGGTCTAACGGGTAATGTTTTAAACCATTCACAATGAAAGACAGTATATATTCTGCAAAGACGCACCTAATCCTCCCTGCATTACTTTTCTGACAACTTTATACAGGACAAAATTAAAACTGCATGTGTATTTATTGTGTGTGAAAGTTAAACTGTGAGATGCATTGCTTAAAGGATCTGCAAGGTCACAATAAAAAGAGTATGTGTTGAGATCACAGCTTCTGTGTTTTCTGAGGGGTCTCCTCCAGGTACTCTGGCTTCCTCTCACACTCCTGGTTAACTTGAAACTCTAAATTTCTGATATATGTGAAACTGAGTGCAGTGTCCATCTGGCCATGTTTAAACTGAGTAATCGACTGAGGGACTGTCCAACGATTGTTCCTGTCTTTTATCCAGTGTGTGTTGAAAGAGGCTCAACAAAGCAAAGTACGGTGCATCCTGTGATGCTGGTGTACAAATGTAAATCCTGGGTTTTGCAGTCAAACAGCTGGTGCATCATGGATACATCTGTACAACTATTTTTAACCATTAAAGACCATAAAAGAGCATGAATGCTGCCTGTGGTTACCAGCAGATTGTTCTCATCAGCACTCCACATTTTCAAAAATCTAGCGCTGCCTCCTTCCTTTTATGATAAGAGATTTGACAAACCTGTAATAACGTGTTTCTCTTTCTTTTACTTTCTTGCGATACCTCATTCTAATTGCTTTTGCTGTTTGTGTATCGCTTCTTTTCGCTCGTTGCTTCTCCCGTCGCGCAAAGCTCTTGTTATTAATGCTTTCTAAAAGTTCTACACGTGTCTCACGTCTTAGTGCAGGCATTCTGAATGATATCGACGTTTCAACCTTGTAATCTTTATGCGTGTGCGTGGGTTGAGGTGAGGTCTGCCAAATTTCTCTAGTAGTTATTAAAATAGCTTCTAAATATCTATCCAGACTTTTAAACCGACTCGCGCCCTGATTGGCTGGGACGCGGTCACGTGGCGTAGTGCAGTCAGTCGCTGTGCCGTGCCTCGAGCCAGCGCTGAGTGGAGCCTGTCTGCCAACAGCTTCAGCAGCGGCTCTTTCTGGAACCCACTACACTCACTGACAATTAAAGGAGGCCCCTTTTTCTTCTTATTTCCGAGGATTATTCTTCACCATGGGCGACAAAAAGAGCCCTACCAGGTAATGCGACCGCCAGCTGTCGATTTCTAATTGTTTTGTGCGTTTTGGGCTCGATATTTGGATGCGTCTTCCTCACGCAGGGATCGTTTCTCCCTTTTTCAGTTGGTATGCCACAGCTAGCTAGAATAGTGCAGTCACTATGGCGGCTTCTCGCTCCCTATAACCCAGTCACTTAAACAGACAAAGGGAAATTTTTCAGAGGATACGCCTGGCATTCTCTGAAACGCTCTTCCGCCTCGATGAAGCCTTTTGGAGAGTCAATGTCGAAATGGACATTGTTTGATATTGGTTTTGTTAGCCGATATGCTAAGCTTCGATGCCGAAAATTTTTAGCAATGCTTGCCTGCCTGCTAGCCTAACGTTAGCTGTCGATACAATCGGACGGTGTGCAGCTTCGCCACTGTGGGGATTTTATTAATCAAGAAGCTCTACTTGCCGGGACTCGAACCTAGTATTAATGACAACACCACCAGGATTTGTGTTGTACTGAGGGGCTTGTGTATTACACCGCGTTTTGTGTTTGTCACAGTCCCCTTTTTGTTAAATTCGTGAATTGTGTTGGTGGTATTTCAAAAACTAACTTGACCTTAACATTTTGTCTAATTTGTAAGGCCAAAAAGACAAGCCAAACAGACCGCTGATGACGGCTACTGGGACTGTAGCGTCTGCACCTTCAGGAACACCGCCGAGGCTTTCAAATGCAGCATCTGCGATGTGAGGAAGGGCACATCCACAAGGTAACGTAGCGCTCCCTCTCTCTCTTCCTCTCCCTCTCGTCTGAGCGTCTCGTTTTTCCACTGCTTGGCTGGCTGCAGCAGCATTGCATCGCAATTTATGGGAATGACAACTTTGATCGACAGCCTATTTGTCTGTGGGCGATCGGGGACTTGTTGATGGGCAATCGTGCGAACATCCCCCGACGTTGTCTGGATTGTTCATAGTTTCTCATTTTGTGCCACTAATGTTGCATTGCTTTTATGCATTCATCTAGGTAGGCTGGCTGCTTCACTAGCCAGAGGGGGGGATGGGGAAGAGGGACCGTACTTGATGATGGCTGTACAGCTACAGTGCATCAACCGAGCAGCAGCGCAAAGGGCTGCTTTAGTCATGGAGCGAAACAAGTGTGTGCATTTCACCTACCTGTAGGATTGCGGAGGTGCTTTAATCGTATGACAAGTCAGTTATTGTGCATGAAGTGGATGTGCTCTGAGAAGATGGTTGTATTTCTCAGATTTCAAGATTAGAGATTTATCTGTCTCTTAATAAATGTTTATCTATTACATACTTCTTTGTCCATCAGACTTTCCCCCTCGCGCCATGGAGTTTAAGACAATGCCAGTTCATGCTTAGCCTGGTGTGACAGAGGACATTCACCAGTTATTTTCCCAGTTTTCCAAAAATCCGGATTCTTTTGTTTTTTAAATATCAGTCCACACATTTGTTTATGATTAATCATTTTCAATTCTCAATCAGCCACAGACTTTCTTTGTTCCCAAAGCTGTTTACCAGTGAATTTACTTTTGTTTGTTCTCAGAGAAATTCTCCAGATTAATCATATTAGCATTTGTAATAACAGGCTTGTATGTCCCAGGCATTTCCCCTGAGCTCACCTCAGAACTCATTTTTTGTGAAGTCAGCAGAAGTCAGTGTCTTATGGGAAACTGAGATCAAATCATCATGTAGCTTGAGCATCTTGACGGGATTCCCTTTTGGGCTTGTGTATAGTGACGCCTCCTTGTTCCGTTCTGAGGAATGTCTTTGATGAGAAGTTGCGTGTGCCATGGTGTGAGTTTGTTTACTCGTATCATCAGTTGATGAGACGGAGAGATAGATGAGTCATTTGTGGGTTTGTTGACAAGTCCCCTGCACTCTGACCTTTCCAGCTGTGGTTGTACAATGAGTGGCTCGGTTGACACCCCTGGCGCACCACAAACGGGGAGGGGGGGGGAACACACTGACGCTGGTTTACTGAGAATCCAAAAGATTGAGCTCAGTCTTAATTGTCTGGCTCCCCTCCCCCTGTGAGCTTTTCCTAGCAGTGTGCAGCTTAAGACCACAGCCGATGATGCAGACTGAGCCTGCTGTGTGAAAGCAGGAAGCAGAGACAAGCGTGTTGTAGCCATCCTGCCACTGTGCTTTGGCAACAGCCCAGTTGCCTCTATTTGGTAAATGGGAGCAAATGACATCACAGGAGTGGCTGTCACACATTCCTGTTTGATCTGAATAGCTAACCTTTGATTAATGCAGTTGTATAGTTGTGGTGCTGCCTCTTATTCTAATGAGTACTAATTAGCTGTCTTTTCTTCGCCGTTTGATGTATTTCAGCAAAGCACGGGACTAAGCAACATGCTCTTAGCCAGATGATTCACACTTAAGGCTATGTGTGGATTTTTGTCTTGCTGCTTTTATTCCACATCTCTACTTTTATTGTGCTTTTATTCATAAGGACACTAATTAGAGTTCCTCATTGCTAGGAGAAGTCAAAACACTTCTTTTCTTAACGTTGACCTTTGATTTGCATCTTCAGTTTGTGTTTAGTACAAGTAAGCAAACTTAGGTGTTTGTACAGGTAGTGTGATATAATTGTATTGGTGTTCTGTGTGTTTGAAATGGCTTGCTTTGGGTGTTTTGAATGTCTGGAAGCTGCCTCTTTCAACGCACTTCTTCCACTCAGTCCCCAAATATAGATGGCTTTTCCTGTGTCCTGAGACGAAGGTCATTCGGCATTGATTGCATTTGAACATAGCAAGGAGAAGGTGGATGCAGGTGAAGTATTGGGCAGCTTCACAGCCAATCACACATGCCTCCATCCGTTCTTGAAAAGGTGTTGATACAGCAAGTAGCAGTCAGCAGACATTAGTGCTGTGATGTGGTTGCTTGCTGCAGTTTGAGGGTCTGCCTACCTGTCCTAAGTGAAATTCATTCATGTGCATCCATTAAGGGTGCTTCCATCAAGATTTTTTGTCTCTTTACTTTATAGTTATTAGTTATTAGTGGCATATTAAAAACACCATTAAACAGATGAGGATAATCAGTCAATTTAATTTTGCTTTGTGTCCTGAAGCCATCATCTTTGACAGAAGTTTAGTAAAATGTACACTAATGTAAAGTGTATGTAACTCCAAACTCCAAGTAATTTACCTCCAACCAGCACTCACCTGAAATACTTATTTAAGTATTTAGTTTATTTATTGTGAAATTATTGTGTTCTCACATTAACCTGCAGTTCAACTGATCGATGCTTTATGTTCCTGTGAACAGAAACCCTCCGTCCTGATGTGTGTTAAGCTCCACTGTAAGCTGTTGGCTCTGTTAGTTCCCTGAGCCAAACACACTGCTGGACTCTTCTGCTCAATGGCTGCTAACACTTACCAGGTCTGCTCTTGCTGATTCCTATACAGATTTGCTGTACCCTTGCTTTAACCAATGCATGTGAACGAGGGGGATAGATGGACCAGTACTGCAGGAACACTTTGTAGCCCTTGCTTTGAGTACCGATTCAGCTCTTGTAACTAGATGTGTATTGTGTGTTCTCGTAATATATAACAGCATGAGAAGACAAACTTCGTGGTCAGTGCTTGGTTGAGTTTGTAATTTGATCTTCTCATGGCAGGACACTGTTTGAGTCCTGCATTATGCTATGTTATTTTAGCGGCTGATAAAGAAAGTGTCTCACATGTTTATGTGATTGGTTCTTCTGATCAGACTTTACGGAGACTAACAATCAAACTATTCCAAACAAATATTGACAGATAATGACCCCAGATGCCAACTATTTCTACAGGTGTTAACGGAGAGTTCCTTCTTAACGTTAACAGGTGATTGACAGATAGTGGCTCACACTACAGCTAGGCTTGAACTGCACTTTGTCCTCTGCCAGCGGTCGGTATGCCAGATAACTGTGGGCCATGTAGCCCTGAGTTGTGCAGATGGAGGCAAGAATGTGCGTTAACAAGAGCAAAAACTCTGGCGGTGGTATCAGCATGCAGGGAGAGGCCCGTTCCCCCCCATCCGTGCATAGCTTAAAGAACATGTTCACCCAGACCAACTCAGTGATGAAACATGATACTCAAGAAGGCTAAACCTAGCCTCTGCCACTCTGACTCTTAAACAAGAAAGCGCCCTGCATTTTGCACCTGACCTCGCCACTAATCTACAAGTCCAAGTAGCCCCAGCGTTCAGCCTCTGCATTATTGGCTGCTTCTTTGGTAATTGAAGAAGGGCTTGGATTAGCATTCCCTGTGAGGTTCTAGCTATTATATTTAAATTTTTCTGCCATCCAAATTTGATCGTTGTGCGAACGTGACACTCTGTTGCTGTACATCACTTTGCTTTGTGTTGGTGTTTGGTATGCACCTCTGTCAGCCCCAGGGGCCAGGGAGAAACCATTAGGAGCCCTCTAAAGTTGATTGATGGTGGGGATCACAGGAAGTCTTGAGGTACCTCAGTCTTTGACTGCTGTCCTGTTATCTCTGCACCGTTGCTCTGTTGTCAACCATTTCAAGTAGCTTCCGTCTGTGCTTCATATAAAACAGAACAAATGGGTGTTGCTCACATGCTCGCAAATTGCAGTCGTCTGACGAGATTAAATAAACTAACTTACGTGGTCCCCAATCATGAAGCTCAGGCTCCTGAAAGGACACAGAACCTCAACTGATAGCTGATGTACTATTTGGCCTGCTTCTCACGTACTATGTGTTTATCTGTTACCATGCTGATGATGTGTGATTTGTGCATGTCTCAGTAGATATTTCCATATGTTAATGTACATCAGTAAAAGTTTTTGTGTTTTGTGGCTTTGTTCTTGGACCATATGGATAACACACAAATCCACAGATTGTGGAAGTTGGAACCAAGCAAAATTTGATAAAATTTAAATATCCACCCTTAGAGCCATGAGTTAGTATTGGGCTCAAAACGTTGAGATGCATTTCTCTGTTTAAGTGTTAAGGCTGCACAATTATTGGAAAATGATTTAAGTCTATGTTTGTGTGTCTGGGTATGTGTGTCTCTATTTCTTTTACGGTGAAGGAACACAGCCATTATAATCCTTGGATTCTACCTGTCGCATTAAGGAAAATTTTCTAGGATAATGGAATTACATAAGAGGGGCATGCTAGCCCTCAGTTTATATCTGCACATCGTCGCCCCCAATCTGCGCCCCCCCCCCCCCCCCCAGCAGCCCCCACTCAGAGGAAACTGCTTTTGCTTATCCAACATTATCAGCATCTGCACTAAAACCTTAAACACGAGCGGGTAGCCCTAATCTTTACATGTTAATTGCCGGATTTAAAAGTTCCTAATTACTTCATGGGATTTGGCAGAGTGTGAGTGATTAAATACAGTAGCCAATTTGGCAATCTGACAAAACAGAAAAATGTTGAGCGAGCTGCTGAGTCTAGGCTCCTCCCACTCGGCAAAAAGATGAGGCAAGCGAATGAACATGACAGTGAGGGGAAAATACATAAAAAGGCATTTGAGGACAAGGAGAGAGGGAATGAGAGAGTTAACTGAGGAGTAAGGAGAAGAGGAGGGCAAGAGAGGACAAGGGGAAAAACAGCAGAGATGGGACAGTGACGAGTGTTGCGTCTGGACATTTGTGCGTGCGTTGAAGGAAGAGGGGGGCACGGATGGCTGAAAGGGGGGATGTGCTCACTCAACCAAGAGTCTCCAGGGGTTAAAGCAGAGTGGAGCACATCATTATCTAGGGAGGAAGAGAGCTAGACTGGACATGCTCTTCTGTTTCTACCAGCACCACCATTCATGCATGGGGAATGAACAAGTCATTTGACATGTCATTCACTACAGATGAGATCAAGAGTGAAACCAGAATTGACCGTTTTCACTAGGTAAAGTAAATTAAAGCAGTATTTAGTCAAGTAATTCTCAGAGTCAAGGGTTTTGATTTCTGTCGTGCTGTGGATAGTCTGAGTATTATTGAGCAGCTCTAGACTGAAAACAAGTCAAGTATGGTAAATCTGAGTCATTGTAGTAGTAGGCAGTAGAGGCTTTGTGTCAGACCCCCTTCAAGTTAAGAAACCTGACAGTTTCTTAACTTGATGTCTTGAGTATTTGCTTGATGTAGATCTCCTTGTGTAGAACAGTGATAGATTTTCAATGTACTGAGTCCTCAGGACCCACTGTAATGTTGGTGGGTCCCACTGAAATTGAGTTGGTCCCCAATAAAATTTGCATCTTTGGCAAATTGTAATCATTCAACTCATTTGTGATGCTTTTAGGGCTGATGATATATAAGTAGCTCTGCTTCTGACACCATGTGATGATTTTTTTTCAGTAAGCAGCATTTGGCAAAAGGCTAAATAAGCCAACTCTCTGGGGCCTTGTTGCAGCATAAGCAGCATGTCGCAGTGATTGAGACAATGAATATGGGAATTGTTCTGCACAAGATGAATATGCAGAGGATAGAAAATGGTGAATGGCAGATTTTTTTATTTGTTTTTTGACCACAAGGTTTCTTTTGTTTGTTTCTACATTTTCAGCATGGATTTATTGTTCACAATGTAGCATTATCAGCAAAAATGAGATGCATTTCAATGTGTCAGAGACACGGGATGCTTACCTAACAACGTCACAAGTAGAAGACATGAGCATGTGAAGATCCAAAGTCCCTTTTGGCAGTGCTGGTGATTTGTTGAACAAATTTATACCATACTCTGTTTTTATGAAAGCAAATGGAAAAGAGGATTAGGGGATAGCAGCAAGATGGTGTGACCAGGTCTACTTGACAGATCACTCATGCCACACTAGAGGCAAATAGCAGGAAGAAGGGTGAAGAGAGGTGAAGAAGACCTACTTGAACCCAGTGGGGAATGGCTTGGGTGGTGGGGGGAAAGTGAAGAGAGAGCAGGGAAGAAGACAGAGAGAATGATGGAGAGGCAACAGAGGAGGAAAACAAATGAGTGATACTGAGCAATGTGACACAGTGCTGTTTATGGAAGGAGCTCATACGTGCTTAGTGCATTTTCAATGACTCGCTGTCAGTCTGCCCAATGCCAGGCATTTCATAGCCCAGAAGGTCAATTCATGGAAAGGAAATACTTGTCAGGGTAAAGATGAAGTCTCTTTTACACATGAGCAGACACAAACTCAGAGAGTTTCTCCTTTAGTTTCTCTGCCATAGACCACCTCTTCATGTTTGTGCCTGTCTCACTGAAACGCATAGGAACTCAGACTGTCTGACTCCTTTAGTCTGTCAGAAGAAAGCAGAAAAATACACCCGGCCATCAGCATGGTATTTAAGGTTTACAGCTATTCTAGAAAAGTAGAGATATCTTTTAGAGATTTCCATGAATTCCTTTGCTCTATCCTGTGTTGTCAGCGCTGCATTCTGTGAGAACTAAATGTCATGCCCAACTGTTGGGCGCTTTTGCTGTTTGACAAAAATGCGTGGGGAGTATATGCTGTCTGTGAGCTCGCTGTGCATACAAAGCACTTTTTTTGATGGAAACATTGTTGGTGTTCTACAGACCCTTCAAGGACAGTGAGGTGAGGGTGGCATGAAGGGGGAGAAGTGAAAGTAACATTAAGCTCTCAAGTTCAGACTGGAAGGGACTCGTGAAGGGATGAATGCTTAATGCCTCTGGTGGACAGTGGCAATGAATTGAGAAGTGCCACGGCCCCTGGCAGCTCTTCAGGTGATCCACTCATGTAACACACTCACTTACACACATTACTTTACTCATGGGTGGCTTGAGGTGATAACACTGCTTCAGTCAGTTAGGGCTCAGACTGGTCAAGAACTTCCTCACAGAGAGTGTAGTTCATGGCTCAGTGGAATTTGTATTTGACATTTTTCAATTTAAGACAAATAATTTGTTTATGCACACTCATGAAGGTGCATTTATTAAATATCGTGTTGTCTTATCTCAAGGTTTTCCCCAGACAGAGAGGTCTGCAACTCAGGATGAGCCCAAAGACACTCAAATTTAGGTTGGTTTTGGATTTATTTTTGCACACTGAGCCAACAAGTAATTTCTCAAGATAAAATTGAAATATTTCATCCTTCCACTGCTTAAATGTGAAGATTTGCTGCTTTTCTCTGCGTTTATTATAATAATATATTGAATATTTTGTAGTTTGGACTGTGAGTTGACAACATGTGAAGATGTCACCTTTGGATCTGGGAAGTTATGGTGGAGATTTTCAATTTTTTTTGTTCTTTTTTTCCTTTTCCATTTTATGACTAGTCAATTAATCAAGAAAACAATTGACAGATTAATTGATAATACCACTGGCAGAGATCTGACAAGAGTGATTCTACCATGGGAACTAAGCTTTAGTTTCTCTGCTGTATTTTCGGGGCAGGCTACATAGCAAAGAAGGGCTAAATTGATCATGGTTTGTGCAGCAGAACTAATGATCATGTTCTCGTATGATGTGAGAGCCACAGTTGGTGGTGGTATTGCACCTTTAAACTTGTGAAAGTGAAAACGAGGAGGAGAGTGACAGTGAAAATTTTTTGCTTGCATTGAAGTTCAAATGTGATGAAGAATAGTACAGTATGGGTTATTTTAAACCATCTCTCAACTGAAATTATAAATATAAAATATATATACTGCCAATAAAGCTGATTCTTCTTCTTCTTCTTAAAAATAGCTGTTGACTGAATTTTTGTCAGTTGACCCATTTAACCTCAAGTTACTACTAAATATTAGCAGTAAATCTACTGTAAAAAACAAATGCATAGGTAATAGTAGGACATTTTTACTCTCGTCTTAAGTCATCTAACATATGCTCACACCGATGCACTGCTTGACTGAAACATTTGTCAGTTGTCAGACCCATGAATTGGGTCATTGGGTCAGGCAGGGGCCATGTAGTGCTCTTCCCAGACATATTTCAAATCCTCCTGGAAAGATGAACATTCATTAATAGAACAAAAGAGAAAACAGATATAAACATTGACTAGTTAACAAATTCAAAGCGGTGCATGCAGGCAGATCTGGGCTCTGCTCCACCACCCTCCATACTGGTTGAGGGGAGGGACAGACATCACATGTTTCTACTTAATGATCAAGGCGTACAGCAAGCGTTGACATGGACGAGTGTGTGAGTAGACAATTGATTACATGGTTGCCAGCATGTCATAGAGAGGTTCTGTGATCAAACTAAAGCCCTGTGGCATGCTCACATGATGGATCTGAGAGATGTGCTCCAGGCGGAGGTTGTGTCTCTGTCCTATGCTTGGGGGGGGGGTCACCATGTCACCATCGAATGAATATGAATTGAGGATTCATATTTCTGAAGAATTTTGCACGAGTACAAGGCGCCCATGTTCATGCTGTGCGGATCTGGTTATTTACGACGTCTGAAGGAGAGAGTGGGTGATGTCAAATAGTCTGAGCTGTTCAGCGGGCTGCACGTGGTTGAAGAATACATTTGCTGTCTGAGGCCCTTTTCAGACGTGGCATTAAGATCCGTCCTGAGTGATCCGATCACAGCTGTGGACAGCTGGACGTACAGGTGTGAATGTACCCAAGACGTATTGAGGACACATTCGAGGTCCAGTCACTCAGAACACATTTGGAACTTGCAAACCTTACAAATACAGTGAACAGTAACCATATAAGCTACTTCTTTGTCACATGTGGCAAAATTCCCCAGCCTTCATTAAAAATTGTTCAGCTTTGTAAGTTGTCGATTTAGGGTAGAATATTGCAAGCTTCATTAAACGCTTTCTGTGACAAATTCTTAATTATTTGGTCCTTTTTGAAAATTACATGAATGTTATATTAAGTTAAAAAGTAAAAAAAGAAAAAAAAGTAAAACAAAATTGCCCTTTTGTCCCATCATTGTACATGTTTATTTGCATGTTTAGCAAGGAAGCAGTCACAAGTGGTCTTGTGAGATGCATGTGTAGACACCTTGTAATTTGGGGTGTGAGTTGACTCAGAGTTGTCCACATGTGATCGGCTCACCCAGGATGGATATTAATACCAGGTACGAACAGGCTCTTGGTCTGTCTCTCCACCTCACTCAGCTGTATGCCACAGCATTCACTCAGCCTGGCAGGAAATAATTGCTTGTCCTCCAAACAGCACTTCAAATAAAAGAGCTGTGTTAATGAGGGCTTTCCTGTGCCTCTCTCTCACTCTATCACACTCTCCATCGCTCACTCACTCTCTTCATTACTCTGCCTCACGATGAAGTGCTCGGTCTCATTGTTTTTGCTTTTTCTAGAAAGAGTTCCCTCTCAAACAGCAGGCTCAGCTTTTGCTCTTGGCTTGCGGTTTCGGCTGCTCCTGGCCAGCAAGAGCGCCAGCTGAGCAGAGGTGTGTCTGTCTCTGGGATGGTTCAGGCTGAGTGGAGCGGTCTAACTATGAGTGTCTGTCTGACTGAATTAGGAGCTTTTAAGCATGATGATAGTTATTTCAGGGCATCCCGTGGAGGGAGTCTCCCCACTCCTCCCTCCCCCAGACAGTGGAATTTAGGGGCAAGCATAGGAGGAGTTGTCAATCATGGCCTATTGTTGTGTGAAGGAGAGGTAATAAGCTGTGAGCCCTCACTGTGGGAGATGATTTGACAGCAGGCTTTACACACTTGACACACTCACACACACACAGATTCCCCAGGAATATATTGGCAGCAGTGGGAGGTTGGAGCAATTTCTGCAATTGGACCCTGGGGTTCACTCCTGGTCCTGCTCCCAGAATCTTTTCCAGTATGTCTTGTGAAATGTAGATGCATCTGATTTGTATGTTTGCAAAATATAATATGATGCTATGCTGAGTATATTTCAGTAGTGTTGTAGTTTTAATTAGTAAATTCTGTTCTCAACAATCAGTCTATTTAAGCAGTCTATTTAAATATGAAGCATATTTTTTAAGCAGAGGCAGACTTTTCGACTCTTCAGGACCACCACTGTTTAATAAATGCAAGGGACACACACACACACACACACACATAGTGTCGTGCAGAATCTTAAGCCATGTTACTGAGCCATAGAGCATTGCTGTGTGAATCCAGGATGGGTGGTCAGTAAATAAATAATGTGGCAAAGAGAGCGGTGGCTCCACCATGCCAACAGAAAATGATGGCTGACATACAACTGGCACCGAATCACTCTTTAACTACTGGGGGGGCTGCCACCACCACTGCTGCTGCTGCTGACACAAATCTCGGGCTTTGACCGGGGCTTGCACTCTGCAACAGGCAAAAGAGGTATGGAGCTTATCAGTCAATCAATCACTCATTCACCACCTCCTTGACTAACAGCTCTGACTGCCAAACAAAATGATTTCTGTTCCTGTTGGAAGCTGTCTGCATTCACAATCTGTTTACTCACGGCTGTGGGTGAAAGATTTATTCCTTCACAGGAGTTATATGTGGGTGAGCATGTCATCATCGCAGCTTTGCTCTCTGTTGTTTTCGCATGTAGCTCACGCTGCCTCCACAGACTTGAATTCTTTGTCACACTTTGCTCAGTGGCATGTTGACGATGATGATATCAGATCAGGAATGCAGTGGTGCTCAAAGGAACCCGCAAGATTGCCATGTGATGGGCCTGCATTGTGTCACCAGAATAGTGAGAGGACAGGGAAAACGTGGCTCAGAGTCGTACATGAGTCTGGAGGAATTTATGTTAATAACGTTTGTTTTTAAAGTTGCAGCCAACTCAGCAAGGGGTCCTGACATGCATTATTTGCACTTTAAATTCAGAAAATCAGTTATCGCTTATGCTGTATGGGCCTGCTTTGACAAATTGGTGTTGTGTCAGTACAGGCGAGGAGGTCCAGAGCTCTAAACTCAACATCATCACGTCCTAATTAATTATCAACTTAATCGCTTAAGCATTTAAAAGCATTGCAGAGCGTAGTTAGACTTAACCTAAGTACTATGAATAGGAGTTCTAATGCTGAACATGGGAAGTAATTGCTCTAGGTTGAAATGGAATTGGCATCAGGTTGATGAGAACAGGACAGGGTTAGCAATTATGAAGGTAGGATGGGATGGGAAGAAATCCTCTCTTCCATATCACTCTTTAACTTTTGTGCACTGGAGGTCCCCAGAGGAAAAAGCCCCAGGCTCTGAAGCACCAGTGCAGCTAATGGACACTGGATCAACGACCCAGGGCTCCTCAGCGTTCGCCACAGCTGGTGTATTGATTGGAGTGTTATGACATGATACTCTATTATGCTCCAATTGATTGCCTTCTGCCCCACCCCCACCCCATCAAGTAGTCTGTTTGTAATAGCATTACAGGCCTCATTATTTTTATTATTTGGATTATTATAAAAATTTCAGCACTCAAATTTAACCTTTTCTGAATATTGACTTTTTAGAGGTTTGTGTACATTTAATGTGAGAAATGTGAGAATCAGAATTTTGTTTTTGCACATGCGTAGACCAGAAACTAACATAACAGAGGAAGCAGATTGACTGGATGCCAAATGTTGCAGGTGAGTGTTGTGCTTCCATCCCCATATGAGTTGTAAGCTTGCTCACAGAGGGTGTTCAAGTGTTCAAGTTTGATACATAGCTAATGCCAGTCAAAAGCCACCTTCAGTGTTTTTTCTCTCTCACCGCACAGATGTTTCATCCAAAGCTTTCTGACGCACTGGCAGCATGTTTCTGCCTGAAAATAATTGTATATGGATATGGTTTGGGAAGACAAGAAGGATTGCTCATCTTAGCCAACACAGTTATATAAAAAAATCTTTATTAATTTCTTTTTAAATATTTGAATGACATTCCACCCCCAAAATTTGTTTCAGCAACCCCAGGGGAGACTAATTTAGTTTTATGGAGCAGTAGAGAAAAAAAAAGTTGCTAAATAATTGGACTGTTAAGAGTGCATGGCTACTAAACGATAAAGGGACTGGGGAAGCGGGGTATCAGTTACGAAAGATGTGAGAGGATGGAAGTGTAGAAACGAGAGTAACTGGACTGGCAGTGTAATACTGCCAAATTGAAACCCTGAGGCTAACCACTTAAGCAGCTGTCTGAAAACCACTCTCCACAGCCAGCCGCCGAAATCAGTGTCATCAGTCTGACACTCTGTTGAGCTTCTTCTGTGTTTGCCACATGCATTTGCTCTTAAACCCTTTTCCCTAGAGCCCATTCCCATGGCAAAGCTGAAAACCTCTATCTTCACTGTGAAGAGCTCTTTTTCCAGCATTAACACTTGTTTATCTGGCCTGATGCTTAGACTCACAGACCTCCTACAACTTTCAAGACTACATACTTGACAACAGGTCTCCTAAAGCAGTCTCATCATCAAGGGACCTCCCCACTCCTCAGGTATCACAAAAGCCCTTTCTGGCAAGACTAGAATTTGGTTTGGAAGAGTTGGGTATACACAGTTAGCTAGTATCACGTGTTGTGTTCCTGTTGAATGGCCTCCTGGGCAACCATCAAACTGTGCCAGGCCGTTTGTTTGCACGCTAAGCTCTTCGAGTGCATGTTTGTGTGTGTGAGTGTACTTGTGGTTTACTCCTCACCATGCTTGCCCAGTTCTGGCCTGTGATTATCCGTGTTGCTGGCTGCAGTTTGGTCTCGGCTGGGTCAGAGTCTCTGGAAGGCCGCAGCTTTCTGACCCTTTCTCCCGAGGCCCCCGCCCCCCGCCGCCGCTGCCAGCTGATGTCCATTATGCTGCAGGTGTGTGTTTTGGCTAAAGCAGTCTGACTTTGGGTCAGCATTTTGGCCCACAAGTTCAGGACCTGTTCATCTGCGCAGCTGATGGAGCAAGATGCTACTCTTGCTTCAAGCATGTTTGTTGAAGTTCAGTGATGCTGGACTACAGTGGAAAGTATGTTTTCAGAGAAGGATGGATGGTTTTATGTGGTTTTTATGTGAACCACTGCTGCTTTTAGGAAATCAGTGGGATTCTTGTAACGTTGCACTTGACATTTATTTTTGCTTGCTTTTGTTGGTTTCCTGAATGAGAATGATTAGACTAAAAGAGATGGTTATGGTTTTTGTTTATCTTTGAAAGTGAGTCAAAACAAGAGCAGAGTAGCCGGCTCTATGGTTGCTGGTGAGTCCAGCTGAATCTCAGCCTGTGACAAATGGGGCCATCCCTGCAGTAATCAGATTAGAGGACCTAAGTGACGTGCTGCAAATGTTCCACCTTGTGATCCTGTGCATTCATTTTATTACAGCCGTGAGCTAATGAGATTAGCCCTCAAAACAGAGCTGCTCCCCCAGGAAGTGGCTGCGCACACCTACCTTTGCAGCAGCTGGGGGGAGCAACCCCTTTCCCTCTCCGGCCTCTAGGTTCAGCCACCTCGCTTTGTCAGCCGTGGTGTTACTGTGCTGGTGCGTAGCCAGTCAGCTCGCAGCTCCGCTACGAGGCTAATCCATGTTTGCTCCTTGGATCTCCTCCACAGGAAACCCAGGATCAACTCCCAGCTGGTTGCCCAGCAAGTGGCTCAGCAGTACCCCATGCCTCCCCCACCTAAAAAGGAGAGGCGGGAGAGGAGTGAGCGCACAGACAAGGAGCGCCCAGACGGCGAAGGAGAGCGCGCCAATGGAGAGGGACGCCCAGAGGGTGAGCGTCCAGAGAGAGTGAGGCCAGAGGCAGACACTCCCGAGAAAGAAAAGAGTGACAAGGAACAGCCAATCAAAGACAAACCTGACACAGAGAAGGACATCAGCCCGGCCATCACAAAGAAGCCCAGCAGCAAAAAGACCAGGTCAGAGTACACGTCGAGGCTTTGCTCGTGTCTCTGGATGGTGTCTGTGCTGGTCCTATTCTCACAGTTGTGTGTCTGTTCTTCCCCAGACCCAAATCAGACAACCATCAGAGCTCACCCAGTGACAAACACAGCATACAATCTGGCAAATCGGCAACCAAGACCAACAAGAACTCTCACATTTCCAGGTGCGTATCACATTCTCATAGTCAGCGTCTCTTCGACAGAACACATGGTTTCACATCTATGACTACACAGCACTTCCTTTTAGAAACAAACAAAAAAAAACTCCTTTAGCAAAAGGCTTGTGGGAAACCTCAAATGATTCACAAATGATCTTTTACTCTAAACACCCACTCTCACTTATATATACACTTGTTCTGACTGTTCATGTGTCACCCAATGAATTGAGTAATTTAGTGTAACTGCCCCCACAGTGCTGACACCCCCCACCTCATTGTTGCTGAGGCACACGTGTTGTGTTTGCAGTTTCTGGTTATTCACTTTTGTTTTGTTTTGGTTTCCCCCCCCCCCCCTCTCATGTCTATTTCCCTCAGGCCCAAACTGAAGAACATTGACCGGAGCACCGCCCAGCAGTTGGCTATCACTGTAGGAAACGTGACAGTGATCATAACAGACTTTAAGGAGAAGACCCGCTCCTCTTCCACGTCCTCGTCCACCATCACATCCAGCGCGGGCTCCGAACAACAGCACCAGAGCTCCGGCTCCGAGAGCATGGACAAGGGCTCGTCGCGCGCCTCCACGCCTAAGGGGGATCTCTCTGTGGGGCACGACGAGTCGTTCTGAGGCCCTGTTCAATTTGCCCCATGCCCCCCCGTCCGCCATCCTCACCCTGCGCCGCTCCCCCTTTTCCCCATGTTTTCTGGACACAATGGATCCCATAAGGGGAGAGATTTCACCTTTCCCATCGCTGCCCTGCCTCCATTCCATGACCAACCCCGGATCCTGAGAGGAACAGTGCGGTGCGCCTGCTGGAGGAACAAACACTCTGCTGAGGAAACTTCCCTCGTGGTTACACCAGTGGCACAGGCGAGGCAAGCTGGGCTACAAGGCATATAATGGCCCCATCCCCAACCTCCCCTGCGGTAGCATCCAGACACTTGTATGTATTGTTTTATATTCGTATGTGGATGTGAGGCCAAGTCGACTTTTTTTTTTTGTTTTTGTAAAGAAGAATTCTCCGCTGGGCACAATAACCACCATCATTTCAATAACTTTAAACTATTATTACCCTTATTTATTACTTGTTGCACCTGTATACTTTGATGTTCTACTTTTTTATGTTGAAGCTTGGCTGTGTTAGCTCTGCCGATCGGTCATTCCTTCAGTGTTTTTATTACAGCTTGAAAATGATAGGACAAGACTCGAGTCACACACACACAGACAAACAGACACACACAAACACACACACACACACACACACACTGGTGCTAGATACACTGTGAAGCGGTTTTGCAGATCTGGGATTGCCCATTCACTCAATGTGACAAAGTGCTGATGAATCAAATTCTCATTCACTTTCCTCAACAACACTGTCTCACTCTGAACACTGTCGGGACCTCCGTCAGGTCCATCTACATGTTCTGTACAGGTTAACGTGCATCAGTCGGCCACCTGAGGTTCACACGCCTGACTTTTTCAACTAGATTGTCTATGATTTAGTATGCTATAGCAAATCTCTTATACAGCATCTTATATCCTTAACTGTACAGTGTAGGCTGTTGTGTAAAACACTAAAAGCTGTTGATATTTTTTGCATTCCGTTCTTCAATGTTGAGTTTTCTGGCCGAAGGTGGGGCTGCTCCTCGCAGCTCTCGAGCCAGAGTTTTTTCTGTTGTGACTGAAGGATGGTTCCGCACAGTTCCACTTGGTAAAACCATATCGAACTGTAAAATAGGCCTGTTGTGTCAAGCTGTTGTGAATCGATCTCATTTTTTCTTTTGTTGCGGTCCTGAAGACGACTTTGAATCTTCATTCTCTCTCCCTGAAAACAAGTGCAAACTCGTGAACAATTTTGCAAAGACTGACAATTCAATTGACTTTTCTTTTTTTTTTTTTTTTTTTAATTAATTTAAGACTCCTGTCAATGAAGGCAAAAAAATATTGCAGTAGTTAATAAAACACAATTGCTCTTTGAATTTTTAGAACAGCAAGGCTTATTTAAGGGTTTTAATTCACTTTCACCTTAGCTGAAACTAGATCAACATAATTTCCTTTTTAACTGTATGAAATTGTATAAAGAATAAATGTGTATATGATATCTTAGTTTTATTTATTGAAGGACCAAAGGAATTTCATAATGACATGATAAATAGACAGATAAATAACAATTTGAAATGCAATTATCTAATGTGTGAGATGAATAACAGTTTAAATAAAGACTAATATAATCCATGTAAATGGTGTTCTTATTGTCCACTTTTCTCTGTGTACGGCTAATCTGGGGCAGAGAACCGTCAGTAGTCGAAGAACTTTACCGGCTCTGCACCCGCTGGTGGATCTCGCCTCACTCTGCAGGCGATGAGAAGCAGGCTGGGTGCGGGTGGGTAGCTGAGAAGAGCTCTGGGTCTGCTGGGTCAAGGCCTTTGGCTTTAGTAAACCCCCCCCCCCCTCCTCCTTCACTCTGCTGGACTGCCACAGTACATTTAGCCCCCCCACACCCCCACCCCCCACCCCATCAGAGGCCCCCGACTCGCTCCCAGAGCAACTAAAACCAGGTTAGGTGAGGTTAACAAGTGAACTAAAAGCTTTGCAATTTCACACGTATAGGGATGATAATCATATGTGTGTCGTAAGCAATGTTTGAAACCCCAGAGATACGTGTTCATAAGTTTGTTTTTTTTCTGCTCTTAAACTATGGTTAAAATGTAATTATGTACTTTATTGCATACAAATATGGAATCAGTGTTCAAAGTGAGGAAAAGCAATGTGAATAGAAGTAAAAAAAAAGCAGGACTGTTGAGTCAGAGGGGGAAAAAATTCTTTGTCCAATTTTTACTGAGAATAAAAGCCTGTTTGTAATGCAATCTGTTAGAACTGGGCCTAAAAAGCCATTTTTTTTCACCTGCCTTATCTGCAACCACATTCACTTGACTGAGTACTCCGACAGAAAGGATTCATTGTTAAATTATTGACAAATGGCCATTTGCTGAGTATATGAATTATTGCTTGTATATAGAAATTTAAAAAGGTGCAAAAGCAAACACTATGACTAATGGCATTGGAGCTGAAGTCTTTTGTTTCCTGTTTCCTTTCCGCGCAAGCAGTTCTGTTCTTGTGTGCGACCAGTAACCTTAATTTACTGTGTAAAGATGGTTACATTTTTTAGCTTTGTTTGTCAGAGACCCAAATATAGAAGGCTTGTTTACTGACTGTATAACCTTAACCGTGAATTTCCAATTAAGTGTATTATACAAACTCATTTCTTCCTATAACAATGTCTTGTACAATGCTTTTAAAGTTATTGCTCGGTTTTAAAGAAAAAAGAAAAAAAAATGTTTTAGGGACAGTACAATAATCCATTCTTTGTTTAATTGAATTTTTAGTTTTTCTGTTTTTGTTCTGTTTTATTTTGTTTTTGTTTTGTTTGTTTTTTTAACTTATAGCTGATGTGTCATTGTTTCCCCTTGTGAAATGGTCACATTATGTTCCTGGTGTGGAAATGTACGCAGCATTTTCAGCGGATCACGGCTCCTTGTCTAGCTTATAATGTTAAAATAATACATGTTTCTGGCATGTGCACGACTTTGCGCTTATAGGCTAACCTGATCATTTTCCTCCGCTTCAAATAGAAATGTCTATTTATGAATTTTGCTTGTAGTTTTTCACAAATAAAATTGTTAAAGTTATCAATTTTCTGGCTGCTTTCTGGTGTCCTTTATTGATGTTATCCATCCATACACACACACGTGCAAGTTCAGTCTACTGTTGCTTAACACCATCAGATAACAGGAATTATGTTTGGAACTGAGACGGCAGAGTGTGTGTGTGTGTGTGTGTGTGTTCACAGTGGAGGAAGACGCCTGACATGAGGGAGCCCTCATATTGACAGCAGCTTTCAATCATGTCTCCCTCCAGAGGCCAGTTAGCAGCCCACTGATGCCCCTCTAAGAGCTCCAACCAATGACTGCCTTCCTCTGCTGACACTTCTGATGTATGCAGACCTGCAGGTCCGTAGTGGAGAACAGTTGATCCTCGTTTGGTTTTCTGATGAGCTATTGGCGCTGTTACGTTCATTAATACCCTTTGACTAAACATGCCTTTCCTGCTGGTTTTTTATCAGGGTTTTCATTCCAAAACTTTATGCATAGACTTTCCTTTTGAGTTTTTAAATAAATTATGTTTTCTTTTTTATGAATGCTAAATATTATAAACCAGAAGAGGTCTTCATTGGAATAATTTTTTCTTGACCTTTGCAGTATGCAAAACAGTAAGCACAAACTAAAATATCCTGAACATGAATTTTATTAAACTTTATCCCATTTAACTTGCCCAATTTTATGTACGCGCACTAATGAGAGCTCATTTTAGTCTTTTTTTTTGGTTGTTGTCATAACTTAGGCTGGTCTCACAACTGGGGATGGACACACAGCGGCGGGAATAAAAGCTTTTTCCTACAGTGTTACATTACCGTTATACATGAGCATTTTCAGTACTTCTGCTGTGACAATTTGCTGACAAAAAGCAAAAAGCCAACTGCACGTAGTCCCAATGAACTGCATTTTTGTCCCATCAACTTTAAAACATCAGCATGTCTGAACTCCCTGCTTCTCTTTTGCCTTAAAATGTTTCCTACTTCTCTTCTTTTCTTCTTTCTGTACACATTTACTCAAGACCTGAAACCCAGCTTTACGACCGTATCAGGCTTTCTTCTTGGGATGTTGGGAACATTTTCTAAATTTTTTTTGTCTGGTTTATGGAAAAATAAAGCAAAAGTTTTGATGACCCCCATAAGGTTTCAACCATCATATCAGTTTATATGTTTTTTAACGCCCTCATGTATGCGCCTCATAATAATTACATTGCTTGGAAATCAGTCTTTGTATAACAATTCTGGTTGGACAGGTGCGTTGCTGTCTGTTAAATTTTCGTATAAAGGTCTGCTTGGATTGCTCCTTTATCTTAGCCAAGCTTCCTCTTCCCCTCTCGTTGCCCCTGCCTTCACCTTTCTGTGCCGAATACACCACCTTATTAAAATCTGGGGCTGAGAACTGATAGCTGGATGCTAATGTGCTCTGAGCCGATAGGGAGGCGACTGGGGAATATTACATTCAAGAATTATGGAATCATTACCGCTGAACACATGAATGAACTAGCTGTACTGTTTATGTACATTATTATGTACAGTTGTGCCCTTTTTGCTATGCCAAATAAAGATCAAGTGTTGAAATGATCATGGTAATACAGTTTACATTGTATCTATGAGACAACTTTTACAATTTCATGATCACAGGTTTATTGAGTAAAATATCATCAAAGTAGCAGTTTCTCAGCCCAAACAGGATATTTTGGTATTCTTACCACCCTGAGCTATATTTCCCCAGGTGTGCTTGAGCCCGGATGCTTAACCTGGACCTGCTCCAGGGCTGCTGAAGAGGAGCACAGAGAATCTTCCCCTTGAGGGATAAATGAAGTATATCATAAAAAGAAAATTGCTTTCAGGTCGCTGGCCAAGTAGCAAGGGCAAAACCCTAACATATAAGGTGGCTTTGAACCCATAAAATAAAATTGCCATTTGATGTGATGGAGTAAAAATACAGTTAAAAGTTGGCATTTGCTTTGAAGGTGCAATCATAGTTGTTCTTCATAAGGAATCTCAAAGACCTTCCTCAAATATTGTGAAAGTCTATCCAAACAGAGCAGACAGGGTATCAGTGAACCATTAGTGTATTGTTTTTAGATGCCAGATGAAATGAAGGCCTTTATTTTGATAGGTCTCCTTCATTAAAGAGCAGAAGACAACCCTACTTCCCTTCTTTGTCCATTCACAGACCTCTTCTCCTGGATTGTTTCCACGTGGGTGTCTTCCTTTAGAGTCGACCCCCCCCCACCCCCGCCAGCCCAAACCACCATACCATGACCAGACCCACATGCTCGAGGAAGGGTTTAACATCTGCAGATAAGAAACCAACACTGGCAATGTGCGAAGCAGAAGGTGAAGCGAGCCATGTTTCCTTTCAAACCACAAATTCTGTGATGTTTACACTGCAGATCCGGAAGTACTAAGGCAGACGAGCACTTTAAACTGTGGCGTGTCCTCGTCACTCCAGCTCACTGCTGAGCCGTTGTCACCACAAGGCAAATTCAAGTGAGTCATTAAATCCAGTTCTTATTCACTACACTCCTCCATCTGCGCAGCATTGAACTGATCTTGAAGAAGAAGGCAAAAGTCATATTTTGCTTGTTCACTTTGGGGCTTCATGAAGGAAAATCTAAACACTAAAGGGAAGTAACAGATGCATAAATGTGAAAACTAGAACCACATTTTTTTTACATCCTTTACTGGAACTACATGGGCTACATGACATCTGTAAGTAACTTGTGTTGTTTTAGGTTTTTCTTGTTTTGCCAATGCAGACTACAGACTGCTGAAAAGTCCAGAAACATTCACAAAGAAAAAGGAAAACTGCTTTCAACTTTTCAATATCACACAGTCTTCACCAGCCAGGAACTGCACATGTCCAAACATTCCATTATTTTGAACATCACTTCGATAGCTCTTCTGGACAAACCCGACTCAAGGTCCACTTACTCGTTCAAGAGCTTCAGAGGAGTGACATTTATAGATGGTGGTTTATGGAAACTTATGGCGGCGACTGAAGGTAAAAAATAATGTTCTATGTCATGCATGGATGGCTCTCTGAAGGGGCTCAGTGGGCACATTATTATGGATCTGCACGCTGCACATACTGAACCAATCAGAATCCACTCATTTAGCCATGCAGATTCAGGGTCAGACTGGGAGCAAAATGTATTTATTTAAACTTATAAATTTAAATTAATTAATTTATTATTACTTTTTTTTGCCTGCATTGATCCATTTTCCCCATCGTACAGGATATTTATAAGCTATAGGCTAAGCGATAGGTATAAAGTCAGCAGTATAAAGCGATCTTGTCCTGTGTCCCCTTGTCTTCAGTCTCCTCTTCTCGCCTCTGCTCTCCACTGGAATCAGTTGGCTTCTCATCTGTCCAGATTCTCTCTTCCTCCTCCTCCTCCTCCTCCTCCTCATCTGACATCAGCAGACAAATCATGTCATCACTGCAGCCTGCGTTATTTTTGAATAATAAATATCTTACCTTGAAGCATGTTGCAGCATGCATTTTTTTTCTCCGATCGCTTTTCAGTCCTTTACTCCACTCTTTCAGTCTTGATCTGCTTGACCTCTGACATGACAGATGAAGAGGTGGGAGGAGGTGACAACATTATTTTCCTGCACCTGCCTACAGTATGAATAGCCTCGACAAGTGGCAGCCTTTGAGACCTCTGACTGAAAGGGCAGCACTGAGCCTTATTTCTCAAGGCTGCATTTAATTGTTCTAATTCCCTTGAATTTATCAATAAAGAATCTATCTATCTATCTATTTATCTATCTATCTATCTATCTATGCAGTATACACAATAATAAATGAATGCTGTAGCTGGCTTGGTTGCTGACACCTAGTCAGCGACACTGAGCGACATGATAAACCCTGGTCTTCTCTCTACACGAGGGGTGATGTTCTTCTTTTTATGTCTCTCAAGAATCACTCCATCACACAACTTCACACTCAACACCGCACCTCCCAGTGTTCTCAGCCATACACCTGCCAAGTGTGAAGTCGTTCTGATGACAGGTTGGCAAGGAAATCGAAGAACAGACATACATAGGCTGCATACAGAGATTCCCTCCGTTTTTGTAAGATGCACATGTTTAGGGGCAACCAATCTCTAAGACCTGCTGTAGTTTGTGTGGTTCGACGGCTCTTATTTTAGAAACATGCAGATACTCAGCTACGCTGCTGGTTCATCTGGATACTGGCAGTCCTGGTTAACACAGGTTGACCCATCAAACCTGACACCCCACCACCCTGTTTTTTCACATATATTGTCCTCTGGTGAAGGTTTGTATTTGTCTGTATTGGTGTCTCAGCACAGAGTTTGCTCTCGGTAGAAAATCTCTGACTCTTATTTCTGAATGACTCAAAGTGGCTCAAACTGTTACCATTTTCTTCACAAAATATGCCAGGGAAGCAGTGGACCCACCATATGAAGAGACACTGAGTCATTTGTGATGACTGAGAGAAGCTTGCAGCTTGTTAGCCAATCTTTGTACTCCTTATTGTGTCCATATCCTGTTTGTTTTCACCATGGAAATCTGCTTCTGCAGATCACACCATCAGTAACAAACAACTATCCAAGTTCACATCCTGAAAGCCAATGTGGACCAGGAGTGATCTAAGAAACCTGTGCCTAAAAATCAAGAATTCCTACTGGACCTTGTCCTGTGTGATAGAGCCATCCTTCAACAAGTATAACTATTGTAGCAGCAAGGCTGTCTCAGGAGATAAGCAACATTTCTAGTTGACATTCATCTGTTGTACAGACTGTGCTGAAATAATGATTGCAAGAGTTTTTTCCTTTTATGCTGGTCTGAGCACAGTTAACAGGCTCATGAGAGCTGGCAGCACTTCATATAAAAGGCATACTGTGGGACATAAACATCAGCAGTCCTTATTTAACCTTTACAGCTGTAAACAACAGAGACCACCAATAATTTGATGCCTATAAATCAATATGACATCGACCTCCACTCTGAGGGAATGAAATGCTCTATGGGAATAGTGCTGTGCAATTGTGGGTACGTGAAGATTATAGCTCATTTTAGACATGCATATTTATGGCCAGACGTCTGACTAAAGAGCTCGGCGCTGTTTTCTCATTGACGTGATTGTGATGAAGTCGATGAAGATGTCTCAATAAGGTCCTGTGTCACACCAGTCACAAGCTGTGGCAGCTCACGGGTCTACGCCATGATTACTCAGCATGTGAGCGTTGCTCAGCCGCTAGTGTCGCTACGCCAACAGAATCAACGTGGGGTCAGCTGGTGCTCTGTTTAAACTCCTGTGCCCGTCTGCTCAGACAACACAGATCCAGAGCGAAGTCAGATGGACTTTTAATGCTGCCCCCGCATCTGTCTGCCGAGATCAAATCTCCCAATAAAAGCACAGTGATAAAGGATTTATTGAGCGGCAACCTCAGTGCTCATAAAGTGGAACAGTAAATCTCTGTTGAAGAACTTTACCTCTTTTTTTTCCCCAGCCTGTCTGTGGGAGGACTTTTTTTTTCTTTCACAGCTGCTGCATATTTTCTTCCTATTTTGTGCCAAGAGAAAACAAAACGCTCATTTCAGACAATCCAGCGAGTTGCAATATTTGACATTAAATCCCCTTCATTGTGAATGGACCACATTTCCAGCTATTGTCCACTTTATTATCTGCAGCTCGTCGACATGATACAAGATAATGAGGATTATTTTATAACCTCAATCCACCATCTGTGTGTGGAGGAAGGAGTGAACCTACAAATGTCTGAGTCATTGCATGCATGTTGAATGTGTGTGTGTGTGTGTGCTTCAGAGGTACATAATGAGTGCATTTAAGGATGGTGTTAACATGACCGGCGGTGCAGTGCATTATTAATGTAGCTTGGAGCCTTGAGAGGCTTGTATAGCAGCTTCACCTGGAGGTCAGAAACTCAGCCTGTGATAGCTGTCACAGCTCGCCCTCGGGGCTCGCTCGCTGCTTTTTGACACCACTTAGACACCACACTTTGATGATAAATACATTAAACATGACTGCTGTAGGTTTTATTTGGTTCTGAGTGTAGATCATATATGAAGACATATATGAATCGGGATTTCTTTTTTAGCCTCACAGGCAAACAAAGAATCGAGCAGATTGTGTTGTCCTTGCACAAATAAATCGTTGATCTGCACTGCTGACTGTGTTGTCGTGGCAGTTTCAGCCTCCTCCTGAATGCTCTGTCTTCTCTGCCTTAATGGGGGGGCATTACTTCATCATTTAGGCTAATTATTGCAGAATAAATGGTTCCTCCCTGACTGTCAGCCTGCAGTGTGTAATCATCCTTGACCTACTCACTGAACTCCATGTTTTAAGTGTGTGAACTGTATAATATTCACCCTGCTTAATTATTAATAGGACCAAACTGTGCGGGATCTGCTATCCATTTAATCTGTGCTCCTATTAACTGCAGATGCACAGCCCAGAGAAGTCAGGGGGGAGAGGAAGATGAAGAGGAACCACGATGAAGGAATGAGAAGCTGACTCAAGCAGACTTCTGTAACAAAATTTGGTAGACACCGACGCACTTTCTAACGCAACATTGAAGTCAAAGTACAGAAAAAGCAGATAATATCAGGTGGAAAACTTACCTTCTCCACATGTTAATGATGTGCACACATTAAGACAGACAGCTGATGCTGTTACTGTGAGTTCATGGCTGTTTCATGAATACTGAAAAAACTGATCAGTGCTATGGTCATCAATTTGACGTGCATAAAAAGGTTTTGTTTTTTAAAGGTTAAATACGGACATGAATCTGGCAGCTAACAGCTATTTGCTATGCAAAGGTTTAGTGTAATAACGGCAGGATGAAGTCACACTCCCCCTGTGTGTGTTGTAATCCAAGCTTCTCTGTTCTTTAAATTTTCCTTTTGACAGCAATGATTATTGAGTCTCATTCCCTGGCCGTCAAATTTGCTCTTAATGCTTATAATGCCAACATATAAGCTCGCCTATAGAATGTTGACACTGGGAAGATAGACATTTAACAAAACATCCTGAAAACCATCTTTCTAAGCTGCTGTTTCATGTCAGATTTGAATGAGTATTTGAGTAAGAACAAGCCGCTCTGAGTGATTAGTGCTTTGCTCATTTGGACACAAAGTTTGTTCCACTGACAAGCCCCGAGGACTGCTCTATCAAAGCAGCCGGCCATCATTCACGCTGCAAACCATGCACGAGGCTGACAGCTTGGCACGGCTCCAAATGTGTGTTTCCATTTGGGAGCCATCCAAACAAAACACTGAGTGCTCAGCCAAGCTCCTAATGAGCGATCCAGGGAACTTGAGGTGGGCTGACTTGAACTCACTCACTTGAACAACCCTGGGCTTCAGGAGAACTCTTTCCACTAGAACTCAAATATCACCACAGAGGAGAAGGACTCCACTTTGAGCTCAAATCGTTTCCTCGAAATGTTCTCTACCACACCAACAAGATCACTTATCTCTAAAGAACACAGACAGCTTTGCCAGTTGGTGTTTGAGGTAGAGATGAGATAATGAAGTGGTGAATGCATAACTTTCGACTCTTTTTCCACCTGGGGAACCTGTTCCGTCAGTGTACATTTGCTACTTACACCTCTGTAGCTGCTGCTGTTTCAGCTGTCAAATTAAAGGCTGACAACATCCCAAAATCTGTATATCTATCTCTTCCTCCTCATAAAGTGTCACTACAACACAACTCAAGTGTTGCCAGTCATGATTGAGGCAACTGCTTGTCCTTGCTGGCAAACATTTGGTGACCTTTTTTTATATTGTCATAGAGTGAATAATGCAGGAAACTGCACACTTTCATGCACCAGCTGCTGAGACAAGGACTGTGCTGAGGAGCCTATCTCATGAAACACCTCACATCAGGAGGAGTGTGCAACGTTATCACCTCACAGATAACATAATCTGTGAGGGATTTCACCTGTCAGTCCCTGTGAAGTTGCCCATAACACCCCGATGTTTATCTGTGTACAGGTTCTAGGCAGAGATTTGGAGGCTTCTGATCTTCACGGAGGCGACAATGAACGCAGCAGCAGCTGCTCCCTGCACTGCTGCAGCTGCAGCGCTCCCGGCAGCGACTGATAATGAAGACGATGCAGATGAAGAGGAGGAGGAGGTAGAAAGGGGGAGGAGGAGGAGGAGGAGGAGGAGGAGGAGGGGTGGGGGATTTGAAATTTCAGGGAAGGCAAAATAAAGGTGCATCTGCTGCGACGTTTAATTCACAAGAGAGTGGTTGTTATGCACTGGTGTGATTGAAAATGTCTTAGCTGGTGCCTGATTATTTTGCAAGGCTTATGTGTAACAGTGAAAACCTTCTCCTCTGTAGCACGGAGCATAATGAGATGTTGAGAGAAGATAGAGCACAGTATGTATGAGCACCAGTCTTATTTCAGGGTCTGGTGAGGACGGCTGTCTGGATTCAGTGATGGGGGTGGAAGAATGGGGGCATATGGGATGTTACAATCCTGTTGAAGATGTCAGTACCTACAAGGGCTGTGAGCGGTGCCAACCGACGGTCGCCCTGCTGCCAACTGGCACGACCGGCGCTGCATATTGAGTGTCTCTCCTGTAGCGCCCACAGAGCATCGTGGGCCCCTCGGAGTCAGCGAGCCAGTGAATCATTTATGTTCACGCTCCAACTTGCCAAAGCTTGTATGACACACTTTTCGCGACGTACTGTAAGGAGATTTAAGAGTGAGACAAATATATCTGCAGAGTAGAAATGCTGTAGCTCAGATTTGTTTGCAGCAGTCATGAATTGCAGTTTTTGTTTACATCACCAACCAAACAGTCTCCCCTCCCTCCCCCTCTCTTTCTCTCAGCATCAGTCAGACTGATGTTTTCACAGTCTGATTGAGATGCAGGAGACTTGAAAGCAGAAAAAAAGACCCCCCCCCCCAAAAAAAAAACAATCGGCCCACTCTCCCTCTCTCTACATCATCTCACTACACCTCACCATGCCACCCCAACCAGTCAAGACCGAATGAAGTGGAGGGGGGTGTCTGTTGGCTTAAAGATAGAGATTGCCTCTGCTCCTCTCATATATTTCATCAGCACTGGAACTCACCTCCATTCTTGGGAATTAATGGCTAGGATTTCTATGAATGTGAAAGCAGGCTGCTGTGCTGTTATGCACTGCTGCTGATTCGTGCTGCTGTGGAAACAGGGAGGCAGCCAGCCACAGCAGACAGACATCGTCGCTGACATACTCCCATCATCTTAGACAGTGGGTCTACAGTCACTTTAGAATGCTTTCGATTTTTTAGATTTACAGGTGCACTAGCTTGATTATAGTATTTCTGTAATAATCAATAAAGGCTGTTAGTTCATTAAAAAGCAAGTAAGCCTATTCTTCAAACGGTCAGTCCGCACCTTAAAGGTACAGGATGAAGTGAGTCTGGAGAAAGATGGCTGCTATTTGAACTCAAATACATAAACAAATAACACATACTCCCTTCCCCTTCAGTAGAATCTCGTTTATCGCTCCTTTTCTTTTAACTTCATTTGACACAATCATGTTAACGTAGGAATCAGCGTTTTTACATGATGGACGGTAGCTGCACTATCATATCGAATAATGGTTGTGGTGATTTGCTGTGAGCAAAACCTTACCAACAGTCATTCCCTTCTATCTTGGCACAAAGAAGGACTGAATGCAGGTACCGTTTGACTGGAGAAATCTTCACACTACTTGGCACTTAGACTTATTTCAGTTTGTTATCTTAAAGGTATTGAGTGTCGATACCCAGCACTACACATCAGTGCTCATTCAGAAGTCACCCTGCCAAATTCATGGGTGCGCACTGCCAACACAGCGACACTAACACCTGGACTAGCTGAGCAAAAGAGAAATCTGCTGCCCAAGAGAAAGTTAGCCTCAAATAAGTACCTTTACACAAGGGAAGAATGTGAGATCTGCAGTGGCAAAGAAAACATTTTTGAACCAAGGTGATATCTCTGAAGTTAATTAGGTTTCATTATTGTCCTGGTATGGCTTATTTCTTGTGGGCAAAGACACAGAGGAGGAAAAGCAGCCAGCAGAAGCAGAGGAAGACACAGAGGGTTGTTTTCCCCTTTACAAACTCAGGACTGTGCACAAACACTGGACTTTTATTCAGTGCACAAAAAAAGGGACAGCTAGCAAACAATAAGAAGATATTTGCCAAATATGACAAAAAAAAGTGTATTGCATTAGAATCCCTGACTGACCTGTAACTCCACAGCAGGTCTACTGCTACTGCATCCACTACTGCTCTGCATTAGTGGATGAGTGTCAGTTTCATTTGATGAAAATGTTTACTTCCACTCACTACAGTCTTTGTTGTCATCAGTGTACAAGATAGATAGATAGATAGATAGATAGATAGATAGATAGATAGATAGATAGATAGATAGATAGATAGATAGATACTTTATTGATCCCAAGGAAAATTCAAGAAAGTAAAAGTACAAAATGACATGTTCACTATACAATGTACTTGTTTTCTTCTGTTTTAATCTCCTCTTTTCCTCTTTGATTGACCCATGCAGCATTTGTATGTACCCGCAGGGATTATCCACACATGCATTATTTTAGTGAGTACTAGGGTCAGGTTAAAAGGGCATCCTGCCGGTGAGCCTGCTGGGAGTTACAGTCCCTTCAGTAACTCCTGGGTCTGCCTCGGGGTCTCTGCCTCCCAGCAGGTATTGTCTGAAATGCCTGTGAAAAGGAACAATCCAGAGATGCCTTCAGCTGGTGCAGGAACCATGTAATCTCTCAGCGAAGGAGGAGCAACGGCTTGACACAGAGGTCCTGTCTAACGCCGCCAGCTATTAGCCTCCCCGGTCTCCAGTCAGTGCCCAGAGTTTGTGAACACTCAGTAGGTCAAGGATGAAAATAGGTCAAAAGTAAATCAAGAGCTTTGCTTAATGGCTTTTCCTTTTCCCATCATGGTCTGGAACAATGCCAGCGTAAGTGAAGTTCACTTTTATCACTGAAGAGTCTTAATTCATCCCCTTCAGCCAACTGCTCCCATCTTACCTGGATGGAACCGATTGATGTTTTCTTGTCGAGAACTATGACCTGCGAGGGAACATCCTGAATGAAAAACCATCATTGTCACATTCCAATACCAAAACTAAATATACTTGATTTAATGTCAGATAACCCGAGACAACACATACTTGGAGACAATGGAGACCAAATGCTTTGCAGCAGCAGATGGAGTATTAGCAAACTGCCATGACTCCTCCTTTATCTAAGTGGATCCAAAGCTGGCCTACTCTTCTCCAACATTAGGGGAAAATCGGTATTGTTCCTGAATCTGAGGTGCAAATTGGTCTCAGCTGCAGCACTTTGGCTTGCCCAAGGAGGCTGGAGAGAGTGATCCCTGGACAGACACCCTCATTAAAGAAAAGATAGTCCTGAAAAACGGAAGCTTGTCTTTTGTTGGTGATCCACATTTTCTTCATCATCAACAAAAATATGTAAATATAAATTCTTTTTTAACATCTTCAAAACATATATTGACTGCTCAACCAGAGACCCTACTAAGTTGGGGTTTTAAGTTACCTTACAACAGAAATTTGATAAATTTCTAGGCATTCAACTGTGTGTGTGTGTGTGTCTGTCTGTCTGTGTTTTGGTATTTTGGCCATTATTACAGAGATAAACATATGCATACCCGGAGAGAATACCTGGCAGATGGGGAATTCTCCTTGAATGTAGGTTTGGCACTTATCTGCCCATCAAGCTTCCAAGGAGGATGCACACAGAAACAGGGAAGGCTCAATCAGTCAAATACCATGTATCTGTTTCACCGCCAGCCAGAGGAAATCCAGGCTCCTTCTCGCCTGCACAGCAGGAGAGCTGGAAACACATTCATTTGGGCTTTAGTCTGCAACCAGAGCCAGTTTGTCCATTTATTACCAGCAACAAGCAAGTCAGAACAAAGCGTATGCTTTACTGTGAAAACTTTCAAAATAAGCCCCTTCTTGATGAACATGTCTGGGGAATATTTTTAAAGGTAGCATGTAACTGTAGGACTTGCACCTGGTCAGGCCACCGCTGAAAGAGCTGTGGGAAAAACGTGCGTGTGTGTGTGTGTATTTATGGGTGCACTTGGCCAGTCACCAACAGTGTGGACTGAATATGTAATCTTAGAAGTGAATTTCTATTGAAAATTCCAGTTTTCCCTTTACTGTAATTTTGTCAGCCAGAAATTTGGTTGAGCCATATCACTATAAAATCTTTTATCTCCAAGACATTGACCTATCATGTTTTTTTTGTTTGTTTGTTTGTTTTGTTTTGTTTTGTTTTGTTTTTTAAAAAAAAAGATCATGAAGCTTCCTGAAAGGGTTCAGTTTCCTTCAGGAAAATAAAATTGCAACAATCACTTGTCAAATTAGAGATGAATATGACAGAAGATTGAAGACTGGCAAGACAAAGACACTCACCTCACAGGCCACTCAGTAGCTGTTACGGATCTTTTGGTCATATCACACAAGCTTCCTGAGCAGATGTAGTCACCCAGTAGATGTTATAGTTTTAATAATGAGCACATTTTGGCTTAAAATTTGAAATTGGAAGTTCCTTAATTTATGTTTCCAAGGTGAAGAATGGACAGGTAATCCAGGGTTTTAACATGGACTCTTTGCGCTAATAACGTGCAGCACATATACAACATTCAAGAAAGCCAGACAGCTCAGAGTACACTTAAGGTGAAAATGCATTTAAATTCCATATTGATTTTAACAAGACTACACTCACATCTTCTCTACAAACATCTTCCCATATAAGACTACTGATACAAGTCTATAGGTTTAAAAATACCATCACCACCCTACACAGAGAGATGAAGAACACTGAAAAGTTTAGAATGTCAGATAAAACAAAGGCAGAAAAAAAACACCCAGCAGGAAAAGAAAGAGTTGTCAGCTATTTTATATAGTCCAACTATGCCATCTTGTGGTTAAACTAGAAGTTTAACAAAAGAGAGTGAAAGAAAGAGAGAGAGAGTTTCCTTGAACTCCAGGCCTTGCTTCTGAGCTCCAAACCATTTTTAATCCTGGCATAAATCAGAGCTGCAGCCTGGCCTTTCCCTGAGTGCTGGAACCTGTTGTGACAGCGGCCTCGGTCCCAGTCAATTAGGCCATTGATTGAGTTGTCAGGGGTGGAGGGTAGTGATGATATGATGTGATCAGTGGTGACACCCAGTGGTAATGTGTTGCTCCTGGTGCTTGCTGCTCCATCCAGCTCATTTGCCCCCCCCCCCATCTCCCTCCACTTAATCAGATATGACAAGCTCCCAGGGGCCTCCACTTACAAAACAATCGCAGGCGACTGGTCGAGCCGTTGCACCCGAGTCCATCGTCCTGTTGAACGTTGGCCATTAAGGGGAATGATGTGTGCCTCTTTGCTCATATGAGTTCTCCTCTTAATTGTAAACACATTATTCTCAAGACAGCCTTGGAAACACAGCAGATGTCTAATTGGCGTGTTAATTATCATTATGTGCCACTTATGAGTCTGTCGGCAGTTCTCTGGCACTAAACCGGAGCTGCTGTCAGATGGCGCTGTTTTTTCAGGGCCATTTTGAGGCTTCCCATACTCACTGATTAGATCCATGCCTCATCATCAAACCATAATATCACACAGGCTGTGAATATTTGAGCATCTCCAGAAAAACAACACTGTCAGAGTGCTGCTGGTTATAAAAATTATTCCTCCAGGCTGTCTTGGTGTGGCAGAGCGAGTTATAAAAAGTCATCTCTCTGTTTCAGCGCTAGCTGACCTGACGGGGTTTTGTCTTCAGCCGGGGGTCGAGCGTCAGGCAGCGCAGGCTTCTGTCTGCAGGATGCTCTTCAGATTCTTGTCATCCTGTCTTTCCTTGTCTCACCAATAGAGGAAGTGTCAGTTCACCTGCTGTCTGTCTGCTGCCGCCTGCCAGTGTTGCTGGAAATATCCAAACTACAGCTGGTCATAAACATTTTAGAAGGGAGAAAACAGGCTTTCTGTGATGCAGAATTACACATCATAGACAATCAAACATTTTTGCTTCCTGACATGACAGGAAGGACACTTGAAGATGTAATCACAGAGAGATTTCTCAACCCCAGTGCTCCTGTCAGACGTCAGGATGTGTACGGTAAACACAAAACAGCAAGACTTTTCACTGTGGCAACCTTCAGATGGATCATTTTGATTTAATTCTGTACATTTTCCAATTATAAGATTAAAAAAATGTAATCAGTGCTGAAAAGCTCGTGGTCCACAGGAACATTTTCATTTTTTCCTCATTTCCACTGCACTGACATGTCTGATTTACAGGGATGAACAGCATCCATTCAACACACATTCCATCATTCAGTGTTTTGAAAACGCTGGTGGGGGACATTGTGATCTGGCGACAGTGAAGGCTACATGATTTACATCAGTACATGTGCCCAGTGTGGACATATCTGCCTCCATTGTGTCTCTTCAATCAAATTCAGCTCCTCCCTTTAATTTATCATCCGTTTTCTCTGTGCTACTGTCATCATCAAGGCCTTGTTCTTGTATCTACTGCAAACAAGCTCTCAAAGTCACTCATTTCAACCTGGAGAAATGAGATATTGATGTTAACTTTCTTTATATTAGCATTTATGTGCTTGTGGCTCAGAGGATAGTGATGACTATGACTGGGTCCACCATTAGTTACAGACTGAAATAATGCAACAACTACCAGATGAATTATCATAACACTTCGCACAAGCATTCATGGTCCCCATAACCTGAGGACATAACCTGCTGCCTTCAGTGCTCCTCTGGTTTTTCTCATCTTGCCAGCATGAGGAGATGTTGAACGAAATGTCTCAGAAACTCATGTATGGAAAAATTTGCTCCAGACATTCACGTCGCCCACCTCCCCCCAGGATGAGCTGTAATCATGTAGGTGATCCCAAACTAGCACCACCATCAGGCCAAAAGTCTCTTTGTTTGTGTAATACTTTGATTTACAACCAAATATGTGGAAAACCACATTGTGACAATCCCATGAGCCTCAGCTCTACTCTGTGCAGGTCTTACTGGAAAGTGAGAAGAAAATTAGAAAATGCTAATGCTAAACTTAAACAGTGAATATGGTATATTGTGGAATATTATCTAAACATTGACTTGTTAGCATTCCTGGGGTTTTTATTTATGTGTGTGTGTTTTTCAAATTCATAGTAAGAACATACCATTAATACATTATTTCTTTTCCAAAAGTAAATACTGAAGAAATGCTGAAATGTGGACTCTGAAAAGCCCATTTGTCATGCAGCAGATTAAATACTGTAGTTTGTCCTCTAACATGAAACAGTGGGTTTAAAGCACTCCAAAGCTCCTCCCCGATGGGTATCTCCTCCTTTTAACAGACTGATATTTATAGGAGAACCAACTGAATAATTGATCTGGAAGTTGAAGTAGCCGGCCACTGCGTCACGAGGGCCACGAAGAAAAGCCCGGTAGCTGTGCCGGATGGAGTTACTGGAGCAGAAGTTTCTAACAAAGACGGGGGAGTGAGTGAGCTCAGCACTCTGAGCTGACAGCCATTTGGAGCCTACGCGTGGCTCCTCTCATTCTTAAGTATTCTCTCCTGTAAAGATCACAGTTCTAGAGCGCAATTTCATTTAAGTACATTATTAAAAATGTTTGAACTCTGGGACATTGGTATAAATTTGCACACATTTGCACATATTAAATTGCTGTAAGGGGGAATTGTAAATGAGCCAGACATTTACGGTGCAGACAATGCAGACATGAATCTGCACACATAGTACAGTATGTTCCTATGGCAGTCGGTCTAAAAGTAAAACACTTTTCGGTTTTATCACAATCTCCTTATAGCAACTGGATACTGGCAGCCCTGTTCATCTTGCACTAATAAGATTCCCTTCATCTTTAATGGACAGAAGCACCAAGGTCGTGTATTTGGTGAACACAGCATCATCCTCGTGCACAGCAAGACATTGAAAAGTCATAAAAATGTCACATGAATATTCAGGTGGCTCCACACTGCCTGAGATGGACAAGAACAGCTGTGCCCTTACATCTTCATCTTCATCCTTCCACATCATCCTAATTATGGGGATATGTTAATTGGGCATCTGTTGCCTGGAGTCAAATTCATCTCTCTTTCTCTCTTTTTCTCCTTCTGCTCATCCCTGCTTTCTGCCTCTCCGACTGGACTGACCGAGCTGTCTCCGAGGTGGAGTCAGCTCTCTATCCAAGTGTGCGCCACCAGCAGCATTAAAAATTTGCACGAACATGCGTGGAAACTATAAGCAGCAGCCGCACACATGCACTCATTTCATGCATGTTAACTTGTGCAATTGGCAGGATGCACGCACGCAATTGCAGCATATGGAGGTGGTGGCAATCCTTGTCAGTCGTAAGTGGTTGAAGGCGTCAGCTGGAGCTGTGAGGCAAGCTGTGAAACCGAGTCAATTAAGGAAACATGGAATTTTCAGGGAGTAAATATGCAGCACACCGGCTGCTGCTCCTGTCTTCGGTGTGGAAACAACATAACGCGCTGCCATTTGGTGGTTGCTTTCTTTCAAAGCACCTCTCAGTTCTGTAAGAAGTTGAATTTTTAGCGTGGCAGTGGATCAAACATTTAATCCTGGCTGGCAGTGCTGGTGGCAGGCAGTAAAGGCTAACGTCGTAGAGGTTGCTTGAGGATCAGTGTTGGAGGGTAACGTCAGATGAAATTTCATAGAGAAAGTGAGTGCTGGAGTGTCACTTTGTGATAAATGTTTAAGAGGCTCTTCACTTTCCTGTCCTCCCATCGTGTCTCGGGCTGGAAGGATGGCATCCAGGTTTATGTGTGTGTGTGTGTGTGTGTGTGTGTGTGTGTGTGTGTGTGTGTGTGTTAGCCACAGACAGGCTTCAACTCATCCCGTTAAGCCCACAACACAACCTCAGCTCTCAGATGCGAGTTCCTGCCATTACTTGGTAGCTGAGGCTCACTACATTTCTGGCCTCATTTATGAACATGTCCTTAGATTTGTACTTAAATAAGACTGAAAAGTCACGTGTTACACTATACGGACAAAAGTATTGGGGCACACCTGTTTATTATTAGATTCAGGTGCGGTATGGGACTGTTGTTCAGGGGTTGGGCTCGGCCCCTGACTTCCAGTGAAGGGCAATCCTAATGCTTCAGCATACCAAGACATTTTGGACAATGCTATGCTTCCAACTTTGTGGCAACAGTTTGTTGAAGGCCCTTTTCTATTCCAGCATGACTGTGCCCCAGTGCACAAAGCAAAGTCCATAAAGACATGGTTGGATGAGTTTGGTGTGGAAGAACTTGACTGGCCCACACAGAGCCCTGACCTCAACCCCATCCAACACCTTTGGGATGAACTGGAACGGAGCCAGGTCTTTTGGTCCAACATCAGTGGGTGGGTGGGGCTACATTATGGCTGAGATTAGGAAAAAAATTGCAATTACTGTTTGGAAAGTAATTAGTATGGTTAAATTAAAGTGCAGTTGAGGTTAGGAATCAAAAACACCTGGTTGAAATGGAAATTAAGGGAGGTTAATAAATGTCGATAGTGATTCTTCTTCTCACTTGGTATCGGCTGTTGTTTTCACAGAGTTACCTCACATCTACCCTGCACGTGCAGGTTTTAATTAGACCTCACATTTAAATAATTCTCACCTCTAACCAGGAAAGAGAGGCGTTTTAAACCACCTTGCATTAGTATTTGTCACTTCTGTTTTGCTGTTCGTTGACAGCAGGGACACCTCCAGCGCTCTTGGAGGCTGGACAGGGTTCATTTGCAGCTTGCCGTTAGCGCTCTCTGCAGATACATCCTCAGCTCAATTAGACGTGATGATGCCAACACCTCCCTGAAGATGTCTTAGAGGAAGACAAGATGAAGCAGCACAGGATCCTGGGAAGCCAGAGGACTATTTTGAGTGACTCACTGCTTTGGCTCATTACCCACACATAAAGGTGTGTTCATGGCGTGTATAGAGATGGTGAGAGAGGGAAATGCAAGGCCCATTTGTATGCCTGCCCTCCCAGGTGTGAAAGGGAGTCCTTGAGAAATCTTGACACATTGTCCTATGAGCTTCCCTGTAACGAAAAGGCTCAGAAATTCCCATGTTCTTCAAGATTGTAGGTTTCAGATAAAACAAGAACATATTGCAATTTTTTATTTGGTTGTTCTTCTCCAACGGTCACTAATTTGTTGTTTGCAACAGTAACAATATTCATCCTGAATCCTGTATAACTGTTGTTACATGCAGGCAGGTTTGTGTGTGTGTCTTGTTCTCGGTTGTGTTCCACAGGTGTCAGCTGTGAGAGTGGATCCACCTGTGCTGCCAGGCTGTCCTGTTGATTGGTTCATTGGAGCTTAAATCTAGCCAATCATCATTCAGGGACCTTGACATATATAAGCCAGCACACCTGTCTGCTCTCTCTCTCTCTTGCTCTCTGGACGTTGGTCTGTGTTTTGTCAGTCTGCAAATATAAAGCTATGTGGTGGGAGATTTTGGTGAACTATGTGTGTTCGGGGTACCCCATACATTTGTGCAGCACATAGTAGGTTTTGTTAATACACACTAGGGTTATTGGTTGGTGCCACCTGCTGTATTTAATTTATTTAAGCCTTTTTTTTTAGATCAGAGATAGTTAGGCCTTTTGTTTGTTCTTTTGTTCCTAGCAGTAGAGTGTAGTCAGGCCTATCTTTTTTGTACTGTTTTTTTGATTATTTTGGCACAACCACTCGTTCTCCCTCACATTTGTTTAGGTTTAATTCCTGTTGTTTCTGTTGTATTTAGTTTATGATAGAAATAAAAGCATCTTTATTTTTCTCCAAAACATGGACTCCCTCAAACTGTTTGGTTGTTGTATTACATCTTCCAGTATTCCCCTAGATTCCACCACAATGGGGTGTAACACTGTCATCAACAAGGAAAAAGACAGCAGCATTGGTTACAAAGGTAACCTCTGCAGAGTGCTGTGCAAAAACACCCCAGCACTGAGCACTCGGCACAGAAAAATGAAGTCGAAATCTAAAAAAAATAATTGGATACTTTAAACTGCCTTAAAATTGGAACAAAGGGTGACTTAGCTTAATTTCAGAGAAAGAGTTTGCAGGTATGCTAGCAACTCCGTGGGGCTGTACTTAGACACAGCACTGCTAAATGGTGAGCTAATATGCTAATATGCTGTACTTAGCAAGTATGACATTTATTATGTTCAACATTTCATTTGCAACTTGCAAAGTCCAACTGAGGCCAAAGGGCATACTGTTAAATTTTGTTCTGATGATATCTCTGCATGAAAAGAGGCGGTTGATCGCACTGAAGCATTGAGGGGAATGTGGCAATATTACTGCAGACAGACTAGATACAAGCTTTTGTAATCAGACGTGAGTGGACAACAAAGCAACAAATATGCACACATGACTAAGTAAAATGTTTGGAAAAATTGTCTCTTTTGATAAAGACAGGAAGTATAGGTCCACTTCAGTGAACAGGAAAACTGACTAGAGACTGATAGGACCAGCTTTCACAGTGAAACGTCCATGCTGTAATAGTGGATATCACAGTGGGCCAGTTGTTGCTGTGCAGTCATTTCTCCACATCAACACTATTTTACAGTCCAGGAGATGGGAATCAGCCAAGAACAACGTTATCGCATGCTGAAGGCAACAGTTTGAGCTCAATCCAATAAAGAGAAATTCATGCTCACAAGATAAGATAAGATAGTGTTTACTGTCATTGCACCGCCAATACAATGAAATTGAAAGCGTAAGAACAATTCCCACAGTTTTTGACGGGCATAGTTGAACGGAAGTCCACAGTATAAAAGACAGGTGTGTACTGTCACATACTATTCACAGGAGCTCAGTTTATGTCCCAAGTTCTGTTTTGGAAAACAAGCTCTCTGCCTGCAGGCACACTCATCAACTTTGTATTGATAAATGCATATATAATGACAACAGATCAGCATGTTCTACTATGCTGAGCAATGCTATGTCAGGGTGTCACAGTGGTGCCACGCTAGTCCGGGTCTAGAACCTTCTGTGCAGAGTTTACATGTTCTCTCATCGACTACATGGGTTTTCTAAAGGTACTCTGGCTTTCTCCCACTGTCCCAAGAACATGCATGTGTGTGATTGTGTGTTTTTGTGTGTATCTCCTGTGATTGACTGCTGGCCAGTCTTGGGTGTACCTCACCTCTCATGTCAGCTGGGTTAGGTTCCAGCCCCTCCAGTATGAGCCTCTTCAACCCTTTGTTTGCGATCTGAGTTGACTGATGCATGGAGGTTCCTTCATTCTTAGTTTACTGGTCCAGCGTCAGTTTGCCTTTAGCTTGTAAGTAGTGCGTCATGGAAATTTATTGCAGTATATGGTTTTTCTGTATGGATTTCCACATGGATATTTCCTGTGTTTCCTTATTCTGTGTGTTGTTTATAGGCCACATCACTTCCCAGGATACTTTTCACTGCTCTGAAGGAAGTCTCTCCTTTCGGTAGTCCTCTTACCCCCTTTCAGACATCAGCAGTTATTATTGAATTAGCTGCGGTGTGTAGCCTATAGCTCCATTCTTGAAGTCATCATTAAGCATTCCTTTGATTCACATTGGCTCAGAGAAAGAGATCATCCCTGCTCTGTGCTCGTGCTCACCCGTGGCTTTGTAGAATCTCATTTTTGGCAGGAAATTGAAAACTGAAATTGCGTCTGACCCGCAGGCACTTCATCATTTTAAATTCAACCTATATGAAGGGCACATAGAGGTTCCTAGAACAGCCTTGTTGACAGTTTCCCCCCCCCCCCCTCCCCACATTTTAAAAATTTGTTTCTCTGTTTAGCCAACTGTTTACATCATCCCTCTGCTGGAGCTTTAGAAGAATGACTCTTTTCTCCTGCTTTCCTGTGAAAGCCCTTTTTCTTCCCTGCCGTGTGCCACATCCCCCAGAGCTCTCAGCTGTGTGCCCTATTTTTAGAGGAGCACTCTGGCAATTTAGCCCAACAATGTGCCGGAGTCGCATCTTCTCTTCCATGTGATCTGGTGGGATGTTGACTACAGGCATCATATTTGCATTGTGCATGTGTAGCCTATATTTTCAGACCTAAAAGCTTCTCTTAGGTATTTATACATACAGTAACATCTTATTCATTGTAATGAAAAGCGGAAGCTGTCACATAATTCTGAAAAGCCACGCAGAGTACTCTGTAAGTGCTAAGTGGATTAAAAAAAACAACAACATCTTTTTCCACACACTTTGCTGACTTTAATACAAAATAAGCACAAACAGATGGCCCAGCTGCCTTTAAAACAGCTGTGAGTGTTCTGTCTAAGGTTCCCCATTATTGAATTGCATTACTATATTAACATCCAGGCTGGGTTAATTAAATAGACGCCCTGTCGTGTCCTATAATTCAACGGAAGCAAGCTCAATTAACTGCTTAATTAGAAGCAGAGCTTGCATGAAACATGTGAATTCACCTTGTGTCTGATCCAATTTATTGATTGACGTCCCCTGATAGAATTAAGAGTCACACAAAATGAAATAAGCCAGCAGACACGCAGAGAGATATGCTCCTCTTAAACTGATCAGAATATAATCAGAATATGCTGTTTTATGCTTATTTGAGCCAATTATGTTCATTACTTTATCTGCCACATAAGTACTTTTGTTGGCTCCGTGTCAACGAATATCTATAGGCCAGTGTGCTGTCCTTGACTTCCTGCTTCACAGAGATGAATCCAGCACTGAGGTGTCATTATCAAGTGCGTCTTAAAACGAAGCATTTGCACTTAACCCTGAAAAATGACTATGAAGTACTTGAAGAGTTCTTTCCTCCTGCTGAACATGAATACGCACAGCAATTTCTTTTTCAGGAGACGCCAGCTGCAGGCGAAGGTGGGCAGGTAGAAGCTGGAGGTGGACCCTGTGCTCAGAGGATTCCTACGTGGGAGGAAGGCAGTTTGACGAACGAGACGAGAGACATTAAAGTGACATTGACAAAAGGCAGGAAGTCTTATTGTCATCCGGAGAGAGGGAAGTGTATTAGGAGCGATAGCACCGGCCTGCGGCAGGTGAAATGCAGGCATCTCGTAAACGGCAGGCTGGGTATTTAATCATCCGGCTGTCACTGTGTGAGCTAGAAGTTCATAGCCAATGGGGCTGGTGGGAAGTCCAGAACACTTTATTCTAGTACACTTACAGCTACATACACGCACGTAGGATCCCTTGAATTTGGTCCATGTTTACACACACCATTCTCACGTCATTTTCACATCACCTCATGATTTATTTCTGTGTCGTATTCTGCAGATATGGACACTGAAACTGCAGTGAAATACTGGTATGATGTTGATATGACTATCCACACATCATTTTATTGTGCTGCTTTCCATAATGTCAGGTAGTGTCATAATGTAGGTGGTTACAAGAAGTGTTGCAAAAGGAAACAGTTTAAACATTTTACATAAATTAAGCAGCGTTACAGAGTGAATGTTTGGTTTGAAATGTTTCCAAGTGTCTTGTCACCTCAGCAGTGTGTGTGTGTGTGTGTGCGTGTGTGTGTGTGTGTGTGTGTATGAGATGTCTTGCCACATCAGATCCACGAACGTGTGTCAGGACAGATACAGTGCTAATCTGATTGATCCCATTTTAAGCCCAAAAGCATGAAATCTAATCTAACCTTTAAGGGCAGACAGAAGAATATAAATAACTGTCACAACTTCCCTTTCATAAAACTTCCTCTGTCTGTATTCATATTCCTAACTGTCAGAGTGGCACATCTGCCATACAGACTGCAGCTTCTGCCAGAGAATCAGGACAAAGCAGTCAGCTGTTCCCCTGTGGGTATACACGCTTAGCTATCTTTGAGTTGTTATATCAGTGTCACACACAAATCAGTACATGTCACTGCGAGTGTGAAGAACAGGGACAGTGTTTGTCTTTGATGCCCCCCGTGCTGCTGTCACTGTCCACCCTGCGTGTAGTGGCTACTGGATGTTTCAATGTAAAAAGCTTAAAGTTGTTTGTGGGATGAAGTAAGTGGAAATCAACCTGTAAAATGACTTTGTGTTCCTTCTTAAAGGGTAATCCTGATGTTTTGGTAAACTGTGCGTGCTGTCTCACCTCTGCATACCTGGCCAATCACTGCGTGAAGTGGGCATGAAAATGTAATTGCATGTTTTGTTAGAAATTGTCAGCTGCAGCCCCCCAAAACCTGTCAACAGAAAGATGGTGGTGGAGGGGTTGGTTTGGCTCATGTAAGATAATATGGAAATGATTCCTTATACTGTGCTGCTGCTTTAATTATTAATACATCAAATTACGATTTGGTTAATGCGACTCACTTAAAACTAGAAGATTTGCTCTCTGGTGAGATGAAGAACATTCAGCCTTTGACCTCAGAGTCCCTCATTTTCATTCAGACATTCACACCCCATGTCAACAAGGAATGAGAAATAATGAGCACATTTACATATTAACACACTGACCTTGTGTATTTCAGCTTGACCACCTTGGGCAATTAAGATTCACTGGTCTGTAGTCAACCATGAATGTGTAAGCCCCCCCCCCCAGGACGCTGGTCTACTGATGGGAAGCTTTGTTTGAATTCTGACTGAACTGTGTCTGACCGTGACCTCTGATCATGGAGGACGAGTCACTGCAGGCAACGGCTCGTTTTCTATTTTTTCATAAGACACGTTCATCCAAAATAAATCTGATTTCCTGAAAATAGAATAAAATGAAGAATAATCAAATGGCCCTCAAAGATAAAAGGTGAAAGGCAATGTACTATTCCACAGCATCTTGCATAATATATGTGATGGCCTTGTACAGGGCGGAAATTGTCTTTCTAAAAATATTAGAGGAATAAAGGGAAATGTGTTTGAATGGGCAGCTGGGAATAACAGCACATCCCTGATAACCACATGAGAAACAAAGTTTTTCTTTTTCTTTTTCTGATAGATTGAATGAAACTTTCTAACATGGTTGTTCATTTATGTCAGACATGCAACATTTCTTTTTCATTTTATCTTAAATGCTTTATCTCAATAGTCCCCCCCCCCCCCCTCAAAATTGGTTTAAAGGCACAATTTAAAAAATATGGCCAGAATTTTAGTTCAAAACATAAAATATGAACTAACATTATCAACAGAGAGTGAAATGACATTATGTCAAAGACATATTAGGTCCCCAGACACGTACTGGACGGCCTGTTGTCAGACTTGTCTCCGCCGATCTCGGAGGCTGTGTCTGCTCCTAGTCCGGGACCTCAAGAGGATGCGGGGCCCAGCTGAGCTGAACCGCGTGGCCTACATTGATTACCCCCACGATCAGAGGTCACATTCAGGCACAATTCAGTCAGTTATAGGGTGACTAGCTCAGCGGCTAACTGTGCTAACAAGAGCTACAGCTAACAGTATAGCCAACAACAGTTGTCGCTTACTCTGGTGATATGTTGTGCTCATGCAACCACTTTTTACATGCTTTTGCTCATTGGAGAGTATGCTTCTAGATTTTAATGCAATTGAATGAAATCATTTTAGTATGTCATAGGCTTTCCTTTATGTCTCTTTACACGTGAAAGATGCTGTAAGATACCGAAATCCTGCCTCTGCCTGTGGCCCCATGGCAAATTCAACAATAAAATGTTCTGTTCGATTTTGTTACAGATCTGTCACAAATGTTACTGATAGAAAACTTAAATTACCGAATGACTGAAAATCCTGTAAAGCCTTCAGACTGGACTCTCTACAGAAACACTATAATGTAAAGCTTGTGCAGCAACTGGTTAATATATCCATTCACAATATAGTAATAATTCATAATTTACTTCCAAGATTAAGAATGCATTTTGATCAGCATACAAGTTCAGACACAGTGATACCAACATTAGAGTGTCGTGCTGAGCTGCAGAAGTCACGCTGAGTCTGAAACGAAGTCGGCACACTCACACCTCTCACTGTGAATTCACACTCTGTCACTGTCTGATTCATTCACAGAGACACCGAAAGCTGAGCAAATAGTTTCACAGATAAGACCATGGGTAAGCTGGTATTATGTAGCTTCATCAGAGCTGGGGGTACAATGCAAAGCTACCATTTTCTATCTAGTTATGAGACAAAAACATCTGTAATCATATCTGTCACTTGGGATTATACTGTCAGTGGGCATGACTTATCGAGAAGTGGTTAAAATTAGTCTAATCTGCTTATTTTTTTGCATGAAATTAGTTTTCATTAAAGATCAATAGAATTCTGAGTTCTTTTAGAGCGACGAATGGGTTTGTTATCGTTAAACATGACACATCAAACCACAACACAGGCAGTTTTTCTTCATGCCCCAGTGTTGTTTTGTTCCCTTCTGTGTTACTGCGCAGTCAAGTGTGGCGTTTCCTTTGTAATTAAGAAGTCAGACCTAGCTGCTGTGATTCTGTACGCGAATAACAGCGCTCATTAACACCCAAGTGAAGCTATCTATGGAACAGTCTGCATATTTATGCGCAGTAACTGCTGCTCCAGTTCTCCCCACAGAGACGCTGTGTGTTTACTCCTTGAGGTTGTTTGACATGGTGCACAACCTCTCAGAAAATAGCCGTGCATCATGTTTTTCCCCCCCTCCTCAAGCAAATGTTTGTTTTACAAGATGCCACAGCAAGAAGCAAAAAATAAATAAATAAATAAATAATCAAGTCTCCCAGGATCTACCCAGAAGAAAGAAGAATAAACACACAGTCACTGAAATATCACCCAGGCAAACCGTTTTTGCTCTCCATCAGAGACCCTGACCCTCTGGGGGGTAGAGATGGAGGAAGGGGGGGGGGGGGTCATCGCCATGCAGGAGGTGAGGAGGATTTGCCATGCTTGTGTTTAATGAGGGGAGCACCTTGTTATCCAGGACTCATGTTGTTCATGTTGTACCCTGAGGCAGTTGCCCCGGGTAAGCAATCTGAGGATGGAATGAGGATGAGGAAAAGAATCTTACATAAAACATGGAAAAGTATTTCATTATAAAAAGCTTCTCATACAAACGTAATGTTCCCCGCTCGATACTGGCAAGGGATCTCTGTTGCGTGTTGTGTCCCTCTCATTCTTCCAATATTTTCCATCTGCCTCTCAGTGGTGGAATGTAACTAAGCCCATTTACTCAAGTACTGAGCTGGTACTTATCTGAGTGATTCCATTTCATGACTTTTGCCTGCATTTGGATTTAGTGCTCGTCATTAGCAGGGAGCCTGAAAATCGAAATTTGGGCACCTTGTCTGGTTGTAGGTAGGTATAGAGGGGCAACCAAGCAGGCGGAAGCATCTGTCGGTGTAATGTAATTATAATAATAACTGATAAAATGTAGCTAAGTGCTTACACAGCCACAAATTAGTCAACCCATATCATAAGGTTGTGCTAGCTGCTATAATGAAATTTGGTGCAGTGCTGTTCTAAGCTACAGAGGATCCAAAAGTCGCCACCTCAGGTATCAAACATGTATGTACTTTCTATCTTCAATCAACATCAAAAGGTAAATTTAGGCCACGACTGCCTCCTTGACAGGAACTGGTTGACCTACGTCTGCTCTTATGTCTCTCGGTTTTTTGGCTGCTGGGAACACAGAGCGTGTGGTCTGCATCCTCAAACAGTCCCCCTAAATCAGTCTGCAGCTCTGGCAAACACACCTCATCTGATGATAGACTGTTTTTGTGTTAGTCTGTGCCTTTGGAGACTCTACTGGGGGTTAGTTTAGTTTTTTGAAACATCTGGTGTTAGGTGATAAAGTCAAAAGTCACTCACTGAACACTGAACTCAAAGACGTATGACACGGAGAATCATTTCTCTGTGGCTCTGTGACCATTGCAGTGTTATGTGTTATTGTTGCATTTCTTGTGTGTCTTTCCAAGCAGCAATAGCAGCATATGAGAATATTTATGATGCTAGTTAGTTACAAAATAAGGTCAAGAAACCCCTGGGCACAATTAGCCTTCATTAGTAACATATGGATCAGTTGTTACATCATTCAGATCTTCCCACGTATACAGCTCAGCCAATCGTGTGCAGCCAACATACCTAGGTTTAGAAACATGCTTCTGCATAATAGTAATTTCTTAGTAACCCAGCACAATAAGTTAACAAGATACACTATATAAATGAAAGTATTGCGATACCTGACCATTACAACACATTGTGAATACATAGACATGTGTTTCTGTGGGAATTTTTGCCCATTCATGCAGCAGAGCATTTGTGAATGTTGATGTTGATGTTGGACAAAAAGGTCTGGATTGCAATCTGCATTCCAGTTCATCCCAAAGGTGTTGGATGGGGTTGAGGTCAGGGTTCTGTGTGGGCCAGTCAAGTTCTTCCACACCAAACTCATCCAACCATGTCTTTATGGAGCTTTGTGCACTGGGGCACAGTCATGCTGGAATAGTAAACAGCCTCCTCCAAATTACTGCCACAAAGTTGGAAGCATAGCATTGTGCAAAATGAATGTGTCACTAAAATGTGTATTTTTCATGTGTCTCCCCCCCATGCAACATCAATCATCCCACATGTTGTAGTTCTGTAGGAAGCTTTACAAATCATGTCATGGCCCGTCTGTGCTCAGCGTTTTCACCAGCTGTGATACTAGTAGTATATGAATCCAGGAATGTGGTCCTCAATGATCCACCGTGACAGTCCACTTCCTCAGGGTCCCTCACATGACCTAACCCATGTAACGAAGTGTCAGGCCCAGGAGTCATCTGAGCTCCCAGTGCTGTTGTGTGTTAGCATCATGCTGCTGTGCACAGAAACACAGCATGAATCCACCGGTCTCAGTAGCATCCTGTTTATGCCATATCCATGCTGTAGTTACTTTTACAATGGACCCCAGCCTTCTCTGCATGAGTGACAGAGATGATGTCTTCTCCACTTGAGTAAATGGGCTTAGTTACATTCCATCTGATTCTCTTCTCTTTCCTTTTTCTTTTATTTTGAATGTGTTGTTTACACACTTGTAAAGTGTCTTGAGATAACTCTGTTATGAATTGGCACTTTAAATAAAACTGAATTAAATTGAATTGAATTGAATAGAATAGATTGATGTCAAGGTGAACATGAAATGAATCAAGAATGCAAATTTGCAATAGTCTCTGCAGCAAAGCAAAGCAAAACAAAACAAACAACAAAAAAAACTTTTTTGAAGTTTTGTCCTCATCTTTGAGAGCTTAGCCTCACCCAACGTGTGATGAGAGGAAATCATCTCTGTGTCTCCATTGGCTTGCAAGACCTTAAAATAGCTGTGGTGAGATAATGAGTATCTGTAGCATATATCTGTACCTTCTCTTTTTGTACCTTAATGAGACATCCAAAGCTGCCACCACAGCTTGTTTACTAACATGACTAACGTTCACTAATGTCTTTATCATTAGTGAACTCCATTAGGAGCCGCCGGATGAAGAATAAATTTGATCAAAAGAACAAAGTGTTTGCATGTTTACATCCAGAGCCAAATCAACTGACTCACTCAGATTGTTACGAACCTCACTGAAACATGGCAGCACCATTCAGCAGGGGTAAATGTGATGTATCTAGTGCTCATTATCAATATTTGATTAAAAAAAAAAAACACTTTTCAGCTTCTGAAGGGGAATATGCAAGAACAAGTTAGAGGATAACTACATTATAGTGTCTAATGTCTGTAATTATAGCAAAGAATCTAATGTCACGTGATGGAGCTGGTAGATGATGCAGAGGTATGAGCGAGACAGAAAAGACTGTCACACAGGTGTGAGGCGTTAATAGATGACGGCTGTGGGAGGAAGCCTCTGCGGGAGGAGGGAAATAAAGCAAAGAAAGGACATCCTGGAGAATAGGTCAGCAACGACCTTGAGGGGAGATGGAAAACAGCAGTGAATTTTTTCAAACGTGATGGGAAGCATGTTCATGTCAACAAGAGGCAATAAGATCCAGCAGAATTCCTGAAATCATCACAAAGGATTAGAAAAAGAAAAACATCATTTCAAAATGACAGCTTTTTTGCAAATTTCTTGCAAAATTGCGTCAATTGTGAGCTTAACTGCCTTGAACGAGTACCTCAAAATGTTTTTCCTACGTGCACAACATGACGCTGTTCTTGTGTCCTTCGTTTCTTTTTTCTTTTTTTTTTTTTGTACATCCAGTCCTCAGCTGTTATTTGAACAGCCAAGGACTAAATTTGTGCTCTTCCAATATGCTACTGTATGAAAGATAATAGGGGAACAAAGTGAGGCTAGCAGCCTCCGAGACGCTTTGAGAGAATTTTAATTTTCCAAATAGATTGTGAAGTGCATTGACTGTGCACCCGGGCTTATTTTTATAAGCCCTCAAGATGTTTTTCTTTTTCCCTTTATTTTGCGCAATATTCCCTTAATAAATGTTACCTTACACAGTAGGGTTTATACACTTAAAAAGAGGCACAGACATCACGCTCACTCATACTCGTCCCTGACCTTTTTTCTAGGATTGTCCCAGCAGGTGGAGACATGGAATTGCCTGGATTCAAATGACATGAAAGCTTGTATGTGAGAGAGAGAAAAAACAAACCCCCAGCAGATTATGTGCGAGTGGGGGATGCTAGGATGTTGTCTGGTACCAAAGAGAGGAGGCCTGCTGGGAGCATGATGCTGCAGCAACAGCAGCAGCAGCGACATTATGTCATCCAAGGGGCTGATCCTCTGATGACATGTCCTGGCAGGAAGTATCTGAAGTTCGCCACAAATCCATAATCTAGTGGCATGTGTCCCTCTCACATGTTTATGGATGTGGAGCAAAATGGGATTGGAGATGGTAGAGAAGGATAGAATCAGAGGATCAGCGGATGACGACAGCTCAAGCAATACTGCAGTCTGTGAAATTTAACAAGTTTCCATATTTCCAGTGGTAACAGACGTGGGTTCATACACCTGCACTTTGTTGGGTCAGCCGCTCAGGGAAAATATCTTTTGTCAAGGATGTAAGCACCATGTCATGGCTCTCTTCACTAAATCACTTGAGGTGCAAGTCGGGATTATGATTAAAGGAATGACTGAGGAGCTGAAAAAGGCAAAAAATTCTTCCACAAGACTGCATGCAGAGGCATCATTATGTTATTCACCAGTTTGAATTTGCAAAAGTGGATTTTGTCCTTATGATTTAATTAATTCAGGAGATCGTATTCTGATGGTGCAGTCTATACTTCTCAACAAGAACTGCTCTATGGTGGATCAACAAATTGCCAAGCAGATGAATTCATGTAAAACTATTCTAGTGGACTGGCAAAATTAAAGTATGAACCTGAATTCCAGCCTGATGTGGCCTCTGATGGCCTCTTTAAATTGCGTGTGTAAGTTATTTTACCTAACGTACATGATGTATTTACCTTGAAAATCGATGTCACATACAATGGACTTAATCATGATCTTCTCCAAAACCTAAGTGAGCGGTTTTGGTGCGTAAACCAAAATGAGACAGTTTCACAGTAACAGGTATTTGTCAGGTACACTTGTTGATAGTATTTTCCAGCAGTCATATATGGGTTTTTTTATTATGTGAGTCACCGGCAAACAACCTGTTCTGTATTTTAAGGTATGAGGAGGAGTTGACTGAATAGCACTTGAGCTTCAAACATTCTTTCAACCAGAAGGTTAGGGTAGGCTGAGTATGAAGTACATTGTGTTGAAATGACTCGAGATCAGCGTTTTACGGGGCTGATAAGGTTTATCTGTAGTACCAATAAGAGAGTGGACTGTTTGACTACATTGCTTTTGCGGTTCGAAACAACCACAAACAATGGTTTAGAATAAGTGGCCTGCGCCATCCAAGTATGTTTATTTTCATTGCAGTGGCCTCATTTCATTAGCTGTGAAGCCTGTTAAGAATGGAACTGAAAGGATGTATTCAGTACTGTGGCCTTGGAGTCTGAAAAGGTGCAGGTGAAAAAAAGAAAAAAAAAATCTACAATATAACAGGATGCCACACTGAATCTGTCTGCCCTGATCGGCTTTAGCGTATTTTAATGTAAAATTAGCTTTGTTTTTGGTATGAAAACATGAGTTTAATGTATTGGAAAAGGAAGGGCAGGGGCATTGTCATGTTAAAGTTTACCTTGGTCTTTTTTCATAGCCTCTGTGAGGTGATGCTGGTGTGAGTGAGTCACAGAGTTTTTGAATGGCGGGCTGGGTTTATAAACCTCCGCCAGCCCTCAACACATGAGTTTGGAGGCCACTTGTCTCTGCGAGCTGTCACGTATGCACATGCAGCGAGGTCCAACAGCCTTGGCATCTCTACTTTTCACCCTGGAGGGCACAGGAGCACAAAGACAGCTCTTCATCATGAGGTCCTTCTTCCTGCTGCTCTTCACCCTGTTGCTGGTGTCTCACGGATCTTCAGCAGTCATCACGGGGGTAAGTGGGAGCAGACAGGTTCATACCTCACTGGGCATTAGAAAGCTCTCGGTGTGATGGGAATATGCAGAACGGGTTTCAAACAGCTATTTCTTTTTAAAGAAAATGTTGCACTACTTAATGTTTTTCTTGGGCTTGATGAAAAAAAAATCTTGCATTGGTCGCTTCGTAATGCTTCAGATGGAGGATACTTTTAACACAAAAGTAAGAAATTTTACAATCAAGGATAGATTTACCAAATAAGTACAAAAAGGGGCACTACAGGAAAAAGATTTTTATTTGTTCTTTCTTTTTATGTCATGTCTTATTTTATGCTTAGACAAAATTGTTGCTGTGAGATTCATCCTTTAATTGTCACTTTTATAACAAATGATTCTTTAAATAATTAAAGAAAGTATTGATATTTTACTGTGCATTAAAAGTTTTAACAAGAGAAATGTTTAAGGATATCCTGGACTGAAAATAAAATGTAGAAGTGTGGATAAATATATTATATTTTAGAATCCAAGGAATTGTAAATGCATGAGGGGCTATTAGAATGTAAAATGACAGGCGTATCAGTTTATGACAACCTGCCAGTGAAGTCGAATTCTTATCCTTTCAATCATTTCACCATCCGACTCAGGATTTACATAATTCCATGAGCATAAATCATGGCAATAACCTGCTAATAAAAGACCCGTCCCTGTCACAGCGGCCCTCTCACAGTGCGCTGCTGATGTGATTTGAGAGAGGAGCATGCAGCCATAAAACAGAAAGTGATTTTCATCCACGTCTGTCACATGAAATCACTTCTGTGCCTTCTCATTGTGTTCCCGTCATCTCATCCAAAGTGAGAGCTGTCACTCAGCTTCTCACCCAGACGCTCAAACTATACATCACCACCAGTCCTGAAGTGTTCGTTTGAGGTATGTGTCGTAACGTTTCCATTAGCATAACATGCTGCAACACGTTTCTCACTTGTCTCGAAGCTCACTAGCACATTTCATTCCTTTTTCTGCTATTATAATAATTGTCACATAATTATGTTTAACTGTATTACATTACATACGCGTGTGTAATTGCATACATAGTGACTCATTTCGTCTCTCTTTGATTACACATAGTACCAGCTACACAAGTAACAGCTGTCACTGAGTTCTTGTCCACATTTTAATACAATTTTACAATAATGATAAATTGTATTAATATTAGCAAGGATTAGATTTGGATTTTATGTTGAAAGGTATTACATGACCATAAAACTACTCAGTCTTTTGGTATGCAAGTCATTAATATGCATATGAATTAATAAGCATTGATGTCTGTGTGTGTGTGTGTGTGCACGCAGGCCTGTGAGAAGGACTCTCAGTGTGGCGGGGGGATGTGCTGTGCAGTGAGTTTGTGGATTCGCAGCCTACGTATGTGCACGCCCATGGGACAGGAAGGAGACGAATGTCACCCTATGAGCCACACGGTGAGATCATACGCACATACAGATGTGTTCTCCTCTCACCTGTGAAACATGTCTCCACATGTCTCCTCCACCATGGTGTCATGGCAGTGATGATGCACATCATCGGGTAAATGAACTGATCCTCACCGTGTTCTGTGTTACAAAGGTGTAGCCGTTTGGTTCTACTCAATACTGTGGCCTGTTGCTATACTGTAAAAATGAGGTCGCCAATATTGAGTTTTTGACTTTTTTTGTGATCATTTTGGAAGCACAAGTTTCCAGAAAAACGACCTTCCACTACATGCATTGTGCCTGATGAAAATGAATCTCAAAGCAAAGGCGTCTCTCTTCCTGCTCTCAGGTCCCTTTCTTTGGGAAAAGACTCCACCACACCTGTCCCTGTCTCCCCAACCTGTCCTGCATCACCATAGAGGAGGGGAAATCCAAATGTGTCTCAACGTACAAGTATCCAGACTACTACCTCTGAGTACCAACACATACAATTACACTGTTTGCTACCTGTGCTGTAACTACCTTTAAAAGCCTGCTCTTATTTATTTTGAATAAAGAAATATATTTAATAATGCATCATCATTTTGGTTCCAGATAAATTAAACTATATATTTAAAGTTACAATTCCATTCCCCATTGAAATTTGAAGTCAATAAATTATTTGACATGATGCCAGGTGAGGACAGATGACTGCTCCCTGCTGTCATTGTGACGTGTTGCAAATACAAGAGTTCACTGTGTTCTCCAGTTTCTTCCTGCACACCAAACGTTTAATTTTAGGTTCTACATTTGCTTTGTTTATTTCAGTTATTACATTTGAAAATAGATATTTTTGCTCCATGTGAAATGGATGATGAACCAAAGAGTACAAAAGAAGCTATTTTTATGCAGCGCTCTGTGAATCATTCCTCTGAGTAATTTGATTTTATTCACTCAGTATTGTTATTTATATGTTATTGGATTTTTTTTTTAATGCAATCAAAACTCACATGGTAACAAATCTTTATCTTCTAAATCTGACAATCAGATGAATCTTGTTTTCAGAGGACACACTGGGATATTCTGTACTGTCTGCAGCAGTTGAGCTTCTGGTAAGCTTTCAGCTGCCCTCTAGGGAAACACCTTGGCAGCTGGTCTTTATAGCACCAGGAAACGGTAAGACAGCTATGAAATTAATCATCGTCAGGCTATGATTCACAGCATTTATACAAGGCTCAGAGCTATAATTAGATTTATCCAATGTGTAACGCAATGGCTCACATCAATCTTATCCTTTAGAAATGGATGTTGGTTTTCTGTAGCTCTAGATATGAGCGCATTCAAACAATCTGTAGCGATCTGTAATGAGGCAATGCCCCAGATAATGGAAGTCTAAATGAAAGCTAATGGGAGTACACAAAAGAACACAAAGTTCCCAGAAACAGATACTGCTAACATATCAATAACTTATGATAACAATAACTTAATATCACATCTACTACAGCAGTACAACAACACCAGGAGTCTTGAAAAAGTTGTGATTCTAAAATCGTGTCACCCAGTAAGAACTGAAACAATAAGGCAGTTAATGGTGGGAGCAGCCAACTGGACTGGATCCGACCGGATTCGACTGGATCAGTTGGTTTTCATTTTCCTGGGAGATTTTGTGCCTGGTGACAGACACACATTGAGGTTTAAAGGCAACCAATCCAACCACAGATGAGATCAGTATTCTATAGCCATTACCACTGTGCAATCAACTGTTACTTCATACATTAAAGTTTTATTGACAGAAAATTATTGGTAAGTTTGATCATCGATGAATTATTTAAGCTTGAAAGTCCCAGTTTCAAAAATATGAGAATTTACTTATTTACTTATGAGACATCGAGACCACCACGATAACTGCACAAACTCAATCAACCAATGAGATCGGTGGGATCCAGCTGAAAGCTCCAGAAGAAGAGAGCATGTGGCCCTTCAGTGAACACTGTTTTGTCATATCTATATTGTCTGGCTTCTGATTGGACAAAACAAGCAATTTAAAGGTATCACCTTGTGCTGTTGTGATGGGCAGTGTTCAGAATGTTTTGGTATTTTAGAGATCAAAAGATTTATCATCCATTTTTGATACTGCTTCATCCGTGGGTCAGCATCAGCTGGATCTGAAGACTACAAGTCTGAAATTGAAGTTGTGGAGTTACCAGGACTCTGGAGCCCCCCTCCTCATCTCTGCCTGAGGCTTGTGGCTCGAGGCTACGTTATCCGCTAGCAGCATAACACACCCACATAGACAGAACTGTTAGCAGTTAGCATTTTGAGTAATGTGCCAATTTTTGACAAGGAAGACGAATTCTTTGATTGATAATGCTTTGTGAATCTGACAATGTTAGGAGAGTGAAATGCTAAATCGACTTTAGAAGTTAATAACTGCTGAGAATCTTTGGCCTTCCCAGATACCATTTAAAGAAAAGCTACTTTTTCAGGTGTCCAGATTTTATTTTTGGAAATTCCAGTGGGGGAGACAGAGGTCATCATAATCCCTCAGCAGTTAGAAAGACCGAAAAGGTCAATAAAAGAACCAGCAGTAAAAACCTAGCAAAAAGACTCACATTTCCCCTCCATCACAATGGAGCCAGCGTGCCCTGAAGACAACATGATATACCAAAAATACCCAGGATGCATTTGCATGGCACGAGAACACGTGCAGGTGGGGCGTTTCCTGCAGCTGAGGATCCACAGCAATTACACCATGAGACCTCTGCACGCTGGTAGCAAAGCACAGCCAGCTGTCAGGAACAAGCAGACGTGTTGTGATGCTAATGGTTACGGATGCACTGAGGGCAGACAGAGTGTTGAGGAGCTCAGCGTTGTATAGCGGATCAGTGTGACAGAAGGGCCAGAGCTCAGAAACACCTTACTAAATCACAGTGATTAAAGTATGTATGGAAAGAACTGCTCAGCCACTGCTCAGCTTAAAAGCTGTGGTTTGGTGCAATCGAAGCCATTGTCAGTGAATGCAACAGCAATTAGCTGAATCAATAGCCCGCTACTGGGCTAAGGAACGAGGCGCGGACTGGAGTTTGAAGGACTTTGATTAAAAAGCAGCTGGCACACAAGGAGCCTATTGAAACAAATCCTGTTAGCTGCTTACTAAGTGCCCTGTTTAAAACTTTGAATATGAAAAATCAAAGTTTAACCTTTTAACGAGCTTCAGAATATCAGAAGCACAGAGTAAGGCTGCCTTGGCTTGGGCTTGTAGCACACAAAGTGGGTATCACAGACTGAGGGGAAAGGGAGGTTAAAGATCATCATATTCCATGGCCGTTGCCTGGTCTGGGTATTTGGGGCTGTAATTTCGTAGATATTTTATTTAGCCCTGCATTATTCTATTATGGAACACAGGCTAGACCAGTGTGAGAGAGTTTACAGGTAAATACGTGGAAATTCTTGTGTCTTATGGGATCATATGGCATGATACGATCTGATAACAGTGATAACATGCTAACCAGTACTGCAACAGATTGGGACAAACTGACATGTTTTTTTTATACGAAGAAAGTACAAACTTCATACAGTTTTCCCAAACTGGACATTTGACGAAGTGCTATAATTTGTTTCCTGGAGTACCTGTTCAAATGATATAATGTTGGTGTCCTATGACCCTGACAAGGAGAAATCCACAATAGTAACACTAAGATATCAGTGTCTGCATTGATTTAGCCCTCAATATGTTCAAACACAGGCTGCAAATCATACATTTTCTCACCAGGAAAATCCACAGCTAAATGCAACAAGCTCACACCTACTCTGAAAGATCTGTCAGGCCCCAGGAAACATATGAAAACCCTGACCAGAGCACACAAGACAGGATGAGGGCACATGATCATGCAAAATGATACAAAAATACCTGAGGTGCATTCAAGAGCAGAACCGCATCAAGTAGGGACGACTTACTAAAAACAGATTATAGAGTCCAAACAACTTATCATCCATTTCTTATTTATTTGCTAAGAAATACAAACAATGCAAATATCCTTTACAAAGCACCAAATTGTTAGCATTTTCAGAGTCCCGATGTCCATATCTGTAGAAAAAGAATCAGTTCTGTTTGTCCTGCGGGTAACGCGAATCAACCCACTTCTCAAAACAACCGGCCCATGAAAAACAATAAGAATCTGAAAAATACCTTTAAAATGAGTTTGAACAACTTTTCGTCACACAGAACCCTAAGAGTTTATGAAATATACAGCATATCTGGTTAAAAAATGCTGAAGGAAAGAGGGGAAAAGGGATTTACAGTATTTACAAACACGACATTGTCCTCATTAAAAATATACTGAGATCTGCATCTCATTTGTGGTATCCAAAAGGATTAGAAACCAAGTGTGTCACAGATTAATCAGCTGATAAAATGGTCCTGTTGTGTGTTTCAGTCATCTCTGCAAAAGGCAAACAACCTCAAATACAGGGTGCGCTGGGATGTAATTTCTAAATATACAAACAAATAGCCAAAGTTACATTCATGTACAAGATTGTAGCTGACCTAAAAGATTGATGTACTCAAGAAGGAATGAAAACATGTCTCCAAAGGTAGGACATAATGTGACACGTGACTGTCATAGAGGTTATGCCTTTTATCTGGGATGAATGTCACCTTGTACATGCAGAGGGGTGAATTAGCCTATAAAGTGACCAAACGACGGTGCCCAGCTGATCGAACATATATTTTTTAAATAAAAGCATCCGATTATGCTTCTTTCCCTTAATATGCTCCACATTCCTTTACATCATGGGCCACTGAAGCTCATGTCAAACTAAAATAGAAAGTAGAATCTTTGCCACAAATAAAAATGTGGGTAAACTGGTTCGCCCTCCACAACACCCCTGCCTGCCTACATTCTGTAACGACATGTGTCTTTGGCAGTATTTTGGAGCCGGTGCGGTTCAGATGACACAGTACGGCTCCATGGGCGTCTGTGTGCCCAGGCAGCAAGAGAAACAGGCTCTGAGGCGCATCCGGAGCTCTTTGTTGAACAGGAAGCTGATGATGGGGTTCGCTCCCGCCTGGGCGAAGCTCATCCACACCGCAGCGGTCAGGTAGAGCTGCGGGATCGACGCTCCCCGCACAAATATTCTCAGGTAGCAGGCGCTTATGTAAGGCGCCCACATGATGAGGAAAGTCAGTGTGATCATGTAGTACATCTTTCCGATCCTCTTCTCCATCTTAAACTCGTCCAGCACCAGCAGCCTCCTGTTGCCGAGGTGCGAAGCTTGCCTGATGCCCACCAGCGTCGGCGGGGTGGGTCCGCGGCCGAAGCCGGCGATCCAGTTGGCGGCGGCCTGCCCGGTGGCTCCGGGGCCGTGGAAGGTCCAGTTCTGGCTGATGGCAGGGACCAGCTGAGCCGGTTTCATCTTGCGGTGATCGTAGACGAAGCACAGCATCTTTATGTAAACCACATGAGTCGTCCCCACGATGACGGCCAGCATCAACATGAAGCCCAGGGTGTCGTTCGCCTTCACGTAGCGGTGCTCGAAGATGCACTGCTCCTCCTCACGGATGAACTTGTAAGTGCCCACGTCGAAAACCGGGGGGAAAGCCATGGCCACGGAGAGGGTCCACACCATGCAGATCACCGCCACGCACGTACAAAGATTCATCCGCTTGTAGTAGAACCTGTGGTGGGCGATCGCCATGTAGCGGGTGACGCTGACGCAGAAGAGCAGGAAGGCGACGTGGAAGCAGAAGAGCACCGACATGAAGGCGACGATCTTGCAGCTGAGCGCGCTGTACGGCCAGGCGGAGCCGCCGCCGATCGATGCCATCACGAAGGGGAAACAGATGGCGGAGCGCACCACGTCTGCCAGGCACAAGTCCAGGAGGAAATAGTAGGGAGCCTTGTGCAGCGAGCTGTCTTTCAGCAGCAGCAGCGACAGCGACGCGTTGCCCAGCAGACTGATGCCCATGATCAGACCCAGGGAGGCCAACTTGACCGCAGAGGCCGTGGACGCATAGTTCTGTAAGGACGGGCTGCTCCCCCCGAACTCACTTGTGTTCGCCATCTATGCAGCCGAGGTCGTGTGTATCCCCACATCAATTCATCGACGAGCGGTAGTATCCTGTCAAGGCTGAAAGGAAAACAAAATCACCGCGATCAGCTTCCCCTTTAACAGAAAAAAAAACACATTCAGGGATAAATTCCGCTCGGAAGCATCCGTTCAATGTCGGTTCACATCCATACTGATGTGCTGCGATCCCCATCAAAAACAAGTTAAAAAAAATCACTCAGCATTTCTTCTTTTTCTTCTTGTCCTTCATCTCACAAGTGTCCGGTGCCAGAAACATCCCCGGTCCCCCTTGTTCCGCTCTCTGCTATATAAAGGCAGCCCGGTTTGGGTTTATACTTGGAGGGCATCCGTTCAGAAGGCAAGCGGCTCAGAAAACACATCTCAATTTCCACCGATGGCGGAGGTCTCCCGTACGTCTCGAGGAGTGAAAAAACACACCGTGTCGTGCCGAAGCATGGCGCAATTACGCATCCACCGCCTCATCGGCTAAAGCAGCCACAGCAGCAGGATACAAAGGCGAGCATGTTTGTTGAAAGCTGAGTGCAGATCGGAAAGATCGCAGGGGTGGGAGCGCCACTATGGAGCTCGCACAGCAGCGTCTCGTCTTATGCGACGCACGTCCGATTGCGTGCAGCGAGCAGGCCTGGGATCAGTCAGGACTCGCGTCTGCCGGTCCTGGTCTAAGGCAAGCCATAGGAAGGAAGTGAGGAAGTCTCCACGAACTGATGAGATGCAAATGTGGACAGATTGACAGAGATGTCCTGTGACGATGCACAATATTTGATGTGCAGGTAACAAGATAAAAAGGGGGGGAAATGGGAAAATGCAATTTGAATAAATAGGATATGAATATTGGGTAGGCTTATCATGTATTCTGTATTAATTCTAGAAATATTATAAGAAAGTCAAGTTTCATTCACACACATACAGAAACAGCTCATGATAAGCTGTGTGAGCATCTCTTTAATAAAATGGGTTTAATGAAAGACAAAAACAGAATAAAGAAAAATAGTGGTTAATGTTAAAAAGCACACATTAACTAAAGTCTAACTCATGTCCGGTCTTTTGCACCAAAAGATGCTGTCATTTGCCTCTTAATGGTGCCCCATATAAACACAGAGTTGGACTTTCAGAACTTTGGATCTGTGTTAAAAAGCACTATAAAGCTAAAATGAATCAAATATTAGAGGAATTCTGTTTTTATCACATTCACATGTTTAAAATTCAGGCTTTGAGCAGTTCACATCTTGAACACACACTTTGTACTCCCTGGATTCTACATGAAACCCCTTAAACAAAGCTGCTGATATTCAATCTTCCGTCATCCTGCCCTCCGTCCTCATTTTTCGAATGATAAGGCGCACTGACCAGTTAAAGTTAAAGATCGACACACATAGCTGGCCAACAACTCAGAATGAAAGGCATCGCACTGCTGATGGGAGAGACTGGAGGTTTGACACAGTCAGGGCTAACAGTGCGGGTTCAGACGAGGTAAACAGTTGCATAACGCAGCAGTGGTGTGCATGAGTGGCATCTCAGAAGACAATTCTGCAGAGGAGAAGTGGGCCTGACTAAGACAGTTATTTCTGATGCCTCTCGGACAAATGACAGAGCTTTTGACAAGTGGCTTGAAAATGGCCGAAGAGGTCTTTTGCATCCAGAGCTCAGAGGAAAACAAATGGTTGTGCGGTTTCTTGGGCTGTAATGATTGACTGACTTTTCACGGTAAAGAGAACCCAGTCTCAATCAATCTGGGATGTGTTAATATGCAAAAGTTCTCTCATTAATAAAATCTTGCTGCCAGCAGAGCTTCAGTACTCTGAACTTCAGCTGCAGTCACGTGACAAGGCTGCCCCTGCTGCTGCAGTGATTCACCAGCACCCCCTGCAGCCAGCTGCAAGCAGCATCAAGAGCTCAGAAGGCATCAGGCAGCTGAACCTCGAGTGCTGTCTGACAGAGAAACAGTGCTGTTTTATCTTGTGGTATCAGGACCAGAAATGATCCTACAGCTGACTGAGCTCAGCCCGAGTCCACGCTTTCCATACCAGGCCAGGTTTTCTGATATGACCCTGTGACTGCACCACTGTCCGGAAGAATAATTATAGGAGAATGTTTAAGAAGATACTAAATCCCAGAAACGATGCTGGATCGATTAAACGGTTCCAGCTGTCAAACAGGCAGATGTAGGTTCAAGTTTGTTTTGCACTGGTGGTTAGCACAAGTATTAAACTCACTTCCTACTTTATTCAACGCCCCCTCACCTCCATCAAAAATTGCTCCCAATCATGCAGTCTTTATCTAAGTAAACTTGACAAATTCTAGTATTACTGCAGTTTTATATGTGGTGTTGCCGTATCCCAGTAAAAGTCATATGCCGGCCGTGACTGCTGTGGGTACAGTCGAAAATCAAATGTATCATGAGTGTCATGTAGGTTATATCACTGTCACTGTGAGTTTGGGTACAGAACCCAGCAGTCAGCATTTCAAACTCCATGGTTACATCCTTGACACAGCTCAACAAAATAGCAAAGCTTTAGTCCTTTTCAGACATTTTAATGCAAATCATATCTTTAAAGTTTGAGGACATAATATGCAGAAACATGCTCAAAGACCAGTATATAGGCTCAAAAATAATCCTTCTCATTCATCACTTAAGACCCACCAAAGGTGTTTGCGTGTCTATGTGTGCAGAGACCCTGTTCTCTCTTCAGATTTTCTTAGTTACTCTTAGTTACTGCTCTGTTGGGGATGTTTCTGGGTGTCTGCCATTCTGAAGAAAAATATTTGATGGTTGATTCTCTGGCAGACAAATGCTTTCTCTCCGTATCTTTCTTCAGAATCGCTTAATGAAGTGTTTACAAACAGCAGCAGTAATTTGCTGCATGTTATGCCTGTACACTGTTTTTCAGTCCAGGTACTTCCACAGTAAAAATATAGCCACATGCTTGACAGATAAAATTTGCTGGGATTTAGATTTCTGGAGGGTTGAAACCTCACCTCTTGAGTGCTTGAATGCCCAAACAACAAATACTGTAACACAAATAAAAACATCTAATCACTCATGGGAAATCATATAACCAAAATGGACGTTTATCTTTCCGTATATGTGAGTATGTGCATTGGTATATGTTACTTGATTCTACTAAAGCTTGAGCAGATAGACAGATCTCCCTGGGTATGGAGCTTCACCAACAACTGTCTTGTTGGAACTTGCCAAGTACTTTTTACAAAAGTGGCCTAAATCAAGGAAACAAGAGGCTTGAGACTGAAGATAGTGTAAAGAGAAGATGCATCACTCTGCACATGGACATCACTCTGTCCTGGTTCTCAGGTAAGTTTGCAACTTGTCTTGCCTTCTCCTCTCCCTGGTGCTTAATGTGCTGCTCCCCGTGTTGAAGAAACTCTGAGATTGTAGAGCTCAACAGATGGTAGATTGCAGGTCAAGAATAATCACATCAAGAATAATGGTCACAAAGTAATGCTTTAATTTAGAATCAGAATTTATTGGCCAAGTATGTTAAAATAAAACAACAACAACAACAAAAAACTATAGATGGATATAAACATATAGCTATTATATACAGGCGAGTTGGTATGAAAATATAATAAAAAGTGGACAACAAAACAGACAGATATAGATAGATAGATAGATAGATAGATAGATAGATAGATAGATAGATATACTTTATTGATCCCAGGCTGGGAAATTACAGTGCAGCAGGAGCATTACACACAATAAGCTATACAAAATATGTTAAAAATAGCAACATACAGAGCAATATAAAAAATTGTATATACAACAAATAAACAGCGTAATGTTGTGCAAAATATCTGTCTATCTATCTATCTATCTATCTTATAGGTTAAACTCTAACACAGGACTGTAGAGTTGCTTTTATTATTTTATTTCATCTTTCCTCTTTATAGTTATGGTGTGGTTGGTAATGTGCTATACAAGTGCCAGGCAGTGCAAAACACCTGTGTTAACCTAAGTTAGTAAAAGTAACTTTAAAGCCAAATTCTACTTGACATACAGTTGTAGTTTACCCCATACACGATCACTTTCTTATGCAGGTCCTTTCTAGCCTGGTAGTCTAATATATTTATTTCCATAGGACCAGTTATCCCGCCTGCTTCCACGATGGAGCGAGAGCCTTGTGACTCAGGTCCTCAACTTCTGCCACTCAAAACACAGTCAGAGTGAGGTGTCACTTTATTTTTCGGCTCTTTGGGATGGACCAACTGCGACGTTTCTGCCCAGTGACGCAGATACGTCACCAGTCGGTAGGCGGAAAAGCGGCAGTGCGTTTCTGTATCTGGAGATAAAGCCAAACCGGGTGTTTTATTTATTTTTTTAATTAAGCACACTCATACAGAGGTTACAATAAGCTTTTAACCAACTGAAATGGCGGGCCCTGCGGGTCAGACAGATCTTCAAACGGACAGAGGCGCCCTGAGCGGCCAGACAGTTTCCTCTGAAAACAACATTGACATCGACGAGAAAGAGTTGGATAATATCACAAAGAAACACCGACAAGACGAAACGACAGCGCTGCCTCTGCACTCACCTTGGACGTTTTGGCTGGACAGGTAACGTTTGTCCCGTCTTCCGCGTTGTCCGTGAGTTTAGAGTTTCAGGACGAGCAGGAATGAAGGAAGAAAAAAATATGTATATATCATTCAAGGCCACAGCTTTCCACAGGCCTCCTGGAGCAAATGTAGCGGGAGAGAGTTTGCGTTTAACATGACCTTCTCCTGCTTACAAAGCCGCGTCTGAAAAGTTTTCACGGATAAGCTTTTATCCAAGGTAACGGCTCCTACGTAACACTGTCAACATGTTTGGTTTTTTACATTATTTTTGTTTTTGTGTTGTGGAACAATGCGATTCGAGGTACTTTAGCTCTCTTTCCCTGCAGGGGAGCCTGAAAGGTTTTCGGGTAAAGTTCAGACTGTTTTTACATTTTATTTATTTATTTATTTATGGAGGATTAACGTTAGCACAGTTAATGAATACAGTCGTCACCTTTCCCAAATGTCAAACAGGTAATGTTTCGCTAGCTTAGCCCTGCATGGGACACTTTGTAATCAAAATAAGAGTCATGGGTGCAAAATGTGTGTGTGTGTACGTTAAAATGCATCCTAAGGGTTTCATTCTGTTTCCCCTTTTTTATATGAGATCATGGGACTGGTGTGTTTTGTTTACATTTGGAGCAAACATTTCCTTTTTTAAAAAAACATGACACTGAGGTTTGATTAGTCATCTCTCATGTTCAGCGAGTTGATATGAGATGACTTGGAATTGGCCTGAAATGATCAAACGTTAATAAACAAACCCCTTAAAACCTTTCAGGGGGCTGAAGAAAAAGCAGATCTCATTATGACTGAAACATTTAAGGCCAGTTAACTTATTAGTCAGGTGAAAATTTTGTGACAGCAATCACAAATGTTTACTCCGATTCCAGCTTCTCACATGTGATGATTTGCTTTGTCTTAGATTATTTTAAACCAAGCATATTTGGGTTTTGGACTGTTGGACAAAAATAAATAATATATGTGGAAATTGCCACACTGGGCTCTCAGAACTGTAATAATGGCAGTTCATATAAAAAAATCAACAGTTCAATCTTGAAATAAATTAATTGTTAGAGTTTAAGTACTTTTGTCACTGTTGTTGGGGCTGTTTCATCCAAAACCGGACCGAACAGGAATTATAATCCCGTAGAAGTGCACAACAATGTGAAAGCTTACGATGAGAAATGTGATCCACCTGCCCTAAAAGGCTGCTATTCATGAGCCATTTGTCTAGCTGTTACAGTGCCAGAAACAGGTGGGAACAGAACACAACGGCCGTTTCTGTCACTGTATCATCACCGTGGACTAACACAGTTTTCACTTGTTCTTGTAGGTCTTTACCAGGTACGACGGCTGCAGAATGTGAATCCAATCTGAAGAAGATCTATACTGTGCAAAGCGTTCAGGTGAGATTTTTTGGTGTCGGCTTAAAGAGCTTTATCATCTTAAGAGCGAAGAGATCAAATGCATGACTTGGCTGAGAGGCCAGCTGGCGTCATAAGGGCCTCCTTGATGAAAGGGAACAAGCAGTTCATTGCCACTTAAAGCTACAGTGAGGGCAGTTGGTGGGGAGAAAAAAAAATCAAAATATTTTATCATCTAGTACGAACAGTTAGTGCACAGTTTATTGACACCGGTTTACATGCTTCTTGTGTAACTTTAAACTGTTGTTGCTGTTGTTACTGCAGAGGTGCAAAGTGGAGTAACACGATGTGGGTGCATGCTGCAGTGCATACATTACTGCCTTTTGATATGATGCTCTGATGGCTTGTGTTACATCAGCGGAAAGTCTGTCGATTGCTTTCATGGGGACTTTCAGCAGAGTCAACTATGGTTAACTAAACAAGTGTCATCCCATCATCACCAGATTTCAAAACTCAGGACTGAAACCTGCTATCTGACAGTTAATGGGCAGATAACAACAGAACAGACATCATACAGCAGCCAAATCTAAACTAATGATGTTTAGTTTTGTTTACAGTGCCAAAATGTAAATATGTTCATTGGTTAAAGCTTTTAACAGAATGGCATCCTCTGCCACGTTATGAGGTTTAGAGAAGAGACGGTGGAGTTTGGTTGTAGACACGTCTACCATAAAACCTGGAAAATATATTAATAAGCAGAGAGTAATATAAATGGAATTATGTTTGTTGTTTGAAAAATAGAGAACATACTGTACAACGCTTTCTTATGGTGGCTCTTTTTTGGATTTGGTTTTATTGCCATTATCAGCATACTACAGTGTTGTAAATAAAGCAGATACAAGCTGGTTGAAGGAGGCAAAGTTCTGATATTGTGTCACAGTAACAGAGAGAAAGCAACTCATTTCAGCTGGTCTGCTTTCCAATTTGCAGATGTTCTGGAGTGTATACAACAACATCCCGCCAGTCACAGCTCTGCCCTTGAGATGTAGTTATCACTTAATGCGAGGAGAGCGGAGACCTCTGTGGTGAGTCCCTTATTATTGTAAACATTATTTGATATCATCTCATAACACTCTCTCAGATGGAGGGTCAGTTACAACTGTAGCTCATGCAGTAAGTGTAACTTGAATTATTGTTTTTATTGTTTTATTTTGAAAACATTCTGTGGTTCTTATTATTATTGTAAGACCATCCGTTGAAGAAGTTAATAAATAAATGGCAGGCTTAATTTTTTTTTTTCAATTATTATTTTTTATTTATTTATTTAGTTGCCCCCCCCACCCCTTTCTTTTTCTTTCTTTCTCATTCAAATGGGTGGCATGATACACTTTGATCAACAGGTGGCAGTAACGCACAGAGAAATGCGGTAATGTGCCAATAGAAAAGGCAGTGCAATCCCCATACTACTTGTATGCCGGAAAAAGATTTCGTATGCCAAATGCGATAAGGCAGAAATACCAGGATGTCCTACTGCATCTGGTTGCATTTTGCAGCGTACAAGCCAAGGTGTTTTCAGGCTTTTCTGACCCATAGTCGTCTGTGCAGCAGAAAATGCGTCACACCAACTGACGATTGAAGAGAACAGACAGATGACAGCTCATTGGCTGCATCCCAAATCGCATTCTTGGTCTTTTTACTTCAAATTTTGTGTTACAGACTGGGATGAATATATGAGCAAGAGGGTCAGAGTTCACGGCCCGGTGTTATGACGAAGTAGTATGTCTGAAGTACTGCATGCAAAATTACATACTTTGTAAGGGCGACTGCAGTATACACAAAAAGTAAAAAAAAGATAAAGAACGTGATTTAGATTTGGAAAATGCAGTTTAAAATCAAAAGAAAAGTTTTTTTTTGATCTTCATCTAAACATAAGTTTTTGTTTGTTCACAGGAAATCGCCACAGGACAGCTTTAATATGTTTTAACTGGTTACCCTGTTAGGGCTGCAGTTTATGGTTAGAATCTTATTTTCTTATAATCTTTTACACCAACAGGGAAGAAGAAAGCAACGCAAAAGGAGGAGTATGGAAGATGAAAATACCTAAAGAAAGCGCTGTAGGTGTCGTGCTCCATTTCACATATTTATGTCATATGATAATATAAATGCCTGAATTATTAATTAGCTTCTTTGTGTTCTTCTTATTACAGTCTGCAGTTTGGAAAGAATTGTTGCTTGCTACTATCGGGGAGCAGTTTGCAGATTACTGTGCCTCAGGTGAGCTTCTCCAAATCTCCACTTGATGTGTTTGTGTTTTCAGAAGGAGAAGATATATCCCTCATTGATAAACTGTGCTTTCCCAGCACAGCCAATGCATTGATGAGCATTTGTTCACTGTCTGTCGTGTCTGCTGTTCGTTTGCCTTCCAGACGACGAGGTTGTTGGCGTCAGCGTTAGCGTTCGAGATCGGGAAGACGTTGTACAAATCTGGAATAGAGATGCATCTCTTGCTAACGAAGCAAATATCTTGGGGAAAGTCTATGAGCTCCTCCCATACATATCTTTTAAAGCTGTTTTTTATAAATGTAAGTATCCCCACTTTGCTTTTGGATTTAGAAAAATTTAGAACGAGTTTAAACTTGGGTGTAATCAATCAAGTCAAACAGTTGTAAAAAAAAAAAAGTAGGCATCTGTCATCTGTACTGTGCACATTTGAATTTAGGCATGCCATAGGATGATTTACCGTATGTATGTGGCTGTAGGCTAATCAACGCAGTACTGACGGTACAGAAAAGGTATTAAGACGAATGGCCCATATGCCTTCATACCTGCTCCACATACCTTATTCATATAGACCGGTCTTGTTACCGCATGTTGAGTATTCGTTTCCCATAATAATAATAATAATGAGCCACAGTGTAAAGTAAGTACATTAAAGTGGTGAGACTGTACTGTTTGAACCGTACAAGTAGGGAAGGAATTTGTCGATTCACCGCAGTTTTTAAGTGTATTTTTTAATGTTGAAATCAGAGGATGTGGATGCACTTTTTTCAAATGTTTTTTTTTTTTTTTCCCCCCAAAGTGTCTTGCATGTGAAATAATCATTTAAATGCATAAGAGAAGGATTTATCCTCACCGTGAACTACTTTGACTTTTTTTCAGCACACATGGAACATCATGCCTTTGAAGGAGGACGCTCAAGACATTAGATTGTAATGCACTTTTTTTTGTTTGTTTTTTTTATCAGAACTCTGTATGCCTTGTCCTAAAGGCACTGTCCACAACCTAATCCAGGATATTATTTTGCATTCAACAAGGAAATGTTATCGATATATTTTTATAACTTTTAATGACGGATGCCTTGTTTCATTTTGACTTGTGCCCTAAATCTCTGAACTCTTCACAGAATGTATATCCAGCATAAATATCATCCAGAGTTCATTGGTTCATGTTGGTTTTGACTTCCTGCTATACTCGACTGCACTGTCATGGTCCTGTTTCCTGCACGGCCTACAGATCACACAATTTGTCCCGGGTATAGAGGTAGCAGCTACATAATTTGGTGTATTTTAAGTGTTTGATATGTAAGATATCTCAAGTCATTTCGTGTTTTAATTAAGTCTGTTTCTTCAGTGCCAAAGCACTTTTTCTGCCCTCTTAGAAGTTTGTATCCTAATAGTGTTTCTTTCACAGTTTTTCCACTTCGGAGGATGGACAGAATGTCCCATTTGGTTTCTTGAAGCTTAATCACATGTATGTCGGACTTAAAATCAGGGTAACACTTGGAAATATTGCACATGGCTACCTATTCCAGTCAGTGTCGCTCAGATATAAAGCCATCATAGGGAATCTGACCCTCTTCTAACACAGATATGGCCCTAAGAGACGCAACATTTTGTTTCTGACGTTTTTACGGCATCACTTAAAGAGCAAAACCCATCCTGAAAGGTGCCTCTTTGAATGTTCCCACACACTTCACATTTGATATTTCCCTCCATACATATGTTGAAAGTAGACCCTGTGTTCTCCTAAATGGAGTCACGGATTGTTTATTATGCGTGTATTGCTCAGCTAGCAGTTCCTCCTACCAGTGGATCTAGTTTGCTTATTGGACTGTGTCCTTTTGACTGTAACACACAGAGGAAAATGCAGCATTATGTGTGCAAAGGAAGTAACATGAAGTCATGCTATTCCAGCGTGATTCGTAGATACTATTTGATCATTAAAATAAAGTCAAGATATGTTGAGTCTCAGTAATGACTGTGTCAAAGTGAAGTGCTGCTTGAAAAGAAAATCAATTTTAAACCACAAATTACACTGACCTCTCCTGTGTTTGTAATGATAAATTAACAGGGAGAACAGGAAAACATTTTTCTGTCATATCCTTTTACATATTTTCTGAGACTTCACACCAGTCTGCTCACTCTACTAACACAGTTAACATGCTATTGTTTTATCATGGTGTAGGCTACGGTAAACTGAACGCTTCTGGTGTTATTATCACAACTTATAGATCATCTTTGGGCTGGTTCATAAGTCAGTTATAGTGAAACAATATTTCCTTTGTAAACATGATTTTTGCAGTCACATGGACTAAAGTAAATAAAACAGATGAAAATACAATTAGCTGTGTTACTTCTTCCACACTACAGTCATCACCAATAAATATCTGTAAAAGGAAAGTGTTGTCATTTGGGCATGTGGACCGTGTGTTCATACTTCATCTTAATGCCAAACTATTAGCGCAGTTCATTATATTTAATTGCATCAATGGCACATTACACTTACTGTTATGTCTCTTAAAGGTAAGGTGGGAAATGCCTGTCATCACCTTATTAAGTAGAGGTTGATACGATTATTAACAAACAGATACTTTTTAACACATTGAGCAGACTGGAGCAACGTTAGCATTCAGTTGGAGTTGTGTTTCTGGTCATCAGGTAAATGTAAGTTCCAGATTTACTCTCTTGTTAGCTCCGTCTTAGCCATTGACTGTATACAAACATCTTGACTGCCTCCTGGTGGCAGGCTCCAGTGTAGTTCATAACCCCCCACCCTCCCTACCCCCATGTTAGCAAAGGGGACCAAACTAAAAACTCAGAAGTAAGTAGGAAGTAAGGAAGTAAGTCTTATTGCGCTGATGTATGTTCAAGTGTTTCAATTTTTTAATAAGTTTGATTTTTAATGACTTATTTGATGTTATAAAAAGGAAATGAAACAATTGTGATTAACAGCTGAGTGCTGCTTGTATGGACTTGACCCCTCAACTCCATCAGCCAAACACTACTGGCTCCAAATGATGTCATCTGTGCAAAATGGTAGCACTCTTTTCCAGGATATTTTTGGCTTCACATATGTTGCCTTGCTGCTTATGTCAATGATCTCAACCAGCTCATGAGAAAGTGTTTGGCTGCTACATGCTCCACTATGCTTAAGCTAGATGCTACTGTAGCTTTGCCATTTGGTGCTGGGTAGTTCTGGGTTTATTGGAGCTTTTTGCTGAAAACAGCTGCTGTTGGGTTGATGACAGCAGTAAGAGGGAACCAAATTACTAAAATTAGCAATGCTGAAAGCGGAAAAATGTTTTGCAGAGCAGAAGTAAGTTGAACTTTTGTTGCACCTTTAAAGACAAAATTCAGATAAATGTGGAGGAATTCATCAACTGAAAAGGACTTCACTGACATGTTATAATCCCAATGTTTCTGTAGCCAAACGTTAAGCTCCAGATAGCAACGTGTTTGTAATCAGGTCATGTAAAAGGCCCACATGGTTCAACATTAAGTATTTAAATACTTAATCATTTGTTTTATGGTCGTGACCGAGTCTAGTTTTCTTATTGTATTGTAAGCTGCTGTATGTTTGACCCCACTTCAGTACTTCAGACCACAACTGCTGATGATTTCTTAACCCTGGATGTACCCCGGAATTAAAAGATACAGTGTGCTGTAGTTCGGGAACGAGACTGTTTTCGTTGGCCTGATTCTAGAGTTTCACTCCTCACTTGAGACTGAGTAACTTGTCTTTACTCAGTCTCGGACTGGGCCGGTTTTAACAGGCCTGCTTGTATTCAGGTGAATTAGAGCTGCACGATAAGCATGTTGCTTTATCCTATAACAAACGTCTCTGGTCCTGATGAAGGAGTTCAAGCAATCCGTAATTAATATCTATCAACAATATATATTTGAACTCACAGTATGTAATTTCTGCCACTAGGGGTCTCTCAATAAGAACAAACAAAAGAAGTAAGCAGCATTGGATCAAGGGATTTGTTGTCTTAACTGTTAAATAAATGAATAGCCTTCTAACATGATTCAGGCAAAAATGTTCATGAACAAGGTAATGTTTTAAAGTTTTATACATGTTAAGACACTCTTACTCTTCCTGAAACGCACAGGTGACCAAATGAAACTCACTGCTCCTGAGAGCAAAGTAAGAGACTCTGGAATGATTTGGGATGTTGTAAATACATCACTCAATGCAATATATTACCAGGGTCTAGATGTTTTTAAACATTTGAAAGAAGAAATGCTGCACCTTATATCAGATACATACTGATATAACAAAAATACCCACATTAACATCACAATTGATTTAATCTTTGATTAAATCTGATTTCAAAAAGTGTGGAGCCTGATTTGACACAAAGCCTGATGATGATTATGTTACTTTCTACCGTGAACCAAACCACATCAAATGAGTAGTTTTGATCTCTTAACGTGTAAGATTTGATGTGAATTTGCATTGTGGAGGAGCTGAGAGCGAGCAGATATATGGACAACTTCCTTTGTGTGTGTCCAGTGTGTCCTCTGTGGTTATAAAGTCATCTATCTCCACTCTGTGCTGATCATACCCACACTGGACTGTACTTTTGCAGCCAATTGAAACTGTTACAAAAAAATTCGTATGGGCCAGCATGCTCTCCATTCACCACACTTGATTGTATCCATACATGAGAAGGATTCACCAGCTACCGTATCTGTTCAGAGACATTACTCAAAGAATCGGAGGCAGGACGAACAGCTGACCCCGCTTGCAGGAAAAGCTTCTTGATCTTTAAAGGGAAGTGCTCCTGTTCTTCTGCGAATTTGCGCTGACATGCACATCGTTACATAATCCTGATGCCACATTTCAAAAGCGATTCTTTAGTTAAAAAAAACCCTCGCATGAAAACGAAAGAAAGTTTCAAGTGCATCGCCTCCTGCATGGTGATGAGGTAAGTGTTATGGTTTTACGCTACAGTCCCCAAATACTAAAAAGATGTGGGTCAGAGCCTTTACCATGGTAACACTGACATCAGAGCTATTTGTTATAAACACTGCGCAAAAAAGAAAAAAAAAAAAAAGCTGACAGCTGACTTTTATGTTTGGTGAAGAACCCGTCATAAGAGGGCCTCACTGAAATGTTTATATTAAACAAGTTTCCAGTCAACATGGATGCTGTTAAATAAGGTTGAAAATTGCAACAGTAAGCCGTTTTTGGGCCTAATGGTGAGTGGGTGCTATGCCGGCTCCATTCTTCTGTTGAATAGTTTTGTCATGATAAGACAAGAGAAAGCATACTGGTTATGGGATACCTACATCTGTGGATATTAAACAACCTACAAAATGCTCCTTCATAGAAGAAATTAAACAGCATATTCAAACTATTGTATTATAATGAATTATTAATTATGTGTCAAATTCTATTGAGTCATTCCACATTCAGATTTAAGTTATATTAAATTTAGTTATATCTGTGCAGACAATCTGTTCAGATGTTAAAAAATGTTATCAGGGTGATTTTTATTGTAGTTTTTCTTTCTTTCTTCCTTCTTTTTCTTTTTATGTGACTGAAAATGTAAGTGGCTACACATTAGATCCCATGAATAGACCGGACCTATTTTCCTATTCACCCTTAATTAATTATGTAAATTTGCTTCATCATCACCGAATACCTTAATGTAACTAAGTATATTTACTTAAGAGTACTTAAGTACAAAGTAAAAACAATTGTTGAATCTTTTTTTTCAAGGCATTTTCTACTTCTACTCCAGTACATCCTAGAGAAGAATATTGTAATTTTTTTACTACTTTTTACTACATTTATATGACTGTTTATTTATTTAAAACTAAAGATTTTGGGATTACAGAACATATGAATGTGTATAGGTTCAGCCAAAATGATCAGTCAGTTGATTGACTGACAGAAATTTAAGGCAACTATTTTAAAAAAATCTTTTTTTATACAAAAACCTTTCATAGTTGCAGTTTTGCAAATATGGAGCTTGCTGCTTTTCAATTAAATTATTTTTTATTTACTTCAGTAATTTTGTCCTGTTTGTTCAACAAAATCACTGTGACCACAGTTCTAACTATTTTGTCACTTTTCTTTTTTCTCCACTGATTATTTTTACTTTACCTAATACGTTAAGTACATGTTCCTGGCAATGCTTACAAACTTTGACTGAGTAATCTTTTCAAAGACTTTTACTTAACACTGTCCTACAGAGTGGTTTTCTCCGAGTACTCCAGCTTCCTCCCACAATACCAAAAACATGCACATTAGGTTAACTGGCTACTCTAAATTGCCCCTAGATGTGACTGTTAGAGTGTGTGGTTGACTGTCTTTGTGTGTTGGCCCTGCGATTGACTGGCGACCAGTCCAGGGTGAACCCCGCCTCTCGCCCGTAGTCAGCTGGGATAGGCTCCAGCTGCCCCGCGACCCTGACGGATAAGCGGTATAGAAAATGGATGGATGGATGTCTTACAGTGTTAGACCTTTTACTTAAGTAAACGATCTGAATAATTCCTCCACCACTGCTCTACTCAAACATTGTCAGAATCGTGCAGAGGTAGATGGCATCTCACACACTGTACTGCTGTTGAAGTGCATGGTGACCACTGCAAGGGGCAAATGTATGAGTTTGTTAAAAATGACGCTGCTGTTAAAAATTAATGAGCATTCAAGAAACCTGGTCACAACATGAACACATTTAACACTTGGCTCATACACTTTGACAAAAACTTTTAGCTTATGAATCTTTTTCTTTTCTTTTCTTTTTGTTTTACTTATTTATGTTTGATGATTGGAAAAAAAAACTATGCCACACATCTCAACCACATACGTACTTCTACAACTGCAGAATGGTGCACAAGGTATCGTGTTCTCTACTTTCTCCCTTCCTGTCATTCATTTTCTCGTTCTCGACTGCCCATTATCAGTGTAGCTTCTCCAGACGTCCTCTCCCTTTCATTACACGTTGAATGCTACCACCCCGGAGCAGCAAAGGGAAAAACACCGTATTAAAGCCATCCATCCCCCCTTTGGGAATCAAGAGGAGCCCCTATTCATTTGCTTAATTACCTAATTAACAGAAAGCTAATTACTTTGTTGTGTGCACGCGTATGTGTGGAGAGCCTCTTACGTAACTGATAGTGATCCTCAATTAATTTGCAACTACACCCTATCAAGTCAAGGCCTTAATCCGCACAACACATCACTAGCGTGACACCAACTAAACATGATAATAAATTCAGACACAGACACATGGCTGCTGGGCTCCACCGAGCTCATAGATCCAGTATTGACATGAAGATCAAGCCTCTGAAGAATTAAAGCTTAGATCATGGGTTAGATTTGTGTCTGCATAGAACTGTACATACATGTGGTATTTTCTCATTAATTACACCAGACAATCATGTTTATAAACTTCCGGAAAAAAACAAAAGCAAAACTGCAGTAATCCCATAAAAGACTAGAAGGAGGAGCACAATACAAAAAAACAACTCAGCAGTAGCTGTTTTCTCTCAGGGACGTCAAAAGGTCAAGTCTTTCATGTTAAGATGTTTCTCTTTGTTTTCCTCTTGTGTTTGCACAATGTAATTCTTTTTAATCACACATTTTAATTATGAAGTCAGGGTATACTCTGACTGTGGCTGCATGTCAGTGTGTGTTGCGGGGCCCTGATTCATATATCTGAATTCAACTCTGCAGCTGACTGACTCAGAGGGCATCTGTGTGTCGCTGTGTTTTCATGAGCCCCGAGGACATTAAACACAGCATCGCGGTTGTAGGCCATGCAGAGACTGATGTATAGCTGTCTAACTTCAGGGTACTTGCTATGACATATACTGCATTTGTGTGAATGTGCGTAATGTAATCAGCATGCAACTGTAAACTGTGTACACCTAATACTAATTTTAATTTGAAAGCATCTGGAGACCTGAGGCCATATTACACTTTGTCTAATTCCTTCATTTTATTTATTGGAGCCCTCAGGTCTTGTCTTTGTTGTTAACAATTCTCTTATTGTTGTTTTACAAATGTTTGTATGGCCATTAAAGACCCAAACTGTGTAAATGTGTCTGTGGTTGTGTTTTGTTTTTTTTTTGGATTGTTTTTTTCTGCAGTATGCAGGTAACAGGAAGTAGTAAGCAAATGTGTTTTCCTGTTTCCTCATTTTGTGTGACTGTTACTATGAACTAACACAGACAAAAGCATTAAGAAATTAGTTCATCTTATTTCATTGTTAGCGCACAGTTGGTATGTCCAGATGGCGAACACAACTTCAGTATTGTGAAGATTGTATTTTCTGTGCCAGCGATCAATCACACATTTAGAAGCAGGACCGGAGCTTTAAGTATCGCAGTGTTAGATAAGAGGACGTGAGCTTAGGGTTAGGGCTAGGGTAAATCAGTCCAATGCCAACATGACCGTAACATACCTACTGTGACTCGTGATAACTGAAATAATTTGTTTGGTGCCAGTCTCTGAGACGGAGGACACATACATTGAAGGTTTAATGATATAACAGAGGAAATGTACATAAGAAACAATATAGTGACACAACACAGGATTGGAAACATTAGGTAAAATCACCATAAACTCATATACTACAGATTAAGTGGGCCCTCTTATTTTGTGGGAATGTGACAGTAAATGTTCCTTTGGCCCAGCACGGTCAGAGGGTGGCGCTCTCTACCAAGAAACAGGCTTTCCTAAGAGGGTCCAAATAAGCAGCATTCCTCCCAGATGCAGCCATGATAAATGTAATGTCGTTGATAGTGAAATGAGCTGTGCTTCTCAGACCTTGATCAAGGGCAAAAAAGGACTTAAAATATTTTCTCTTGAGGTTAAATTAATGTTGCTTTACAATGAGTGTTAACTGGACTGTAGAACTGGCCCATGATAATTCTCATCTTCAGGGGTAAGTGACAGATTTTAATTACTGTCATAATGTTTCTGCACTTCTTGTGGCAGTCATGTTGAGGGGAAACTGTTTAAAGTTTGCAGCAAAAGTTTTTCAGCCACAAAAAGGATTTAAAAAAAAAAAAAAGCAGAGACCCTTAATAACTTTGTTCGAATTTAGATGCAGTCACGTCCCCTTGAAAAGATTATGAAGACAACTGAGGAAATAAAACTACATCAAACTGAAAGAACCTGGTTATCTTTTCCAAACCCCCCTTCATAATACCCCCTTCACATCCCGCCAAAAAAACCCATAATGGTTGAAACTCTTCACAATTCTTTGATGACAAGCATTTTTTTTTTTTAATTACGATTTTGGAGAAGTTATGAAAAATCTCAGATACGCCCCCCCCCCCCCCGCAAAAAAAGGACAGAGGAAAATTTTCTGAAATAATAGAAGTTCATTCTGCCTCAGTTGTAATTAGTCAGCGCAGACATTTTAGCTTTTCTGACAGCCCCCCCCTCCTGTCACACTTTCAGCTAAAACTAATGCATATCATTACATTTCCCCATAGAAAGGAGCTACTAAGTGCTTTCGAATTGTACTTCTTAACTATGATGTTTCATATGAAGGATCTGCGATGCAATGAACGTTGTTTACCGCAGGTGGATATGACGTCACGGATTTGAGCATCAAAACAAAAACATCCAAATCCGCGATTCTTCCTTTTTTTTTTTCCTCCTTCTTTTTCTCGGCGTGTTAAAATCTAATAACAACAACGTAAAGAAGGCAGCTCGCGGTGCCTTTTCCCTATGAGGCAGACTGGGAGGCAGCGAGTGGGAAACTCCACATTTTGCTTTTTTTCGACGCCCTCGGTAAGATTATCGCTTTCTCCTTGTAGTTAAGTTAGTTAGTTAGTACCCCTTCAACACACACACACACACAAACACACACCACCACCACTATCACCACCACCACCACCACCTCGCCACCAACACCAGGGCGGGCGGAGTAATGTTGTTGGTGTTTACGGTGTGATTTGTTGTCACACGCGTTCTCGGTACACAAGCTCGCGTGCACGGGTTCGGGTTCGTTATCTCATACTAGCGAATCGGTACCCTCCGCGTGCGCCTGTTAGCTGCTGTAAAGCGTTTTCCATTCGGGTAAGTTTCACTATTATCATAATGTTAACATTAGCTTTGTTGTATCGTATCGAGATACCTGCTGTTGCTGCTGCTGCTGCTGCTGCACTCCAATGCGAACACACACGGAGTTTGTCTTCGGTTTTTATTCGCCCCCCCTCAGCTGTTTTCTAGAATTGTTACAATTAGCGAAATAAACAAATACACAGACACCTGTATTATGGCTGGTAGCGCTGTTTTATGTTTGTCTGACGAACGGCTGGCTCATGAGCGTTTTTAGTAACTATGCTACGAGTGCTGTATCCTGTACTTTTTTTTTGGAAAGTTGGGTTTCTAACTTAGTCGAGGCTACTCATGAGACCCCGTGGGGGAAATGCATGTTTATACCCGTAGCGGGTTATATAGGCTGAAGTGCTGGTTATCGATAGCCGTTAACTGGTTAAAAGATGAAGCCGTGAAGTTTTTTAACTTTACACGGTGAAGGGGAAGTTTGAGTGCCGTGATTTCCTTGGAGCAAGACCAGGGAAGGAGCTTTTCCCCACGTGTTAGCTGTCCTCCAAACTCCGAAATACCGGAGGAATGCTTCACAAGTGCCCTAAACTGTAGCTGTTAAAACTGTATTACAGCTTTAACCAACAGGCAGGTCAGCTTTTATTTGGCTTTCCGTCATTGGGGTTATTGAAGGCTGTTTTGGTGTAGCTTGTGTGCTCAGCGATAAGGCTGTACACAGCAGCTACAGCCTACATCTGAAGCGGATATTCACTTCATTTTGAATCAACACAGTGGATTTAGTGAATTAATTTTTCTTTAGCCCATGTGACGGTGACAGCTTCAAGTTACATGTCAACCTTGAAAGTTTTTGACATTAGCTTTTGTCATGTTTAACTGTGCTGCTGGAAGTTTAAACTGGTGGTGGTTTTATTGAGTCATTTGTGGTGACATTTTCTTAACTGTAAATCGGCTGAAGTTGCAGAGCACTTAATTATCACTTGTGAAAAAGCGTGTTTGAATTTTGTTAAATCAGCAATTAACAGTTGCTACAAGAGTGTGTAAGTGGAGTAAATCGTTTTAGCTTTGTTTTTATTTTTTTTTTTTATTTAACTAACGTTATATTATCCCAGTGCACCTTCCAAAGGAATGTACTTGAGTAAAAATATTTGCCTCGTAGAAACACATTCAAGGCGAAGCAATCGAGCAAACTTCAAAATATTTTAGATTTATTTTCTATTGTCTCACTGATTTTATAACAGGTGGATTACAGACCAGTGGACACCAGACACCAGTATGATGATGAATATGGAGCTTTTAAATGTACATGTGCATTTTAAAAACAAATTTATGTATGTTATACTTGTTGATTTATTAGTAATTAGTAAAGTCAGACAGAATTGGCATATTTACCAGAAAACATAAATTTATATAAAAAGATACAGATTATGTATATTTTTTTTTTTTAAACTGCATACATATAAGAATGAGATATTCCCCTAATATTATGTACAGTAAGTCTGCAGCTGGCAATAGCAGGACTAAAACCATCTGAAAATTTACAAAAGGGAAACTGCAGCTTTAACAACTATAGCTGGCAGTGCTCCCTCCTCCTTGGTCTTTGGATTAGTCATTGTCTGAGGGGAAAAAAACACTTTTTTGTAGGAGAAGTAAAGTAAACAGCCTCCAACAAGCGAACCTTGACAACCCAGATTAAGGAAAACATTGGAGATCAAACAGTGCTGCTGCTGGGCTGTTGTCATGAGCTGCCTGAGAGAGAGCTGCAGACTATTTGAACAGGCACTGGGGTTTGTGTGCTCACTTATGCAGAAATGGACCTTCGCAAATGCTGACCCAGGTTTTCAAACACAGGATGAACTTTCTTTGCAACTTTTCCAGGCCTGCCGTTTGACACGGCCGTTGCATGTAGACAGTCAGCCTTGTGCTGTTTCTGATGGGAACAACTTAACACCGCGCCCTGCATCTGTTTCTAGAAACAAGAAGGGCTTTACTTTCTCTGCCCCATACTGCAACTGAATAAATTGAGTTGGCTGGGGAGGGAAAGTGAAAAAGCTTGAAATTTGAGGAAGAGCAGCTGTATGCATTGTAATGACGCAAGATCCTTAACACGCCGGTCTATGATTTTGTATTATTTGGAAAGCCCTTGTTTCTAGTTTGGCCTCTTCAAGCTGGGGCTACGGCTCTCCTTTGTAGAGAGTTGAGGTTCAACTGGTAAGAAAGTAATCAGTCACTCATGCATTCAGCGTGGGGACTCCCATCCCAGAGTGGAGCGGCGCTCTCTTTCATCTGACGGCTCAGTATTTGTGAACACACACTGAAATACCCTGTGCTGGGTACGGAGAGGCTGCAAACTGACTGTGCACCCTTGCTTGCAGCTGAATGATAAGGAGAGTTATTTTCGGTCCAGTGTGGGAATAAGGTTCTGCATTTGCTGTATGTTTATTTATCTATTTTTTTTTCTCCTATGTATTTGCTGGCTTCACCCCTCATTTGATTTGAGACACAAGACGCCCTCATACCAGTTGCTTGAAACATTCCTGCACAAAGCAAGACAAGTGACAGATGAATAAAGGGAGTTTTCTGGTAGATGAATTTGTCATGTAATTTTTGCATGTTTGATTCACACAGCACAAAGGGGAAGAGTACTGGCAATATGAATATGAGAGCAGCATGCTCATTAGTGCTGTATAACATGAATGGAAGTGATAACAAAGGAAAGCTGAACAATATTTCCAGGGTAAAGGTTAGTGTGTCCCGGACCCTGTGGTGTGCCCAGGCAGACGGTTGTCTGTGCCAGGGAAGGCGATTGGTCAGAGAGTGGACAGCTTCAGGTGTGCTCTGTGCAGCTCCACAGTCTCTATGGAGACGGTGAAAATGCTCAGGACGACCATTAACTCATGCAGCCATTAATTACTGTCTTCTACTGTCATCTGCCTTTAATAAAGGGAAGGATGCTGACAAAAAATATCATCTGTCTGCATGGAAGGAGAGGAAGTGTGTGAATACAATCAGTTAACCAGAGTTACAAAACGAATTAGTGCCTGGTGTTGTGTTTCAGGAAATCAGTTCAACATCGGGATGCGTATTGTCCATTGTTGGAAAAATATTGAAGCATCCTATAGATATTTAGATCTAGCTTGGTGTATTAAATATTTTGTTGGTGTGTTGGTTTGAGATAAATGTAGTATTGTTATTTAATAAACACTGTCCTGTTGCACTTGTTGAATTAGGCCTGATGGACTGCATAACATCCAGCTGCAGCCTCTTGTATAGCAAGAGTGCTTTGGCACCAGTGTAATATTGTGGTCAGTCTCTTCCCCGTATGACGGCTTTTAACACTTGATATATATATAAGTATTTTGTCAGACTGACAGCCTTTTCTCAAACAGAATAAAGATAGAACAAAAGATTAAAAAAAATGAAGGAAGTTGACACTGGTGTGGTTTGCAAGATTTGACAGCTATAAGGTAATAGAGATTGTAGTGAAAATCTGAAGCCTGTTCAAGATATATACTTTTTTTAAAATACCTTTTTAGAGTTTATATATATATATATATATATATATTTTTTTTAACCCCTTTTATGCATCTTTCGCATCCAGACATTTGGTCACACACTATTTAAACAAACCAAATAAACAAAACCTTTCCAATTTAGTAAATTATTCCATATGAGAGAGTTGTGTTACTGTTGGAGTTAAGTGCAACTTTCTTTCTTTCTGTACTTTCTGCACTGTGCTGGTTGTTTTTTTAGGTACGTGATTCCCTGTTCTCGTTTTGAGCGAGTGCAAGGGCGTCTTAGTGTGTAAGAACTTAGTTTAAACTTCAGTTTAAAATGAGAGTTTCACTAACAGCACAGAACTTGTCTGTTTTGGGAATGATGCAGGTAAGCTACAAACATTTTCGTCCAGACTTGAGGGGATCGGCCATATGCTACAAGCTGTGCTCAGCTGCCAGGCGAAACCTCTCCACATGTTTCTATCAGCTGCCCAGTCTGTATGTCAGACTGCATGTGTTTATGATGTGGCTTCGATGGCCTGACGGATGACGTGGCTTTCATTTTTAGGGTTTTTATTATTATTATTATTATTGTTATTTTTTCATCAAATATGCACTGATTCATGTTTACACGAGGAGGGTTCATTACGCTGACATAACTCGACGTGCTCACGTGTTGTTTTGCTGTAAATGATTGAACGTTTCCACTCAAACAGCGCCATGTGATTTGCAGCCCGGATCTTGCTCTTTCACTTGTTGTCTAGACTAAATATTTACACTGCACGAAGTCATGTAAAGCCTAACGTATATATATATTTTTTATCTATCATTACAGTTTTTAATCAGTTATTGTGCTTTCTGGCAAGATTGGAAAAATCAGAAGAAGAGAAAAATATTATTGTGACAGTTGAATAATAAGACCAGCTAGTGTTGGAATGGGCTTATTCCTGAACTTATAGTTGTATGCATGTTGGAGAGGCGGCCTCTTTACTGATGCTGGATGTGATATTTACATGGAGTCTACACTGTGACTCGAAGAAGAAGAAGCATCACTTTAAAGTTGTAATTTGTTACTCTTTTATTTTCACTGTGATTTTTACATTGTTTTCTCCAGCAAGTTTGTGGTTTGATATTTTTCTGCTGCTCTTGCCAGAAATCACTGCTCAGTCAAACAATGCTGTTAGATATTTGGTTTTTGTCTGTTTATGAAGTTTTGATTTTTAGCGGCGGCACTTTTTCTGTTGACCAGTGGTGGCTTCTCATGCTGTTCTTCTGTTTATGCCAAACAAACTGCTGTTCCTGTTGCTGGAAATGTTAAGGCCTCACTTGCTCCAAAGTTTTTAGGTCCTAAGCTGTAGAAAATAAAAAGCTTTCATACTCTGGCTATAGTAAAAATCATTATTATGCTGCATCATTGTGAGAATGAGAGTAGCAAAACTGACATTTATTAATGTGAAAGTGTCACAGACTTAAACCCTGTTAACAGTACGCAGCATGATATAAAATGAAGTTGGAGGAGCACATCTTTAAGGGCCTCATCCTTGACTTCTTGGCTGTGTTTTCGGTTGGCAGTCCCCAGCCTAATAAGAAACATAACATGGCAGGGGCTGCTCTTCCATCATCATTGCTGGGTGGAAAGTTGGTGTGCTTTGATCATGTCTTTTGGGTGCATCACTCCGGCTTAGCCTGCTGCTCGCTGTGTGATAAGCCATCAGAGTACTCAGATCTAAGCCGGCAGTTCCGTGGGCTTGAGGAGAGACAGGAGAGAGTAATGGAGATGAGGAGAAAGCAGCAATGCAAATTTTGTTGACAGACTGTTGCTGCAGCTGTTCCCTTTGCCTTTGAATTCGACAATGTTACTGTCCATCTTTGCTCGTCTGTGAAGAAAAGGCCACGGTTTGTTTTCAAGTCCTCTCTTTGTGGAACAGCACTGTTCCCATGTTGTGTATTTTGCCCTCCTGGCGATTAAAACACCAGTAATTAGACCCATGTATTAATTGCCACAAAAACACATGTGATGTAATTATTTTTACAAACTGTTACGCTCAGATGTGCTCTGTTAACCGCGTTTAACTGATACAAGTTCACTTTGAAGGTGAATGTTCTGTTTTGGCACTGCTTTTTTCTGTCTGTACATAAAACATCATTTTGAACCCCCCATTATGAAAGGGTGCTCCTAATTGACGGGTTGTTGCTTGTTTATTTGATATATATTTACCAGCTGGGTGGTAATTGGGAAGCAGTAATTACCCAAGATGCAGTGCAGCGCTTCAGCAGAGGTGCTACCATGCTGATGAGTCTGGAGCACAGATGAAAGTATGCAGGTTTGTTTAAATACTTGAGAGCAGAGATAGCTAATTGGGCCCGTGTCCCTTAGGCCTATATAGTCTCATTGTTTACTGTGGTGATGTACGGCGTGAGATCATAAGCGCGATGCTTTTATCTTTGTGCTTTTCTTGGCGCAATTGTTTCCAGTATACCTGAGCAGTTAATAGCAACAATAAAAGGCAAGTGGATGTGAGGGCCTCGTGGATTTGGAGTCCCTCCTGATGATGTAGTTCCTTCACTGATAATGGCCTTGTTAACTGAGATTCATTACTGCTTCATTCAGAGTCCCCAGGATATTGAGGGAGAGTGTTCTCAAACTACTGGGTTTGCCACGGTGAAGTCATACTGATGTGGTTTTGTGAGCTATTCGTGGAAGGTGGTGACAGTATCTTCCCTGACTCCTGATGATTCAGTTGACCTGAGACTGGGGCGGTGGGGGTGGTATTTGACTTTGTTTGCTACTCAATTCCACTTTCACACCAACTCTCGCTTTCTGTCTCTCTCCCTCTTTCTCACAGACACTTTCTCTTGCTCTTCAATTCACTGCCTCAAACATACGGCGATGCACACCTTGTTTGTGTGCAGGCTGCTGTTGTTTGATAGCCTGCTCTCCCAGTAGATCTTCAGACGTTGTTGTTGTTTGCCTGTATTCTTTGGCGTGTGTGACTTGCATTTGCCCAGGCTCCTTGGAGGGAGTTTGTTTTTGTTCTCAGTGTTGTAAACAGGGTGGGGCTCCATTCCCTAACCACTCAGTTGAAGAAGGTTATTTTCACAGGAGTTATTTTTTGTTTATCATTTCGGTCAATAGATTAGCCTGGGATGGAATTATGTGTTGGAGCAGATAGTGCGGCTAACCATTTGCTGCATGTGCTGACTAGATAAACACTTTGTCATGGTGATTAAAGAAGCACTCAGCCATGGTTTTGTTGGTATCTCTGGGTGGGTGATAATACAGTTGTATCAGTTATGTCTGTTCCGTTAGAGAAGTTTCAGTACCATTGTTTCCCTCCCAATACCTGTGCTGATATGAGTACTTATCTGATCCCTATCATTACTATTTTTATTTTATTTTATTTTTTTTTTTACGAGTTACTTTGTAACGGCGGTATATTACTAACCCTGCTCAGATTAAACCCTTTGTAAAACAACAGAACAGAAAGTGAATGCCACAGAAAATGTCTGACGATGATGTGACTGCTCAAACCTGCAGCCAAAACTTCAAACTTTAATATTAAGAGTATTAATAGTAATATTTAGATCATATTGGGACCTAAATGAACTATATACACAAAGAATTTTCATTCGTGCCATGTCTGTGGCTTTCGCCGAGTGGCTTAGCATCAGAGGATGCAGATGTGTGTAAAGTCCCTTTTAGATTGCTGGCAACAGCCGCAGCGGCTGCAGCTGATCCTGCACAGGTCTCACCAGAATCATACACCAGCAAGCGGGCCAGCGTTCACTGTGTGACACGCAGCAAGGGGCAGGTTTGACATGGTCAACTGCAGAAATTGGGAAAATCCGGGGCCAAGTTGGCGAGTGGGAAACACATCTTCCAGCTGTGCCACTTTTATAAGGTTGGTGTTACAGTGAATACAGGAGTGGGAAGTAGCTGAGTAGGCTATGTTCAGACAGCCTTATCTGAGTGCTGAATATTATGGTACAGCACTCTATATCATCATATAGATTGAGAACTTCAACTCACAGAGAGGGAGATGGGAGCAAAGTGCCAAAGAAGTTTGTTAAGTGGTTAATTAGTCTGTAAAATGGGGAAAACATTTAAAGAAATTTCTCATTGCAGTTTCCCAGAGCCCAAAGTGATGTCTTTAAATTGCTTCTTTTGTCCGCCCAACAATCCAAAACCCATTTACTATCAGAAAAGACAAAGAAAAGCAGCAAATCCTGAAATTTAAGAAGCTGGAACCAGCAAATGTTTGACATTTCTGTTTGAAAACCATGACTGAAACCATCAACTGGATATCAAAATAGTGTGCAATTAATTTTCTCATGTTCGACAAATTGATTATTTAATTCATTGTACATGTAATCCCACATTAGCATGAGCCCTGTGCGTGGACCAATTTACTCCCACCATATATTATGCAGGAAAAAACACACTCATAACTTAAATGAAATGAAATGAATGGTTAGGAATCCATCATAGCTGCATGATTTATCAGATCAGAATTGTGTTGTCAGATGGTCTTAAATGCATGTTGAATGACGGTAGGAGATGCTTCAGCAGCATTCTGAGTAATAACCCGGTGCTGGGAGTATTCCCCTGTTGAAACCAATATGCTTTACCTCTTGACACGGGTTGTCAAGTGACATAGCAGCAGGCAGTAACAACAGGCACATAGCTCATGTGTAAGATGTTATCTGTCAAAAGCTAATGAGTGTTTACAGTGGTGAGGGAAAGACAACTGCAAAAGTTCACTTTCTGCAGTTTGGTGGTGAGTTTTTGTACAAGAGCACAAACAAACACAAAAGCTCCAGAACGTTTCTGTCATAATCCAACATTTGCAGTTGATTTGAATGAGTTCATGCTGAATTCATTAACCCTGGCGGTGCTTGACTTATGAATGGGAGAACACACGTTTACATCAGTGGTGGAAATTTTGTTTAATGTTATTGTAGCTGATGAGACATTTATCTAAGTGACTATCAAACTAGTCTAAAAAAAGCTGAGATAAATAAGAGTATGAGTGGGTGTATGAGAGAGAGAAACTGAACTGGAACTGAAACTTTATTTGTTACTTATTTTGTTCCAGGTACTATAGTAAAAACATGAGAGAAAAAAAAAACTTGATGTAATGTGAATAGAACGTCAGTTGCGGATCAGAGTCTCTGTGAACAGTGACGACGACCAGTCGCAGCAAGGGTTAACTCCTAACAGCAGTGGCTTTCTGTATTGTATGCATGTAGAAAGGTTATGTGTTACACCACATCAAATATGTTTCACAGTCTGTTTATTCCCTTAGTTATGTTTAGTTTTAACTTTCAGGTAGCTGCAAATTTCTGATGTTTAATTGTGAATGTAAATATATGGATATTTGAACTGCATTGTTGTAAGTTTATTGTCAAGTAGAAATGTCTTTTATGATAGCAAATGAAAAGTCTTTGGGTTTTGAACTGTTGAACAAAAGAAACAATTTAAGACGTCACTTTGGGTTCTGGGAAATTGCGAGGAATTTTATAGACTAAATGATCAATCGATTTAATCTTAAAAATTATTGGCAGGTTAATCGAAAATGAAAATAATCATCACAGCCCTTTTGTAAATGCTAATGCAAATATGGTGTGGTTGAAGCAATCAGCTGTCCTAAGTTATTGGATATTTTTCTAAAAGCCTTTTCATGTTGTGCATATGGAGTGCATGATGTACAAGCTTTTAATGTGTTGACCAATCAATTCCTCACAGTTAGAAATGAGTAGATCAGTCTTTTCATATTGTGCTACAGACAGGAGTGTGGCCAGGATTTTGAGTGCATTTCTGTGTACTTTATACACAACTGTACGCAGTGATTGAAGGGCTAATTCAAAGAATTTTAATCACTCTGGCCAACCCCTCTTGCAGTGTCATCTTTTTTTGCTAATTCCCCATAAAATAAATGGATGAGTCTCTTTTTAGAGCATAAATGGCTACATTAGAATATGAGATGGATTGTGGATGAAAATTCTGTATCCCTCATTCTTTATCCCAGCTGCTTAGATCTCTTTCATCAATACTGGTCCCGTGTAATAAAGACCTCCTAGGCCACAGTGAAGTGTTCAGTTGAACCTCACACAGAGAGGAAGGACTAGAAAAAGCAGAGGTGAGAACAATTTGAGCGGTAAAATTGTGGAGTAGCAGCATGGGCAGTTTCAGAATCAGCTTAGCTAATGTAGGCTTTCACGCTGTGGAACCAATAATAGATTTGTTTGTGTTTAAGTCTCTCCACCTTCATTGATTGTACCGCCACACCCTCCTACCAGATTCAGGGTGACAGCTCTTTTTCCGCAAAATGAGATCATACCATTGAAGACTGTGTGTTTGTTCTCATCAGCGCCGACCACATAGTGCCAGTCAATATGTAAACAATGGCGGAGACGGTTTCTCATTGCCTAACTGACATTTCTCATTGCTTGGCTGATGATTCATCCGCAAGATGTCATCTCACAAAGTGTTTTCAGGGTGCACTGTAGGCCTACTCATGGCGGTTTCAGTAATTCACTCTGTGACCTTTGTCCACCACATTCGCTGCCATATACTGTATATCCTGAAGTTGTAGGCGATTCAAGGCTGCTCGCTTCATGTTTGGACTCTGATCCATAAATAAGCAACAGACAGACAATGCTGTTGTGAACTGCAGCTACACGTGTACTGTCATCAGCACGTGGGTCAAAAAAGTTCATCTGTATGGAGGGAATACAGAAAAAGCTGCATGGCATTATTTATGATTATTAGATTCCCACTGAAGTTTTGTTTTGAAAGTAATTTTGGAAAATAAAGTGTATTGTAAAACTATAAACCATTAAATATCGGTTTTGTTTGTATGTTACTGTGTTTTGTGTACAACAGACTGCTTCCAGAATGGGATTAATAAAGTTGTTTTTATTGCGTTGTGTTGTCGGGTTGATTGATAAGAGTTATGCACTGTACTTTGAGATAAAAGTTCCTTATCTGTCAAAAATGGATGATTTTTCTGTACTGTTATTCTGAGTTTGCTGTCAGGTTAAATTCTCTTGCCGTAAAGGGCCATTATTATGCAGAAACAGTTTAACAATAGATTTGGAGTGTATCATAGTGTTTATCAATATTGCATTAGAGGATTACATATACAGCGATAGAGGATTTTATCCACACTGCTGAGTCCTGTGTTACTCACTATGCTGATTCTGATGAATTGGAGCTGTTACAAGTAAATATCAGTCAAGAAATTTTTTTAGCTGTTTTGGAGAGAAACTATTTTTTCACAAATTTTGAGGGCATTTCTCATAAATACTCAAAAGAGGTGATTCTTAAAACTAATGGTCAGTGAGGTTAGAATACACAATATGAACACCAAATAGTGCTGCTGGATCAACTGTTTAAATGTAGACAACCAACTATGAGGCATTTTAATAGTTTCACATTCTGCAGTAAGTCTATTGTTTACTGAATTATAATGGGATTAGAGTGTGCAGTCCATGTTCTGCATTGTTGCTGTCTTGTAATTCAATCCTCAAACCAAAAGGAGGATTGCCAACTCAAAAAATGACCAACTCAACTGCAATATCCATCCCACTCTTAACTCCAGCTAACTAAGAGTTTTAAGTGCCTTTTTTTTCTTTTATGCTTGTTCACTTAGTAGATTTGGTCATTGGCAGCTGAACCAAACTCTCCTTTTGTACAAAGGCGTCTGGCAGTGAGGTTACAGGAGGCAATGATTTTCCTTGCTTTCATGTTCTCGAAATGAAACCTTAGATATTTCTCTCCACTTGTGCTAATGTAAATGATTTGCATGGAGTTTGTCCCTGCTGATCAAGGCTGTTTGGACTGTTCTTCTTTGGAACCATGCCAATTGAATTTTCTGCCTTCTAACACGCTTGGAGAGTGGGGAATATGGTTCTCATTGGGCCTGAGGCTTGATCTCCTTCTTGCCTCCCCCAATCCTTTCACATCACTCTGACAATGAGTGAGCCCGACCATCCCCAGATGACACACGTAATTAAAGAGTTGGCATTATAATTACAATGTGTTTATTGTCTGTTTATGGGTTTTGTGCAGTGCATAACGCACTGGGAGATTTCTTTGGTGTAAATGGATTCAGGGCTGTTAATATACTTGGTGGTAAATGCGATTTCGTGTGGTTAACATCTCGCTATCTCCTTTATCAGCCCTTTGACAGTTGCTCTGTTAGTCGCACGTACAACACAATTTGGCTGACAGTGGAACCTGGCACCCGAAGAAACCAAATTATTTAGTCATGGGCTTTTAACAGGCACAACGGTAAATGCATGTTAAGTAAATGATGCAATTTATTCCCTTCTCCTCATTGCCAGGCTGGCTGCCACGGGACTTCTGCCAGCTTTAAATAAGTGGTACCCAGATGGTATTCACATGATGCCCACTTGGTTACAAAACGTTCCTGGGAAATATAGCTGACTGCTACAACAATCAACGGGTCAGCCGTTGTGCCTGTTGCTTTTGCACTCTGCATGCGCAAAAATGGGTTAATGTTGTGTGTCACTTTGCTGAATTCTTTGGGAAGGTTGTTTCTCAGGGGTCCTAAATTGGAAGAGAGCCCTGTTAATGAGGAGGGAGGGACAGACAGAAAGGGGAGAGAGATTCTCTGCAGGAGTTTGTGTTTTTTCTCTCTGCTAATGTTGGGCCTCTTGGTTCTTCAGAAAAGGAGCTATGGAGGCAAGTGAGAAGCTTGGCCTCTGGAGTGATATAAGTCTGTCAACAAAGTGATCTCTTTCCCTTCCCATCTTTTTTTTTTTTTTTTTTTTTTTAAAAAAAGCAACATTTTCCTCTTGTCTCCTCTAATTTCTACTTGCCTCCTGCCCTGCAGCTGCTTGCTGTCCCTTGGTGAAGTAGTGAACTGTGTCATCTCCAGTCACTAACAACCAACAGCTGCAGCACCAGCCAGCGCTGTAGATCGAGGGACATTGTGAAACTGATTTTCTAATGCAGGGAAATAAATAAACAAAGCTCCTGGAAAAAAATAGAAACAATACCACAAACAACACCCAGCTTATGCAAATGCTGGGGAAATGTGTTCGCGAATCGATAAGCCCCGTTTGTGTACGAAGAGACTGTATGTCAAGAGTGACCATTTTACAGAGGTGCACATTACTAAGTTTACTGTTTTATCTGCAGTAGCTGCCCCCAAACATCTGTTTAGTTTTCCCTCCTCTACAGTTCATGTTAAACCCACACATTATGATGAAACATATAAACTGTTTTGTGTTTTGTTGGGTGTGCATTGCTGTCTGCACATAAGACACCAGATGTTGGAGGCAAAGTTTTTGTCATTGTGGTGGGAGAGGGGTCAAACTGTCAGTAGGTCGAAGGTTGAAGAGCATAAAAAACTGCGGTACCCACACAGTTAATTAGAGATGAGAGATTTATGGAGGAATGGAATATTTATGTCACTGCATTCGCTTCTTTTAGTTTTGCTGCTGTTGTTTTTAGTTAACCCCATTGTAAAGTATGAGTAGCCTGTCAGTCTGTTGCAAGGCATGACAGTTTCTTTTTTAATTTATTTATTTTTTTATTTTTCCCCATGTATGAAAAATGAAATCTTAACAGCTCTTCCTATTGTTTAGCTTTTTCTCCCAGTCACCTTGTAATTGTTTCTGTGTCATAAGCAGCTATTAGTATTGCTAGAAAATGGTAATGCTTTGAGAGACTCATCTCTCCGAGAGAATGGCTCTCTATCACACTCTCACATTCTTCTAAAAGGGAAAAGGAAGATGAATTTTGCCCATAAAGGCTGTATCACAAGGGCTTTTTATCCTAAATGGCTCTGGGGATTGTTATCTGTGGGAAGTGTGTCCTGCCTCCGTCGTGTTCAATCAAGTGTCCACTTAGCTGTGACTGGGAGTAATTGTTCCCAAGTGGGCCACACACTGACCTGTTAATGTCTGCGTTGACCCTATAACCTTGTCAGCACGTCTTGGGGAGGAGTTTAAATCATGTGGATCTCCTCCGTGTCTTTATGCTACCGGGTCAAGTGGGCGTCGGCCCTGGAAGACCACTCTCTTGTAATTGTCCTCAGCCGCATGGGTCAGCCATGGGTGCTCCCAAAGACCGGCTCTTATTAGATGAGGTGCTGGGAGTGGTGTGGCTTAATGGGTCAAGCCATTGATCCGATGCAGCACCAGTCTGCTCCACCTGATCACTGGATTGACTCGGGTTGATTGCCAAGCCTACAGCATTTTGTGAATATCACCTCTTGTTTATGTGTTACTTACAGAGCTCTTCTCCTTTTCCACATGACTTGACAGCATGACAACACAAAAGTCACCGTATGCATATTTTCATCATTGATGCCTGTGCAATGAAGCATCACATACCTCTGGATATGATGACTGACTCACTTACGGCCAGTGCCAGAAATCTGACAGAGCATGTCTGACTTGCATTGCTGTACATGTTACTTCCAGATTTGACTTCAGTTCCTATTTGCTATGAAACACAAAGTGGCAACACCAAGTAATAGAATCTGGGATGCTAAGAGAGTAATGCTGCTGGGGAAATTAGGATTGTCATGTAAAATAGAAGAAAAGTATGCATGCACGTTTTGCCTCTGGATGCATTCAGTACTAAGCACATGGTTCATATAAGACAAGCAAAGGTGGGTTAGGTGCTGAAGTAAAAATCATTCATTAAATGTTTGCCTCTAAAATTAAGCTGTTCTCTTTCAACAACCTTATAACTTGTGACTGTCTCACATTCATGGGGTTTTTGTCTACTGCTGACAGCACAACAAATATGTTGTGGCCTGTTCTGATTTAAAGAGCAAAAACCATCATTTGGCACCTGCTACTTATTTCTGACTCTTCTCATCCTCCTCAACAAGGATGGACAGCTTCAAATGCCTGTCTAGTTTGCTTGGAAACTCATAAATGAGTGGCAATTAACACACATGCTGCAAAGTGGCTGGATGTGGAGTTTCTTCGGAAACTGACACAGTTTGTAATTTGAGTGAAAGGGGGGATTACAACCACATGTTTCCACAGAGAAGGAGTGAGTCGAGTGTGTTGAGCAGCTGGCATGCAAAAGGCCACAAAGTGAGAATGCTTTACAATTAGAGGCAAGGTTTATACCAGCGTCTTAGCACGCAGTATATCTCAAAGTGTTTTGGTTGTTTCGTCGTTTTATGGACAGATTACACAGTAAACGTAACCACTTTATAAATGTAGTGCTTGTTAATTTGCAATAAAAGCTCAAAATCAGAACTACTTCTCTGTACGCTGCCCCCCCCAACACAGACACACACAGACACTGCTGTGCTATTTTAACATCCCATTTGTGAGACAGCACATAAATGCGGTTTTCTTTGAATCTTCTCATCACGTAGTTGTGTAAGCGAACTCAGGTCACAAGCCCTTTTGAAACATCTCACGATGTGCTGTGAAGGAGACCCGACATTGTGCCGGCTTTCTTTTTTCTTTTACACTGGATCAGGCAGCGTTGGCACATTGCCGCTTAAGTGTACGATTTTAGATGGTATGTTGGCATTGCGGAAGCAAAAGAGCTGAGATGTTGAACATAACAGCACACGTACCAGCCCCTGTCCTGTCCTGTTGCCTCACCCTTTTCACACACACTTTGATTTGGCTCTTTGCTGTTGGCTTAAAGGTAGAACAGCAATGCCCCCCCCCCCCCCCCCCCCCCCCCCCCCCCCCCCCTCCCTTGTCCTTCCGTGTTGTATGGAATGATGAGGAGGAATAACACTGCAAAATTTCCACCTGGAACAGGGCCCACTGAGGGCACTCCTGGAGTTGATTTGGCCTTTTTGAGGGGCATGAAGATAAAATAGTGCAGCTTTAAATCCATGGCAGAGGCTGTGCAAGGTGGACTTGGTGTCTGTTGGTCTTAACATATTTTTGGAAGTAATGACAGGGATGTAACCGAGTAATCTGAGGGTCTTATCTGGGGCCGATGGCCTGCTGAGGAATGTGGACGGGCTGCAGAAACAACGGCTGCACTAATGGGGTTAGCTGAATTCCTCTCTGGTGAATTATGAGGAGTTGGGACGTCGCGGCTGCGGTTTGTTGTGTCTGGTTGGAGAGCTACACACAAAAACAGAGTTATAGATTTGGTTTTGACACACGCTTTCATAGAACAGGCCAATTAACTGGGAGCTGAATTGCTTGGCTGTGCTGCTGGAGACACAGCCACATTAAACAGCAAAGTGGTACACACATATATCATGGGACAACAAGCCACACATGCAGCCATGACTCCTGTGACAGGGATAAAACCAGAAGCCATCCGTTCTGCTGCCTCATTTGCATGATCTGAACCGTATCTGGAAGTCATTAGCATCTTTTCCACTTGTTTATCTGGCTACAGATGAATGCTTTTGAGCTTAACACCAGGTTTTTGAATAAACACAATATCCAGCTTGTCGTGGATGTTTTTTGTAGTGGTACAAGTCATGCATCATTAATAAAAAAAACATGTAAGATTACAAATATTTGTTTTTTTTATTGAGGCGGAGACAACTGTAGCGTTTGTAGGTCGCAGTATCAATGAATGTGAATGTATTCTCCAGAGCAATCAGGCTATCTCATCATGTTCATGCTGTCAGCTTTTCGTAATGAAATTTTTGTCATGTGGTATCAGTAATGTATTTAAAATGAAAGTTATTGCTTTTTCTTCTCATATAATTTTTCTTATTGGGAAACTTCACAGAAAAAAATTTGGTGGATCCTGTAGTTAATGGAAACAAATACAGAGTATGTGGTTGGATATTGTTTTATTGCAATTCATGTCCATTTTTCTAACTGTGACTGAGAACACATACAGCTGTATGAAATTATTGCATCTTGTTTTTTTATGTGGGTATTGCAAAAGTGCTCTAACAAGTAAACAAAGGCAGACTTCGTCACATACTTACTGTTTCAAAGTGAGAAATGAACCACAGAAACCAGTGACTTGGAACACTTTTGCGAGTATTTGACATCGTGCGGCCGTCATAGCTGCTTATCTGCATGTTCAGATATGAAAGATAACTTAATATGCATGTAGGCCAGGTGATGCCAGGAGGAATCAGTGTGTCATATCAAATACTTGTGGCTGATGATCACTTTTACTTTTACCCATACTCGTACCATTTTTGTACACGTGGGCTCCATGGGCCAGGTTAGGGGCTTTCCCCACCTTTCACTTCCTGTTTGTAATCGTTGTATCTTTCCCCTTCCTTCCTTCCCTCTCTTTCTGTGCCTGTCTCTTTCTCTCTCTCTCTCTCTCTCTCTTCCTCTCTTTCTCTCTCTCTCTCTCCGTCACTGTGTCAGTGTCCTCTGTGAAACCCCCGTGGTCCTGCCCTCAAGACTGTGAGCTGAATTCTGATTGGAGGAATGGAGTGCCCATCTGTCCTGCAGCAGTGATCAGGGTATGTGGCAGTCCTCCCACTAACGTCTCTTATTTCATACAGTAATGTGTGCGCTGTTTGTCTTTGAAGTGAGTCCAGAACACCATTAGGTCTGACTATTTGGCTTTTTTCTATCAGGCCGTGATTAGCTTGAGATTTTCTGAGCTTTTCATCGGTTTGATCGTTCAACTTTTCAGGAAAATGTGCATGGATGTTGAAAACATACACAAGTATAATACAGAAGAAGGCTGAAGATTTGGGGGAAATTATCTAATTGTGATTTTACTGACCAATACTGCAAATATGTTGTGTGAATGACTCTCATAAGAGTATAAATGGTGACCCTTTCCAGGCCTCATATATCTGATTTTGCCAGCCATTTCAAAAGGCCTGGGACTGCTCTTGTGAATGGCCGTCTTTCCAGTTAAAATCAGCAGAGTCAACCAGGACTCCTAAACGACCCTTCAAACTCAAGTTCCCATACTCCTGACTTAATAAGCTTAAAACAAAGATCTAATCTTCTTACACTGAACTACAAGATCAGGGATTCGTGTTCTCTGATTCGTGATCCGTACTCTCTTAATCATTTTACTTAGCTAGCTTCTGACTACCTCTCTGTCAATAATAACTGTATATTAGTTTAAATTGAAATGTATATTAACTGTTTTAAGAATCAGTCAAAGTGAACTCACTGTATCATCATCATGTAAGTAATCATTATTGATTATCATTATTGATATATTTTTTTAAATTATATTTAAGTGGTTAAGTTACCTGAAAACTTTCTGTTTTTTATTATTTATAATTTTTTTTAATGTTTCTCTAATATTTATAAGGAATCATGCTAATGTTGACCTTTTAACTACTCCATATTTTTGCTCATACACCTCAGAATTGTAGGGGTGTACAATACCTGCCACATAACTTAAATATTACATAATAATAGTCTTTAAATGATCAGCATATAATGATACATGATTATCTGTGAATAGTATTGAATAATATGCAAAATATTAATCTCTTGATACCATGCATCTTGTAAATCAATTAAATCACACTTATTCACAAGTCACATACATGTTGTGTACATGTTCTAAAGTTTATTTCAGAAGTGTCCAGCACAGTAGCAAGAGATATTTACGTTACCACGGTAACGCACAGAGAAGTTGTTCTCTGCACTGACCCTTCCAGGGTGTTTCGAATGGAAGTGTCCTTAAATTTCTTTTTCTTTAACAGACAATCCCTCAACAAGAAGCAAATAGTACAACATTAATTCTAATAATGATAATAATATTGATAATAAAGAATACAGTTAATTTCACACTTGAAATCAATTAAACATTTGACATCTGCATGCTGCCCCTGTAGTTGAATGTTGCCCCTTCAGCACCACTGTGTTCATGACTCTTAATACCTTTGGTGTTCTGTAGTCTTCCTGTCCCTGCTCTCACCTCTGTCTGCCGGGAAGCCCTGATTGGCTGAGCACTTTCTGCACTATAGTCTGGCGGTTTGCCAGCCATGCTGCCAGTTGCTGCCGTGCCCCCCGATCAGAAGAGAATGTGACATTTGTGCAGAGGTAATGGAATCTGCTTGCAATTAAATCTCTGACTGTGAAGAGGAGTCTGTCTCCTCCCTGCTCCCCCCACCTCCATCTCCTGCCATTACCAGCAGCAGGGGGGGTCAGGCGCGAAGATGAAGCCTTCCCAGCAGGCACCTCGCTGCACTGTCTTTCCCAATCTCCATGTCAGGTTGTGTTTTTAACTTTACCGCAGAGGCCCGGCCTGTATCTGACAATTAATCAGAGAAAACATCCTTTGTAGAATCTCTCTAAATGTTGTGTAAGAATTAATATTCAATTATAAACATTACATCTATCACAGTGTTGATTGTCTTCTCCTGCTCAGTGTTGAGTTTGGCAAGACTTTTAGATTTAGTTCTGTCACCTAGTAAAAATTATATCTGGTTTAAAGTCACATTCACAGTCAGTTCTAATGGTTTGTTGTGTGAGTTTTATTCGTAATTTTCTCAGACAGTTTCATGATACTATAATGGATTGTAAGCATTTCTTCTGGCTACAAAAACTCCCATAAGAAGTAAAAATAGCTTGAAATTGTATTATCATCGCATCTTTTGTTATGTACACTACATGTGAACCGTTGACAAAGAAATTTTCTTATTTTGCCCAGTGAATGTGCACATTTCAAAGCATTCTATGTGCGATTGTAGGTATCAGTATTGAATAGGCATCGAAATATCCTGTTTAGAGTCGCCAGGTTTGCTGGCAATCTGTTTAAGCTAATTCAGCATTATGCAAAATGATATAAATGTTCATTCAGGAGCCATTTGTACCTTTGCACTTGCAGCTAAATGATTGGTTAAAAAGGAAAACAACCAACACTTTGGGAAGAGCTGCTGCGATCTTAATTAGGTGATCGAATACAGATTCAGTTGCAAAATTTTTCTTAATGAATGTAGCACCGATTCTGCTCTGTTATTTTGATTTGACTGTTGTTGGGTGGTTGAGTATGTTTTGATAACTTTTTTTGTAGGGGGAGTGGTATAAAGCAAGAAAAAAAAAATGAAACAGAGGGTAGATTCATGCATGGATGAGGAGAGGGTCATATCCCTCTGCTCCTCCTTCTCTGCTGCCCTGCCACTACACTTAACGCCTCATTTGTGGGCTTTGTGGCCAATGGCTTGAGTCTGTGATCTGTTGCCATAAAAGGCAGCTTTTCCCTCTCTGCTGATGGGGCACTTGCTTGTGGTTTAATACTAGACCCCCCCCACCTCCCACCCCCCTATAGGCGGACTCATATCTAATGGATATGTATATCCCCATCAGGACAGCTCATGAACATAAAACTCTGTGCTGCCATTGTGCTTGGTGGAGCTGGCTTGGGAAGGACAGAGCCACGACATGCAAGCATTTCCCTTGAACTCGGTTAGAAGTACTTTCTATCTGTGTTCCTCACCCACACTGGGTGGACGGAGATGCAGGATATCCAGGTCAAGGTTTGGCTAGATCCTCCCTGTGTCGTTCATGACCTGTGTGGGTCTGAAAAAAAAAAAAAGGCACAGTCTTGTTTCACATGTCTGTTCAAGCAAGAGACTGGACTCCAGATACACTTTGAATATAGAATTTTTAATACCTGTTCCAGTTCATTTAAACAAATGAAAGACTACATTTGATTTTTCACATACAGAACATTGGAACCCAGCGAAAATATGACTGGTTTTCTGTCATGTTCAACCTTTTTTTCACATTCAGCTTCCCTGGTAATGTATTTTGTGATTATGAATTATTAATGTCAGTGTTGGTTGAAGGGAGTGTTGTCTCAGAAAATAAAGAGTGTCACTCTGCTTCTTCTTGTTTCTTCACCCAAGGGTTAATTTGAACGATCAAATGAACCTCCCTATTTCCTCCCTGCACTATGGGTCATAATGAAAACCGCTGGGTCTTGCCTTTATTCACTAACATCCTGCTCAACAAATACAACACCATTCCTCTTGGCTCTCTCTATTTTCCTCTGTTGCAGACGGCTTTGTTGCATCGTGTGATGCAGAGGAAAAGGCTTCGCTCGGGGAAGGAGAGAGAAAGAGGCTGACTCGATTAGTGTCATTCGAACGGTGAATTAGATCAGTCTGACAGATAGATGCGGAAAATTGTTTTAATTGTATAATTATCTGTGGCTAGCCACTTGTGCGGAAAAGTGCTGTGATGTGGGTGAAGGCCAGGGAAGAACACATTTTGGCCTTTATGTGCTTATTTTGCCTTTGTACAGGAAATGAACAACAATCGGGGGTCCTGAGGATAAAACATAAACACACCCAAACATGCAGACACACTCACACTCCCTCTGGGCATGCTGTGACATGCTCAGTGAGATTCTGCTCTTTAAAGTAATGTGTCTGGCCAGTGAGCCTTCTCCTCAGGCAAAGAGGAGGACGCCTGGATCCGTCTGATCAAGATGGCACAGCTTAACACAAATGTAACAGCTATGCAGAGTGACTCACTTAACATGGCTTTGAAGAGAGAAGGAGGCCTAGTGCATACAATTAGGAACTGACGGATCATCCTTTTGTTAGTAGTCAAGGAGGCTGATAACTGATAAACATTTGCAGTAAAAATCAAATTCTTGCCTATTGTACTTCCGATACTTCACTCCAACTACATTTTGGAAGCAGAGAGGCAAATATTGTACATTCTACTCCCCTGCACTTAATTTATAGGTTACTAGTACTTATTTAAGGTACTAGTTACTTTCCGGTTTCAAATTATTAATATAAAATAAAAATCTGATATTATGAACACTGAACCATAAAGATGCTAAAAATTGGTTCCGACATTCGGCCAGTCTGATAATCATCTATTCCTGCATACAGTTATACATCAGCAGTTTGCTTAACCGCATCAAGCTGGTTTCTGATAAGATGTAAAATCTGAGACTGTGGACCGATGGCACTAAATCTTGTCTCCTGAAAACCACCTGTATCAACTACCAGTTTTTTTGAAAAATAACATTTACCCTCTCCTTCTGGTTCAAACGGTGAGGTGCGACTTTATTGAAACTTGTGTTTTGTTGTGTGCACAGTATTTAACTGTGGGACTAATTTATCTTAGCCTCGCTTCCTTCATCCTCCAGTCCTCAGATCACTGTTTTTATGGTTTTGAATAGAAGTAGACTCCCGTTGCATCCTCTGCACGTAGAATGTCATCACTGTTAAAGCAGGAAACTGCTTAGAATTAAAAATTGCTAATTGTTTTAACGAAGATTTTGTGTATGGATTAAACAGTTTAGGGCGACGACTGCCCTCATTTTATAATCCCAACTGAATCACAGTTTATCAGTGGCAAATTTTGTAAACTATGTATCACTGTGTTTGGTGTCCTCCAATTTTACATATGACCATTTTAATTTCAGTGATCGTTCAGTTTTTATACAACATCCAAACGTCCCTACAGACAGATGCGTCTCACAGTCTTGACAGATCTGTTACTGAATGATTTTTCAAGCCTGGTGGGCGAAGCTAAGCTCAGGCCATACACGGATGCACTGCAGTCAGCAGCTGCATGCAATTTTCAGCTCAACTCATTCAACTGTAATAAAACAATGCTAGGAGTGCCGGAGGACCGTGGGCCTGCGTCCTCTCACTTTTGAAGAAAAACCGAAATAGGAAATAGGACACAGGACAGTATAAACATTAAGTCGAGCTGCTGTCATATTAATTCCCCTTACTGAGTGGTTGTTTCTCTTTGTGATTTTTGTCTATAATCAAAAACATTTTGTTATATAATACGCAGGTTGGTTAGCCATCACAGCAAGCAGGCCTTTAATACGCAATTAAATAGCAGATATTCACATACTCAAGTCTGATGAGTCTTGCAACACAAAGCAATTTACTGACTGAGTGCTTGTCATGTCTCAGTTGTTGCCTTCGTCATGCTCTGTTGTTCAGTTGCATCTCCTGTGATAATACCCAGGGGATTAGCAGGTAACAAAGCAGCAACACTCCTTTGAGGATGTCGCGCGTGGCTTTGAATGTCTCGCACAATACTTCATAAACGGGGGTGGGGTGGAGGGGGGTGTGTGTACCACCAAATGGTGGTTTCCCGGCTACACAGGGAGCCTCCTCCTGGATAATGTGGTAATGAAAGGTGACAGGAAGGACTCAGGGTCTGGAACGAAGCCGGGGCAGCTGGTCAGAGCAGGAGAATAGGAAGCGGTGTGCACCCGGGCTAAAGTGCAGTGAGAAGCAAATTAAAGCTCATATCTGCCATCTCCCTCGCCTCCCTGCACTTTCCTGTTTGGACTTGAAGGTGATTGGGAGCCAAGGCGGTGACAGTTGACGGAAGCTACGCGGAGGAGAGAGTATTTATTTACAGTGTGATGCAGCGATGCTCGTTCAGGATGCGGTTTCACGCAGGATGTACCCCCCCCCTCTCCCTACACACACACACGTACACACACACACAAACACACCTCCTCCCATCGTTCTCATCTCCACCCTCACACTACAATCCCCAGGTTTGATCAAGAATGGGAAGTGGGTTATTGGGGAGGAGGGGTTGGCCTGCTGCAGGGCCAGGCGGGCTGTATTGTGTAAGAGGCTGGGTTTGGATACAGCCGGCAGAGAGCTCACTCAGCATGCCTTCCTGCCTGGCCCAGGAGGAGGTATCAGAGTCAGCACAGGTCACTGAGAAAAAGGAGTGTGAAGCATTAAGATCGTGACAAAAATTTCTTTTGGTGTTACCGAAAAAAGAAGCGAGAGATTTATGTAGTTGAGAAAATTAACAAAATTGAGCTTGTGTAAAAGAAAGAGTGTGTTTCAAGGTAATTCAGAAAGGGTGTGTGTGTTTGTGCATATGTGTGTGTGTGTGTGTGTGAGAGAGAGAGAGAGAGAGGGAGAGACAGAGAGATAGAGCGAGCCCTGCCAGGAATTCCACCTTGTAAAGCAGGGGTTGTGGGGACTCGAAGGTTTGTAAATCCTAGTAATTATGCTGTACACGGTGGTTGCAGTACAATTGACTTTGTCGTCATCCCACAGTACCGTATTCATATTAAGGTAAACTGCACATTTTAAAGATGCAAGTGTGTGCAACATTATTTCTTACCACCTAATAGATATGCAAGAAATTTTCCTTTTTAGTCAGATAGAACCGAACATGTAGCAGGCACAACTTTATCTTTCATCTGGTGGGATACTGAGTGGTAAACATGTGGGTGCGTGGAAAAGGAAAAAGGTGAGCCGTTCAGATCTCTGCACACTGGCTGTCATGTTGGCATTAATCTGCCCAGAGTTTCAAAGGCAGGTTTTATGACCTGCCTTACAGCCTCATCTATGTGGACAGCAGCATCTAAACTCTGGAGAACCTGCCACATAAAACCCACATCTGTTAAAACCTAAATTGCAAAACAGCCCCCGCGTGTCCAGGCAGCGTTGAGTTAATAATACACTCAAAGTAACAGCTTATAACACTCCCCGCAGCAACAACAGCAGTGATTGTCTTAGATTCACTTCTTTTGATCAGCTCTCATATCTTTTTATAATTTCATGTCTTTTTCAGTGTTCTTAACCTTCAAAGAGTATCTTTCTGACATGCATAATTTCTGCTACAGTGGAGGGTTTCTGTCTACTCAAAAAGACTGCAGAAAGCGTGCAGTGTTTTTGCTAGATTTTGTGAAGGTATAGTTGGGGGGAGGGATGGGAAAATCCTCTCTTTTTAATCTGTTTAAACTGAGTTCCTGTCAGAAACCTTTCAGGTACATGAAACCGAATCAACTTTGAGAACACTAGCTAGCTTTGCCTGCATAGTCAACACTTACGGTGAGGACCGACCACTCCCTTTACATTGAACAGCTTCAATTTGAGCGGCACAATGTCTGACAAATAGCAGTAAGCACAGCAATAAGAGAGGATTGCTTCTGCTCTAAAAAGGCTACTATCATAAGTATGTCACCAAATAAAGGTAAGTATTACACTCGGTGCTGAGGTCTAACATCACAGCACGAGTATGTGAGGTACTATTAACAGATCTGTGAGTGATGCAACTTAAGCAGCAGTTGTCATTACAGGGGCGCAGTTATTACGCACTTTTGCCAGCTCAGTCTCTTAAAGAGGAAGTGTGGCTTCTCCCCTTAAGGCATTCAGTCATTGTTCCTATCTGTACTGTACTGCATGTTGATGTCTGTGTCCTCCCTGCTCCCTCCACCCTTGTGGGTTAGCTGTGTGCCAGTGAGTTCTTTCAGGGAACAGACACCTAGCTTACAGGGCCTGGGGGAGGGAGGATGGGACACCAGCACAAAACAACACAAATCTCAGGGCTGATTTGAGTTTTTCTTCAAAGGCACCTGGCAAATAACCTGAGGGAGAACCGCTTACATGCAGCTCTGTTTGTTGTACATACAGTGTATTTTGTAAATGTTGTGCAGAGATATTGATGCAGACTGGATTCTCTGTGAATGACAACCAGGAACCTGTAATGGCAGTTTTAGTAGTACAAAGTAATACAGCACATTTTCTGCATATTTTGAGCAGGTAAAAGGTTTGAATGAATCTGTAAAGAGACACATCTTCAGTTGTAATGAGTAAAGGCTTATTTCCATTCATAAGGCAAACTAACTCTGTTCAAAAACAAGTGATTTTAGCCAACACTGAGAAGGTCAAATAATTTCCAGATTGTGTTGTTCAGTGCTTTTACTCAGAGAGTCCGGCTACAACACCTGTTACTGCTAAAAGCATAGAGGGAACAATCTTACGGAATCCAGTGTTTCTTATTCATTCACCCCTGGCTTGTGATGCTGTCTGTAATGACAAAATGGTTACATCTTGCATGAATTGGAAAAGATTTGTTATTTATTGTGATATTTGAGTGCAAGCTGGGTCTTAGCCTAATTGATGTTTTGGAAGATGAGCTCAATTGGATGAGTCATAAGGCCTATTAGCAGTTTTATTAAATGCCTCCACAGAAAAGGGAAAAAAAAACGTCAGCTGTTGAATATGCCCTTCCTAGAATAACAGGAGGTTGGATTGGTAAAAGGCAAATAATATATGTGTGAGATTGATCAGTGAGTAGCGACCCCATTATCTCCTGAGATGTTAATTACACTGTGCTCAGCTTGCATGTCAAAAGGCAGATAATTGAAGAAGGTAAAAGATGTGTCACAATTTATTTATGCTTTCACTTGGAGCTGGTAGAAGAGCTTCTTTCTTCTCCCCTTTTTATCTATGATGTATTTATTGTTGGGTAGTATTACATTGTCAGAGTTGATAATTTTGCAAGGATAGTCCTGTGTGTGTGTGTGAGAGAATCTGTGTCATCTCTGTATTTCTCGTTGCAGCTTTCTGAAATGATTTAGATGAGATTATCTAAACCTCTTAAAGATCTTGCATTTATCTGTTGCTGCTAATTTCTAGCTTCATTTTGCTTTTACTTTCAATAACTTTTTCTACTATATCATGTGAACTGAAAGTCTGCAGTCACGCTGACATTCTGCCTCTGTTGCTATTAAGTGTAGGTCTGAAAATGGACAGGAGTGTAACTCGGGTAGCTCCTAAAAATTTCATTTGATCTGAACACAAAATGGGACTGTCCTTCACTGTATTAAGTTAAAGCCGGTGTCATAACAATCTCCCATCTACAAATGATATTGTCTAGTTGTGATCAGTAATGACTGACATTGCTACAGTGACTGCAGCACAGTGGCAAGAGTGGCGAAGCACAACACAAACATTAAAAAGAAAGGAAAAAAGAGGAGGGAGACATTTTGAGAGAGTCTTGGTACTGCTTTCCAGGGTTAAAGTGACAGTATCTGCCAGAGTGGTCCTCTGAAATACACGCTGAGGTGAGAGGGCGCAAAAAGCACCAGAAACCCTTTCAGAGGTTTTTCTTTTATTAAAATTGTTTCTGTTTTGAGTGCAGTTCCCCCACTCAAGCAGCTTGGTGTCTTTCAACTTCCTATTGACAGCATATACGCCATAGGGGACATGATGTACTTAAAAAAAAAAAAAAAAAATCTTGTTTGTCATTTCGCATGCTTATAGCGATAGCGTCAAAACTCTGTTTCCTGTGGTTTCCTGTGGAGAACTGTGGTGTCTCTGTGTGCTGCAATTTACAAGTCAAATGCACGTGATCACTGTCTGCACTTCCAAAAGCGAATGTGCAAATATGTACACTCACACACACACACACACTCTCTCCTAAATCTTCCTCTCCTTTTTGTGTTGTCATCATGACTTGGGGTGGGCGGAGCCTCAAGGGAGTGGCCAGACTGTGGTTATCACACCTTAGGGGTTGATGGACAGTTTCTGCACAGATGATTTAGTGCATCACCTGGTGGACACTGCTAAGAATGTGCACCACATGATGAAAATCCAGCAGAACATTGTGAAATACACTGTAGTGACCATACTAGGAGTGAATGTGCATAGCTTCTGCAATTGTGAAATTTCTGTAAATAATAAAATAAAGCATATCTATCTATCTATCTACCACTGTACGTGGCTAACAGCACTAACAGTTATTTTTGGTTTTGTAGTTTACTTTCACTTCATTTGTTTATTTCCTCTGTTTTTCTCAAAAGTGGATTACATACACTGAGGATCACTGATTGAAACTAAATTACTCTTACATCAGATTTGGGAAATTTTCAAGTCTGATGTAACAGTAGGAGAGGAAAAGACAAAGGTCCACAGGAGCTTTAATGTGGGATTTCTCTCAGGTTGCTGTTGGAAGTGTTTAAGTCCACCTTGTCCTAGAAGGAAACGCGGCACAGAGCTGAAGCTGAGGGCCATAGTACAGGTTCACATCTTTACTTTACATTGTCTGACCAATATCTACAATCCATTAGCATCTTTCCACTTGTTTTTCTGCTTTTAGAGCAGACCCAAAGGCTCCATGAGGAGCAGACAATGAACTTCATTGGATTTAAAGTTTTTATGGCATCAAGTTTGAAGTGTTTTTCTCATTTTGGCCACTTTTTGTTCGCCAGAGAAAGACCTGCTCTCTCTGATGCCAGCAAGCTGTATTTTGCTGTAACACTGCAGTCTTATCTGCGCTTGAGGTCTGTACTTTAATGGGCTTTATTGATCTAAACAACATCAGGGGTTGCGGTGATGTTATTAAGGCAGAGATAACTTCTGTGTAATTCCACTCCAACAATATATTAGCCTTTTATTGGTCTAAATAACTTTGCCTTTTAGACAGTAATGCACCAGTAAGTCACAGCAGCTCTTCATGTCGGCAGGATCTTAATAAAGCATTTCCTCTGGACATCCTGCTGCGGAGAGAGTGAAAAACGACAGGTTAAAAGGCATGCTGGGAAGTTTCCATGCCATCACTGTAAATTATCTCTTTTGAATACATAAATAAAGCTAGAAGAGGGCTGTGAACGGGAAGGTGGTATCAGATCGGTGCAAGTTTGTACAAAAATGTGTGTTCTGGTGCTTTCTCTGTTTGACACATGGAGATGATGTGAGAAAACATCCTGCGTGTTCAAAAGGAAAATGAACTTGAATATGTGTGACATCATGTTGACAGAAGCAGAGCGGTGTTGTGCTGTTAGCATGTGGTTATTTTCGCTGCTGAAATACAATCAACTTACTAATTAATGATTTGAAATGTCAGTCAGTCAAAGTGAGAGATTTTTGCAGTTACAGGATCTGACAAGTTTAGTGTTTGCACGTATGTATAATAACCTCCTTGAGGTGTCCAAGTGGTTGTAATGACAGTACTGATGATATTAATTGTAGCCAGTGATGAAATAACATAACATAACATTTCCGCACTGAAACTTCTAAAATGACTAGACATTTGTTATACATTTTGTTGAGTTGCATATGTTTGTAACAATGTTCAAACCTAGAGATATCTGTAATTTATTTAAAATGAAGTTTCATTGGTCGCCTGTCACTGTAACTTATACGAGAGAGTCTGGGTGAGGAAGAAAGTCGGGGAATGTGCCTAAATGTAACATTTGTGGGGGGGGGGATTTCGGTTCGAAATTGATTGAAATAAGCTTTCATTTTGAGTTGAAATCAAACGCAGGACTAGCGATTCACCCAGTACTTTCTTTTCCTCTCCCCCCTGCCTGCTTCTGGCACACATCAGCTCTTTAAAGAGCGAACCATTGATTTGTCTTTCTTTTTGTGGTTATGAACTGGATGGGACTGAATTGTTTTGCAGTTGTAGAGAAAACAAAATGGCCTCTTTAACAAGTGGATCGAACTCTGAGACGGGGACTGGGAACATCAAATTGAATCTTGACCTTGAAATTGAAAGACAATATGAATCATGGATTTGGAGAATCTTGACACCCCTAGTAACATGAATAAAACTTAGACACATAACCTCACCCACAAACATTTAAGCCTTACTTACTACACCATCACAATGCATCTTCAGTTTTCATTGTTTTGAGTGAGAAGCCCCTAGTGGCAGAAATTACCGTACATACTGTGCCTTCAAAGTGTAAAGCAAATAAGAGTGACAATACGAGTCAGTAGGAGCTTTAGAAGTTCTTTAACGGTTTGTTTAAGGTTGATTAAGCAGCCACAGTTCAATGAGTTAAAACTATAATAAGGGCAATAATGTGATGACATAAAATTAAATTAATCAGTGTTTTGTATTACTGTTTATTGAGGTTTTTCTTTATTGATTTAATATGCATGCTGCATTGTGCGTCTGCAAACGTCCTAATGGACAGTTGCAATATTTTTCTCTCATTTCAAGGGCAGCATATATCTAATATTTATATGAAACAATGAACCCATTTATCTAGAAGTGTGTTTTCAACGGCTGGAGTGGGGGGATGGGGGTAGGGCTTTATAATTTGCAGCTATTTAAAGCCTTGGTTTTGGTAATGAATTATTTTGTCATCTCCACTGTGATGAGATTCATCTTTAATAACTGTAACAATTATTTTATTAAAAAGAGAAGCCATGCATTATGGCTATCTCACCAAGGTCTCAAGCTGGAAGGAATTCTCATTAAGAGCATTATATTACCCTGGTGTGCTTTCAGTTGGATGTCCCGCTGAAATTACATTAGGTGTCAACAATGTTTGTGTTAGAAGTAAGCAGTCATATTTACAGAGGCTAGCTTTTTCATTTGCTGCCTGACACTGGGAGATGAATTAAAACAGATACTAATGCTCTGTATCTGATTAAGTCACTTAGAGAGAAGCTCCTCTAAAGTGCTGACTTTTAATAAAAGGCAAGCACTGTTCTATCATCAGTGTAGGCATAAATCTTTATTTAGAGATGGGGAACTTTTGATTTCTTGAGATTATTTTGTGATTTATTTAGTTGGCACCCAAGACTTTTATTGCCCTGAGCTCCCTCCCAAACTGTAAGCATCAGGTTGTTTGTATCGTGATTGATTTATCAGTGTCTTTTCATCTACATCCTGTGTTTCTTCTGATGGTTAGCGTGTTGTGCAACATTGTGTTCTGTTAATGTTTTCAGGCCCAGGGCTGCTGCTAATGACATGGTTGTAATTGTTTGTCAGTGTGATAATGTGTGATTTCCTATTTCCATGTGAAGTTGGACATTTGATGAAGGAGGGATCGTGTCAGGAAGACAAAGTGCTGTCATTTGTCACTGGCTAAATGAGCTTCTCTCCAGACATCCTCTTGGTTTTCCCTGGCAATATTGTATTCACAATCACAGATCCTTTTTTTTTGGGCTGTTGCCACAATCTCAACATGATTCAGTACGTTGTAAAAAAGAACCTTGAGTAGGATCAAACCAACAATGAGATGTGTCATAGAGTCATGGAGTTGTGTTCTGTGCTGACATATAGAAATCTGTTAACTGTATTTCACGGAAAGACAGAAGTGAAATTACAGAGTGTGGTAATCTTTTATTCTTAGTGTGTGCTTGGAGTCATCACTTCCTTAAACTTAACATTTTTAAACTCAGAAACTATTTCATCATATTCAGAGGAAAGTTTGTCAGCTCATGCATACATTGAGTTGAGATTTTCTGTTTTTTTTTTTTCTTTTAGTAGAATAGCTGTCCTTGATATATTTTGTCCATTTTGTCTCTCCAGTAATATCATAAACTTATGAGGCACATAATTGCAGCATTTGAACAACAGGATTATGGAACTGCTTTCATACTTTCCAAAGTCTTTGATGTAGTCGCCCCCTGAATGGGCTGCTACTGCTTCTGATTAGGCTGATTCCATATTGCGGGGTTGGCGGGGCAGATCCTTCCTAGTTAACAATCTAATGAGCTAAACAAGCCAAACAAAGGAGAGGTACAGTGAATAGGTCTCCTGAGGGAGCTACTTATTGTCACAATTGCCCCTCGGTCTTCTCTTTCCAGTCCATATCGATTCATGTCTTCATTGGTTATGCTCCGTCCACTGTAGCACACATGGATAGTGTAATCAGCTAAATGTAGCCTCTGCTTTCTTATTATTACCTGGGTGCTTAACACTGATGTTTTTTTTTTTCCTTCAAGGACAAATGGTGTAGGAAAAGGCAGATCCTGTGTGAAGTCCCCGAGCTCTCACCGAGCAGCAGATCCCTTTTCAGTGCCAGCTGTTCTCTCAGATACACCAGGCCGTGCTGAAATTCTCTTAATATAATTCTCGGGGCTCAGGAGAATTGTGCAAAACAAGCGTGCCAGCCAGGAGAACGTTGAATTTTTCATCAGTGGGCCTCAACTCACTGAGTTAGTGGGCAGCTCTCTCATTCATGAGCAGATGTTCAGCGCAGTTACACTCTGCAGTTAATGTGAACTTACTGGCCTCTCTGCCATTGGCTGCAAGGACGTTGGCAGCGACCTGGCATCTGAGAATTACTCCCAGTAAAAGGCGCAAACCTGGAAAGCGTAGCCCCGGCCTTTTTTAGCCACTTCCCAGCCCAGGAGCTGGATCCTGGACAGGGGAAGGTGCTGACAGCCCATCCGTCTTCAGCCCGACAGTGATGAAACACTTGCCACTGTTCGCCTGGGGAATAGCAGTGAAATTCCTGAAGATAATTTCCACAAGTTTATACGTTCATTTCTAATGAATGGTAAAACATGAGCCAACGCCACTCAGCAGGTATTGTATATGCTTGAGATACAAGAACATGAAGGCACCAGCCCAGGAGGTTGGGAGGAAACAGTTTTATATGCAGAGGAATTATTCCAGTACCCTTGAAAGAGGAAATTCATAGAAGCACGGCACCTACGAGGGCTAACATTTTGGCCCTGGTAGGTTTATAGCTGAAACCAGCTGGTGCTGTGGTCAGCCGGGAGGGCTGTATCCTCTCCCCAGCCCGGTGCTTCAGACATCTGCATGGCCAAGCTGCCCAGCCTGGGTTTGATGTGGCCATACAGATCTGTAATAGTTTCTCTTTAACTGGGCAAAATGGTTTTTGATTTAAAGTACCATTAACTGGTCAGAGTGTGTACGTGCTATCAGGTTTAGTAGGCTGCTTGCCAATCATCTCGAGTCTGTGTGTGTGAAAGTCATCGCAGTGAAGTTGTGCATATGGGATTTGAACACTGGAAATGACATCCTCTTGTTTCGTCTGCACGTCTCATTTTCACTTTCTAATTGGTCGTTTTCAGGTTGGCTTTACGAGAGCAAAACTAATTAGTGTTTCTAAATTCAGCAGAAAAAAAGTCACTTAGCTTGATTGTTCTGGTTTCCCCTCCTGTGTCAGGCACTCAACAATAAAATAAGACTCTAATCATTTTCAAATTGCCCATATTTTTAAACCTCAGAGCTGAATGTCACTCCCGGTCTCTTGGCATTTTGTTTGGCAAGATCAGGGAACAGTGGTTGCCCTCTCGCCTGTGTGCTCTCTTTGTGACTCGTGGGAAGTTTGGACTTGGGGCCGGTGGAAAAAAGAAAAAAAAAAACAAAAAAGAACTGTTGTGTTTTAGGTGGGGTTGTTTCTGCTTTGATTGGGAATGTCCTGCTGACAGGAGCAGCCTAGCAAGTTTACAGTAGCTGTGACATTGCTGTTACCTTTATTCAAAGTGCTCCAGCTGCAGCGAGCCCTCAGGAAGCCCAGCACAGGCCCACATGGGCGTCTGGCGGCCCACAGAGAGGAGAATGAGCCCTGTTTGGGTTGGCAGACACTCCCCTCTCGGGGAACTTTTGCTGCCTCTGCAGAAAGGCCAGTGGCGGCAGCTCTGGTGGGGCGGCGGTGATTCTCGGGGCAGGATGGGCTTTTTCCACCTCTCCTCCCTTTCAGGAAACACATTTTGCTGTTTCTTCCCTCTGTGTTTGCAAACGGAGGGTAGGAGTTAAGGCCAAGGGGTACGGGGCAGTAGGAATGAATGACAAAGATCAACTGTGAGTGCCAACGTGTGGTAATTTAAAAAACAGTAGTTTAATACCCTGGAGGTATTTCAACGTACCTTGGGTGCTCTCGCTGGTGGAACTTCATTCATATTTGAAACGATTTGATTTAAATATATAAGTAAAAGTAAAAACACTGTGAAACTGTTTTTATTTTTCCACCGACACCATGGGGATTCGGTCTTCAGAAGACAGTAATTAAAAAGTGCTTGATCTAAGGTTAGGGAGGAGCAGTGTTTAAATGCAATTAGTGCGATGCTCAAATTAATTTGGACTCAGTTACAGTTTTTGGAATGTGTCATTATTTGTTTAATCAAGGGAATTCTCATTTGAGATGCTAAATATGTATCCACAGATATGTAAAGGGAGGGGGCAGACTGTGAAAACCTATTTAATTCTGTTTTAATGAATATTCATCTGAAAGCGACCTGTTTTGTGTCCCTCCGCTGTTGCTCTCACACTCAGCTCGGAGGCGCACGTGTGTGTACGCTCACACACGGCGCAACCACGATAACCTAATATCATCTGAGGTGACTCCGCTGTTTAATAAGGTGATAGTGTTTGCTTTTTGTTAGTCACCTTCGTGTTTCAAATCATTTCCACTGTTTTTTTTCCCCTTTCTACCTCCCCCACCCCCTGACTTTCCTTCCTTCCTTCCTTCCTCCCTCCTCTCTTCTTCTCTCCTCCCCTTCTGTCTGCGACTTGCTGGTCCAGCCGGGAGACTCCAGTGGTGACATCCTGTGGAGCCAGAGATCAAAGTGAGTACTTCTCGTGCACGTCGGTAAGACAGCACAAGTCATTCCACACAGAAACGTGGCTCGTGTGTCATCTCTGTGCCAGTCTCATCATTAATTTCTAACTTGTGGACAAACTGGTTTTTAATGTCCTTTCAAAGAAGGGCATTATAAAGTGTTGTGACTCTGATATGATAAGTAAGGTTTTGCATAGCAACCAGTTTCCTCATTTCCTGATGCAGTTGCATATTTACATCGCTTTGAATGATGCTGAACGTGACATGACGAGCGGCAAGGCCGGCGTCGAAAGTCGTCTGTGAGCCTGTAAAGTAAAGAAACCGCGTCTCCTGACCATCCTAGAAGTCATTACTCCTTGTGTGGTGTATAAACACGTCAAAAACAAACAATGACCCTGGGCAGACTCCATACTGCCGAACAATTTCAAAGCCTGCAGTGTAGTGTAAACACAAAACATGGCTAACCTTCACGCAGGGAAGACTTCACCTTAAACCTGCTGTTTGTTTCATAGCCCTCGTCGACCTTGGCCAGATATATTTTATCTCTTTGGTTGTCTTCTTCAGGTTGATGTAGTTCAGGTTTTGTGCTGACATTTAGGTTGAGGCTTTTAGTTGGCCTCTCTTAAAGGATATAATGTTATGTTTTGATTCAAGTTGTGGATATTTATTATTAGAAATGTCATACATATTGTAGTTATTCAAACTTGTATGTTTTTGTAGAATATGGAGAGAATTTGGACTATCTTGGACATTGAAAGTCTTATTGGAAGCCATTGTAGACTAGACTCATTCTCGTTCTCAGACCAGCTTTTCAAAATAAAAATCATACAAAAATAGCACACAGAATCCACCCACCTCATCCTTATGAGAGGTGGATGACACTGAGTTATGTGAAATGAAATAACATCTAGATGTTCCAACAAACTCATGCGCTGTCCTAAATACTGTAAATGCTGTTTTGCTGGGGTGTGGATTTCCCATACAGGGACCCTGTGAGGTAATGAATATTCATTTTTTTGTTTCATAGACTCTTTTGCCTTTGTGAGCTCTTTCACATTGAGCCGGGGGTGACTGTAGGCCGACGTTAACCCGTATTTTTAATAAAGCCCAGCTGCTGAATGATCAAATAGTGTCTCTAATTAAGGCCTGAGTGTACAGCCATGTAAAATTCTCTCTGGAATGCTAACAACCTGTGATATTTCCAGAGGAATTTGCTGTGCAGGTCTCCGAGAGGGGAGGGGAGCTGTGCGTTTGGGCTTGTGGAGGGAGGAGGGGCAGTGTTCATGTGGCAAGCCAACATGTTGTTCACATCCGTGTCAGATTGAGGCTAATGAAGGCCAGACTGATCCTTGGATGCAAGCCTTAAGTAAATGATCCCTCTTTGAATATATTAGAGCCCCATAGCAGCGTTGTGCCTCCCTGCCGTGCCAGCGCCGCTACGTGTTGTCTTGTGGTCTGACGAGGCTGGTCAAAAAGGCAGTCACGGTGTTTGATCATGTTGCACGCCAACCAACCCGATTTCAGTTTGTCTTACAGCGCTATTGTTACATTTGCTCGGTGGTGAAGAACTACATAACACTGATCGTTTCCACGTTACTGCTTCTGCAAAACACTTTGATAGTAAATGGAAAGTATGAGTGTTGTGTCATTTGACAATGTAAATGAGCCCTCTCAAATTTTTCCCCACCCTCTGAAGAGGGATTGCATTTACATAACAGGCTGGGGTTTGGTGCTCATGCAAATGTAGACAAACCTTACTTTTCTAATTGTGCTCTTATTTTGTTTTGAATGAAATTATTCTGTTTGTGAAAATATTTGAAAATAATAGTAATGAAATCAGAAATAAAAAATGGCAAAGAGAAAAGGCAAAAGTAAATAAATTAATTAATTAATCTCACTGACAGAACTTTTGCTCTGCAATTTACAGCCACACTTTCACTTTGCATGTAAATGAATCCTGAACGTGTAATTACGAGGCACTTTTGAATATTGATCGGAAAGACAAGGACATAGAAATGAAGCACTTGTGAATGCATCCCTCCTAAGCTACTGTAGCAACCCATTAATAAATACCTTTATGGCTCTTCAGTGCTGGGCTTGCCTTACACTGGCTGAAACAATGTCGTTTGATTTTCGCTGATATAGCATGTATACTTCATAGATGAATGGATGGGATGGATCCAATTAGTCATGGCCATTGCTCATGTATTTAAGCTGACAGTGGTAGGCTTGCATAAAACATCCCTGATTTTGGTGGTTTTGTGAAATGCTCTTGCAGAGCACTTTAAAAGCCCTTAAAGAGCACATTGTGAAGAATGCGCCCTAGATGGAGATTTGATTTACAGCTGAAGCAAATTTTCTCAATTAGACATGGGAGGGAAATCATTTATTTTCAGTAGATGGTGTACAGTGATGGGAATACGTAAAAGATAATAAAATGACCAAGATCCATACTTTTTTTCTGTTCCTACTATATATAAAATCAACACTGCAATTACTTCTGACTTGAACTTAAGATTTCACACAGGGTTTATTAGCAGATAATGCATCTTTTAATACATTGCACTACAGTTCGCAGGTTCCACAGTTCGCACACCGCACATTTGCAGCACGATTGATGGCTTGTGACACCAGCTGCACAGGTGCACGTTGCATCTCATAAGGCCTCCTGACCTTCCACATGATGCGTACCATGCTGGCCTGTTTGTAAGCCCGAGCCCTGTTTGTAAACACGGACAGACGGATGAGAGGCGCATTTGCCCCGGTCGCACTCGACTCGCAGGCAGGCACAACACAACGTGACAAGCAACAGATGTGTCGCACAGGCTGAAATCAAAACAGCCGTCCAGCGTGGAGTTATGCACGCCATCAGACATGGTAGCTGCTGGCAGATGAGACAAGGCAGCGCCTCTGCTGCTCCCAGCTTCCTGTCTGGAAGAGGACAGGCCTGTTTGTAGGCTGCTTTGACACCCCCAGTCACTCTGTCATCTGGGGGTGCTCGCTGCAGCTCTGATCACATGTACACGCTGCATTCAAAGAGCGTCACATCAGCCGCCTGACAGGTAGGCTCCCAATGAGACAACAGCCAAAGGCGATGTCCTTTTCAATACACTGTGTGAGCACAAATGCACAGTGCGATAAGACAAAATAACATTAGATGACATCATTTTGAAAGCTCTTATGTTGGCCTTTTTTTCAGTTTGAAAAGACGTTGGTAATACACTGTGGTTTTTAGAAGCGTGCCCTGCATCAGAGCAGCGAAACAGGGAGTAAAGTCACGCTCAGTCCATCCATGAGGTCCACTTCATGCAAACCGATTGTTGTGTTTGACAGCGGCAGTAGAAGTGCAGCGGGCGTCAGCTTTGCACAGGGAGCATGTTAATGATATCCTCAGCAGCTTAATCTGCCTATTGCCACTGCCCCATAAGCAAATAGTGTGGCTGCATGTTGAGCTGTGTGTGAGTGTGTGTGTGTGTGTGTGGAGGGGGAGGGTGGTGGTGGTGGTAGGAATTCATCATCAGAGCAAGTGAATGAATGAAGGTGCAGCAACAGCTGCTTGACTGATCACATACTAGCGACTGCCACCCCACATCTGTTTACCACTCCGACAGCCACATGAGTGTTTATATCCACGGGTGTAATTGAGCTATTTTCCCGAGGGCAGCTGTAACCCACACTAAGTTGTATCCCAACTTTCCATTAAAGCGTGGGGGAAAGTTTTACTGATAGTAATCACGCCCAGCAACACTGCTATGTAAATATGGCTTATCAGCTTTGCCAATTTGGTTAAGTGGCGTGTACGTGGGTGATTCACATATTCAGCTCTCTGACTCTGACACAGGCCACATACAGTACTCATTTATTAAACATAGGTAACTTACATTGCTAACAAGTATGTATGAAGCAAGAACATAATCATGAAAATGATGCTGTGTCAAACCAATATTGTGTGGAAAAGATGCAAATACGCTCACAAAGTCTTCAACCTTGTGGGCAAACCTAACCGTCAGCGCTCAGCATGTACAGTGTATGGAAATTGAAATGGGAACATCTAGATCTAAAACACACCATTTAAATATTCAAATGTTAACACCAAACAATATAATGCATCATGGCTTTTAGTATTTGCGTACAACTGTGTTTGCCGCTGCGAGCCGGGGACCGATACGAGGAAGGGAGCGGAGGGGAGTGAGGGAGCGACACTGAGTGGAGGATATGGTGCACACAAACAAAGCCTTTGTCTGCCACTCATAGGAAAATGACATAACTGTAGGGACTCTGCATGCCACTAATTTAAATGCAAACCAACCATGTTTAAGTATCAGTATTGTACATAATCGGTCATAATCAGGTTTTTATTTACTTTATTTATTTTATGTTCTCTACTACCTAGCTGGTAGTTAAACAGGGGAGAGAGAGCAGGAGTGGGACATATTTTAATATTTTATATTATTTTTTACATTATTTCTTTATCACACTGCAGTTGCAGGAAAACACACAGGAGGATAAAACCACTGAGGTTTCCAACTTCCAAAGATAATGTGCCGCCAGACAGAACTTCCTCTTTCACAGCACATCTCTTTTTTGTTTTTTTATTCCTAGTTGGAGCTGATTAGTTTACAAAAAAACGTCTGAATACAAGTTCGGCAAGGCGCTGAGAATGTGGTCACTTCTTTTTTGCCTCCCTGTTGGATTCTCAGGCTTTGGGTAAACAAAACCATACCAGAAATCTTGATCAGAAAACCTTGTGCGACTGGCTGCTGGTGTCTGGTAGGTGTCTCTATGGAAGGAATCCTCCAGAAGGATGCAGCTTCCATTAAGAGCACACAGCATCAGTGGCTTCCTTTGAATGTATTAAATTAACATTTCATATTTAGCAGGAGTGTTAAAGAAAATAGTTCCACTGACTGAAACACGATAACAGATCCTTTTTGATGTTTTGCACTAGATTTAAATAGCACGTCTCATTTATCACTCTCTTCCTCTCACTTCGCTCTTTCACCTCCTTCATCACCTTGGCAGTGATTGTGTAGGTCAGAGACACAGAGGGATGGTGAGGTGGAGAGGGGACAGAAGGACAGGAGAAGACTCCAGCCATCATGTGGCAGGATTAAACAAGACATCAGTAGCCGCCATTCTACATGCTGTGTAATTAAGTGGAATCTCCAGTTTTTAATTCTATATGCTGTGCAATAACAGCCCCTGGTAGTGAATAATTTAAGGAATAAGGGAGGCTGTTACTTGACGTTTTTTTTTATCCGCACTCTGTGTTTAAATTTAGCTGGTGTCATTGTCCAGCAGTGTGATTAATAGTTTATCAGTCTCGACTATACATCTCCGTGAAATATCTCTTTCCATCTGTCATTAAACTGCACATGGAAATGGGTTAGATTTTCAATCAGACGTAGCTTAGACCAAAAAAAAAAAAAAAAAAAGGAAAATTACAAAAAGAAATAGCCATCAAGATGTACTCGGATGCAAGTAAGGCTCAGATCCAATATAGGACACCATATAGGATATACGCCTCTGACAAGAAATGACACTTTTTTTGGCTGCTTTTTGTATATGAAAATTGGATTGAGACCTCATACAAGGCGCAAGATGCGTCCTAAATGTGGTTTTAAGTAAGCCTGAGGTTTGTAACAGTGAAGTGGAGCTGTGAGAGAGAGGGGCCTACCGCAAGGGGTTGACCAGTGAGCCAGAGATTGGCTTCACTGTCAAATGAAGATTAGGCCCTTATTTCACCATCTAATCCCCCGTAAATCTCTTACGGAGAAACTCCGGCAGTTCGGGGATTTTAATGGCACAGAGGCTTGAACATCTGCATGTCTTCCTTATCTGTGAATGTGCACAAGTAGAAACAGCAACCTGTTAAATCTGAATTACAGAGAAGGTTAAGGTGAAACAAGGAGGTTGCTATCATTTCAGTTTTATTATGTTGTCTTTTTTTGTTACAGACTGTTAGCTTTCCTTGCTAACAAGATGCATTCCAGTTGAAGTTACTCATAGATCACAGACATGTAGATTCAGCTTTGACTCTGTTTAGCCAACTTGGTGCTATAATGTGACTTTTTTGGCTCAATTTTCTCACATTTAGTTTTTGAACGTTTTTTTTTCCCCACTCAAATGTGCTGAACATTCCTTTTATTGAATTATTGATGTGAATATTGAATTATTGAAGGAAGATAATTTCTGATCAGATTAATATTAACTCCCTGTGAAATATTAATGACTAATGTTAAAAACGATGAACTTACGGAACTATTAATATAATCATAAACAGACACAGTAAAAAAGTGGCATGGAGTCAAATGTGCTGCAATCCCTTTTAAATGCAGTTTCCCTCGAGGTCGGTGAATATGAAATATTGCACTGGTCGACTTTGTACTCAAACGCTTGGCCAATGTCATTGGCCAGTCCTGCCCAGGGGCTGACTGCAGTGTCACAGGGGCAGGTTCACTGGCATTTGTCTGCAGGTTACCATTGTCACCTTGTCCACACACATGACCTGAACTATGGCCAGGGGAAAATTTGCAAAGATGTTCTGGTGTTAATATGGGCCAGCCCCTGTTTTTTTTTTTTTTTATCACCCCTGCTGATTGGCAGAGCTCCTCTGCCAGCTCTGGCATTCAGCTCTCCCCCCTCAGAGGCTGATGGCTGAACTCAAATGGGAGACAACTCTTTTTTTTTTTTTTTTTTTCCACGTAAGGTGGCACAAAATAAATTTCATCTCGTGAGCCTTGAGGAGGTTAAATCCAGCCCTTTGTCAGTTTTGATTAAAACTCTCTGGATTGATGACATTCAGTGAAGATTTGATATATCATTTGTCATTCTTTGGTTTGTTATTACGAACTGCTGATTGTATTCATAAAATATGGAAATCAGAAAAAAATAAACCATTATTGCCACATAATAGCAAGTACCTAGAAAATATGGTTACATTAATTATGTTTTAAATGCTAATGCCAGTGAAGAACATAATAGCAAAGACATGAAAGACTCCCTATTCAAAATCTGATAGCCAGGGAGAAGCAAATTATTTCAAATATTTGATATTTAAATTATTTTCAAATGAACAGAGACATGAGTAGAGCAGAGGCGAGTAGTTTCCCCTGGTGATCCTCCAGGCGTCTTTGTTTCCTTGGTGTGTCTCCAGCTCATTAATGTTCTAAGCATGTGAAAGAACCAGACCATACTCCATAACCCATAGCTGGGTGACACCTCGGGCCCGACACACGCGCACACACACACACACACACACATGCATTCAAACACACACACAAGAAAATCCTTCAGCCGTTTAAAGTCCACCGGCTCTTTCAGGAAGTGATGACCGCCGAGCTGTCCTGATTAAAATGACAATAGTCTAATTAACTCGACCTCAGTCTCAGTGCATTAAAACGGCTGATGGCTCGCCAGTTCCTGTTTGAAAACCCTTTGTCTCCTCATCGTCCGAAGAATATGACTTTTTTTATTTTTTGCCAGCAAAATGCCTCAACCCCATTTGATGAGATTTGTTAATGGCAGTTATTTCCCATAAGCTAATTAAATCCAAGCAAAGTTTTCCGTTCTTTTTTTTTTTCGCCTTTATAAATCCTTATATGCAATTCCCTGGGGATTCATCATTTTGGGGGGGGTATCACAAGCGCTTAAAAGCAATCATCATCATTTAGATTATTTACAATTGCAGATTGGTCTTTTGATGTTCATCGTGATCTCGTTTCAAGCGTTTGTCATTTACCACTTCAGTTATCTGCGCGTGTGTGTGTGTGTGTGTGTGTGTTGGCTTCTACTCTCAATGACCTCCACTGGTCAGCAGGCCAAACAGTCAGATTAAACAAGGCCAAAGTTGGCACGCTCAAGCAAAGGAGTTCATTTTATGGCCAAAATCTTTCACCCTCTGCACTTGACAATATTTGAACTGCCCCCATAATTCTTTTGCATTATTTGATTGACTCATCTGAAGTGCAGAGGAGAGAATAAAAGAACAACAACATTAAAAAAAAAACTTTAATGACTGAAGAAGAAACTGCTTTTGTTCTATTATCCTTCTGTTGGTGATTAAGGTCTATAGGGAGATAATTACGCTTTAGTCTGGAGTTAATGAAACGAAAACTTCTCTTTTCTTGTGGAAAGGAAAGGCAGATCTTTTGTACTGCTATCTGCAGACATCTCCCACCCTTGACAAGGCGCACAGAGAATTGGTTTTGTTTTAAGGTTGCAGCCCCCTCCGCTGCCTGTCAGTCTGTGGCTGATATGAGGGATCTGTGAATGAAGCCGGAGTCAATGAGGTCTGTCTCCGCTGCACTGTCGCATCTGCCTGCCTGTGAACGTTAGGCACGCTGGAAAACATCAAATGAAAACATCACAACAGGTCATGTGGGATATGTGCTGATCTGAAGAAAGGAAAATCCTGGGCAAAAAAAAAGAAGAGAGAATATATATCTTCATTGTAACTACTCCACATTGTAGTGTTGTTACAGCGCTTCACTTTTAGCATGTGTTCACCATCAAATGAGCCTGCTCTGTCGAACATAAAAGGAATGCACAGATATGAATTTATCACAGGGCAACACGGGAGCCATGTGAGTCATCTGACTTCAGACGCCCCTTTTGAACACATGGAGGTGTTGACTAAGCCATCTTCTGGTATGCCCAAAGCCGCGTGGCACTAGCGGTGGCCACAGAGCACATATTAAGCTGTCCTTGTGGAAGTTCACATCTGGTGTATCTGTGTGTGTGTATGAGAGACTGTGGGGCAGCCTCTCACACACACACACACACACACACACACACACACACACACACACATACACACATACATTCTCTCTCTCTCTCTCCCTCTCCTCCTTCCTCACAGCCCAACCCCTCCGACAGCACTCTCACATTTCATCATCTGTTCTCCAGCGCCAGGGTGCTCCAGCACAAGTTGGCCGCTCTGGATCCATCTGTTGTTATTATTTTCCACTGATAATTGGCTTGAACAATGGAATGCCTGTCCCCCTCGCCTTTGAAACCCTACCCTCTGTTTATTTTCCAGAGGTCTCATTTCTGCTCTCCTCTCTCTCTCTCTCTCTCTCTTTCTCTCTCTCTCTCTCTCTCACCCTCTCACCCCTTCAATTTCTCCCTCTCTCCCACCCTTTACAGCCTCCCCTTCCCCTGGTGTCGACCCACCCTTAGCCCCGCCCTCCCCCTTCACCCGTGATCCATATGAGAGGGTTTCACATGAAAATGACATATTTGACTGGCCACATCAGTATGTGTCACTCAGCTTCTGACTCCACTCTTCAGATTTTCCGGAGGGGCTCGGGCACCCCACCCCCCTCCCTGACAGCCCTCACACACTCCTGCATTCTTGTTCTAAATGAGAAAAAAATGGAGGGAGAGACAGATGAAGAGAATAAGAGGGAGGTGGAGAGACACTTTAGAAGGAAAGACATGGACAATGGCCCTTGGTGTAAATCAAATTTTTATCTTTTATTTCATATTTTCACATTTTTCTGCTGTTTAAAATTCAGCTTTGATTTTTTTTCTCCCATTTCCACTAGGAGGAGTGTAGAGGAGAGGCAGATGAATTAAGGGATCACAAGGTGTATCTTTTTTTTTTTTTTTCTTAAATCCAGGACATAATTTAATGAAAAGCCACACCAAAAAATGACCTACTTAAATTAATTAAATTTGATATTTTACATTTTAATTAGTGTTTTAGGTTGTAATTAAGTGGTGTTGAAGTCTTCATGCTCTGGTTACATTCTTGAAAAGGTGGAAGAAGTACTGAGATCTTGTACTAAAGTAAAAGTAATAATACCACATTGTGGTTTAACAACTGGATATGCAGTGAGTGTTCCCTCGGGATCAGTTACGCTAAATCTTCATCTATAGTACTACATGTAATTCATGATTAAGTTTTGTAGTATTAAACTACATCTGAAACTAAAATTGTCTTAAAGTAGCAGAGTACGAAGTACAGTTTTTCCCTTTGAATTGTAGTGAACTAGGAGTATAAAGTAGCAGAAAATGGAAATACTTAAGTACATTACAAATACAGATAAAACTGTAATTTTTTCAGACATTTCACAAAATAATTAGCATTTATTTATTATTTCAGTGTCGAGTACTCACACACGGTATCTAATGAGACAATCATGCAGGAAAAAAAACTTCTTTGCGACTTATGAAATTTATGAACCCATTTTTTACAGCTTCTCTATAAAGTTCTGTTTTTCTCATTAAGGACATTTTTGAGGACTGAGGAAGTATTTTCTTCTCCCCCCGCCTTCCTTTTGTTCTGCCTTGTGTGACCGTGTTGATGTTCATTTGTTCTGCTTGCTCTTGTCTAATTAAAAGAGGCCGGGACAGGTAGGGCTCTCAGCAGGCTTCTGCTCTGTGCCAGTTCTTCATTTGCTGAGTGTTTGTGTTTATGCAAAGGGGGCCTCTTTCTGCATATTTAATCTAGAGCAAGGCACCAGCTTTTGTTGTGTTAAGACCACATACCTCCAGTCCTCTCAGCATTGCAGCCTGGACACTAGGTCTTTCTCTCTCTCTCTCTCTCTCTCTCTCTCTCTCTCTCACACACACACACACACACAAACACACTCAACTACCACACACTACTTCAGCTACTCCATACCTGCTACTTTCACTGGCAGTTTTCTCCTCTTCTCAAGTGGATTTCAAAACACTCAGTGCTTGGAGGGAATCTGCATCAATGCATGCACATGTTTCATGAACATGGTGTGATGATGTCTGTTTAACTGTTCATGGGTAAGTCTGTCAAGTGTGTCTTTCCACATTTTCATTTTTTTTTTCTCCTCCTCCTCCTCTTCTTGCCTTTTATGGGACGCCGGTGGATATATGTGTGTGTACATGTCTATGCGGGTGTGTTTGTAGGTGTGTTCTGTAAGTGACTTACACAGTTGGAGTTCAGGGTGTAGAGATGAAGCAATGGGTTTTACTGGAAGTCCTGAGTAGGAGGTACTACTCCATGCTACAAACAGTTGTGTGTGTGGAGCTGAAATGATTGGGCTGATTTTTTTATTGTCTTAGACAACAATAAACTAAGTATTTCAGAGTTTTGGACTGACTATTTTAATCAGTTAATCAAGAAAAAATATATGTGATGCATTAATCACAGACATTGTAGAGCCTGAATGATAAAACACAGGGTATAAAGAAATTTATTTTAAAAATAGGATTGCATAGTGCTTGCTGTGTGTTGGCCCTGTACTGTACTGTACATATGTGATCAGGACTGAACATTTTGACTGTGTTGATCTAATTTCACGAACTGCCCCAGCTGTGACATCTCAGCAGACACAATAATTCTCAAAAGTACAGTTTTCTGATGTTTTTTTTCCTCCTTGATGGATCAATAGATTAGACTTCCTGAAGGCACAGAGTAGTGTGCACTGGATATCAACTAGATGGAGGACTCTTTGCATTCAATGAGCTCATTTAAATAGTGTAAAGAAATGTGTGGCCGTGTTTGTTTTGGGTTAGGAGTGAAATTCCACTTCCTTGGTATTAAGGCAGCAAAGCTCCCTGTGTGCACTCTGTGTACTTTGTTCTTAGCTCAGCAAAATGTGAGGGCAGGTCCAAAGAATCTGGGGGATCAGACAGGCCTGACATTCACCAGACTGCACTGTTGCCTTTTAAGCTTACAGAAAAGAAAAGAGAATCAGAAAAAAAAACAACGCACCCAGAATAAGGGCTGGCTGGATTGAATTTGGGTTTAATTGGTGGGTTTTAAGTCTGTTTGCGTGTCAGAAAGTGCTGTTGTTTACAGTCTGTGTGGGTGTTACAATATAATGCCAGGATCCTGCCAATCACATCAAAAAGGGGAAAAAAAAAGTTCTTGTTTTCTCACTTTTTCAAATGCTGACTTCTTTCGTCTTTTACGAGACTTAGCCGTGTTTTTCATTTAATAAGTCCTTCTTAATAAAAGCTCACAAGAACAGAGGGAGAAAATAGTGTGCAGTCAGCCCTTTTCGTAGATCAGATTGTACAGTAAGCAGCTGCGTTTGTCGAGAAGTGAGTCATGCTTTAGATTTCTCTGTGTTTCAGAGCACAGACAGTGACTTGGAAATTCTCCTGCACACACCCTAAAAACAAACACCAGTGACCCTGTTTATAGATATCACTGACTCTACACAACCCTCCTACGCCCTCTTCTTATTTACACAATGCTCTTAATACAGATCCACCAGGCTTGAGGAGTGTTAAACAAGGCCACTTTTTTTTTTCATTCAAGCACACATAGGCCCTGGCATGATAAATAGATGCTGTGAATCTATTCAGATGCTGATACTAAGTGATCGAAACATCCCGCATGAGCTGCAAAGAACCGAGAGACAACTATGGCAGCCTCCTATTGACAGCCATTGAGTTGAGCATTAATTAATATGGTAATGATGTGTGAAGGTTCATTAACGAGCCGCCACAGAAGTAGCCACAGATACAGTATTAAGCGTGCTTAGAGTAATTAATGGAATAACTTTACTTAGTGGTAAATATTCATGGGCCCTCATCTTTTTGTCTGCACAGTGTGAAGAGAGAGGAGAGCCTGTCCATTAGAGGAGCTGAAGAGCTTTCCACAGTGAATGTGGGCCTTTTGTTGCGATTGGGTGCGTTTCAGTGGAGGGGTATTAATTCATATTTTGAACATGCAATCTTACAACAAAGCCAAAGGCACCGATAACATACCTGGGACTAGAGAGCATATTGTGAAGCCGTGACCTCCTCACAAATAGGGAAGTCCACTTCACAGGTTTGTGGACAGAATAAAATGAACCTTTGTTCGCGCTTAGATGTAACCACTGCAGTTCATTTCCATAGCAAAAAACCCTTCTGATTGTCCATTTCCTCTGAAAATAGGGTGTTTGTGTGTTTTTTCCCTCCCTCAGTTACAATGATGCTTGTGTTATTTGCATAGAGACCGGAAATATTTATTTGGATCATCCGATCCTCTAAAGCTATCGGGCTGACGGTCATGCTGTCTTTTGCATACAAGAATTGTGAAACTAGTTGGAGATTTCTTTGTCAGAAGTCTTTGTTGTCCTATTTTCCACTTTGTTTAACACAGCACACCTACAACATCCTCTCTCGACTTTACAAGGGAACCTTGCAAAATGCTCCTTAGTTTCCATTGTCTTTTGAAATTGTTGCATTTTGAATCATATTCTCAGCCTAAACCTCTCACTGAGCATGCACATAACCCACCTAGGTGGGTAATTATCTCAACCAGGAGTTGTTCTATTCCCTAAAATCTCAATGTGGGAGTGTGTGATGGGCTCGGTTTTCCCAACCGGGTGAAGCAGCATGTGCTTGTTTATCCTCACCCTACGTTCTCCGCTCCCCCACTGTTCTAAATGGCAGTATTACAGCCTTGTGCTGTTTGAAATGGAGACAATTATCTGTTTAGGCATTACAAGATGGGCATTATATTACCAGAGAAAAGGCGTACAGCTGCTATCAGGATCCCGTCGTTGCCTTTTTTCTGCAATACAAATTTTCCGTCATTAAAATGATAGAACATTTATCTAAATGGATGTTATGCGTTGGGTAAACTCATTTAGCTCCCGGGGCTCTTTCAGGTGATGGGAATTAATGATGTTTAGTAGTTTGAAACTGAAAATATCTGTCATTTGTCACCTCTCGCCATTGATTTACGATTCCATTGATGATATGTTAATTGAAGTGTAATGAATCACAATAATAGGGTAGTTGTGTGGGAATGGTCCATTTTGGATGATTGTTCAACTCTCAGTAGGGTTCAGAGCGAGCCGAGTGTTGACTCGTGTTTTCAGCGAGGGCATTTAACACATAATTAATGTAAAACCGGACAAGTTGGACCAGTGTGTTTTTATCTGTGCTCAGTCTGCTTTAGATAAACACTTGCCTGGCCACAGTTTTGACTGCCAAATGTAAACGGCAAAAAAAAAAAAAAAGAACGGTGGGAGAAGGAGTTGGAGCATTTTTTTCCTCCTTTCGTATTTGGATATGCTTTAATGCTTTTATTCAAATGCACCTGAGATATTGCCCCACAGTCACTTCTCAGTTTACCATAAAAATAAGATTTTGTTTCCTTGTCTCTCCCTCTCTCGCTCTCTCTTTTCCACCTTTCCTTTCCTGGGTTGAGTGCTCAGTTAAGAAAACTGTGTGCATGCAGATCAGGGCCACCCAGGGGGAGTTGTGTCAGGGCAGAGCAAGCACAGCTCCACTGTGTTCACCACCAGGGGGGTGGGGAAGCAAGAAGTGCCTCTACTGTCAGCAATATGAAAAGTTTTTGTCTTGCAAATAAACCATTCCCTCACTTCAAACAGCCCCATTGTTCAGTTGTTATCATCAGTGGGTGTAGTTGTAGTTAACAGACACATGGAAATGTGCATGACGGTGACAATAGTAGGCTACAGGACGACAAACGAAAGACGCCTTCTGCCCTGCTCTGAGCTGATATGGTGACTGTGTGTCCATAGGAGCAAAGGAAGGTACGCTGACCGGTGTTGCTTCATACAAAGGGAAGCAAAAGAGCTCGGGAATGCAGAGGGTTGATCTCTGTCTGCTGTGTCCTCTGAACATGCATAAGACTGTCTGTGCACTGGTCATCAATTCTAATCAATAGCAACTCCATGTAGCGTTGGTTTACACCCATGTGCTCTGTGTCGCTTTCTGTAAATTGGCTCTTGGGTGCCGACAACATGCATCATGTGCTGCAGTGGTAATTATTTCGTAACTATAAATAATTCTCAATCTCTTGTCCGCAGGGCAAGGAGGCTGTTTTACCACCGCTGGAACTGAAGATTGCTTTAAATAAGCAAGTCACTGTAGAAGGTAAACACACAATCATTCACCAGACTCCGGCTTCTGCATGTGTGTGAATGCCTTATTGAATTGGCTTAGTAATTAACTGAGTTCAGTGTGGCTGTCTTGTTTGTGTACTGTATTTTCAGTGCGTATGTGCAGGGCAAGAGGGTGGGACAGTTGGTGGTGGTGGGGGCCTCGGCAGGTGCGCTCTGTCAGTGTTTTGAGATTAGCCTGGTGAGTAATAAAGGAAGAGTTTCCCTGAAGGTCAAAAGGGAGTTAGTCTGAGAAGTTAGCTTTATGCTGCACTATAAGAACCTGCTGAGGAGGTGTCTCTCTGTTTGTGCATGTTGACATTTTTCTGGATAAGCTGAGATATGCTAATGCCATGTTTACCAAACAAGAGGTGGTGATGGGAGGGGGGGTTTACTGCGCTCAGTGCTGCTAACGTTGGCATCTCATCCATTCTGGTGGATATCCCATGTTAGCTCCTCACACCCGGCTCACTATCTGAGAGGGTTTGGGGCCCCCAGGATATGAACTCTTGGCTGGAACGTTCTGGTGAGGCGGAGTAGGACTGTTGGGAAGTTTTTCTGTGTGTGTGTGTGTGTATGGAGGGTGAGTGTTAACACTTCAAGAGCTCAGGGCTTCAGAGGAGGAGCATGTCTGTTTTCTGTCTCATACAGCTTCAACCTCTTCGTCATCTCTTCCTCTCATTCTCTTTTTTTTGTCTGTCTGTATTATTTCTTCTCTGTCTCTCTCTCACTCTTCCCCTCCACCAACATGTTGGGGCTTGCAGGTAGACAGGCAGGCCATGTGCCGCAGTGTGCCAGGTAACGACTTTACATTTGAGCAGTGCTTTGCCAGTTTGAGGCTATCAGGCAGCAACAAGGCTGTCCCGATCAATGATATTTGTTAAGTAATTCTTGGGATTGCAACTAGTGATTGAAGAGGGATACCAGGACGTACTCATTAGTAAAATTAGAAAGGATAACACTGCTTGTTTCTGCTTTACTTGAGTTATTTCCATGCCCTTATTTCCATAAGCTTATGCCAATAGTTGATATTTTGTTTTTATGCTAAGCTGAAACAAAATGCTGTTTCTGATTTTTAACAAAAAGCCGTCACTGACACTTTTTTTTCTCAGGTGTGACATAACGGAATGAAATTTATACGATAGCCAATAAATAGAGCTGATGATACAAAAACAGATTGCTTTCAGTGATTGAACAAAAACATCATCAATACATTCTGACACAGTAGCTGAGTGTACACGTCTTTGAAGATGGTTTCCAATGACCCAGTAAACACAATGAAAAAGGATTCATGCTGTTGTTGGCAGTTGTAACGTCACACATGCGAAACAGGTATTAATTGCTTACTGGTTGGAAGAAAAGCACATATTGCATATCCCTAAATGTTCTCTTCTTAAATAGTAACTGCTGCAGCATTGTTGTAGGGTTCATAAAAAACAAAGGCAGCTGTGACTGCCATCGCTACAGTTAGCAATAGCTGCAGGATCCTCTTCACCGCAGTCTGTTTAACAGCCCATAGTCCTCATTTGTTTGACTCAGTAGTCACCCCCACATTTGGAAAGCAGAGACAGAGAAAGTTGAGGTGGAGGATTCGTGTTGCTGCTGTTTATCTGGAGTGCATTCTCTGCATAGTGAGGTCCACTGGAGCAGGCAGTTCAGGGGCCTGCTCCAGATGTAGGATCAGTCCTGAAGTCTTCCAAATGGTTCTGCAATTAATGTTAATGTGGCAAAATCAGCCTAATTATTGACACTACTTTCCAGTGTGGTTTTGATCGCATCACTAATGCTAAATCCCTGTGGCAGCTTATGGGATTACTATGTCTTGGTGTTTAAAGCTCTTTCAAAGTGCAATAGACTCTTAATACAGTATATGTATGTGTGTGTGTGAAGAAGCATGGCGGTGATTTTAGTCTGAATGTGGACCAACCTTGCTTTTTTTTATGGTTAATTGTAGGAAGAGAAATTTGAAATGCAAGAAAAGCCTAAAAACAGTCTGAAAGCAGAGTATTTATCATCATATGAACACATCTGTGTGATAGCGCTGCCTCTGATGTGTACTGCGAGCACGTAAGACTGCTTGTTTGGCCAATTTATTTAGACCTGCTCAAATGCAACTTTCCAGAAAAAGTGCCTCTACTTAGAAGAATCCACAGATGTCCAAAACATGTTTCTCTGTTTTGAGGGCTTCAAAAATGTTATCATTTCACGCTGGACTTCATTTGAATTTCATGAATCCATGTAAGGGAGGGAATAACACATCACACAAACACTCAGTTTCTTATAATTCTTCCTTTGCTGTAAATGCCTCGGTTTGTATCGCCTCAGTTTTAGCTGTTGACGTTGCATTGTTTAATCCACTTTTTATGGAAGTGTTAAGAATAAACAAGTGGATTCATGAGTTGGACCCACAGAAAGGTCGTGTGCAGATTTATGCTGGGATGAAAATAGGACCTCTGTAATAGTTCCCTTGACTGCATTTATTGCTTACTTCAAAAAAGTAATTTCTTTATATCAGCATCAAGCTGAAAATTGCCATGTATTAGTATTAGGCTTGGTAAGCTTCTAATTCTGTGGCATTTACAGCCGGCTGTGTTTCCATGCATTTATAACACTTTGATTCTTGAGAGCTCCTTTAATCGCTTATGCCTAGCTTGGAACATAATAAACAACTCGCTGCAGCAAAAGTGCCACATGGGGGAGATTTCTAGCGAGAAAGTTAAACGTTTCTGTCACTGGCAGTTTTGTTGCTGTGTTTTTCATGCACTGTAAGTACCGTAATCTACTCTGTGAGCGTGGCTGCTGTAGTTAAAAACACTGACAGGCAGAATAGATGCAAGGCAGCGTGAAAATGAAAAAATTATCGGCCCTTACAAAGAAGTCACAATGGAGACCGAGGCAGAGACGTAAAGCGACGGCATGCTTCTGCCTTTTCCTGTTGATTGAGATCACAGGATGTGTCAAAGGCTTCTAAATACCCTCACCTGGCTGCCGTCTGCTTTTACCTATCTGATGCTCTGCTCCTGTGGCTGCATCAGCTGCTATCAAAGCACACCCTGGCAGATCGCCCACCTCTGGCTAAACAGGTTGCACCGTTAAATGCTTGTCTTATGTTGAATACATTATGTCACACAGTAGTGCAACATTCTTATTCTCTCATGCATCTTCTACAACTTTCGTGTGCATTATCTTCTGCTGTGAGGTAGAAAGAGTTGTCCTGATAGCGTTATCGCAGATGTGTTATCTCGAAGCTACTTAAAATATCTTTTTTGGGAGGGGAAAACACCATTGGCAAGGTTCAATTTCTTTTTCTATCAACATCAAACAGGCATGTCTTCTTTTGGTCTGAAACATATTGATGGATGTATAAACTCTGGTCTGCTCTGAGTGTGAGGAGCTTTGATAACGTCAGGCTGCTACCAGGTGCAGACTGCTATTGTGACACAGTTTTTGTGTGAGATTGACTGAGGCGGCAGGAGTAAGCAAATTCCATCCGCAGATGAGTTGTCTTACGGCAAGATGAAAAGAAAATCACAAAAGTGAGAAAAGGTGTCAGAGCTTTCTTTTTTAGCTTTGGCCTTGTGTCTCTGCTTCAGAAACGACGAAATAGAACTAATAACTTGGTCTGATTTATTGTCTTCTGAGCAAAATGACTGAAAATGAAATTGAAAAGTTGTTTTTTGTCGAATATCAAATATAATTTAATATATGTACAGACTGTCCCTGCTTCCAAAATCAGTGTTATACATTTCTATACTGTGACACATTAAAAGGGTTCTTGTTTATGGCTTCCAGTCTGACTGGAGAAGGTTTCTGACTATGTAAGGAAATTGCAAAAAGTTCCTACAAGACACAGTGATTCTTATTTGGATAGTTTTGACTTTGTTGCAATCACTTCATGTCATGGTAAATATCACTTTGGCAGTGCTTTGCTTTCTCCGTTTATTTTAGAAAACAAATCCCTTTTAGGGATAAGGCACCTGGTGGGGCTACTTAATGGAATGGCTTCAGCCATACGCAAATAAACAGCTTGCATTTTTGGTGCGAGATTAGGAATGCAGCCGAGAGAGACAGAGAGCTGGAGAGAAGTGGGTAAAAAGCAAACAAAGAAAGTGGAGAGGACAGAAGTGGAAGAGTTGCATGTCTCCTTCTACTCCCTCCTTCTATAGTTGACTGTCACATGCCTATAAAAATGCAGGTGAACAATGGCACATTATGAGCTTTGAAAATTTTCCTTTATCTCAGCCTGAGCTGAGGTAAAACTCTTTTTCTTTGAATAGCTGACCACTGAGTCATGAGAAAGGGTTGGAAAATGTCTTTGTTTTCCACTCTTGCGTATACAAAAACATGCAGCGATGCCTTTTATTAACCTGGAAAAGATAGCATGGTAGCCAAAAAGAAAAGGGAGTGAACAGGGAGGAGGACAAGTGACCAGTGAAACATAAAGCAGATTATGGGCTACATTTTTTTTTTATTTTTTAATAGCTCAACGTGTTGTTAAAGCATGTGAGAAATGGAGCCTTTCAAACCCGACATATCAAATAGAATCTCAGTTATTTCATTCAACTGTGAGTTTGTCCATATGTCTGATTCACATAATGTTGTTGACTATTCCCACTCATTCCCTTGACTGACTGCTTGGATGATGTTAAAATACATTTTGAATACTGAATTAGAATTAAAGATTTCAGCTAAGTGAAGCCTTTTTCTTGAGGCTGCGTTCACATTCTAACAGATGAATGTGAAGATAATTTATAAAAACTGACATCATCCGCACTTGCATCCTACGCAACCTCATAATGGTTGAGTATCATCCTTAAATGTGGCCATAAAGTTCAATTTTAAAATCTTTAAGTGATGCTTGTTCTTAATGGCAAATATTTCCTGCACTAAAGGCCTGTCCACACTAGAAGCAAAATCCATCTGCGTGTCTCTGCGAAACATGTGCTTGTGGAAGTTTGGTTTTTGGTTTTTTGATGCCGGTGTGAAAGTCTGTGTAAAGTTCTAGTTCAGCTGCTGGTTTTAAGACGATGCTGAATGTTTAATTTCTTTAAAGCAAAGTAGTGAGAGAAGTGTAGCCAAACACAACATTTTAATGTTCTTACTGAGACACTTTCCTGCTCATTTTTGTCAGACAGCACAAATATAAAATAGTGATTTTACAGTACAGTTTGTGGATGAATATGGAGGGAAGGCCAAACCTGTGAGGAACATATGCTTTTCAGACGTAACCTCCGTAGTGTAGTGTGGACACGGCCTGGGAGGGACGCGGAAAGCGAGCGGCTGTTTCTACCCAAATGTGGGTTTATTTATGTAATCAAATGAAAAAGGTGGGAGGCATTTTTTTAAACTGATATTTATTTACAGTTTTTCTCCTTTTTTCCCCTCTTTTGCTCTGGTTTTAGCCTTGGCTGCTGCGTTGTTTTCATAAACAAAGTCTCTCTGGCCGGCTCGACAAAAAAAAAAACCAAAAAAAAAACAAAACACACACACACACACGCAGGGCTGCTCAGTGCACTGAAAACAGGAATGACAAACACCATTAGCTGAAAAATTTCCATCTCATTGCAACTATGTTATTGTTTACTTTACCATACGCGTCCTAATATGGTTACCTCCCTGTCAAAGCGGCCCAGAGCAGAGCCGAGGGGCCCTCGCAGGGAGACGCTTTCAGCTGCCACTTAGACAATAAGAAACAAATGTCACAGCTCGGCAAAATAGCCTGGCTTTCACAGGCTTACAGTGCTTGGCCTTCCACGCTGCTTGGCTCAGGCTCCCGTGTGATATTTATCTACTCTCCACTGTTAGATGCCCTCACAATGTACACCCCCACCTCCCTCCCCTCCCCTCCTCAGTCCCCTCACTTCTTGTCTTTCTTCCCTTCCTTGTGTCTTTCTTTGTCCGTATCTGCCCATCGATCTCTGTCCCTGTCCCGATGTTAGCCGTGTGTAGGTTGACTGATGGGCAACTGTTTGCTGTGTTAAAGTTATTTATCGGGATGGGGGGAGGTTGGCTGGGGTGATTTGTTTGGAGTGGCTGCTGCCCTCCTCCCTGTGGCCGAGCAGAAGGCTGGTTCAGCTGCAGGTCACGCCCTGGCCCAAAGCCGACACTGCGTTTGAACTGGAAACATCTTGGCGACACTCAGAGGCCCTTCATGATACTTGGATGAACTCAGAAAACCCAGAGGAGTGCAGAGGAAATGTAGCATTTTGGAGGCTTTTTTTTTATTATAATTACTCTGAAGTTTACTGAAGCATCAGCTGTGGTTTCAAAAGAAGTCGTGTTCTTATTGCAGATTGAATAAAGTAGTGATTTATCCTTTGAAGTCCCTCACATGTTAAAGACTTCCATAGCAGTAACAGCGTAGTTGTTCTGTATAAAGCAGAAGTGGTAGGATCAGTGGAAAATCCAGGTAAAAAGTCATCAAAATCTTAAAACAGGACATTGCTCCTGTTACTAATCATCTGGGAGTATTCTCCATGGACAGTGCATAGTCCATCAGGCATTAGGGTCAGGCTGCCTCACCGCGGGTTAGTCTCGCAGTAGGTGGAATTAGGGTTCTTTCAGATGCATGGACTTTCTTTTCCCCAGTTGGTGGAAGATGATGGCAGCCTCACCTCAATTCTAAAATCCTCACGTTTATGATATTTGCCCAGTATTATCTGTGCCTGTGGATGAATGGGAGGACAGAGCATGAGGAATGTAGAAGGTCAGACTGCGTGATTTACACAGTACAGAGCCAGAGAATCCTTGGGAAAATACTTGGGCTGGGATCAAACAGACATCATGTGATATGTTCTTAACACTGACCTTAAAATTCAGGCATTTTACTGCTCCCCTTTGGCAAGTGATGCACTAAAATGTGCAAAACTTTATACGTTAACATTTTAAGGATAAACACAAGTCAAAGATAGCATTGTTTTTTTGTTTTTTTGGGGTTTTTTTTTATGATTTGAGCAGTTTGAAAGATTCTGGTCCTTCAAGGGGCCATTTATTCGCAAAATTGTATCTTTCACAAAATGTGCCCAGTCACATATTGTTACTGAATCAAAGCTGCGAATAAGACGTTCAGAGTAAACACTTTTCTTGAGTTCTTGGAAGAGATTTGAAATCTGTAGTCTTCATCTGACTGGCAAAAGGCCAGTGATGAAATGCATATTCTGAGTCACAGTGACTTTGATATTGGTAGCATACCCTTTAAAGGACCTGTCAGGAAGTGGTCAAAATATGATTTTAACAAGGGGTGATTACAATAATCAAGATTCATGCTGTTTCATTTCTCTTTGGCATTAATTCATTATGTACTTTATATTTGTTTGGGGCCTATTTCAACTCCTTTACAGTTTTATTTTGTTGATAAGCTAATGGTGCTGACCTTTAGTTTTTTCCCTCTGAACAGAAAGACTATACCCTCTTTGACATTAATGAACTTTGCAAAAGGGTTGTTTACTGGCTTCAAGGTCAGTTTCTGAGAAGGGCAGCAGGTTTTCTTGTAAACATATTTACAGCCAAAGATGTGTAAACACTGTAAATGTATACAGGTGCAGCCCAGGCACATTTTCCTTTTTTTCTTTCTTTCTTTCTTTCCCTTTTTTTCTGACCTTTCCCCTGTGACACATACTGAAAAGGCTGTTGTGTACGTATGTGCTTATTTCTGGCAGCACATTAAAGTGCTGTGTGCACCAACAAAAAGCAACGCCGACAACAACAAAAAAAACACCTCTTAGAAAGCATAATGATGTGCCTGCTCTCAGTATAAAACTGAAAGAGGAGAGAAGGAGAGCAGAGGCATATAGCAAAGCAAGCCCAGGACTGGTGGGGGTATTAAATATGAATTAATGGAATGTTGCTCAGGCACATCTCTGGGTGTAGTGTAGTGTTGAAAAATAAAATTTATGTTGCCAGCTACTAGCCGTGAAGGTGCATTTGGACTTAGTATCCTTTAATTAGAAGTGAGATATTAGCATTTCATAGGGCTTTATGCTGGGTGAGGGGATCGGCCGGCCACCGCGCCTTCATTAGCCAGCTTCTCTGTGTAATGAGTGCCGTCATTAGCTGATGGAGTGGATTTGCCCTGGCTCTACCTTGAAAGGCACATCTCTTACATACTTGCAAGGAATAAGGCCTTTTAATGGATTTCTTAATGAATGAAATAAGATGCCACTTCTTTGAAAATTTGACGAGAGCATTTCTGATGATATACGCCACAGCTGCTTTTTACCTTTTTGTTAAATTAAGAGCAAAAAGCAGAGTAATACCGGTGTTGATAATAGTGAGAAGTGGAAAACAAAGGTATTTATAGGGCTTGGTTCTTGTATAACTGACATTTTGGGAGAGTAAAGGGGTAAAGAAAGATCAAGTTCACTTTTTATGTTATGTAAGCCATAGTAAATTCTGAATTATATCGATATTATACGGACGATGAAAGTGCTACATTAAAAAATGGTTGACTGTCATTCATATGCAAATGAAACAAGGTGTTTGTGGGTTGTGTCAGAGGTCTGAAGAAGTGCTCTCTGCCCGAGCTACAGAGCAAGATGTTAAAAACTCACCATGTTTATCAGAAAAAAAAAGACAGGACAGCTATTGGATGAAGCTGACTGCAAATTATGTGAGTCTCTGTGCAGTGTGTGTGTGTGTGTGTGTGTGCGCATTCAACAACAGTCAAGACATTCAGCATGGAGGTGGTGTTTTTTTTCTGATATGGAAGTCTCCTTAAGCCTTCGGCTGCGGCTCCATTCTCAGAATCAGGCGTGAAGTGATTAGTATTTTATTGATGAGCTCCTGAAGTGGCAAGTGTGGGAAATTGGATCTTTGATCTCCTGGAGTTTGGGAAATATATCCTGAGTGTGTGGAGCTCTCAGGTAAAACACCCTCCCCACCCTACCAACATCACTACGATGTATATACACACACACACACACACTCACACACACAGACGTTTGGGAGGGATATTCCTCCCCTTTTCCAAAACACATATTTGTTTTGGATGTTTTCACTGAGAGTCTACATGGTGATTACAGATGTTCATTAACAAAATTGGGTATTTGTTTTAAACTTTAACCAATCACTTTGATATGCTAATTACAGTGTAATTTAATTTGAGCCCTGTAATGATGATGCTGTTATTATGGACATAAATGATGCAGTTAAGCTGAGAGTAATCTCATTTGCATACTGTACATGACAGTAAATTAAGCCCTTTCCTGTGTTGCTTCAGCTTTAATTTTCCACTCCTTTTCACACAGCATCCCTCAGCCCCTGTGCCTAATAGTAGGCCATCTTGTTTGATGTGGAGAGCTGCTTCCTCACACTAAATCTAGTCACAATATGTAATACATAAAGGCTCTCATTATAACTCTAAGTGCTCTTTTAAGAAGTTGGCATTAATAAGCAGACAAGCCTGTCGAGCTTTTTAGCGATACACAAAAACAGTTTTGTCCCTCATCATAACCATCTTCAGAATTCCTTGTTCTGCACATGAGAAGTAAAATCCATTGATTGGGATTGTATTTTCATATTCCTCCTTTGAAAATAAAATTGAAGGACATTTGGATGTTTTTTTTCCCCTCCTTAAAAGCTAATTGAAAAATATTATATGTTTAGAGAAAATAATGTGGTTTCTTTGCACGAACACTTTTTCATGTCTGTATTAAAGAGGAATATTTCTGACAGAGACACACGGCTGGCTTTGATAAAAGCTCCTATGTCTTCATTAGGGATGCACACCTCATGGCGTCTGATTGTCTGATGTTTGCACTGAGAAGGTAAACATGTTTGTCATACAGGGGTGTATTTATGCTGATAAAACACGCGAGGTGGGCCACGGTGAATGCTAAGAACTCTGGTTCACCATAGGGCTCAACAGCTCAGCGGATGTACAGCCCCACAATAGTCTAAACTTGCAGCTTCCATCCACTGTCTTCCCTGCGTGCTTCGATGATGGGTTAGGAGGCTGGTTTATGGACTTTAACACTGACGATACAATTGCCCTTCACTGAGAATGCTCCCCCATTTTGGACCATAAAGAATATTATTTTTCTGCCAGCCAATTTTCTCTGTTAGTCTCTAATTGGCTACATAACTCTTGGCTGTTGAGGGTGAGAAATGTTGCAGTGTCACACAGTGTAATCTTCACCCTTATTTACCAATTCATTAAGATTCATTGATGCAGGATCGGTGAGAGGAAATGACAACATAAATCAGGCCCCCAACATAATGACCCTAATCAGTTGGGAATTGCAGAAAATGTCATGATGAACTATGTCCTTGTATTAGTGCCACTGTACATTGTCGTTGTGCTGCTTTATGAGTGGGACACATCCTCCTGACATGGGCTGTATTTAACCAACAAAAAAAAAGAGTTGTTAAAACCTGATTCCATTAAAACACAGAAATTCATCTAAGGTCTTTTGGTATTTAGCCCCTCATCTTTTATCTTCAGTTTAACTGTTTAATGAAAGGCACAAACTCCCTTCCTTTTTAACCCTCTCTGTCCTCTCTCTGGGAAGCTGAGGCTTTTAAAATAATAACATGCTTCTAAGGCTTAAACGACCCCAGTGCCACGCTCTTTCAGAAGCAGCAGGAGGGGTCAGTGAATAAGACCACTCCCATGCCAGTGACAGTGAATCACCTGCCTAATAGCAAAATGGCTATTGTGTTACAGATGCCCGCATTTGAAGCAGTCACTGAGCACTGTAGGTGAGATACTTTTGAAATCAAATAGCCATTGCATTTCCATGCCATTAATTGTCTGTAAAGGTTAATGATTGCATCTGGGAAATCAATAGCTTAACTTAATCTCTGTGTGAGTAACTCTAAACAAAAGAAGTGGGAGAGCTACACCTGCTGTGTGTTTTTGACTGTAGAGAAACATTAAACAGTGCTAAGAATCATTTAAATAGCAGGGGTCAGGCCAGACTCTACAGTTTCTTCCCGTTTTCACACATGGTACTGGGAGAGGAATCGTAATAAATGCATCACACTTGATGACTTACTTAATTAGCAGCTTACTTGTAGAGCGATGGTTTGCCACAAGCCTGTCCTAATGATTTAACAGAACTGCAAAGCTTTTCTCAAAAATGATTAGGCTACATGTTGTCAGCTCACAAAGGAAGTGTGCACCCCAGTGGGTTGACTTCTCCCCAAAAGACAGCCGTTCTAATAATATTGTCCTCTCTTTGCGTAGGTACGCATTATTAATTAGACAAGTTCGTTAAGGCTAACCTTGGTTTTCCCAGGAAAATGCATCTGACATATTTCCTCTCTACAAGTTCACATTCCCGCACCCATGGGAACACCCCTTCCATGAATTTTAGTAAAAATGATTAAAAATATATGACACACTTTAAGTAATGTTAAAACAATAAGCGCTTTTGCAGATCCCACAGGATGCTGTTAGATTGAAGTTGTGTTTGTCTTTGGGTATGTGTGTTTGACAGGTCTAATTGGTAAGATGAGCTTGAGGGAAGCAACGGCTGCTTTTTTTCCTGTGCGTTTTGCCCCGTGGTCAGAAAAGGAGGCCCCCTGTCTCCTGGTGTCTGTCCTCTCGCTGCAGTGTTAATGGGCATGAGCCGCATGTGAGCGGGATTATCAAAGTCAAATGAAGGAGAGTCGCCGAGAAAATGTGTGGCGAACCACTCCTAAAAGAGGCTCCACATCCCAGAATTACTATTCCGTTCGTGTACAACCAGATTTAAACTCATTAGACTTCTCTATTTACTTAGTCTCTATCGGCCCTAGTTGTACTAAAAATACCGTGGCCTGCCTTACTTTGGCACATTCCGTCATTGTCTGTGCACAGCAGGCCTTTACACAGAGGTGTTTCTCAGATTGCTTCATGCAAAGGAGACAAACTGGTTTGTGTATTTTATGAAATCACAAATCTACTCAACTTCTCCACTGGAGTCTGCCTTCTAGTACCCTCCTTATTGTTAATTTATCTGAGCTGGTAACATGTTAACAGCTCGATATTCGTATAAATCATCATACTCTCCACTGCTCGGATGTGGAGCCTCTTTTCCCCTGCTCGTGGATGTAGATTTCATGCTCAAGAATCCTGTCACAGTTGTCCCAGTGTGTTATAAATATGTGTTCCTTACATGGGGGAGTAGATTTTTTGGGGGAAGACTAGATGAAACCAGGGGAGACTGAAAAGATAGAAAACTAGAGGTAGAGAAACCTCATCGGATGGCTTCAGCTCAGCAGATGGCATGTTGTTGTATACATGAAAAATTCATGGTCAAGGTGACGTGCAGCTTGAAAGTCCTTACACGATGTTACCTATCTCTTCTTTTGTAATGACTACTCATTTTTGGACAATACAGTGTTTTATCTAGCAGGTGAAGTAAGTCAGGATTTGTTGTAAGTCAAACCTAAGTAATCAAAGCCACACACTTTGATTTATGATAGCTAAAGGTCCATTCAGTTCCACATAATTCCTTCTTTGTGTTGTTTTTTTTTTTTTTTTTTTTTCCACTCTGTGCCCTGATGTGCCAGCTCTTGGGGCCTTCAGACACCCTTTGTCATTTCCGCAAACCCAGTTACTGAATAATTGAACAAAGTAAATGTTTAACATGTTTTTACAAGTTCCTCACTGCGCTGTTGTGAAGAGCCACTGTTTGTTGGGTCTGGAAGAAGCACTCGATTCTGCCTGACAATGATGTGTTTCCATTGGAGACCACATCGCCGGCTGTCCACCCCGCCATCACCCCTCTTGTTCTAATGCGCGGTGGCTCGCTCGCAGCTGCATCGCACCAGCTTAATGCGTCTTCAGATGTCAGGAGAATGACTTTTTGTTTATCTTGACTTCTGCCTTGCTGTTTATTCTAGGCGAAGGCTTGCATTTGCATCGACCTTGATTCCCCAAAGCTTGGTCCCCTCCTCCCTCTCCTCTCCCTCTCCCTCCTAGGACCTGTTTACACTATGCCTGCCCCGTGTGTCACCTAGGAAATCGGCTGATCATTCCACCTGGTTAATATTAAATGGCTCCTGCAAGGAGATGTGTTTGTTCATAAACACAAACCCCGCTTCCCCTGTTTACTGTAGCCATGGCAGCAATCACTTATTAAACAAACAGCTGCTTTGTTTGCTAGCACGAGTGGTCTGCTTATGCCTCGCACAAGGTCTGGGAAGAACTTGGAAAGTTGATGACTGTGTCTCGTGTGGTGCAGGGATGTGGGGTTTTGAGATGGAGGTATTGGTTGCAGGAGGCGGGGCGCTGTATTGTCACAGTAGTCTGGAGATATGCTTTGCTTATCTGTGACTTGCTTGAAGTGGCTGACAAGATTACATGGCTGTTTGGTCTGACTGTGAAGTCCTCTTTGGCAGAATGTCATCCCTGCCGTTAGTTCCCCTCAGCAGAGAGCGGTTGGAGAGATGTAGTCAGAGCAGTGAGTGAGTCCAGATTGAGTCTTTTTGATTGAGGCGGTTCTGGTTTGCAGAGGGGCCCTTTTGCACGTAATATGCGGACGGGTGTGGGACTGCAGTTTGGAAGGGTTATTGGGATTTAGCCCAGTTTCTTATGTGTGTGTGGTGGATGATTCCAAGAGAAGTATTCTCTGAGTACTTTATTATCAGTGATAAGAGCTGCGATAATGGATTATTTAACATACAGCTTTTGTTTGTTTGTCTTCTGGCTTTTCCCCTCGAACCAGGAGCCAAAATACATCGGAACACAAGACAAACCTTGAGAAGCATTCTGCACCTTTGGTACATGCTGATGTGTTGTCTAGTCTAGCAACCAAGCTGAACCTAAACAGCCCTAAATTGAATCTCTCCCCATTGTCTCCTCCTTGGTGTGTCTTTATCTCCCACCCGCGAAATGTTGTGCTTTTGTTGTGTGCTTGTGTAAACAAGGGCTGTGTGAGAACTTGGTGAATCCAAGCAGGTGGCTGCCGAGGTTTTACTGTCATGAGCATTAAAGAAAAACAGAACATGAAGAAGGGTCAAAGCACAGCTGCGCGAGCCGACCCTACCTTGAATCGACTGCTGACTTGTTTGAGCCGGTGAATTCCATGCAAGCATGACAGGGGGACAAGGCATTAGATTTCCAGCGAGGGGAGAGGGGGAGGCAGGGCTGATGAGCTCTGGCCGCCGGCTGTTCTTAACCTTCAACCTGTCTGGTCAGGTGGGACACACATGTGACTCTTGTTTGTACTGTACTCTCCATATTTGGAGCAGGGAAAACAAAACAAACTGTAAACAAACAGAAACTCTGACCTTTTTTTTATTATCCAGTGTTTGTTCCAAACACTTGTTTTGTTTTGCAAGCAACTCCCCCAAAGAATAGGCAGACATCTATTAATCAACAGCACAGCCAGTTCTTTTTGTACAAACTGTTGCTGCCTTGTTTTGATCTCATGGAATTTCTATCATTTTGGTTCTTTTTAAAGCTTTTTTTCCAGGTCAGAATAAAAGCTGACATACTCCATTAATAATAAAAAGAGGGTTTTTCCCCCCCCCTCATGTCTGCTTTTGCCTGTTGTTTTATGTTGGAATATTTGTGTCTGGACTATGAGTACATATGTTTTGAACCCCATTAACAGTGAATGCATGATATATTGTCCTGATAATGAGAAATTTATTTTCTTGTTTATCAACCGACTGTATTGCTGATAAATAGAGGCGATAATACGAATCCAGTTTGCTTACATTGACTTAATAGTGCAGCATCTATACGCTTCGATACAGTAGGGTGGTGGTATGCCCCTTTAAAGTTGATTGGTCATCCAGCAATAAACAGAGAAGAAGAAGGAGCGCGGCACACGGTTGCATTTCTTCTTCTTCTTTTTCACGTTCATGATGTCAAATCGCCGCAGTGTGTAGATTGAATGTTGTGTGAACTGCTTTACAGTTACAGTGGGAGACAACATGAGTGCAGTTTGTAATGCATGTTCCACAAGAGTTCAGACACGAGGGGAAAAGTCGATGAGTTTTAACACAACAAGTCTAGATGTTCAATCGTCCATCTTTGCACATTACAGCCTTTTTTACTCTCAGGTTAGCGTACGTTATAAAAAGTTATTAACTTTTTTTTTAAATACAGAATTTGTGAATTTATCAGTTACCTCATTGGTATTGGGAGGCAATTGTCGGTCACTGGTATCCATTTGGGAAAAAAAAAAAAACATACCATGCATCCGTACCACCCACTACACCCCTTTTAGAAGCACTCTTGACCCATAATTACAGCTAAATTCGTGCATGTTGTTTAAATGGAGCGGATGGAAAATCTTGGAGCTTTTTGAGTCATCACAGACAAGGCTATCCCCTGAGCAGAGTGAAAATAAATAGATAGATAAACAAACATTGGGCCAAGTCACGTGACCGAGTTGCCCGAGCCCCAGCTGATGATGGCGTCCCTGCCTCAGTGCTTCACAGATTAACATTGTTATCACTGCAACTCTCTAATAAGGCTCTTTCCTATCTGCTTGATATTTATGATGGATAATGCCCGTTTTCCATTTTCTTTTTCCCTCCAATTTTTTCGGTCATGATATTGCAGCTTTGAATTATTCTGTGGTGAAATTAATGAGAAAGTAGATTTATGGGTTTCATTTGTTTGTCAATTCTAAAATTAATTGGGTGTTAATTTTAGCCGTCCCCTCATCAGTGCCGGTTCCAAGCATGCGCGCATTACTTTGCATTCATTGTAGCCTTTCTCTCCTTTATTGTGGGTCACTAGTTTTGCATACATTAAAATAGCCCCGCGGCTCATTCTCTTGATTACTTTTGGAGATGCCATGCATTTGGAAATTTACGCCTTTCCGTTATAATTATGAAAATTTTGCATGGAATGACAGTGCATGTATAATAGCCATTACTTTCCCCCCTTTTATGTAGCTTTGGAAAAAAAGAAAGCAGGCCCCTCTTTTTTTCTGAATGTGGAAAAAATGTCTTTTATTTGAAAAATAAGTGGGGGCGAGTAACGCCAGCACACGGTTTATTTCAAATGGCATTTAATTTTGCCCGAGAATGTGTGTTTCTAATTGGTGTCTCAGAAGGGGAGTTGGTGCGAGCAAGGGCCTGTAGATGGAGTTGTGGCTGGCTGCATCCCATCCCACAGTATTCCTCTTGCTCACTCCTTGTTTAGAAAATCCCATTATGGAGGGAGGCTGTGCCAGACTGGAAGGGTGAGCCGGGTCAACATCTGTCTGGAGGAAGGGGAGGGGATGGTGGTGGAGGGGACTTCTAGCCCCAGCCTACAGAACGGAGCCTGTAGGCCGGGTCCAAGCTGCTCAGACAGGCCCCTGAGTGTGGGGGCGTCATGACACACAACTGAACCGGCACAGGCCACAGTGTCAGATGACTCACTCAGATATGCTTCTTGCAAGGAGGGCTTCTGCCGGAGTGGAGATCTAAACTGTAGAGGACTTAAGATTTTTGCTCTGGTACTGTTTTAGCTCACCGTAGCCCACAACTGCTACTGATGACACTGAGCTGAGAAAGTACTCGTGAGAACCTCGATCTGAAGGAGCAGCGGTGCCTATAGTGCTGTTTATTCTTTAATATTCCCATGTCTTGATTATTATCTCACCTGTGCTGTGTAAATATTCTTACTTACAAGTTGTCAGCCTCAATTTCCTGTCTGTCAGCCTGAGCGTGTGTCCCTGTGGTGTCTGGGTGGGTGTCTGCATCTTGTTTAGATCTGGATCTCTGGAGACTCTGTGCGCATGTAGCTGAGCACATATTAATTCGCACCGGCCCTCCTATTACACGCCTTAAATGCAACGCCATAAATCTGCATTTAGTTCCATTTTCACCTTCTTTCATGATGTGGCCCGATGTTTTAAAGGCATTTATTCTGCTTCATATAAATAATTAATCAGCCAAGTTAATTCGCTTCTGCCTGACTTGGTCAGCTTCATTAACCACCCTGGAATTGGGAGGCTAGACGCGTTGCGCCACTGAGGCCTGCGACTGACTCACAATAGCTGTAAATCATTCCACTGATTTGAGGAATACGGGTGCAGATATGCACCAGTGTCACTGGCACTCATCCCCAGAGAGACAAAGAGGGTGTGTGAGGGGGTGGCATGTCTGTCTGGCTTTTATGTAGCCAAAAGCACAGTAGACAAAGTAAAGTAAATAGCTGTTTATTCACATTTAATGCTGATTGTTACTGTTATATCTTAACATAAAGCAAAAATCCCTCTACGTAGTTGTGTGTTATCCTTTTATGAAAGAGTTATGAAAGAGAAGCATTTTTTCCAACAACTCCAAGGTGTTTATTTATATTCAGACCTGAATTTTGGTGTTAATTGAGCACCCCTGAAGGATTTGCCTGTTTTTCCTTGGCCTCAGATTGGATGTTTCTCATGGAGATCCTTTGGCAGGCCTCACACAGTTGCCCTGTTTCCCATTAAAAAGCCATTCTGCCGCGGTTCTTCTGGGAGCCATGCAAGTAAATATATCCATTTCCATAGAAAGTGTTTTGTTTTGGAGGTCCACTGTTTTCTTGGGCTCCTCTGCTCTCACTCAGCTCAGGTTGGGTTCCTCTCCGATGTGTGCTGCACCCCAACCCCTCCACCGCACCTCTGCATATGCCCCATAATAGAGAACACAAACAAAACCTGAGTCCCTCTCCCTATTCTCCGGCCCAGTGTGGACTTGTCATGGGATCTGCACCGGAAAAGACAAAACAAAGGAGCAGTTCATTATTCTGTGGAGAAGCAGTCTGTGAGAGTGTGTGCGTTTGTCTCATTGCGTATACTACAGGCAAACAAACAAGCACAAACCAACAGGGAAACCTGCAGTAAAAGTGAAATTGTGTGGGAAGGTTATGACAGATGTTTATAGTTTGGCCCAGAGTTAAAATGCGACCTCACTGCTGTGTGTTTTAACAGCTGTTTCTCTCTGTCTCTGTCCCTGTTTTCTCCCTTTTTGCATCCTCTTCCAGGTTTTTAAGTCATGATGCAAGAATCTGGGACGGAGGCGACAAGCAACGGACCAGCCAATCAAAATGGAGGAGCGAGCGTGGAGAGCGGGTCCAGGGAGTCGCGGCCCAAGAGCGCCACGCCGTCAGTGGAGGTGACTGCAGCTGACCTCCTGCACCTCCAGCAGCACCAGGTAGACCACCTGCCTTCACTTTAAGGAGCCATGTCAACAGCAGGCGCCAGCCCCCTCTTAAAGTGCCACTTAATATTTAATTCCATCTCAAAGTACATCCCGTACATAAACACATTATTATTATTATTTATGTATAATGAGGACAGAATTGAATATTTAAAGAAGGGGAAGTGCTCTCTCTGTGCGATCGTGTTTGGCCGTGAGCGTGTTTATCATAGCACGCGGCATCTGCATTTTGGTCAAATATTTATCATGGTGTTCTGACATATTTTAAGTATTTAGGTGCCACAGGATTTTGTAGACAGTCAGGAAACTTTGACATCCAATAGGATGACAGCATTTTCCCCTGGCTCATTGTAAACACACCTCACACTCACAGCTAATGCCACACTCTGGCTCATTCACCAATGAGATACGGAGATGCACGCCATCGCAGAAGAAGCCCAAAACATTTTCACCGTCTCCGACTTGAGGCAAACAGACAAGCTCTTTCTGTTGGTGTCAGCGTTATATGTGGCACACGACAGCGTGTTTAAGGAAACAACACTGAAAAGATCAGTGTGTCTTCTGCTATCTTGGTCTATCCGACAGGACGACCAGGGTTGTTGTCAGGAGCTGTTTGGTGATGATGCACAGGCTTTGCGCCGCTGTCTGTTGTCACAGCACATCCATCAGCGTTTGCACAGGGAGGGCAACAACGCAGCAGTGTGGAACGGGGCAGGCGGGGGCACCGTAACATATAGAGCTGAGCAATAATTAAGCATTATCATTTATCATCTTTTAGCAGAATCATCTTGACATTACGATGTTTGGATATTGTAACACGGTGATACACGAATCTGTCATCAGAACTGATAATAACCAGCATATTCTTTCATATCTCATTTTGACAACGCAGAGTATGAAACATTTGTTTGTGAAGTTGCCATAATATGCAGATCAGTGTAGTGATAATCAGTTTTATACATATGTTTCATCTTGTTAATTATTTCCCCCTTTCACCCAGGCTTCATTTAATTGTAGATGAAATGTATGCACAATCGGTAGAGGGGCAAACATACAATAAAAGCCATGATGATGTGGTGTTTTAGATGTTACCTTGTGGTGGTGTGTCCCATTTATGGGGTAATGTGTGACATTTCCACGTTAAAATGTCCTAAAACAACGACAAGACCGTGGTTATATATACATCCTAAGCGTTACCAACAATGGTAACAACCCAAAGGAGTTTTTTCACGGTAACAGTACATTTCTTTTGGTCGCCTGTTGCTGTAAATTAGGGAGAGTCAGTGAACATGACTAAACGCAGCTTTTCTCCAAACCTTTCTCTGTGAGTCATGTCAGATAGATTTTCAGCAACAATGAAGACAACAACTCCCTAATGCTAATTCACTGTGTCATTGTTTTCATTGCTTTGATTGGGAGTGGCAGAAATTACACACGTTTAAGTGGGACATTATTGTAATAAATACCAGAGAAGAAGTGTGAGTGGACAGGTTAGTAGAAAGGATGGGTCGGCATGCGCCCTGCTCCTCACTCTCAGTGCAAGGCCTTCAGCCTTAACTAGGGCCGCTCCCCATCTGTACTCACCCAGAGCCAGACCCCAGTCCCAAACCCCACCTCCCAATTGCCTTTTTTCCAGCTCAAAATGAGCATGTCGTCAATGAGAAAATCACAGCCATACTGAATTCATTACTGCAGTAGTCACACAAAACCATGGATAAAATTTCAATAACTGCAGGCCACAGTTGAGTAAACAGTTGCACTGAAACTAAATTCCTGTTGACTTTTCCTTCATTCTTTGCCAGGGGCACATTCTGATTCGCTCTGCAAAGGCAACAGGGTTACAGCTTTGATGAATTGACTCAGGGGAGATGGAGAGAAACGTGTCATGGATGTGCACTTGACACCAAGGAGGGGTGGAAATAAAGCCTCTCCGCTAGAATAGATCCAGTCGTCCAAGCATGGTCCCCTGTTTTCTAGTCACCCTGGAAAAGCTATTACTGTCCAAGATCTGCCCTGACATTTAAAGGAAGGAAAAGCAAGCAGCTCCCTCCTTCTCAATTCGATGTATTACAGTCACAAGCTCTTTGTGCTTTATGCCTTTTGAGCAAATCCAGTGGTTAATTTCTGTGGCCTGCGGTTGGAGTTGAAACAGAGGGAGGCATATGAATTGTTGTGCGTGATAAATGGTGCGTGGATGGGGGACGAAGGACGAGATGTCTCACTCTCAGCTCCTGACACTGGGCTTTGATAGGCTACTTACCAGGGTAGTGTTACTGGGAAGGCAGGCAGGCAGGCAGTCTTTTTATTCTCCCATTAGACTAACCCAGGATTTTCACTCATGCACCATGAACCATGTTAATTGTCCCCAGGGCATTACGATCTTCGCTCAATTACTTGATAACTTTTTACTTTTGTGGCATTTCACAGTCTTTCTTTTAAGTTTTATTTGCAGCTTGCACTAATACGCCTCTAACTGACACACTGAGGGGTTTTTTTTCTGTTTCTTTTTCTTCCTTTTTTTTTTTTTAGCATTCTTTGTTCTCCTCAACATCCAAGATGCTATTACCCCTTTAGGTGATGCAAAAAATCAATCTAAAATCTTGCACTCAAAGTGCAAATGTCTCAGAGTCCCCCAAGACTCTAAGAGTAAGCGGGAACAACAAACCTGGCAGTGGCATATCATTTATTCTTATTAGGGAACATAACTATGAAAGACAGTCCTCATTAATAAAGATGGGGGATGAAATAATTGTAATCTGTTTGATCATCTTGATTCTGACAGGGGAATTCATCTTGTAGACTAGTCAGATTTGGGGGAAGTGGACCATAAGCTTGATTTAAGCATCTCTATTAGTAAGTCAAATACTGTTTGTCAAGAGGTAAGGATGAAAAGAAGGTGCCGTCTCTGTCTCTTTATTTCTCTAAGATGTTGTGGAAATTTAGCAGATTTAACTTTTTTGAGGAACTCAAAGTGATGTTGTAATGGTTAGAGTTCTGAGTGTGCTTTAAAGTGTTTGTCGTGCATATTGTGTAGCTTTTTCAGGCCGTGCTCAGTAGTTTGCAGTTGCTCATGTATAATATATGAGAATCTACTTTTTTAAAAACATAAATAAAATATATTTTCATAACACATGTGTTAGCCCCAGAACACAAGTATGTTTATTTTCTGTTTTTGTTTGTGTTGCAGAAGTTGTGGTTTTAACGTTATCCTCATGAGGAAGTGAAGATAGGGAGGAGAGAGAAGAAAACAACAAAAACAATAGTATGAAAGAGTGTTTTGTAATAACGTGTTATGTGATTTAAATGATTTTGCAACAGGAAGTTGTGTTGTTCTGTTGCAGTGGTATAATAAACACATAGTGACAATAATAATCTCAGGGGCTTTGCGTCTTCAGAACGTTCAGCTCCCCACACACATTTCCTGTGATATACGGTCAGTTTCAACAAAGCGTTTACAGCGTCTCACATGTTTAACCATGCAAGGTTCCTTCACCTTGAAATTTGGTTCAGCTGATACAACTGTAGAGTATTAAATATTAATATCCCGTCTTTTAGCAGAATCTGTTTAATCAAGTTAAAGCGATTTCTAAAATATCAACCTGTCTCTTCCTCTCAGTGACACTGCACAAATACGATACTTCTTGGATATCTCAAAAGAAAATGAGTTTTTATTCCCTTTTTTTATTATTTTTTTTCATATCCATCCAGTCTGCTTTGGAAAAGACTCACTTTAAAATTTTGTCACATGTTGCAAGAAAAGACCAGCCAATAATTTTTCCTCTTTTCCTCTGTCTGCGTGGTTGAGGTGTCCATCTTGTTGCGTGTGCAGAGACGAGAGAGTGACACGCATAATAGTGGCCGCAGAAAGAGCTGAGTGGGCACAGGCTTCCTGTTTGCATAATGCAAGGCTTACAGGGTCCCTTGTGGAGGCTTGAGAAGGTGGAAATGCACGTCTTAGCCACCGTGGCCAAGCCCTGCTTTGCCCGGGCTTCAGGGGAAAATGCTAGAGGATAGACAGGTACACACAAATATACAGTACACATGTGAACACACGCATGCTCAGACAGAATAGAGGCCCAAAGGCCATGCCTGCCAGCGCAGGGGCCTGCTGGTTTCTGGCGTTCAATCCGCATTACAGGCTAATGGTCAGGCTGAGAGAGTTAACAGCATCAGGTCAGAGTGGAGGTCAGAGAGCATCTGCTGCTTCAGATCTCTGCTAATGCTAATAGGCATGTACTTTGCTGCAGAGCTGAGAGCAAGAGGGAGAGAGTGCTACGCCTGGATTGAAATATGGTGTTTCACAAGAAGAACGCGGCCTTATCGCCGCACTTCTGAATTTAATTCCTTCCAGTTTCTCTGTATTTGCTCTACTGCAGAATTCTATATCTGAGCATGAAAGTGCTGAATATTTGACATGTGTGATAAAGGCTTCTTTACCCCGGGTGCTTTTTGACCAATAGTTGGGGTGCATTATCGCACTGAATATGTGCTTCCTGCCTGAGCCATGTCATCTAACTCACGCACACACAGAGTTTGTGCAAGTAGGCATCCACAGAGCAGAGCACACTGGAAGGATGCAAGTCCACACAGTGCACACTTGCACGCTCCTCCATATCTAGGAGCTCTCAGGTATCTTCATGTATACTGTTCATATTCTCACGGGAGGCCAAGCAGAGGCTCCAGCTTATTGGAAAATCTGGCGGAGAGGATAACATCAGTGTTATGACACTGCATATTGCCCTAAATTGCTTTATTGGTAAAATGATAGTGCTCGTCCAATTTGAATAATTTTATGGAATCCCTCACAGAACAGTTTAATTATGTTATCACACAACTGGCAACATCTGTCTTTATAGCACAGCACATGACAGTTTTATTACAGGCTGAATTTCTTTGCTGGTTCAGGCAATTGATGTGTGATCTGATTAATAATCACACAGATGGAGGTGAAAATTGAACAGTGATGCGCTGTTATGTCGAAAAAAGGGGGAAATAATTATAAAAAGGAAAAAAAAACACAGCCTGTGTCTTGGAAAATATTAGGACCGATTTTAAACAGGCTTGAGCTTCTCTCGCTTGAATCATATTGCTTTTATTCAAGCACAGTTGCATGCATGTTTTTCTTTTATCAGAAGAAAAATCTGTTTAGTCTAGCTGTGACTTTTCAAATCTTTTTTGTCACTCGGGTTTTGTTAGTGAGGTTTTGGGAAGTAAACCGACCAGCACCTCTCCTTTGTCTTATGGATGCCTTCCAAGACAGCCGGTCTATGAACTCATCCATTTTGTTGAGTCTACCTCCAGCCGCTGCTCCCCAACTGGGAAGAGATGAAGCACAGGTTGCATGTGTGCCGAAAGCCATAGTTCAAAATAGTTGACTGTCGACATCCTGTTTACACACCCTGCTTATGTGGGCAACAGGAGGGGGATCACAGGAGTTGTTTGACATTTTGGTAATCAGAACAGACGCACGCACACACACACACACACACACACGCACACACACACACACTCACACTCACACACTCACACACTCGTCCTGTATCTTAGTTTCCATCTTATTCCAGCACAAAGGAGAAGAAAGTGTGTTAACATAAATTTGATTGTTGCCACTGTTGTAATTTGTACAGTAACATGATATCACAACCTGGCCTGGAATTAAGTGACTCCATTAGTAATGAAATTTGTATAGAAAAATGTTATTGTCTTTAGTTTATTTTTGTTAAAAATCAAATGACATCATTCAAGGCCAGTTTGCTGAACTCATCAAGACCATCAAGGACTTTGTTTGATTTTCTCTTTTATTTCCTGTATTTGGTTGAGGAATTAAGACCATAGCTATTGATACCAAAACATAAAAGAATCTCTCTTCATATTTGGTTGCAAACAGCAAAATAATATTGAGAAATGTTACAGACACAGCAGTTATTTCTGACCGTTTTACTAATTGTTAATGAGCTTTTACTGTGTGCACTTTTGCATGGCAAAGGCTAGCAGCAATATGTTAAAAGTTCACAAATAAACACTGTCAACCCAATTCGTATAACTAAACAAACACCTTAATTCTCATCACATCACCAAGTGGGTTCCTTAAATAACATGCCAGATAAAAAGCATTTGAAATGTCTCAGTGCTTGTTCGGAAGTATTGTTGGTGGGAGGGCATCAATCGGATCACTGACCAGTTGTGTGCAAACTGTGGCTTTGAAATAAACAGTTGCAGAACATGTGAACCTTTCATTCGATTACCAGACCTAAACTGATTTCTCATATTAATCTGGTTTCTTGTGAGTGAGCCTGTGCATGTGTGTGTCCATGTGTGTGTGTGTGTGTAAATGTAATCAGAGAAAATTTCAAGCATTCTGCATCCTCTTTGTTTAAGGCTTGATATACTGTGTCCCTGTGGAGAATGTGTGGATGAGAAAACCTCTCAAGGACGTGTGCACGTACAAATGCCTCCCATGTAAATGATGCAAGTGCATGCTGGTATCATTAGGAAGAGTGAAGTGGCTCTCATTGTGTGGCGCCCGGATGGTCTTTGATGGCCACGGTCTGCGTGTTTATGCTGAAGTGGGCAACTCTAAACTTCGAGCAGGTGTCTGAAGCAGCTGGCTGGAGGCAGACAGGGAAACACGTCTGCATCAGTTCAGTATTAAATGGCTTAGAGAGAGGCCTCGGCTAGCCAGAGGACTAATGCATCCTCAATGTTTTATTTAAAGTAGTGCCAACAACTGCTTCTGAATGCTCCACATCAAGACGTACACACAAATCATCACCCATGCACACACAGGCGCAGAGGGTAATTTTGCACTGTTTAGCTGAGCAACTTGTGTGTTTAGCGTTGTAAATAAGTAACCGTTTTAACAGGGCCTCAGGAGACTGTGGTTGGGAAAGTACACGCTCAGACATGACTGGATTTAATAGCCTTTGTCAAAACACTGTTTCAACAAAACCCTTTCTTCACCCAAATGGAATGTTTACATGCGGCTGCAGAATAATAATAATAATGCCATTTTAAGGAGACGCTATTCTTTAAGGATAGTCAATCTGACCCAGTTTATTAGGGATAGACTTGAGGATGCACAGTTACTCTTGGGAAAACATTCAAGCGCACGGCCTATTCATTTTTAATGAGAGCACTACTTTAAAAACTTCATAGAATTAATATGTATCAGTGAAGTCTTTCCTGTGCAGAAAACTTCAGGGTAATTAATATTCATAGGCTGTGCTTGTTAACACCCCCAATGCTAGTGCAATGTAGATCCAATTAACATAGAATGGACCCCAAGGATTTGGACAGATAAGGGTTAAATGAGCTATTGAAATTGAAACTGGGACTGTCTCCCCTTAAAACACTTATTTGTTTCAATAAGCCCTAATCCTTGTTGCAGATTAAGGCATCTTTTGGGCACACATGTGAGCGGCTACAAAGGTGTAGAGTTTCCTGAGAGACTTTGGATAGACACTGTATGTATGCGCTTGCAAATGTGCACGCATCTTTATGCAAACGTGTGTGGACGTGCGTGCAGGGCACGTGCAACCATGTGCATTTGCGTATATACATGTATGCATCGAGGGCACCACCTACACAGCCAGGCTAATGTGAAAGTCCTGTAGTGAGGCTCGCTTTTATATCTTATTCATGATCTCTTGACACAATGTGGGTAATAGACATCAGTGTTCATTCTTGGCGTCTGCCTGCGAGCCCTGGCCATGTTGGATGACAGAGGGGGAAGTGCTGGGCTCTAAGAGGAGCTAGGTGATGGTAGCAAAATGGCTGTTTGCCACCTGCTGCCGTTTGTTAGTGCACAGACTGCAGATATTGCTCCCCAGAGCATCCTGAGATTACCGTGCCCACAGTGTCTCAGCTCCAAAAGGACTCAAAGTTACAGAGTAGATTTTAAGAGGTGAGCTGACTGATAGGATGAAATGAGGATGAGGTACCTCTGAAAAAGAAGAGTAGAAATTATTTTTCTTAGTTCACCTTCCCCCTGAAGTTATTTTAGCCAAAGAAAGTCAAAAGCTTGTTTATGCTTAGCAGAAGAGACTGCAGCTATAATCATATTGGAAATAAAGGAAAGTGAACTTTGAGTGACGGTAATGAACTGTCAGATGGGTCCGGGACAGTTTCTGTGACACTTTATTATTATTTTGCTATGATTGTTTATGGCAGTGTCATACATAGTGAATACTTCAGCACAATTCCATCACCATAACACTGACACATGATGATGATGATGCGGATGTTTTTAATCATGTTTAAATATGTACAGTATATGTGCACTACAGTATAGCGTATTCATAATAGATGAGTAATGAGTAATGCGTAACCTGAAAGTGATTCTCAACATGTACAATTAATCACGCAGCCCATCACTGCGAGTGGTTTGGTTACACATGTATTTTGATAAGTTTGTAAGTGATATATGTTTACATGTTACATATTATAACACCCATTACATTATTATACCATCACCACCATTTCAAGGCTTAAAGTAGATAAAGATATCAGAATCAGATATTAGATATAATGTTTTAGTCACATTGTCCAGCTGCACCTTTTTGCCGCATTGGAACTGAGTCACATACATGAGTTTTCAAACTGTATTTGAAGGCCTCGCCCATTACAAACTATGCCATATGTCGTTCTCTGGGCAGGTAAGTGTTCCTCAGTAAGTATGTAAATAAAATGTTGATGTTATAGGTCTTAGGCTGACATAAACATACTAATAAAATGATAATTAGTATGATAATGATAGTATGATTATAATAATCTTACATAGAATTAAATCTCATGTAGCTGTGTAGTGGTAATGAAGTGTCGGTTGTCATTACAGCACTAGTGTGCAGTATATATCCTTTTTTATGTGATGCAGAAAAACACTGACAGCTGTGTTTTTGGCACACAGAGTGGAATGTGATAAATTACAGATGCTGATGATCAAATGAGCCTTCATTGAAGTAAATATGCATGGACAGCCACGCCTTGTATAGGTCTCTCAGAGTAAATTTGATTGTTTGACATGTATTCACCCATCAAAGTATGTATCAGTGATTAATAACAACCCCTCTGCACGTTCAGCAGTGACATGGCCTCTATTTATAAGAAAAATGGCACAGGTCGGTATTCACTGGTGAATAGCTGTATACCATTTAGAGAATGATATGCCATGATGGGATGTCTGGTCATAAATAACCGTGATGGCACCTCTGCATCCTGTGAATGGCATGTGCCATAAATACTTAGCCAGGCCAGAGACAATGGTTCATATAAATCCTCCTGCAACCTTTTTGCCTGTACAAAAAAGATATATATTATTTAAATGGACAGTAAAAACAAATGTTTTCCCCTCCTCGGTTGACTGTGGAGAGACCTCCCGAGCAGGACAGTATGTGCCGCTCACACACTGCGGTCTCTGATGTGCTGTTGTTATTTGCTTGTTTACAATCTTTGACATGATGTAATGGGATGGCTGTGAAAGTACTAGCCAGTAAATGGCACAGAAAATAAGACGATCCTTTATGTCTTCCCCCTCCTCTTGTCTCCTCTCCCCAACCCCCCTTTTTTCTTGTTTTCTCCCCCGAAAACGAGGAATATGTTCTACATTTGACTGAAGGAACATGAGCCTTGAATATAAGTAACTGTTTTTTGCATTAGGTGCTCCCTGGAGGTAGGGGGAAAATATCATGTCCCTGCGTGAAATGTGAATGTGAAATCTAGCAGAAAGAAATATTTATGACCATTTTCTGCTTGATTAGAGGTGGATGACATGCCTTAGGAGACAGTGAGTGGACAAAAGGCAGCAGTGCTGCTTCTGGGCAGATGTTAAAGAAAGAGTTGTTTAGGGAGGAGGCCATTGTGTCCGGGGGCTCTGTGTGCATGTCTCTGTGTGTCTGTGGGTGGGATTGGGGCGGGCGGGGGGATTGGGTTTGAAGCATGGCAGAGGAAATTGAGTAAGTCCAACAGGAGTGTACTGGGAGGCAGATGGAGAGCACATAAGATCCATCACTGGTCTTGTTCTCAGAAAACACACTGAAAATGTCTCTCAGATGCTACTGCTACAGTCAATATATAAAACGTTAATATAACTTTGATACATTGAGAAGGAAAAGTAAACATCAGCATGAGTCGGATACTATGGCACCACATGTTTCTGTGTCAGGTAAATATTTCACTTCTGGCAACAATTTAACAGAAAGAGGCCTTAAGCAAGTTCAACATACCTGGGATATTTTTCAGTTCATCTGACTTCACTAAGCCTAACAACCGCACTCTCGCTAAGCGGCCACATGAAGGTGCTTATCAACACAGTATGTTAACCCAGGATTCCACTGTGTATCCGTGAGCACCTTCGCATAAAAGAAGTGGAATGTGCATACAACCAATCGCAAACATAAACAAGTCTACTGGCAGCAGAGTAGTTTGTCTGCATTTTACAGACGAGGAGCAAACTTGACACATAATCCGGGCTAAAAGCAACTCAGTTTCGGCTACAAAAGCTGGAACGACAGTTGGCAAAATTTCACAGACTGTGTGAATGTGTAAATTTATATGCTTATAATATCACTACCTCATCATGAGGGCGGTAGATCTGACTATAATTAGGCCTTCATTTATGTATTCCATGAAATTAATATCAATCCTAATGATGTGCATGTGACACATTTATTGTACAAGCTTTATTCTTTCAGCTGCAACCCACCGTAGTGCAAAACGGATTAAGAAGCAAATAAAAACAACCTGATTCAAAGCAGTATTTTCATACAATATGTGGACAAAAGTCCAAGACATTTTGGACAGTGCAGTTTTGCCCACACAGAACCCTGACCTCAACCCCATCCAACACCTTTGGGATGAACTGGAACGGAGATTGTGAGCCAGGTGTTTGTGTCCAACATCAGTGTGTGACCTCACAAATGCTCTACTGCATGAATGGGCAAAATTCCCACAGAAACACTCTGGAAGCTAATACAGCTCCAAAACGAAGACCATCTTCATATCAGTGTAATTAGAATCCAGTGTAATGGTCATATGTCCAAATACTTTTCTCTATAAAGTGTATCTTATAATTTGAACAAGTAAAGTGCTTTATTGCTTCAGTCGCTGTTTGTTATAGGAAAATATTGGTACACAAAACAACAATGACATGGCTTTGATGTCTCTTGCAGCCAACAGAAAAAAGAATAAATAAAATGAAAAGAAGAAGAGTAAACCTCTCAGGATCTGCTTTTATCTAATGATGCTGAATTTACAATTCTTCAAGCCTAAGTTAATTTGGCCACATTAGCCTGCATTATGCCACAGTATTGGTGCTTGATTAATTTGGAAAGTCATTAATTTGCAAAATGCAAAACTGATAATAATGATTAACTAAAGCCAACCATCCTCTAGAGTATGGGTGGGCTGAAGTGGCTGAACGTTCCTTCGGAAAGGTGACGTGGATACTGAGCTCTCAGTATTTTGTTTGATGCGGTCAGTGTATTTGTACACCAGAATTAATTACAGGGAGTTGTACTTTTTTCAACTTGTACTGTAAACATTTTAATCTGCATATTCCAGAGGTGATGCTGGGATTTCACCTAGTAAATCAACTTAAGTGAAAGTAGAGTACATTAAATTCACACAACAGTATTTAAGCAGTACTGACATTTTAGTTACCGGTATTCTGCATAATACCTTAATACATAGCTACGTGCCTTTCAAAAGCTAAAATTGCCACTTAGAAACTTGACAGTGTGTGAAATAAACCCCTCTGTCAACTATAACTTAATGCTGTTTTGTCTGCACATTAGCATATTTTATACTCAGTACATCATATTAGCATAAATTGCATACAGAAATGGTGAGGGCCAAAACAAGGATTATTGAAAACCTACAGGGCCCATGCAGGGATAATTGAGTTGTATGGAAACTGGCCAAGACACCTGGTCTAAGCAATTTTGTATTTGTAACTGTTGCTGGATATGCATCCTATTACGGCACTGTGTGTAAACCAGGGAGTGTGTTAATGTGTCGTCTATCAGTATGTGCTGGTAGAGATTTCCCCACTGCCTTCACCTATTGACACGACATCCTGTCAGACGAAGCCCTTCTACGCTTCTTGGTGTAGTATTTTGGATAACTAAACATACCCACTGTCAGGCCTGGGGGAATCACCTCTATATAATATAATCATCAACACTTGCAACGGGCCTGTTGTAGTGTATCAGGAGTGGAGGTAGACACACTAATGGCCGATTATCAGAGCCTGTATGCAGAACGTTTCCAGTTATCGGAATCAGCGTTTTTTGTTTTTTTTTGTCCGAAGTATCTGAAATTTGTATTTGAGTACAGTATAGAATTGGACTGTTGTATTGACAATTGTACTTAGTTGGCATACAAAGATGGATGACGTCACAGCTCCCCAAAACTGAAGCCTACATCTCGATCGCCCCCTGATGGCTGGCTGCAGTAGGACATAAATCCCCCCCCCCCCCCCCCCCCTCCATGTTAGCAGATGGGAAATGGGCCAAACCAAAAACAAAAAGTACACATTAAATAATATTTTCCCAAAGATGATTTCTGTTATTTTAGGTAGTTCTTTTCATGCTGATGTATGTTCAAGTGATCATTTTTCTGATAAGCTCTATGGGCAAGAAATCAGTATTGTGGTATACTGATTGCAGATATTGGCTAACATATCTCAAATTACCAATACTATTGGCTGTGAAAAAAAAAAAACAAAAAAAAAAAAAATCCAACACATCAGTTGATATCCAACCAGGACAAAAGCCAACACATAAATAATAAGTTTTCTACTCCGTTGATGCAGTTGTCTCCATTCCACAAGCAGCACATCTCTGGCAACAGATTGACTGTATTTAGACAGAACGTGTGACAGGGGAGAAGCCACAGCTGTTAGAGCCATTTCCAATAGACCAGAGAAGTACAAAACTGAGAGTATGATTAATTTTTCAATTTCTCTCTGTGGATATCTAATAATTGTGCCCATAGATAGCCAAGGGCTCTTATTAAACATTAACATGCAAAAGAAAAGTTAGAATCAGAAAGATGGTATTTTGGATTGAATAATGTAAAATATCTGTAGGGCAACAGGCAAAGAAGCAAACTAGTCCAGGTTTGTTCTTCAAATGTTTTCCACCACTGCAATGCCTACTTCTAATTACCAAGCTCTTATCTGCACACTCAACACTATATTTATTTTTCCTCGTTGCTAAATGCAAATTTCTTTAATAACATATACATGCCAGTAATTTTTAAAAGGCATCATTAGAAATGTCAGTTGGATTTTGCCAGGATTGTGTTTTTAATTGGTATGTAACTCTGCTGGACAGACAAGTTTTTATTTTTTAATTCAAGTTTTTGATAATTAATGTGAGACTGTCTGCAGCATATAAATCCTTGGCTCTTTGATCTGGTAAAGTGAGTGTTGCGAGGCACAAGGTTCTTATTAAAAACATACCAGCATGTTATCTCCATGCTCTCCAGTAGAGAGAGGCTTTGCCTTTAAGAAGCCGAGCCATAGAGGAGGTTCCACCTTCAGCTCTGTCTCCTTTTCTCTCTCTTTATGTCCTTCTCTGTTTCTCCCCGCGCTGTCTCCATCACTTTGCTCACTTCCACGTAATATCATCTTCATCTCAGATAGCTGTGGCACAGGGGAACTGCATTTATTGATCAGATTTGGCCTGGCTGATGCCTCCTCCCCAGAAGTGCGGGGATGTGCGTGTAATGCTCGCCTGAGCTTGGGCCATCGCTGGCTGATTGAGTGGTCCTGCCTGTCACAGGACAAGATAACCATATCAGTAAATACTCTCCACTCCTCAGCCCCTCACCACCACACCGTCACTGCTGGGGGCAGCACTGCTCTTTTCACGTGCACGCATGCACACGCACGCACACACACACACACACACACACACTGTTACACTCACACACATCTTGTCAATTCTTTGCGTCGCGGACATCCCAGAGCCCAAACCATGATACATATTTAGTCTATTCTCTTACAAATCCATTTCTGTGACAGCTACAGAGGATACACATTCTGCATTTAATGCTCAGACATATTGTACCAGCTCGCCTCTTCTCCAAAGGGAATTCTGACTCGAGTTACAGTTCGCTTTCCTTCTCAATTTGATGAGGTCTCTAGCCGGTATCACGCCACCAGACTCCGGTTTCACGGTGCAATCTTTTGATATTGCCCTCTCTTCAAAACATCACCGGCATCAAGGATGGATTGAATTAGCGATTTGTGGCGTATTTATCTCGATCTGAGAGTAATTTTGTGCTCTCTGTCTTAGCACTCAAGCTCAATGAAAACAATAAATGGTGTTCTTATCTTCTGGAGTGAAATCAAGATAGGCGCAGGAGGCTGTGAGTTATTTGTGGTTGATTTGGAGGGAAGGAGGGGAGGAGCGGGAGGGAGGGGGACAGGAAATGGACACCTCTCTCGCATTAACTCTTGCCCTACAGCGAGAGAAAGAGAGAGACACAGGGAAGGTTTTTAATCAGTAGAAAGCTGTGTTTCTAATGTAAAAGTGTCAAAGATGTGCCTTAGTCCTGCAATGAGTGAAATCTGGCCAAGTCCTGTGTTAAATTGAAAACGGGGCCGCTGGGATTCGGAGGTGAGGGGACAGAGTAGCAGCATCTTGGTCAATTATCACAGTCTCCTCTGCTATGTTCTACTCCTGAGGCCTCTCCTCATCTGTCTGGCCCACTACACAACCGGGAACACAAGGAAATGAAAAAAAATAAACCAAGATTTTGAATGTAAGAAAATGTTTCTGAAATGGCTCATTCGTTTGAGTGAAGTGTGCGCTTCTGTACCTCCGCATTGCCCTGCCTGTAGGATCATCAAGCCTCGTGCTGCAGCTGCATGTCCTGGCATATCCCAGCAGCCTCTCTGCTGGCTGGAGAGAAAAGGACCACTTCCTGGCAGGTGCGTTGTGGGGAGCCACAGCTCCTGCCTTTTCGCTGACTCGCCACCAAGAGAGAAAAAAAACCATGTAAACTACAGGGAGGGAAAAAAAATGAAAGTTACCCACCACTCTATTTATATGTGTGTGCAGTCTATTTTCAGCAAGCCAGCATTTGCCCCATATTTTAACCAGATGTTGAGGAGGAGAAGAAAAGCCCCACCAGAGTTTTGCAATCAAAATAATTATCTTTATGGGTGGATGTTTACAAAGTGTTAATGTGATATTCTGCAGGCAGACAAGCTGTGTCTGCTTTTCTGTGTAAAACATGATAAGTGCCTCTGTCTGTCATAAGACCAACACCTTTTACTTTATACTGGAACTACGCAGTTTATAGACGTCTTTACAGCTTTCTTCAAAAGAGCGAAAGAACATCTGTAGCTAGCCATGATCCTCCTCCTTCTCTCTCTGTCTCACCTCCCGTTTGTACCCACTATGAATCATAGCAGACAGGACAGGCAAGAGTGGATGCAGCCCCTTTGATAAACAGTCAGAGAAGCGCCAGCAGTGATTTGTAGCCACAGGGCAACAGTATTGCTGTAACCTGTCCTCTTGCCAAGCACTCATTTCAGATCAAGGCATAGGTGTAGGCTCTTGAGCATATTTCCATCATAATTCATATTCCACAAGATCAGATTGCGATTTCTAATGTCATTTTAGAGGGTTCTTTATTTATTTACTTATTACCTGATTGGGCAAGTCAAATTGGAATTTATAGTATGTAGGCTGACATCTAATAGAATTCCCTCATTTGGCTGCAGGGGAGTTTGTTTTTGGAGCATATTAGCTTTGCCGTGTTGTAGTTTGACAGACGTTTTCTCTGAGGAATCAGCGTTTAATTTGAATAATCACAAAAAAGTGTGTTCTTTTGGTTTGCGGGGACATTGGTGTCCCAGATGAATAAAGAAGTAAATGAAGGGAGGAAAAACAGGTAATTATGCTGAACCAATAAATGAATGACCCACTGACCCTCTGTCCTAATTGATTTTGTGGAAGCAAATTGTTTTTATCACCCGTTTCGATGTGTTTTTGTTAACTTTTTTTTTTTTTTGAGATGTAATTAATTGATTATATGAACAAAGAATCAAACACTAGAAACTGGGTTGGAGCAAATCTGTCTCTTCCATTTACCAGCAGGGCAATTATAGTTGGCACCTTGTGCTTTGTGGAATGATGTCATATCCTGGAAGAAGAGCAAAAGCCTTCACCTCCCACCACATTCATTATGCCCACAATCTTATTTATCTTTATTTACTGTTTAAAAGCCAAACATACATAACTGTAACATACTGCTGGCTGTTGGGTGGAATAGTTAGGCTTGTTGCTACACAAATTATGCAAATGAAAAGGTCGGGGGCGTCAGCAGCTGCTGTGCGTATTTCCAAAATAGCATTGTTCAGAGAGAGCCTGCCCTGGGTCAGGCTGTCAACCTCACAAACCGTTGCGAATATGTGGCGGTCAGCGCACGTATGCCAAGTTACAGTGCGACGCTATGTGTGCAAGCACACTGTCTGGGGTGATGACATGTGCTACTTTGCATGTAAATTCTTCAGCGATTCACCTCCAAGTGAACCCTCTGAGAGTGATTCTGGTGCTGGCTTAAAGACAGAGGTGTGTTTTTATGACTAGGTGAGGCACGTCCTCTCCAAGGCCCTCAAGCACTGTATTCCTCTACCCTCCCCTTTAATCACTGTATCAACTGCTCTCATAAACTCCATGGGGTGTGTATTAGTGTGTGTGTGTGTGTTTGTGTGTGTGCAAAAGCCATGCATATGCGTCCGTGAGCATGTGCCCTTCCTTGTTTCCCCATTTTTAAACTTAATCAGCAAAAATAAAAGCCGTTGCAAGCCATCTCATATTAAAGAGGTGATTATTGGTAATAAATACTTTTTATACATACTTATTACAGAGGCAGTTTTCTTCTTGCGCTTAATGAGAGTAATTTGATTTGCTTGAGAGATTACAGTTTCCTAGAATTAATGCGGCAGTCCCCATTCCAAGTGAGATCTAAGATTCTTCACAGGTCGTGTGCTGCTAGATGCACCCCTCTCACATAGCAGCTAATGGAGTTGAACAGCAGTCTGTCATCCCCCCGCCCACCACCCCAGCAGCTCTATAGCCCACATGCCCTTGGTTCCTGCAGTGCTTGTTGTTTGGGCTACTTCTGCCACCAGCGTTTTACTTTTACCTCTTATTCATGCCAACCACTGCTATGTACCTCTCTCTGAGGAAGGGTGGGGGGGTGATTTATTGTATATATGCAATGTTCAGTCATCAATGAAAATTCAACATCTGGGCAAATTATTCACCCAATTGCATTATTTTAAATGCTTTTCAAGTTCGAGCATCAGGACCTGTGTTTTTTTTTTTTTTAACCACAGTTTTTCCTCCCGTCTGTTCCCTGAGTTTGTGTCATACTGTTAATATTTCCGTCACATGTTTATGTAAGCCCTTCAAGCTTAGCGCATAACTTAATTTGAGATGTGATCATCTTCTCCTGCGACATTTATTGAAGCCTGCAGGTCCCTGTGCCTAAAGCTGAAGGTGGCTCAGGCAGATTGAGGGCGGCCAATTCTGTCACCACGCTGCACTCTGCATGTTAATTAAGCTTGAGGTGGTTCGGAGAAATGCTTACGCTGAAAGGACTTTTTTCATGACTTGTTAGTCCACAAACACTCGAGAAAACGACTCAAATGAAAGAGAATTTGTAAGTCAAAATTGGTAACTGTGAAAGTGGTTGGACAATCTAATCTTGAGTCCCAGATGACTAGGATTAACTCCTTCTGATTATAAGTTTATATCTTTAGTTGTAGATAGACATTAGAAAGACTTAAAACCTTAAAGCTATAGGAAACTCCAAGCCATGTAACTCCAAGCCATGTATTTGTCATTAAGTGGGTGTTGGTGGTGCTACCAACTGTTACATAAACTGTATTACATCCATTTCCTGGTTCAAATGCACTACTCTGAATAGCTGCCAATTGTTTTGTTGCCGCACACACACCAAAGGTTTCTCTCTACTGGCTTTCGCCATTGATGTGTAATTGTCAGGTTCATTAATCAGTTGGTGTACTTGAGGGAAAACACTAGCAGACTTGCAGACCACGTGGCTGACAGTAACGGTTGCCAGGTTGCCATTGCAAAATAGCAAAATCTGCTGTATATTTTTAATATTTATTGCATTGGTGACATTTAAATATTGCTGCTATAGCCGGAACCAGAATCCGACAACACTGCTCGTCCGTTGGTGTGTGGATGTGCTCACAGGCATCTGTTTTAAAGACAATGGCAAAGCAAATTAAATTGTTTGACTGTGGGGTCAAAAGTTAAGTTACCTGTTAACTGTGGGGTCAAAAGTTCAACCCACCTGTAAACATCACAGATGAATGTGCAAATTGATTCAACTGACAAAGAACTGGATAAAAACGAACAACAAACAAGAAGGAAATTTGTGAGGACTTTGAGCTGTAGGGAAAAGTATACTTTATTTAATGTCACATTTTTATTATTAAGCTGACGTATAACTATGTAGTATCTTAATTTCTCAATACACTGTGACTAAAAAGCTCAAAGCTACAGCAGCAGTTCTGTTGTTGGCAGTCTTCATCAATGGGTGGACTTTTCCAAATTGAATGTGAATTAGCTGTAGCTTTAGATGGTTGGGTAACATTAAAACAATATAGTTTGCTAAATTATCTGCCACTCTTAGTCCCAAGTACAAGCTGTCATTGCACAGTGCAAACCTGTTTTGTCATTTATTGTTGTGTTGAATAATGTCTTAGACATTAATGGTACGTTAACGGTCAGCACGGAGCGAACAAACTTTCCATTTGATTATATTTTGTGTTGGATGTTGGGATGATGCTCTGCTAGATTCTCAGTTGAGATTGTCTGAGCTCATCTTTCTCACACATAGAGTTTGTATCTGTGGGATTGTACAGTTACCATCATAGCTTTGTGACATGGTCACCAGAGGAACCTCAGCCAAGAAGTTTACATCCTCCTTGGCACCAGAAGCGGAAATGTTTTATTTCCCCCAAACAACTTCCATCTTTTCCTATCATTTCAATAAAAGATTAGGAAAATACCCCAAGAAAAGGTCTGCGCATAAACCACCAAAAAAGTGAGACCTACCATGTGTCACATCATCTGCCTGTGAGACTATAATACATTACAGTCCAGTGACAGGTGATGTGTCTGACCCTGTTGGAGATTACTCGTCTTTATGGCCGGAGCAATCAGATTTTTTTTCTTCCTTTTTTCTTCTTTTCCTTTATTCCTGGCAGCATAGGATCATATTACCCATCTTGGAATGACTTCAACAGAGACACTGCTATTCCCAGGGAGCTGTCTCTCCCCACTGCAACTCAATCCATAGCCAATTGGACTGGCCTGTGATTTATAGAAAATCCTCTTCTTTGGAGGAACACTCGCCTCCACACACACACACACACACACACACACACACACATGCGTGCACACTGGGAATTCTCCCTCAGTAGCTCATGATGTGTTAGGTCTCAGGTCAGGACAGTTCAAGGCAGCGAGCATCAGTGGGAAGAGATGTACAGTCGAAAACCACAGGCAGCCTCGCCATAAAGGCTACAGTATGGCTGTTAAATGAAAGATACAGAAGACAACAGTTAGTTTACATCAAGAAATGAGATTTTAGGTTTTGCGTCTTTGCGTCAACAGTATACTTAGACAAGATTCTTGTCCGGTTTTTGGCCAGATTTCTAATCCATTTCGGTGAAAATTAGCTATGGGCAGTGTCACGTTTGTTGTCTGTTTTCCTTCATTCATTAGAGGGAGTGTTCATCTAGATGAGCTACTTTTGCGTCCATCCCGAATTAATCAGCTGAGTGGTCAGCTGACAACACAGGGCATCGGTTGAGGCCCCGAGCACTGTAAGGCTCCATGACTGTGGCAACTGTCTGATCGCTCCTCCCCTGCCCGTATCTGTGTGTAGACTGCATTCATCTATATTCACCACAACTAAATTGGAAGATTAGGGGTTTTACTGGTCATATCCTGGATGTCTCGAGTGTATCAATAAGGTTGAGTCCTCTGTCTATGAGACCAGGGCAGATAGATCTTCCCATTCTAAACAATATCATTCACGCATGATAAAATGTGCTCACAGTATTCTAGGTCTCACGCTGGGCTTTTGGAAGCGCCCATTTTCCCAAGCACAACACAAGTGATGCAATACTTCTAACGAAGATGCAATCGGGAGGAGCCCATGTTTTCTAACAGTCCATCTAAGCACCCAGCGCAGTTGGCATGCCTCTGCTCTTTTCCTCTCACTTTATCAACTTGACGGATTTTATCGCCGTATTCAGTGGTGGGCATCCTGGGGCATCATATGCTCAGAACAAAAAGCTAAGGTCAGGGAGAGAAGGGCTGCTGAGATCTGCTCGCTGCATTGTTCCCAGATCGTTTATGCTTTTGCTTTTTTTTCCCTCACTGTGTTAGCTCAGTTTATCCCCCTGTCTCACTCATACCTCTTTTCCCCCCTTTTCTCTCCATCTGCCTCTAAATGACACCTAAGCATTGACTGCTTCTCTGACTGATTTGCCTGTGTGTGACCTCCCTTCTTTAGTAGAGCCATTCACAGCCAGTGCTATAGTAGAATGCCAGGCTCTTGGCGGGTAGATATAAGAGAGACAGTGACACGCGGCTGTGCGCTGATAGACTTTCCACTGGAGTGGATTAAATCAGCATCAGGCTAGTGGAGCTGATTACCCCAATATGAAAATGCAGTATCTTAATGGTACATATTTTCATGAGGCAGCCCAGTTGCCTTTCATTTTGCAGCTAATATGTCTATTCTTATGAGTCATTTACTTCTTTAATTACCTTTAGCAGCAGATGCACAATGGAGTATTAATGTGAATGATTTTTACTGCCACTTTGTCATACTGAGCCTATGAAGTTGAAAGGCGTAATTGAGGTGGAAGAGCGACTCATGAGAGAAACAATATTTAGCTGACAGCTCCTCTTGTACTCTGGGAGGATGTTTATGAGTTTACATCGCACTAAAGCTGTAATAAACACAGTATTCGTTTAATAATGGCAGGGGACGGAAATGCTTTCAGATCTGCTCTGTTATTGAGTCGTCCCAGGAAGTTGTTTGGTATAATCACACAATGCAGTGCATGTGCTTGTGCTGCTAATGTGCATGTTGTTGCGTGTGTCTTCTCTCTGGGTTTTTTGCATGCGTTTTTTTTTTTCCTTTTTTTTTGTGGGTGATTGAAATTGAAAAGTGTTTGCAGCAAGCAAAGCCTTATTTGCTCTTCTCCCATTTGCAGCATGTGCAACTCTGACAATCCATGTCATTTGCATGTGTGCCTGTGATGCGTCTGTGTGTTTTGTCTGCAGCCTGTGTCCTTTCCTTGGTGTGATTTTCTGATCCAGACGACTCTGAATAGAGGCCTTCTTTAGCCATCTGTTGTTAAGCTGCTGGCTAAGCAAGGCTGGGGAATCCAAACAAACGGCGAGCACACAGCAAACGGAAGCTGTCAGGCCCGCATAGCTGAGCTGACCTCGCCGGGTAGGAGGGGAGGGGCGGCGGTGGTTGGGGGGGCAGAGTGGGGTTGACCCCCTCTGTACCAGGCTCGGAGCGTCCGCACCGCCTGGTTGGGGCGCTGTTTATCCTCCCCTTTGCACCTCTTGTGCCCTTCGCCTCCCATCTCTTACACTCTCCTCATTTCCCTTTTACCTCTCTCCTCTGTGTTTCACACTCTTACCCCCTCCCACCCCCCACTTTTCACTTCACTCCCACCATCAGCAGTCCTGCCTCACAGCTCCCTCTCTTCTATCTCCACTCACAGTTAATAACTTTGCTTTTGTCCTGTTTTTCTTACTATTTGTCAGGGCATAGCATTACTTTTTTTTCTTTTTGGGGGGGGGGGTTCAGAGGGAAACATGTCAGACAAACAAAATGGGGTTTTGAAGTCCGATTATGTCTTATGTAAGTGTATGCATTCCCTTATTGTTTAAATGTGGATATTTGAAATGTTTAGTGTTGTCATAAATATTAATAGATTAGTTGAAAAGTGCAGCAAAGGAAGGGAATCTAATGGTTTGAAGTGGGTATAAAACGTTGATTTATTTATGTATTCTACATGAATTAGTTTAGAAATCTAAACACAGACTGGAGAGTGTTGTTGCGAGGGCCCTGTAATGCGTGAGGTTTGAGCATCAGGGCCTGTTTTCCATGTGGAGTGGCTTTTTGGAAATGGCATTAATTATATACTTAGTGGGAAACCAGACTTTCCCTGCTTTGCATTGCAGATAAACGCCTGTATTACTGAGGAAAAGAGAAAGAAGAAAATGCAATTAATATAATCAGACATGATCCTCACCGCTTATCCGCTTACATGTTTAAAAATCACCCCCTGCTAACATAAATAAATAAATATAGTATATATATATGCATTTCAATTAAAGTGACAAATATTCCAAGTGAATTCCATTACTGTATGTTTGCATAGTCAACACCCTTCTAACATTTAAGTCATGTTGTGAGCATAGGACCAGTCATACCTCCAGCTTTTGCAGTTTCATTCCCACCGGCTAGAGTAGCCCATAAAATGATTGGATAACTTTGCCTTTTTTGGGGTGCTGGCTGAAAGAGGACCCTGGCCTCTTGGTCTGGTTCCTCTAGGACCACTGAGGAGCAGAGGGCCTTGTCTTTGGAAAGGAAACAGCAGAAGTCACAAATGTCAGGTGAGCTGAGACATGCCATCAGTCATAAAGTCAAGCAGATAACCTTGACATTTAGGCCGCTGGTGTTGAAGCCCCATAGGGGACCGCAGAGTGAGACCGAAGGGCCCGGTGTCGTCTGAGCCGGACTACATTAAGAGCTAACCTATTAGTCGTGTTGTTGCTGGCTGTCTCTGAGCCACACTCTCCTGACTATTAAAGGCTGGCAAAACGTGGTCACTGAGTAAATACACGCACACACACACACACAAATACACAAGTGCAGAGAGACACACAAACAGATGCACATCTCGTTTGTTCTCCTTTTCTCCGAGTGGCCTCAGGGATCCGGTTACACCTGCTTGCACATCTTCTAGCAATTAGGAGCAATCTGCTTGAAACCATTTCACGTTCAAGGTCTTCGCCAGCTGAGGAGCCGGACGTTTGTAGAACTACAGAGGTCTCTCTGTTGATGATCCCGAACAAACAAAGCTGGCCACGTTTCTCACCGTCTGACTCCTGATGGGGACACCCTGAAAATTTCGCCCCGTAAACATGTTCCCCTCAACATTTGGACCTTCTTCTTCCACATCCACTTGTTGTTTGTCTGTCATTTAGGAAATATAATGTGAGTGTCCATCACACTTGGAGAGATTCCCTCGGACGTCTTTGCTTTATACACAGCTAGATTTGGCCTGTTGGTGCTGTTTTTGATTGTAACCACGGTTCAGTGAAGTTGCACAAAATGATGAGAGAAAAAAGACATATCTGAAATATGTCAGAGGTTTTTTTTGTCATAGCGTGAAAGAGGTGCAGCAAGGGATTCAGCAGAGAGCAGACTTGACTGTGTGGCAATGCTCTGAGCTGGGATTTGTAAGACACCCAGAGCTGGCTTTAGCAGCAGGAAACCCCAAAGCCTGTAAATAATCCACATGTGCAGACTGCACATAAAGACATCCAGTACTTAGCAGTTCCCTTATCACAGCGTGATAGCCCAGGGACATAAGAGACGCTTCTGCCTCTATTCACTAATATGGTGTGAAAGTAGATGCAGATAAAACGCCTGTTGTTTATTGAGGAAGTCGCGTTAACATGGGGAAGAGGGTGTGAACTTTGAACACATTTGAAATGGGGAATATAAAAGAGGACTGCAAATGACAAGGATACCAAATTGCACCAGCTTTGTTGCTGATAAAAACCTTTGTCACATGCTGGAGGCTGTTTTCTAATCAAAAGCACCTGGAGGCTTCAACTCCCTCCATGGTGTGTGTGTTTGTGTGTATTTGTATTTGTGTGCATTTCGACCCACAAACAGTGCATGCATGTATGCTGTGTGGATGTAGGCGTTTATCTGTGCAGCTTGGTTCTTATACCAGTAACAAGCTTGCCTCCCAAACAGCCCAAACAGCCTCAGTTGTGATTATAATAGGGCTGCTGTAGTCTTGTATGCTTACACACAAGATTGTGTGGCCTACACAAATTCAATTTATCAAGACGCAGCATATCACAGATGCTCTGAATGTTATCTACAGTGAGTTTACTTTTCAGCTCTTAATATGTTCAAAAAGTGTGCAATGGCGTGTTTACAATACAAAATATGATTCTTTATTATAGTACATATAGAAAACACACTGTTTCCCTTATTTCTCTGCGCTTCAGGTGCTTTGTGCCTGTCATCAGCTTCCAGTTTATCACATTTTCCTGGAGAAGCTCTCACACTTGCATGTCTCTCAAGCATCCAGTACCTTTGAATGGAAGATCAAAAGAAGATAAATGCCAGAGGGGGAGGATCAGGAGGGGGAAGCTCTGAAATGGAGGAGTGGTTGCTGTGTAAACATGGCAGTGACAGTTCACAATAGGTTATTTTAGCCCAGCATTAGGCCTCTCGAAGGCATGCCAGCACCAGTGGCCTTTTTAAAATACAAACATGACAGCAACATTCTCAAATGTGGATCAGAGCTCACAACTCAGCCTCTCAGTCCTTTTTCCCTTGTGATTTTATATACCAGCAACAGCATTTACTCATTTTGTGTCTTTGGTTTTTACAAGTCAGATTGTAACGTTGTTATTATGGCAGCATATTCAGGCATGTGCTGTCAGGCAGCAGTGTGATTTCATGTAATTTGCCTGTGTCATGATGGTCATTGATTATGTTTTCAAGTGCATGATCACATAATTATTGCCCTTACTTAAATTGGGGGAATAATTTGATGAAGCTGTTGACGTGAATATTAGGAGGTCGTGTTCATTTTGCCATTTTCATGCCATGGTGCAGAATGCCGTCATTGTTTAAATTGTCATGTGGCTGCTCTGTTTTAAGTTAAACACATTAGACATTACCTTAATTAACCCATGTCATGTAAATTTCCTGTCACCAAAGGACGTATGCAAAGACAGATCATGTAAAAATTTGAGCAGAAACGCACTTACGTGCATAAACGGACGCCCTGTTGGCCAGATTTAGGTGTTACCTGTCTTCATTTCATTAATTAATCCTCTTCAGCCAGCCTCAGTTTGAGTAGCACATGTTGACCTCGCAACTTAGTCATAATAGAAAGAATGTTACAATATTAATGTACTTCTTAAGAGCGCACATTAGTGTCACAGTTGCTTCATCTGCACATGGCAATTGATCATATATATTATATATATTTTTCTTCTTTGCTCTGTAATGAAGATGAAGACGGTAAAGGAAGACTTCCCAGAAATGTATCTTTTCATCCATTACTGTTGACTCAACTCTCTTTGTTCCAACACCCTCGGTTGTAAACCCAGACACATGCGCGCCGCACACACATTTCACTGCATGTGTCATCAGTTAGAGCGGAAAAGAAAACATCAAACTTTGTTTACTCTTCATTGTGCCCGTAAAAACACGCCTTAAGCGTCATGAATGATTTCAGTACAGCTTTTTTTCTTATTTCGAATTTCCTTATGAATTATCAGCATTTCTGTGTCTTAGTCATTTGAAGTTCTTGATATCTGAGTATATCAGATTATCAGAGCTTCTAATGCAAAAATACTTCCACATTAATTGCTGTGAGGAATACTGTTTTAAAATCTGGTAATGTTGGTTAATATTTTATTTTAAGGTGTATTTTTTTTGCTTTTGTTTAACTGAATGGAAGCTGATTTTTTTTGTCGCCCAATAACAGAATTTATTATTTATTTAATAAATAATAACCTTTAATTTAATTGATGAAACAGAAGGCTCTTTTAAATGTCAAGGACTTTCAGGAACTATTTTTACTATTACAATTTTTACTAGACTGTTTCTTGTATTTTTACCCTTTTAAAATATTGGTTTGCTGTTAACATTTAAAAGTCTTTATAAAGTGATGAAAAAAAATATCAACGTGGTTTGCATGAGTTCACGAGTCACAATATTACTTCATATTAGTATTTTTCTAATCCCCTCTCCCTGTCGCTTCACTTCACAACATGTTTTTGCTTCCGATTTTGCGACCGGATCGCGAGTTGTTCTGAAGAAACAATCTAAATGCCTAAAATGAAAATATTGTCATTGCGTGTGGGAGTGAATCTTGCACACGTAGTTCTTAGTTTCAATTTATACACTTTCTTTATGAGTACGCTCACTCGCTGGGGGGCTCCCCTTTCACAAAGCAAAGGACAATCAGACATGCAGAATGAGGTACGTTGCTCTAGCATCATTTATCTTTTGCAGCAGAGCTCAGAGGACAACAGAGACGGACGGAGAGCAGGAGGAGAATTTATGTACTTTAAAGTTAAGCTTGTTGAGATGCCAGCAGTGTGGCCTCTTTGCAGCCTGTGGTCGTATTTATGCCCCATGATGTCATCCGACAGCCGTGTGTTTGGGAGGGTCAGCACCCACACACCCACACACAGACCGTCATACAGCTGTTCACTCCAAACCCCCTGACTGTCTCTCCCCTTTCTGCCTTAAAGTATTGTCAGACTTTACTCACACTAAGACCAGTTCTCATAGTTGGATCTTTTCATCTGTCCACAGAGCTTTCTATTTGCCTGTTCCCTGTAGATATCTTATTTTCACACAGTCTTTCATAGGTTTCACTCACTTGTTCACACGTTGCTTTTTTGTGCTCGCTCGCTCTCTCTCTCTCTCTCACCTGCTCACACACTCTCTGTCTCTCTCACTATCTTCTTGTTAAACAGTCCACAATTTACTTGAGCAATTTCTGAACTTCTCAAACGATCGACTGGAGAACTTAAAGGCTGTCAGTCTGTGAGATGAGCTTGGATGTGCCCCCCGACTGTTTGTTTAATTGTGGGAGCAATCGTCTGAGGAACATGGAAAGAATGAGGCCAGTTATTTACCCAGATGGTTTACTGGTGGAGGTGTGAGGCTGGCCAGCTCACTGTGGGAACACAACGCTTGCTTTTCTTGGTATCGCTGAACGTTTTCAAGACCACTGTGTTGTCGTCCCCCCACCCCCCTCCACCCCCAGCTCTCTCCAGCTTTGTTTGCTCTGGATGGCATGTTTGATTATTTATCGTAAGGGAAAAGGGAGTAGCTGGAGCAATAAACATGTGACTGCACTGTATTTTGTTTTCCACTGAGAAGGCCATGTCCTTTAACAGATATTTGAAGCAGCCGTAGAGCCTTTTATTTGGGGAGTTTGACTGAGCTAAAGGAGGATCAAAAGCACAGATAAATGTCTTGTGACACACATTTACATTTGCTCTTAGTGAAACTCATCAACAAATATTTTTTCTGGATGGATTTTTTTTTTTTTTTTTTTTTTTGTCCTGTCTCTGTCTGTGAATTTGTTTTGACATCTGATCGCTATTCTCTGTGTCTTTGTGGAGGCATTGTTTACGCTGGCATTGGGTTTATGGCTCTGAACGGGAGAAACCGAAAAGTTGGTCTTCTTATCAATCTCAGGCAGATACATCTGCTCAGATAGGAATCTCAGTGTTCGCAAGGGGCTTTTAACATATCTACATCTAGCCTCTCTGTTGGACTCTTTTTAACATCTTGATACATATTTCTCTCCATTAGGCCCTCCAAGTGGCTCGGCAGATTCTCCTCCAGCAGCAGCAGCAGCAGCCCCAGTCACAGCAGCTGCAGTCTCAGCAAAGCGCTGGCCGCAAATCCCCCAAAGCCAATGACAAGCAGCAAGCCTTACAGGTACCAGCAAATATGTTGTCACTCTCATACATACTTACATTTTTTTAGTCACCATTTTCAGATGGCTTGCTTGATTATTTGACTTTGTGGTTGATCCGACGAAAAGAAAAAAACAATGAAGTGAACTTGTGCAACTCTGTCTGAACACCGTGTGCGAGAAACAGTGCTAGCCTAAGTTCACAAACAGGAAATTAATATTGGCACTGCAACTTTTGCAGTTATGTATGCTCACGCATTATGTGTGATTTAGCAGCACACACACACACACACACACACAGAGCAACCTTTCTTGACATGGAACATTAGAAGCAGCAGTATTGTAGAAATTGAAATTTGTTGTGAAATATAAAGGCCAGGATGTTTTAAGAGCATCAGTGAGGCCACTTTAGATCACATGAGCTCATCCAGCAGTATCAGAATCACTCCGCTGTACTAACAAACATCAGCATGTGTGACGATTCTGAACTGATTCTGACTCCTGCTGTGCAAAGGCCTTTTCTGTTCACTGCGCTTATTTTAGGACGTGTAAGGCTTGGGTTAAAGCAGGAGAAAGTGTTGAAACAAGGGAGAAGAAAAGGGGGAAGTGAGAGAGCTTCATTCCTCCAACTGAGAAGTGAGTGGGGTCAAGCAGAGGAAACTATATGCTTTCCCTGTTTGCCTTTCGCCACTGCTCTGCACAAAAAGAGGAGGCAAGTCCCTGCCTCAAGCAGCAGGAGGTGCCATAGAGCAATCCACAAGCGGGGTGGGTGATCCAGGTGGAGGACTTGGAGTTGGAGTGAAGAGAGACAAGCAGAAGGTGGGAAAGTGTCAGGGCAGGGAGAGGTAGAGAGAAGGTAAGACGGTTGTTTGGACTGGCTTTGTGATACAAAGAGAAAAAAACTGCAGGATTTTTTTTGTTTTAATTTTTCATCTTGTTCTGCTTTTAATATGAACTGCGAATCTGATGCAATATTTACGTTAATTTGAGTTCAGCTGCCTCAGAGATGTATATCTTTGTTTGAACAAGGAGCGGTTGTTTGTGTCAGTGTGAAATTGCAAACGACTTCAGGGCATATTTGGTAATTAATACGGAGCCCCTGTTCTCTATGTGTGTGTATATATAATATTTAATACCCTTACTATCCCATTGGGGGCCCTTTTTAATGAGCTATTGTAGCAGCTAGGTCTAATGTCAGGTTGCGAAAAAGCCTCTTTGTTGTGCAGATGTCTTCGGAATAGCTCCAGAGGATGAAATATGACTGTGATGACCTTTCAGTTGTGTGCATATTTGTCAGGATTCAAATAAGTTGAAAGGATCAAACTAAACAGTTTCCCCAGCTTGGCAGGGAATTGTGCTGCAGAGGTCAACAGAGGGGACCACAACGGCAGATTCCAGCGTACAGCCAGTTGTTGGTACATAGTGAAGTACTAGACCATCTCCTGCAGACAAAGACAAAATTAAAATTCTAATTTATTAATGTATACAGAGAGCTTGGCCAAGCTGTCACTCAGCTATTGAAAAGAGAGTCGGGCCCTTTCCCCCCTCGCCTCCCCTCCCCTCCCCTCTCCTGCCCTGTTCTTGTGAAGAGAGCCCCGGCTTGCTGTAGTATCTAACTACCAGCGTAAATTGCCTGCTCTCTAATGTTGTATGTTGCATTTTGCTGGGATGAAACTGCCATTATGAAAAAGCCACAGGTCCGGACAAGTGTTTGTTTATCTCTGAATTACATATTCTGCTAATTAAACTCACTCCAACCACACATACATGCGGTTTAAAGCCAAGCGTTCATGCATAAACATCAGCGTGCTGTTCTGGGTGAAGATGTATTACATTTGTTTTGTTTTTTTTCTGTTCTCATGGTTTTCTGGTACTGAGATTTCACTTGTTTTTTTTCCCTTCTTTTTTTCCCCTCACACCATCTCTCTCTTCCTCTCTCTCTCTCTCTCACACACACACACACACACACACACACACAAACACATTTTGTGAAACACCAGAAGGTAACAGTCTGAGTCTCATCTCACTTCCTCTTTTAAGAACAAACCCGTGTGTAGAGGAGCCCCCTTCGCACAGAACATTCACTATCTCCATCACACGGCCTGGATAATGATTCTCTGTTGAGCTGGACTGGGTCATCAAAAGACATGATCCAACAATTATGAGGCTGTGTAGTAAGCTGACACCCCATAAAAGCACCTGATCTGCGGACGAGGCTCCATTCATCTCAGCGGTCTTCCCATTAGGCATGAGGAGATGTGCAGAGATTTTTACTCATTTGGAGATGTGACTCACTTTCCAATTCGTTCTTATTCAAGTCAAAAATAATGAAGCACGAGATATACAGAACATCTGAAAAAAAAATGACCTGCATAGCGTATAAAGAGGAAAAAATATGAGTCAAACAAGCCTCAGAATCCTTGATCAGCATTAAATGGCTCTTTGGTTTTATATCTCCAACAGGGGTGCCCCCCCCACACCCTCACCCCTACGACGCCCTCCCCCTGCCTCTGGATGAAGATGCCGCTGTATACTCAGCAGCCTACAGGCACTTTAATCAGACTAGATATACAAACAGCTGCTGCGCATGCTGGAAAGCAGCTAAACATACTTAACTGGTCAAAAAGCCAGTAAATTACATTGACAGAATGACACTTGTGATTAAAAGAATCCATGCCGCTTTTACCTTTTTGCGCTTCGCACCTACAGTGGCACAACGACAAGAGCCGGCAACTCCCACCCCGCTAATTACCATTATCAGTGAAATGGTAGGGTTTGACTCATTAGTTCCATGTGCATTTAATTAGAGGCAGGCTGAAATTGGATTTAACTTATTACTTTTTCATGGATCACTTTCTTGTCATCACTTCAAATTGGATTGCAGCCCCAGGTAACTAATTATGCCAGCCGCAGGATCAGGAGTGGAGAAATAGGTAATTAGGAACAACACTGTCGGACCCTCACTGATAGTCCACCAGCACCAAGGTGGGAGGAGGAGGGGGGGATTGAAGCTCGTTTGTGGCGTTGCTCACGAGCCCAGCTAGTTAACTACACCTCGTTGCAAGAGATCTTAGGTAGGCATCCACCTCCTACAGGGGATTATGTGGCATTCAGCTGGGTTGAAGATGTTGTGTCAACATGGTGTCTGTGCTATCAGTGTAATGCCCAGATTATGCTTGTTTCCCATCCAGGATTGTGTCTGAGATTGGCCTTCATTATTCATGTCACTGGTACAGTGTCAGGAATGTTCCCTGTGTGGACGCTGCTTGAATGACTTTGACTGGTTCCTGTCTGTAGTACATCTGCACCGATTATCAGTTTGAGGAGAGGCAGGTGGGCAATGTGGAAAAGAAAAGATATTTTTAACACAGCTTTAATATCAGGGAATTTTTACTTGTGATTCATAGCAGAGGTAGTCTGCTTATAGCAAAGAGTAAAGGAAAATGATAACAGTAATGAATGCTTTCTTGCTAAAGGACGCTGAAAGAACATTCTTTGGGTTTCATTGTCTTTTTCATATTTATTGGAATTATGTGATGGCCTTTTTTGTGTGTTAACTGAGAAACACTATTCAGTATTTTCTGATAAATGCTGCATTGAAGATGTTCATGATGTCAAAGGTGCGTCACTTGTTATTCTTCAGACACAGAGACACCGCTGATAATGTTTCAAAACCTTGCCAGCGGACGGTTTTCTTATCTGTACTATTACCAGTTGAAATCACAAACCAAACTTCTTACTTCTCCTTTCCTTTTTTCCCCTTTCTTTCTTTTCTCTCTCTCTCTCACTCTCTCTCTGGCTCTCCTTGTGTTTTCACACCATAGCGTACAGCCACACAGAGGGCATCTCCAGGTCAAAAGATAATGTCTTTTCAGTTTACAGGATGAAAGCCTTTTAAGTTGTAGAGCGCCCCTCCTCCCCACGCTTGCTCTTCACATCCTTCATTTGCGGTCTTTTGGGGGGAAGCGTGATGTGACACAATCCAGGGGCCAAGCCTCTTGTCTGACAGGATGGGAAGAAGCCGCCGGCTCTCTTTCTCTCCGTCTCCTACTGTTTTTGCAGTAGGCCCATGGCATTGTTCTGACACATGTATACCACAGCGCTCCAATCTGTACGTCATTAGAGCGCTAGGCCGATGCCTGTCAGCTGGAGCTCAGCCAGTGCTTCAGGGGCGATCTGAGGCAGCATTTTGAGGTGTTCCCGCAGCCCAGCCGGCCAGTGGCCCAGAGTGGCACGGCTTTGGTAGCCCAACGGGGCGGTGACGGTTAGCACAAGATTGTATTGTTCTGAGTTAGTTGCCCTGAGATAAAGACTCACTTTACACAAAGGATACCTGGCCAAGACAACAGAAGTGTATTTTCAGCCAAAATACATTTGAAGAATTTTAGACAAGAAAATAATACTGACAAGAAGAAAAATTGTGTTAAGAAAAACAAGTGAACAAGTGAACTGAACACAGAGAGACAGAAGAAGTGTTGGCACTCTCTCGAAAATGCTGAACCAAACCGAAGCGTGGCCAGTTTCTAATTTGCCCACTTAAACACTGCTTTCATCTTGCCAAGATTCACCACTCTATTAAAGTTTAAACTTCTGCAGGTAGAGCGTGAGATGAGATTATATCCACGTAACCGCAAACAGCCTAACTGCTCGTTGTTGGTACCTTCTTTCAAACCGTTCATGCTTAAGTATATCCATTTGTAGAGGAATAGTTTGACATTTTGAGATTAATGCTTATTCAATTTCTAGCCAAGAGTTAGATGAGAAAATTGATACCACTCTCATGTTGTATGGTAAATATGTAGCCGCTGCCAGCAGCCTCTTGGTTTAGCTTAGCAACACAGAGTGGAAACATGGGGAAACTGCTAGCCTGGAGTCTTGTTTTCAACGGTGCCAGACAACCAACAGAGAATTGACTGGAGTAAAACACACAGGGTTTTTTAGGGATTAAACAACTTAGATATCATGTGTTATTTAGTGAGCTTCAGAGGTGTTGATATGTGGATCTTGGTGGATCGTAGACAGTGCTAGGCTAGATTTTTTCCCTTGTTTCTGCTGGTAAGTTAGCTCAGTGATAAAGAGCCAAAATGTCAAACTATATCCTCTGAAGGGAATTTTTTTAGACATACTCCTGGTCAAAATTATAATCGTTGGCTTTTCTTTCGCTGTCCTTGCTTTTTTACCTCCAGGATGTGCTGTTGCCATCCATGTTTTAGGGAATCATCATTCAGCATATCGGGCTGCAAAGCGTCTCCAACAGTAAAATCCCATCAGTCCTGTACGTGATACTCAGAAGGAGCCCATGTCTTTGTGTTTGTAAAAAGTCTCAAGGTGAAGCTGTAATGAACTCTCATTTTGACACGTGTGTTGCTCTGAGGTGATACAATCTGCCAGGAATGATCAACACAACACAGAGGTCGGTGTTCGCGTGGAACCCTGGGATCAGGTCGTCTCTTCTGCTGCTTGTTTTCCTTGTCATATTGTAAAAATCTATTATGTGTACTGTATAGATTAGAACCAGGTTTGGGATAATCCTGTCAGAATGAAGTCATCTGTCCCAGTTCCATGCAGCCAAGCAGAGAATGGAGAGGGAGGGGGCGTGGGAGGGGGCTGCTGTGGTAGGAGCTTTCTCCCAGCCAAGATGATGACTGTCGAATTGACTCCAGTCACAGCGCTAGGAGCCACTTACCATTTTCAGGGCCCTCTTTTCATTTTAGGCCTGATGTTTCCCTTCAAGCAGTGAACCCTCTCAACCCTCCAACCCTCTCAGTCATCCACCCGGCTACACACATACACGTTCCCCCCCTAAATTTTGTTGTATCTTCGTGTCATCCTCTGGCACTATATCTTGATGTCAAGCGTGTGTTGTTTGGAGTGATTCACACACCCTTTGCACAGAAGCGGAAGGATGGATGCTTGCACAGTCAACCATAGCATTAAAAAACACTAACAGCTACGCAAGGTGCAGTCAAGTTTCTCTTTGGGTGTCGTTGCACACTTTTGACAGCTTGGTGATTCTCTGATTCCTTTTTTCACTTTTGGTTAGGGCTAAGAAACAGAAATATTGTCTCGCTCGGACAGCATGAGAGAGATACAGAGACAGAAGGGCCTTCAGCTACATGAGGACATAATTTGGAGTGTTTTATGTTTGTGTTGGACATCGTACAGTAAACCGTCACGGTGCACATCCTGGTCGTCCATGTGACTACACCCAATCTGCAGCAAAGCTTCAAACCGAATTCACATTAGTTAGCTGTTGGATTTTAATTTTGCCTTTTTTGATCAAAAAAAATTCATTCATAGAGTGCTCATCTGTATCTATCACCTAAAGGAATGTTCCTGAGGAGTTTTATTGGTTAGTCTTGGAAACAAGACAGACTAACAAATACTGTTTAATAACACCAGAGAAAAGGTTAGCTAAACAGTTAATCACCGTGGTTAGCGGTGCTGTAGGCTTACAGAGCGTCCTACATTCTTAGAGTCTTCCTTAAAAAGTCATGAGAGCCACACCAGTCAAGAGCCACCCACAGACAAACGTGGTCTGTACTCTGCTAGAATCAGTGTATCAATCACTTTTAACAGTAAATGTCATAGCCTCTATTTTGTAATGTGATATAAAAATAATATTATATTCAAACTTTTCATTCGTCTTCTAATGACTTTTATCTCCACAGGCCTCGCAGTGTAACTATTATTGCTTATAAAAATACAATTTCTGTGTATTAATATAGTTTCTGATCTTCAATCAAAGATGAATCAATCACCTAACTAGACGAGCCATAAATTCCCCCACCTCCTTATATCGCTGTTGCTCAAAGCCAAAAGTGCTCTTGTTTTGACAAAGTGAAAAACCACACTAGACTACACGCTGAAACACAATCTCCATTATACTGGCTGGCACATCACCTCAGGAAATATTTTACAAATACACAGCTCACAAGTGCTGACTAAACAATGTGTTCCTGAATGCTGAAATTAAAAGTAAATAACCAAACCCATATATAATAGACCAGGAGGAACGCAGTGACTCAGGCGTGACTTACTGTAACTCCATTCTGCTTCGGGTGATAACCTTATTCACTCTAAATGTGACTTATTTCAAGTATCAGAGGGAGTATTGGTGGGTTGTAGATGTTAAAAGCTGAATGTGCTGTCATGTCCTCATACTGGAAATACACATTTTTTTAAACATGTTGTGGGCTTTTCACATCATTCAAATTCTAAAAAATATCAGTTGAAACACACACAAAGGAAAAATAAATCTACCGAGAATTTTGTTCAAAAACATTCATTCATACACTCGTTTTTAAACATTCTTTTGTGTCACATTTTGGTTATTTAGCAGATGCATAACTGCATTTTATCTTAATTACTCAAAATATGAGGTGACTAACAGAAATACAGAGGAACCGTGCAGAAATATGTGTCACCAAAATCAAACGTGGGATCTTTGTGAACTGGAAACTTTTACTGTAGCTTTGAAAAATAAACACAGTTGGTAAGTTGTGTGATGTGAAGAATTGTTTGTGTCTGTATTGATTTTTTATGGGATGCTGCCGAAATGATAAAAAGGAAATAGCAGAAATATCACGCATTATACTACTGCAGTGGATCTTAAAGGTATTTTTGTTGCCTTTGCAATATTATATAGAGCAGCTGTTATTTATATAGGTCCCACACCTGCCCCGCTGACTCTCACCATCAGTAAACAATGATTTACTTTACACCCACACAGGGAAACAGACTCTGTTTGTTTTCTCATGACAATGGTCCAGGTCACCAGAGCCTCTCAAGAAAAGGAATGACTATAGTTTTGTATTTTTTCCTCCACTTCTCTCCTTCTCTTCAGAAATAAGACATTGGCTGGCATGCCGGTGCAGCTTATTCACTGGCTGCGTTAGTGTTTTGGGAAGGCTTTGTAATTGGAGCCGAGTCGTTATCTTTAGCCTGAGCGGAGCAGAGCCCAGGCCAGACCAGACATTAACTCATACTTTCACTCTAACTCAAGCAGGAAATGGGAGTATTTTATAATGTCATCCACTCTGTCATGAACACAATCGCTCAGCGCTCTCTGTAAACTATCACAGGGGACGCCGGTTCAAGGCTCAAGGATATTGATGTTTCCCTGCGCACAGAAAAAAAAAAAAAAATCTATATAGCGTGTGTATCACATCGACGCATATGTGTAATTATTTTACATGGCACAGGCACAGAGGCAATGGATTAGAAAGACAGTGTGTGAGAGGAGAAGCTTGAACTGTGCGTCTGCTAAATTTATCATGAGGCCTTTGGGAGCGTTGAAATGAGAACAGTGGCCTATTACTGCTAAGAAGGTGTTTTATTGAGAATACGCCGACATGCCACCCCAGGGAGAGTGCTGGGGGAGAATAGTGTGGCCGTAGCCTAAACCACTTTGTGTATGTGTTTGTGTGTGTGTGTGTGTGTGTGTGTGTGTGTGTGTGTGTGTGTGTGTGTGTGTGTGTGTGTGTGGAGCGTGCATGCAGTTGTAAGCACATGTCACTGTCTTTTCTGTGTGAGCCGTCTTGAGGGTGTCAGATAGAAAATAAAAGCTTCCTTCTCTTCCACTTAATTATTCAATACGATATGTATTAGAATTGTCACTTTTGACACTTGAGGTGTCCCAGTCAATAATTTATATAGGTCAGGCCAGCTTACAGAGCTCATTGTTAGTTATTAGCAGATGAGAGCAGTGGCTTGTTATGCAGGCGCTCTGTTTATTTTACCAGCGTGTTTGCGGACTGGAATGCATCCCATGAACATTCCTTCATCCTTGGCCAAGGGTTTATAGCTGTTGATATGAGCTGTGTTTTAGAGCTCTGTTATTCAGCTCTCTGTTTATTGTCATGATAATTAACAAAGTGAAGTGTTAATCTTGCCTCATGCCTTCCTTCTAATTCTTTGTAAAGTGTTTTGCAGAAGTTAGTGAACCTGCCTGATTTTATTGTTATTACTTTTAAAGCAGGTCTGATTAACATCTCGTTCCTTTTTTTTTTTTTTAGGCTATCCATGGAATTTAATACACTTCTAGGTGAATTTAGATAGATGTAACTAAAAAGTACATTTGCCCTGTAGAAAGGTTTAAATATATATGTATCTCTCTCTCTCTCTCTCTCTCTCTCTCTCTCTCTCTCCTGGTGTGTTTAGCAGGACCTCCAGTAGGTGGCAGAGTCCTGTTTCCCTCCCCTGTCTTTTCTTCTTACTGAGTGCACATGGGTGTTAAAGAGTGTGATGATATTATGACAGTTAATTGCTCTCATTGGGATGGAGTTGGATGGATAGCTGGTGTAATGTTAGCTATTACTGTAAGTGGTTTTTAGCTTGTCTGAGGCCAAACTGTAGGATAAGTGTTTAAAACCTGAAAAAAGTTCATGCTTTTGTGGTTGATTTTCTGACCAAGTGCACACAACTTATCTCAGTGTATTGCAACAAGTTGCATGTTACCATATTAACATTAGTGCAGGAAACACGAGGCAAAAACAGACTGTTCTCATAAATACGTAATTTTCGTCTAAAATAAAATACATTGTCTCGACTTGGGAAATTTGACGAGGAAGAAAAAGTCCGAGTAACTACAAAGCATCTGAACTGTTTGTGCGTTTGTTGTTTTCAGCATGTGAAATGAGTTGTGTCTTTGTTCCGGCTCTATAAACACTTCCATTTAGCTGAACAATAAAGGGGCTGATAGCGGGGGCCAGCTTTCTTTCTTTCCGCTGGATAGCTGTGTTTACTTATCTGTTGTTTAATTAAAGGCCCTCTTTTCTTTAGGCTCCCATTGTTTCAGTTGCACGGCCGGAGTCCCGGCAGGGGTCAAAGGGTTAACAGCCGTCAACTGTGTCTTTTTTTTTTTTTTTTCCTTTAAGGGGCCCCACACAAAGGCACGGTTTCACCTGCAGCCCAGCCCGAGGCTTCCTATTGTGTGGCCCCATTTGAATTGATTATGTTTAGAAGGCTGGTTGTGATTGGTGGAGAAGGGCGTGGTTGATTGGATAGTTTTGTATCTTGTCAGCCAGGGAGCAACCTTGCGCGTGCAATCTGTCTGTATCCCGAGGAAGGTTGGAGACTCCACAGCACAGCGGCGGCGCTTGTTCTCAGCCTCCCCGCCTGTCAGCCTGTGTGCCTATCGCTCTCTCTCGCCCTCCCTCTCTCTCCCTCGCTCTCTCTCTCTCCTTCCCACTCCGCTCTGCTCTCCGCTCTGCTTCACTCCACACCGCGTGGCCCGGCACTCTGTTTACCCTGCCAGCTAAATGGAGTTTGTCAGGTTTGTCAATATGATTGATTTCTGTGATTTTGCCAGCTTTCTTGTGTTTTTTAAAAAAAAATACTTGACAATTTAATTTGACCAGGGATAAAGAGAAAAGGAGGATTATTGTCTGTCTACTGTTGACGCTTTATCACTGTAATTGGTTAATTTTGTTCATGCAGTTTGTATGAGTGAAGCAGTTATCCGAGGCTGACTTTGCCGTTGAGACGGTTTGTAGTCTTGTTAGGAGAGATACAGTGAACAGGTGTCATGTACATTAGATTTACTGTGTCACAATGTATTGCTTTTCAAAATGAGAGTTTATGGATTGAGAAGGTTCTGGTTATCTGTGTTTTATGCTTTTATGCTACTGATGCTTTTCAGCATTTCACTTTTGGTTCAAGCAGTAGTCTCTTTTGCTTTGCTTGTTTGTCAGTTACTTTATTAGACCTCAGATACCAAACCCTGTACAATAACTTTCTGAGTATGTCACGCAGAGTTTTTTTTTTTTTTTTTTTTTTTAGTTTTGTTTACTTTGCTGATAGTGAGCTAACCAGTTAAGCAGGAACCGCTACCGCGCTGTTGTTTATGAATTAGGGGAAGTTAAAGAAAAAACAAGAGACAGGTTTGCCTTCTCTTTGACATTGTTTTTCTCAGAAGATTATTACATCATTGCTTTGTTGTTTAGAATATTTGCTGCTTGGTAAATGTAATATTGTCTTTTATTTTCTGTTACACACTGGGGTTTGTTGCTTGTGTATTTTGTGATGATTTGTTCTTCTGGGTTAATGAGTGCTGGACAGACCTTGCTTGCTCTCGGGCTACGGCCTGGACTAATCCTCACTCTCCTCATGGTGTCACAGTGAATTAAGACAGGCTGGCACAGCTCTATATTTGACACCGTCACCACAAAACCACGTTAGAGACACGCTGTCACTCCAAATGTCATCGCTCGGGTGTTCCTGAAAAGTTACCGTGTGTGAGTGTTTGTGTGCGCGTGTGTGTCTGCACTAAACAAAAGGGTTGTGGAGTGCATTTAGGAGGGAAAGTTGTGTCACTTTCTTCCATTTTTTTTTTCTGCTGTCAACTTTTCTATTGAATCCTATTTGAAAGCTTTGAGGTTTTCCACAGAAGACAGCTATTGACTTTCTGTGGTTTAATGATCTCAAAAAGTGTATTTATTACAGTTATTTCAAGTAATGCAGAAAAGCCTCAAATGTGATTCATTTTTTCAGTGTGCTGTGTTTCTTTTTGTCTGTTTGCACTACAACTTTCTTCCTTTTTTTGTGGCGGGGGGGGGGGGGGGGGGGGGTTTCAACACCCTTGCATCAGTGCTAAGAAAGTGTGTGCCTGATTTAAAGGAGAGGTGGAGGAGAATATCAGATGGTTGAGGAGGAGGAGGTGGAGGAGAGCGAAGCCTAAACAGGGCAGTGTGCACCGTAATGCCATGCAGCTGTGCCGAGACTTGCAGTTTGGGAGAGCTGGAGTGAGAGCTGATTGGGTTGACAGTTTGTAATCAAAGTTGATTTATTGTTCATTAGTAGTGCATTAGCCCTTTCAGGCAGGGGCGTTATTTGTGCAGTGGCCTGTCAAGGCGAGGGGCTGCCAGCACCTGTCATTTCTAAACCATGACATAGGCAACCAGATATTAGCCGTGTACCGGGAGAGGGGGGCACGGGGGGCAGCCGCCAGAGGCTCGTGGCTTGCTGGGATATCCTTTACAGGGACGGTCTTTTTCTTTGTAGTATAGCTGGCTGGTAAGACACAGAGGAGGGAAGAGACGGGGGAATAGTTTAGCAGTGATATAGTGATCCACCAGCTGCTCTCTGCTGTTATTCCCTGGCTTTTCTGACCGAAACATGCGTTTACTTGAAAAAGGCTTTACTTCTTCTTCTTTCTTTTTTTTTTCTTTCTTTCTTTTTTTTTTTTTTTTATTTAAAGGGTCATTACTGCTCCAAGTGTGAGCGTCTCTGTTTCAGATTGGGAGATTAACTCTACACTTGTGGTGCCATGCATTTCAAAGGGGTGAGATGGGAGGATAATGATGAGATTATATGGTGTAGAGTGTTTTATGGCAGCAGGGTCTTTTTCTCCCCTCGTCTTTGTCACGACCTATATATTTTTAAAACAAAAAGGGATGTGATGATATTGACGTGTTGATCTTTCGGGTCGTGTGTGGATATAAACAAGTTTGACAGATCCAGATTTTTAGTTAATGCTATAAACCTGACTGCTTGACCCTCGATATCTTTTTCTCCGTCATTCTTTTAATTGGCTGTGTGTACTTTATATGAGACACATAACCCAGCAACATTAAGACTATCGAGAAGCAACACAATTTGTGGCCCTCATGTCTGCCGTCATGGAAACAAGGATTAGCTTCGCGTTGCTGCTATGCAGAGAATAGAAACAATCTGCGCAACGATGTGTCAGCTATTGTCTTTTGACTGCAGTTTCATTTGAAAGGGATTTTAGAGGCTGTGATCGTAATTAAATCTCAACGGACTCAAATAATGCATCTGAAGACGTGCACCGTTGCGTAACCGTGCAGGACTGGTAAATCATAGATCACGCAGTTCAACCAAGCTGTGTTCATGAGACGTTTCCAGGAAAGGTGAAAACAGTGAACAGCAGTGTGTCGGATGCTAGTTGTCACCTTGAGTTTGTAGGCCAGGTTTCAGAACTGAAATGCCTTTTAGCGGCAAAATCCGCCCTTGGAGGAATGGACTGAAAGGTCAAAAGAGTGACAGGATATTGAGTCACACATCAAAATGTAACAAAGCGCTGTTTTTTGTTTTTACTGTTTGGAAATTTTGACTTCTAAAAATTCTGAAAATATATAACAGCCTGAGTGTTATTTTAATATTACTGTTCTTCTTAATGATGTTGTCTTTACAAGAAATCACTGAGCCGTTGACTTTTTTTAATTGAAGGATAAAATCATAAATTTTCGGAAATACAAATTGGAATACTCTACTAAAACATGCTGGTGTGTGTGTGTGTGTGTGTGTGTGTATTGGGGAGGTCGGGGGGGCAGGTGCCCTGCATGCTCTCCCCACAGCAGTGGTCACCTGCAGCGGTGGCTGCCTCCAGTGTGGGAAACCGTCCGGCTCACAGCTCAGCTGTTATTGTTGGGGTGAGAGCTCGCTCACTCCTCCGTGCAGTTTGTTTGTTTAAACCCGACACCGGGCCCTGCTCTGGCGAAAACCTGTTTGTTTGTAGTCGAAAAAGTTAATTAAAATGCAATCTTAACTTTTGTTTTTACAGTTGCTGCAAATAATTTGAGCCCCAGTCTCCCCCTCACACCCCTACACCCCCACCCCTTTCAGAGTATATGATGTATGGTGAATGGAGACAAAATGTGGCTGTGATTATCCTGTTTATATCTGTGCTCTAAACATTTTTAAAACAGCTTGATTGTGGAAGACAAGGAAGGAATTAAGGAGATCTTTACTCTCATCACACACAGGGATGGCTGGCTTTGTCTTACTCTGTAGTTTTTATGCTTACTGAAGAATCGAGGATCCAAAATGTGTTGTCTCGTACACAAATTATGTTTTGTAACAATGTCTATATCAGTCAATTATTATCATCATTATTATTATTGTTGTTAGTGCAAAAGGTTTGGATATATGGTGTCTGTTTTTTAGAGGGAAATAAAGCTCTCCACCTCAGCGATTTCAATCGACCTGAATGGCTAATATGGAATTAGTCTTTCCAGTCTTGTCGACGACTAATTATGTTCACTCATCACTTAAGTACAATAGCTCCCGTGAAATCCTCATTTCGGCGACATTTTCATGCAGGAGATCATAGTCAGGATGGGAAGTCGTTTCCGTGCACCATTGCAGGCCAAGGTAAAACAACAGCATCAAACAGACTAGACTCTGTGATTTCTCTAGGGCTTATTATTTCTCTTTTTTTTTTTTTTTTTTTTTTTTACTTCTCCATTCCATTTGATGCCCCTACAAAACAAGATGACCCCAGGGAGCGCAAATGAAAATTTGATAATTCTCTCCTTTCTTTTTTTTTCCTTCCTTTCTTTAATTTTTTTTTCTTCTTTCAGCCATGATGCACCTTTGCGGCCAGTGAAACGCCTGTGTCGGCCTTGCTGACGTTCACCTCCCTGTCCCTCGTTTCTGTCCCTCTTAATTGCCTCAGTGCCGGCGAAAGGGGCTATCTCACAGTCTCGTTCACCCCTACTCCTTTTCACTGGGCTTTGACCTCTGACTTGTGAAAGGAGGGGGTTCTGGGGGGAGCGTCTTCATTATCTCTGAATCAGTGACTCTCCAGCGTTTTCAGATGTGCGGTTTGTGTTCCCTCATTAGATTATCATATTTTGCGTTTTTTTTTTTTCTGGAGTAGTGATGCACAAAAGGGAGCTTACTGCAGGTGTCCTTTAAAGACAGATGCTTTCTCTGCTGTGTGTGTGTGTGTGTGTGTGTGTGTGTGTGTGTGTGCTCAGAGGTGGTGCAGAATTGACTGAAATAAATGATCCCTGTCATTGACTGAAGGAATATTTTGACAATTGTTTTCAATTGTAAAAAAAAAAATAAATAAATAAAAAAAAAATTGAAATTTTTAAATTGTTCAGATGATTAAATTACATTTTAGTGCAATCACTTCCTCACGCCGTATGAAAAATTTGTTTTTTGCTACTCATATACAGTGTTATGGGCTCCCCATGTGCCTGTGCCTGTGTGTGTGTGTGTGTGTGTGTGTGTGTGTGTGTGTTTGGCTGGCAGGCCTGTGCTGGTACAGTATATTGCCTCCAGTCACTCTGCAGCTGTGTGAGAATGTTCCACGTTTGAATGTTTATGTATCGGAGGCACCTGGAGAGCACCACACCTTCGTGAAATTTATAAACGTCAGCTATTTCTGGCATCCTCAGAATGTCCTCTTTTTCACACCCTCATATTGGTAGAGTAGATTAGAGCTGGGCTCAGTGGATCCCTCCAGTTATTAGCCCAGTATGAGACTCCTCTTAGACTATCTTTAGATGGTGATATATTTTTGTGGATCATCTGGAGTCGTGATGTTATCCAGGAGATAAGGGAGTGCACCATATGGGAGTGCTCTAAATGGCGACTGGCGTCCCGTGTTTGCGTTAAATGGGCATGATACAGCGGCCAGGGCAATATTTTTCAGTTAAAGTGCTCCCTCCCGCCCTTCCTCTCAATAGGATCCAGTCTTAGGCAGATTTTCACTCCTTCAGCACAGGATTAAATGGTAGTAGTTACATTGATCAATAGGTTAAGAAGCATACAATCCCTCTTTCTGCTAATGACCTCAATAGTAATGGGTAATAAAATGGGGGTCTGTAATAGCCTCTTGCTGGGGCTTTGCACAGAGGAAGCTGCTCTAGCAGTAGTTACTGTGAGCCAGACGCTTCTGACAAGGCAAAGTGTGAAACCATGATGAGATATACAGCCAAGGTGTAAAGAATTAAGACAGTTAAATTGAAAGAAATCTCAGCATAATTTGTAATGAAATTGGCCGCTATTGAGAGCTGCTTAAGTGTGTAAAATCTCTGCGTTAGCTTGGAGTTTGCTTTCCCTGTTTTCACATCTCACTGTTTATAATATGGCGTGACAAAATGATTATACATTTGAAAATAAGGCTACATTTGTGGCTTTAACACGGTAGTATAAAAAAATAGAGCATGACAAGTGTGGAGTAGATTGTTAATGCATGCAGTTAAAGGAAAGCTTCAAAAAAGAGGGAAGGCTTTATTATTTGTTCGTGGTGGGTGGGGGGTAAATGTTTAGACGGGAACTATACATCGCTCCTAGTATGGCGCTTGCGTGTCAGGAAGACAGGGCTGCTTGGTTGACCTTCAGAATAGTTCATCAAATTTAGCGATGCCCAGAAAAAAGGACTTCAGTGGATAATGACTGTGAAATTAGGAAATGGGAGGCCAGGGCTATGCAAATGACAGGACAAGTCATGTGCAAAAGTCAAGATGAACTGCATATTAAGACATAATACAGGGGGGAATTAATATTGCATTTTCTTCCTCGTGCTCCTACGCCTGGTGCTGGAGATGAGAAATGTGAAGTGTGTGTTAGTCCTGGGTGGGGCTGAACCTCCTTCGTTCTCTCGGGGCTGGAAGAACGCAGCACGGCGTACTGTGGCGCGGCTCAATAAAGTTAACGGAGAGCATCAAAGCTGTTCTGTCCTGTTTGACATCGCTGCCCTTTCCTCTGAATTTGCAGTACATGCTGTTCATTACGGCAGCGCTTTGTTTGTGTTTTATGCTACAGTGGGGAGAATGAATAAGGTGATGTGCATGCGGGGTGTGTGTCAAGAAAAGCCCCGGACGAGGCTTTAAACAGCAAAATAACATTCAGAAATGCATGAAAAATTCAGAGGGTGTCATTAGCTGTGAGGCGGCCACACAATTTGGGTAACCTTGGTGAAGACAGACTGTCACCCGTTGTGTCCACTGTACCAGCAGCTGACGTGATCCTGAGAAACACAACGCACATTTTAACATACACTTATATACATACTGACGAATGTACACGTGCACGTACACAAAAGAACGACTGGCAAACATGTTAACAACTGCGAAGACGCAGCGCTGTCGAGTGCATCTTAGCTGCCGTTTGTCATCCGAATGTCATGGAAAGGAGCTTTTAATGGTACAGCACATCATAGCAGTGAGTGGCAGCACCCAGACACACTCCGAGTCCCCTACGCCGCCGGAGCAATTAAGGCACCCTGACAACTGTGGGGGCTTTTTCAGTGTCACAACAAATCATTTGTTTTGAGGAGTCATGCACTCACACCTTTCTGCTGGGAGTTAGTTAGAGGCCTGCATGTTCTTCACCGTGGCTCCTCCTCCTCCAGGCACTCTGTATCTTCACAATAATAGATCCCTGTTGACAGCGTCTCTAATGAAATCTTCTCACATGACATGTGGTGCACTTGCGATGAGCCGACCATAGTATTTTTGAAGCAGTTTCTGACGTCCTCAGGTATGGCACATTTGCCGCATTGTGTACACGGCGAGCTCCAAGAAGCAGTGCAGCAGATGTAGATCATATCAGACGGTGCTGAGGGGTCCATGTGTGAGAGGGGAAGGTCAGAGGATGGAGGTGGTCACGGGGTGGGCATGATCCACGCCTGGTTGTCTTGTGTCCTTTAGTTCGCCTCAGTGTGGTGTGGTGTCATAATGGTTAGAAGGGCTGAAATGTGTGTGTGTGTTTGTTGGAGGGCAGCCTGTAACGCTTCAAGATGATTGTTAGTCAGTAATCTCCAGTCTTTCGCCTGTTAACAGGAAGAAGTTTGTTCAGAGGATGGATAGCTTTTCGTTTCCTACATCAACTCTGTACTGCGTCAGTATACTCTGTTGTTGGTTTTCTTTTTTCTCTTTTATTTTGACATCTCTCTGCTCGTTTCGTGTGTCCATGCAGGTTCCAGTTTCAGTGGCTATGATGACACCTCAAGTGATAACTCCACAGCAGATGCAGCAGATCCTTCAGCAGCAAGTCCTGAGCCCTCAGCAGCTCCAGGTTCTCCTCCAGCAGCAACAGGCCCTCATGTTACAGCAGGTAATGTACAACTGACATGCTTGTCATGAATAATTTGGTCAGACAAGGCGTCGTGTGTTTCAAATGATGGATGTCACAGTCTGGAATAAAAAATCCTCTCATGTATAGACAGCATTTCACTAGATAAATTCACTTTGAACTGCTGTTCTGTTCTCTTTTCCAAGCGTCAAAGACTCAAAGTATTGAAAATTCTCACTAAACCCACTGCTGAGTTTATATGACTGACAGACTCTCACGTCACCTCCCTGTCTCTTCTGCAGCAGCAACTCCAAGAGTTCTACAAGAAGCAGCAGGAACAGCTCCACCTCCAGCTTTTACAGCAGCAGCAGCAGCAGCATGCAGGCAGCAAACAGAGTAAAGAGGTAGGCTGACATCACTCCAACCGCCTGCCATTACCAAACCCGTTGGCCAGACAGAGCAGTGAAGCCATGTGCTCCCTCCCTCAACCCCATCTGCTTCCAGACTGTGGTTAAAGCAGAGTGGAGAAGGGGAGAATCAAGTGCACTCATGCTTCTGATTAGCATGTCAGATCCGCTGGATAAATGGCGACAACTGACTGATACTGTGCTTAGAATACAGCGTCTCCCTTTCTGGAACCGTCTCCACATTATATGTATAACATTTTATAAATCCTGGAGATTTGGTCCATTGTTCTAGATTATTATTTTTTTCCAAGTAAACAAGTGTCCTGTGCAACAAAGAGATGACCGTTCCTGCGTAGGACATAATGAAAGGCAGAAGGGAGAAAGGCAGGAACACGGAGCACATAAATCTGAGAGGCTTTTCTCGGTAATTAACATGGAAATGGCAGAGGAAGAGAAGGCATGTAATTGTGAGATATCAGTGCAGAGAGCGCTCCCAGCTTTGTTGCCCGTGTTGAAGGTTTTTTTTTTTTTCCCTCCTCCTCCATCTTCCTAGCTCGTTCTCCTTTGCTCCCTCCAGTACATCAGGACTTGCTCATAGGCAGCAGCTTAATGCGTGTTAATGACTGGGGGATACAGGCATCACTGTGGACAAAGCAAATTATTATTGTGCGGTCAAAAGAAGTTCAAAGACAATCTGGGAATTTTTGCACTTGTCCCCGTTGAGTTCCATGTTTGGAGAATGGAGGAAGCATAGAAAATTAAGCCAAGTGTTAAAAGCAGACACACACACAAATCCACACATGCTCACACACACACGTCCGCGTGCTGTCGAAGATCCCAACTTCAAAGTCGTAGCTCCCTAATTAATGAACTGCGGGTTTCAGTTTGGACAAGTTGTGGCGTGATGCTCCCATAAATCAACATGACAGCAGAGCTCCTCGGCCTCAGATAGGGCCTGTCACCAAGTCGCATCTGATGTAAACACTAGAGGAGCAAGGGAGAAAAGGGGAGGTGAGGGGGGGGGAGGCAAGGAGGTGCAATTGATCAGTTGAATGGAGCATGAGAATAAAAGAAAAAAAAAAACAACTTTTGAAGCATATTATGTATGATCACAGGAAATGGATGCAGCCTTGAGAGGCTCTTCCCCCTCCACCAATGTTTTCTTTCTCTCCCCATCGCTCCCTCTTTCTTCAGTCGCATTTCTCGCAGCCATCAAAAGACAGAATAAGAATTACGCAGTGACTCCCCTGTGGCTGCCAGACAATAACCCCCTGTTGTTGCTTTGTGCCTCTTTTATTTTAAAGACATCAAAATTTAGTTTTTCAAAGATCTTTAACTTTATATTTGAAGCTTGACAATAAAGGCCTGCCAGTGCCACTCTTTATCATTTGTCAGCGACTGTATTTTTCTCTCCCTCGTGCCACTTCTTGTTAACCTCTTATTTGGTCTATTGGGTCTGGGGGTTTTTAATGTGTCTGCATGCTGGGAGCGCACAGGAGCTCCTGTCAGCTGATGGGACCAGAAGAGAAAAAAAAATGTAAAGGGGAGAGTCTTAAATTTATTTGCAATACTTGACTTTTCTTTCTTCCTTTTTGCTGAAAAGCCACCCTCTATTTACTTAGCGTTTTGATGAAAGACATTGTTCCCTGTGAACTCCCACCCCCGTAGCACTATTATCTTCATCTCAGGCTGTCAGCGACGAGCTGGAGAACAGAAATTTCACTGAAGACATGAGAAACTTTTCTCACACTGATAGAAGGGAAAAGAAACAACAACCAGTTTTCATAAATGGGATGGATCAGAGTAGATCACAGGCCACCTGCATCCCAAATTTCGCTGAGACCTCTGTGACATCTCTCCCACTTTCCTCTCGGCTCGTTCTGGGTTAGATCACGGGTGAGCCTGTGAATGAATGTGGTTACTCCTCAATTATGACCCTCCGCTTTCCACTGTCAGCGCGCCTTCTTCCCCTGATTGATCCAATGAGACGACGAGTGCTGCCCAGAGCTTTATTTTTAGTGAGGCAGTGCTGGAGCGGCAGGCAGGGTGTGGGGCAGGAGGGGCGGGAAGAGGAAGGGAAAGGAAGGCCTCTAGACTCTTTTGACAAGCCGAACGGGGGCAGGCGGAGGGGACGCGTTTTATCTGGCTGTTTCAGAGCCGCCGGCAAGTGACCTGACAGCCACGTTGCACCGAGACCTTTTTTGTATGCATTCAATTGTGAGAAGTAAACAAAGTGGTGTATCCTGTGTTTGGTAACAGGGTGCGGTGCACAGCTTGGCAGCCCCTGTGCTGCTTTTAGTGCCCCCTCCTCTCCTCCCGCCCACTTGACAACTGGCCTTGTATACTCATAAACAGGCCTAGAATGTCGATGAGTGTCAGGCATGTTTATTTTATCTTTATCTCTTAGAAAATATGTTGTCATTTATTTGGTAATGACAGACATTTTGGTGAGTTGTTATGAGCAGGAACTGATGAAAGGGTAAAAGTCATCTCTCTCCTCTGTGCCCCTGTTATCTAAATAACATCTCTCATTTGTTTTGACTCATAGGAGATTGGGGATATTAGATAATTTCCTTCTATTTATTATTCTGACGTCTTTTTCTGCTTTTCATTTTCTTCTCTACTCTCGTATCACTTTTTTATCCTATCAGAGTTCACACGTTTCACTTGCCAGAGCCAAAAATGTCCCCCCCCCCGACTCCCACATCAGTAAAGACACACCAGCTTTTCATTAAAGGCTTCTTGATGAAACAGTTAGATCAACAAAACAATCTACATCTCTCAGTAAGTCCACAGTATGCGATGGTATAAAGCCTGCCGCGCTGGCTGGGGGGACGAGTGCATCCCTGAGCTCAGCGCCATGCCTGGGAGAGTTGTGAGAGTTGCTAGGGTGGTTATTAAGCACTTTGATTTAGTCACACGTTGTTTGCTGAATTATGAATGGCTGTAATTAAATTCCTGTGGCTCTTATTATGAATGATTAACTATGTTGTTTCATTGTTTGTCATTTGCCTCCCGACTCCTCGTTAATTAAGAGAGAGAGAGAGCTGTTATACTCTACCTGTCTTAAGTGAGCCCAGACAAACCCACAGCAAATTTATGAAATCACACTCTGCTGTTGTGTGTAGGCTCACACAAAATCCATTAACTTTGTGTTTTTATGAACGAACGTGTTGTTCCAAAGTGTTAAATTTTACAACCTGAACTATGCACTCTGTGGCCTTGGACTTTAATGTTTTTCTTCCAAGTCATACATGAATCCGGTAATGTGCAAACCTGAAATTCAACTTCACATGTTTGCACTGGCTGTTATGCTTTTATATGTGTGTATGTTTGCTGATGGCGTGCCTCTTTATCTTTGTATCTTTGTGTTTATGTGTGTGTGCGTGTGCGTGTGCCACCAGCAGCAGGTGTCAGCACAGCAGTTGGCCTTCCAGCAGCAGCTCCTGCAGGTCCAGCAGGTCCAGCAGCAGCATCTGCTCAACCTTCAGAGGCAAGGACTGCTCACAATCCAGCCTGGACAGACCGGCCTGCCCCTGCACTCCCTCACTCAGGGTCAGTACCTCGTATCACAGCACTGCATTGAGCTACTAGCCCACAGCACTTAGTCAGATCCCCTGTCCATCAGCCCTCAGCTGCTCAACAGGAACAACTGTGCTAACAAAACACTGCAACAAAACAGTGACTGGAGATTATCCAACACCCGATTTAATTCCAAAATGTGTGGACGTGCATAAAGTTGCTGATGAAAAGTGACGATTTATCCTTTTTCTTGAGTACGTTTCATATTATAGTGTGGGTTGTAAGACAATAACAATGGAGATTAGGGTGAACTCACTGGATGATCCTGCACCTGATAAAATGCAAGTTCGTCCCTGGACATTGTTAGCGGCTGTTTTTACAGTAAGGGGAATTCTGTGACTATAAGCAGCCCCGTTATAAAATAAATATTAGTATTCCTCTGGCACTTCAAAAACCTAAACCCCTAAAGAGAGTTGAAGTCTGGAAGGTTCTCAGATGGCAGCTTGACCAACAATCTGTTTTAACATGGCAGCTTTGTGTAGGTTAGTATCTCTATATATTCAGGGTGGTTTGATCTGCTACTGTTGTTGCTCTGCTTTACAATGCCTGAACAAATTTGCTTAGTCAAAGTGAACAATGCAGCACTTAAGTATGTAACCACATACTGTAAGTGGTTTCACTGATTCAGGACACACCTACTGTAAATCATCGCTCAACACTCTTCTCTAATTTACCAAATGGCATCCTATACCTTATGTGCTGTTCACTGCGACATTGCAGTTTGATTCAGCTATGCTCCACCTGTGTTCACTTAGAAGAGAATATACATTTCTATATGTATTTTAGAATTAAAATCTCCAATTGTTCTCGAATGGAAATAGAGTTTGATGTCCACGCGTTGTCTTGTCCTCTTTGGTTGGCATTCTGGTGGCAGTCTCCTTCAGCCTGGACAAAGGCTCTATTGGCTGGCTCTATTGTTCGTAAACTGCCAGTGAACTTGTCATTGTGAAACCGCCTCTAACTTGATAAGGAGTCAACACTTGTTGTTTGGCCAGGAAGTTTATTTCTTTATTTATTTTGTAATATTTTGTTAAGGAGTGGTCGCCTTGTGACAAAGCAGCCGTCACAAGGTCGACGGCGTCGACATGACATAGACTATTCATTCCCAGCGAAGGCAAACAGTTTTGAAATAACAAGATAAGGGCGATAGAAACGGGAGTGTTGTGGGGGGGAGGGGGGTGCTTAGGTAATGGGCAAACACAAACACGGTTTGTACAGTGGTGTTATTGTTTGTACTGAGTATGGAATCACTCATCCACTCGCAGACGATTGCCATGGGCACAGGCGTGGAGCGCTGCTGTGTTGTGTGTGTGCTTTGCTGAATTGCTGTGTGTCAGATGTCTGGCAAACACACACACACCCCTTGAGTAAAGCATTATATGGGTGATATGACTACGTAGTGTACACTTGATGGATTTCACAACAGTCCCAGAACATCCTGTTTATACTGTGCCATCATCAAATACCTCCAAGGAATCTCACCTTATCAAGAGAGTAGGTCTGTTGAATTTATTTCTGTTTGGTTTTCAACACGTTTATGCTTTGTTAGAGCCACGTAGTTGAAACTTTTCGGTTATTACTTGCATTAATAGCACAGATCCATGCATCATGCCACATGCTGAATTCAATATACCCAGCATGGTGCCATAGATACAACAAAATTGGAAATGTCCCTGATTGGAAATAATATGCATGAATTCTTGTGTGGAATTTTCCATTGTCAACATTATATTTAAATGAGCTGTATTCAAAACTATTCTCTTGAAGGTGTTGTTTGAATAAACATCAAGATGAGGAAGTCAATCTCCCCGTGCACAATAAGTCTTTTGTTTCAGTTTGCCACAACCAGTCGAACCCAGTTAGTCGGCCCTCGCAATCCATTGATGGTTAACTCTGCGCCTCCGACAGCTGTTACAGCACTTAGCCTGCTGCTTCAGGCCCCCAGTTTGTCTTCCTATTCTACACATTTTCTGCTTGACTGTTTGAAGTTATTGATGACCTTTCTGTTTTCCACATCACTAAACTCTTTCATGCATCAGCGGGCTGGGCCTATGGTGCTCAGATCTAATCTGCAATATTCAGCTAGCAGTTAGCACTGCGTCGGAAGTGATGAGTTGATCTGCTCTGTTTGGGTCCCGGTGATTACGGGTTCAAACTTTGGGGGTAGTAAATTGGCATGATTTTTATTTCTTTCATTTCCAAATTAAGATATCAATATAATTATTTATTTTAAAAAAGCCACTGTTGTGACAAGCAGTTCACTTGTATCTTCTGCATGTGCTGAGACAGTGAGAAGAGCCAATAATGTGCCACTGTAACAGAGTAGGTAAATGAAATTAGGCCGTCTGCCTTTGTGTTTAGGGCACTTTGATGCAGCTTACTGCTCATTTTTGCATCAGTTTGTTTCTCAGTTACATTGTTGGCTGAGACAGATTACAGTCTTTTTTTTTTTCTGCCGCAACAGTGGACTGAAAGAATGCATCTGAATTAGTTTTTCAAAAAATTTGATAGCACTAATTAAGTATAAACTTGTAGATAGGCGTTTTGAGTGAAAAACAATTGCTCACATTATCTGGAGTGTAATTTGTTTCTCTTGTCGTAAATTCTTTTGACATTAATGTTCAAAGTCTTGGAAGCGGCCAGACGGTATCTGTTATGAATTACAACAATGTGTTTGGGGAGGATATAATTCTCATAAATATAAATTTGATCCACCCCACCCCCACCCGCCTTCCTCACAAAAAGCCTGTCCTCTTGACCCGACAAGTGAGTCAGTGGTTGCTCAGGCTCACGTTGCTCAGGTGTTGGATGAGACTGTGTGTGTTTGTGCACATCCTGGCTAAAACAGCAGAGGTTGCTCTGCAAGAGAGTGAGGTCTTGTAGCTGCACAACATCATTTAAGCTGTCCAGGAGAGGCCAGTGGGACAGTGACAAGACAAATTTGTCGGTAATGTGAAAGCAAAGAATGTGGCGAGCCATGAAGTGCTCACAGAGCAGCGGCACATCAGGGACAGCGGTGGGTAGTGCGGCTGACCTGTCAGTGATTGATACATCCAGCAGTGGGCTACTGGTAATAGTTCCTGCAGCATTAGGACAGGACATATTTCAGGCCTAAGGGGTGCATATCAGCAGGCCAGTGATTACGGCAACATAAACAGGGGTGCAGTAAAGGTCCCAGCCTGATGGAACAATAAACTAATAGCGATGTCACTGTCCCCCCCATGGCAGCGGCACTGTGTGTGAGAAGTAACAGCTCGGTTTAAAGAGCCCGGAGCACCGGGGGCCATTTTTTATTTGGGGGATGATGGCCTGCAACTGATGTCATTATGAACCTTAAATCAACTTTCTGCTTGCTTGAACATGGTCACCTGGGTACAGGGGGACAAGGACAGGAAAAGGTTGAAGAGCTCGGCCTGTCTCGGTGCCAGAGCTACCTGCAGAGGTAAAATTGAGTTGGGAGGCCGGTGATCAATCAAGTGTCCCAACAACATACATTTTTTAGAGTGCTTGTCCGTATTTTCCAGTCGTAATGAGTGGAATAGTTGTGTTGAAAAATGGAAAGAGGAAAGATAAACCAATCCGGCATTTAAAGGATGGACAAACTGGGGACCCAGGAAAGAGAATTTACAGATCAATGTCATTATGTGTCCGACAGTAATTAGATGGAGAGAAACTCAATGCGTTTTGTCCAAACACAAAATATAATACCCTGTGAGACATTTGGGTAATGATATTTTATTGTCATTTATGTGGAATCATGAGCCATAGCTGTTGTGGAGTTTGAAGAGGTTAGGGCTGGATAGGAGTACCGCGAGAGGAGAGGCAAGCAGAGAGCAATAAAACTACAGGTTAGATCCAGAAAGAGACAGCCTGGTCCCACTCCGTTACCTCTCTCATCAGACCAGACTATCCGCTGCGGTTTCGTCTGAGTAAACAGCCGTGTCGGGGTCACCAGGACTGCCGGGTAATTGAGCCAGTGTGGGCCGCCCTGTCAAGCGCATAGGCTAAAAATACATCGCCCACTGTCACTGGGCGCCAAGTGGGGGGAAAATGATTGTTCCCGCTGTCGGAGCCCAGGACACTCGCATCACCAGTGACCTTCCACTTCCAAACCAGCCGTCACAGAAAAAAGACTTTTGCTCCAAAGTGTCCGTATGCCATCAAAACGACAATGGATCCTTTGATAATGCGACTGGAAATCAGCAAGCAGTGGATTAGCATGCTGTAACACAGAGCTCAATATTAAGCATGTTTAGCCTGTCATGGACGTGCACTTCGATTAGGGCACATCAAGGCGTTGAAGAGAATAAGGGAGAATACAGGCAGGCAGAATAGAGCGAGGGTGTTGAAATATTCGAATGAGGAAAGACGCTGCTTTGAACGTGGAAAGGTTATTGATTTGTCCTGTAATCATTTCCTGCTCTTTGATATGCAAACGATCTAGTGTGAATTTACAGCAATCCTATCAGACTCATTTCACAGTTCTTAGCCCCTGCGTCTCTCTGGAGTCCTCCGCCTCATTAGGCCAATGTTCTCCATTACCAGCATAATTAAAATCTTTAGTAGCTTATCAAATTAAAAATATTTTTGCTGATCGTATTGAGATCTTCACCTCAGAGTTATTTTCCACAACAGGAATAAATTAAGACTAAGCATTTTGCACACAATGTGTTACAATCTGGTGCTTGAAAGGAGCACTTCTGGTATCTATAGAGCTGCTGATGAGAAACGGGGAGGGAGGGGGCCCGGAGAATATAAACCCAAGCAGATAAGCATGTGCAAATCATCTTTCATTTGCCAGTGCTCATTTTGAGAATGGATTTAATTAATTGTAATGTTAAACGAGTGGTCTTGCCCATTTGCTCTGTGGTTAAATTCACCGCATATCCAAGGGCTTCTTTCACCATACTTAAAACATGTGGCGTATTGAAGCACAGATTTGAATACCCAGTACAAATCCACACATATTCCCATACTGGATCTTTCACTGCACTATTAAAACCAGGGTTAGCCAGATGCGGTCTGTTTTGACTGAAAATACAAATAGCCAGAGAATCTGCACCCATGAGACTTAATCTTATTTTACATATCAGTTTTATCCTCATTTGTGTCAAATGAAAGCAGAGTTCTCTGGCACGGGAACACGCACACCATAGATGGACTCTTACAGCGTATTGTGAGCCAACAAAGGGAAAATGGGATGCACAAACACAGAATTATCCTTCTTCATCCCAACTCTGGCCCTGGGTGTCGGGACCGCCGTCACTCAGAGGCAGAAAAACCACACGCACTCAGTGGATGTGTCTCCCGCTCACAGAAAAATGTCTTCTGTCTTCAAGGGATTTTCTTTTTTTTTTTTTTTTTTTTCAAAGGGCTGTGTGAGCTGCAGTGTGCTTGACTTGTTAAATGAGGTTTAAGTCTTCTGTGTCAATTGGAGGCGGTGCAGAGCTTTAAGTATTTTGCACATTAATGCGCTTTTGAGAATATTACCCCAGGGTCCTGTTTCTCAAGGAGGAAGGGGTGGGATGTTTTCTAGTGTTGCTATTGTAAACTTTTTGTTGTGTATGTTCTGCACATCTCTGTTGTTGAGAGAAAATGATGGTGATTATTCAGATTTCATGCCTTGTCTGGATGTTAATTATTTACTCTGGGCATGAAATTTGCGTGAATGCCAGGGATTTGTGTATACAAACACGCTTCAGATCACAGGAAAACTGGCAGGGAGAGAAGGAGGTGGTGGAGAGATGGGGAGGAGGCAAGAGCTCTCAGTGCATTATCCTGTAGTAGAATATTTTCTAATTAATACTCGTCTTTGTTTACAGACGCTTTGATTTAATTAAGTGATGAAGAAGAGAGTTGGATTAGCTGTTAATTGATTTAATTATCCAATTTGTTTGTCTCAGGCATGATTCCAGCAGAGCTGCAGCAATTGTGGAAGGAGGTGACAAACGCTCACGTGAAGGAGGAGCACAACAACAGCAGCAACAATGGCCACCGGGGCCTTGACCTGTCATCCCCGGCGACGCCAAAAAACACAATTCTCAACCAGCACGCCTCCACCAACGGGCAGTACATGAGTCACAAGAGAGAAGGGTGAGTTCCTTGATCTGCAGTGTCTTTTACACATTTGTGGTTTTCTTTTCTTGTATTTGCATGTGCTTCACAATGAGAACAGTGAAGACACACAACCTTAAAATGGAGCTTTCCAAAGCGTGCTTCTCTACGTTATTTGTAACCTGCAGCTGGTAATTAAGCTCCTCTTCACTGTCATCTTACTGTAAAGAAAACACAAGGACCGTGTTCCTTAGATTCCCATTTAAAATAGCAATTTCTCACAGGGCCTCAGTTGATGGAGATGTCCCTGTAGGGTTTTGTCAGAAATTACTATTAATTTATAGTTTGTAAGTGTTTCTTCCATTAAGGTCACTGTTCTGTGTGCCTTTGTGCAGCTGGGGATTTCTAAGGAACACCTGGAAGGAATACAGGGATTTGGAGAAAAGTGCACCATAGTATTAATGAGGTCAGGGCATTGACCTCCTCCTGCTATTGTTTCAGTCGCATGTTGGGAAGTGCAGCTGTGGCTTGAAAATCTTTGAAAACATTCAGACTACCAGTGTCTTTTCAGAAAGGAAATACACTTCCTGGTATATTGAGTGTCTTGTTGACATGTAGAGTCAACATGATCATCGCTTGTCAGTCCAGGAATAATTTTGAAAAAAAACAAGAACAACAAGCTGTTTTATGTGAGAACCAACAAGCGCTGGGTGTATCATATTTTCAAACCTGTTTTGAATCATCCATGAAAGGCGTTTGCTCTCAGAGCTGTGTTTCTGTGTCTTTAAGGAAGGAATTAATTTGGCATCTTACACATTTGCTTGTTTTCTTGCACCAAAGTCTGATCTTTGAACTGCTAGTGAGGAGCCTCCAGGCACCATGAGCTCACTGCACAACATCTGACTTGTGTTTCAGTGATCAAAACCTACACGTCATTATGAAAGCAGTGCCGACGAAAACATGTTTAGCGTAGTAAACCAGCGGGCCTTTGGAGGTGAAGAGGAGCTTCAAGTCAGGGGATCTTTGTGACTTCAAGAGGGAATACTGTGATTCGCTGATGGAGAGATACGAACGAAATGCAGTTATTCCTCTTTAAGCTGTGGTATCGGCTTTAAACAGATTCATGGTACCTGTGCAGACTTATCCTCTTTGCTGTGTTTCAAAGTTATCTTCCAGCACAGACATTGGAGAAAAATAAAATAATAATAAAAAAAAAAAACCAGGCGTTTGCTGCTCCCACAGTTGACAATATCCACAGGCTTCCCGTCCTTCATCCAGTGTCTGGCTGAATGTCTGGTTTTTGTGTAGTTGAAGACAAATCGCAGGGGAGGATATTGACTCGCTCACTCCATCACACATTGTCGCGAGCGAGCAAACAAGGTGAGCATCGATGGCAGGAAAAGGCAAGAACCAGCCTTAGCTGAGGGCTCCATGAAACATCGGAGAAGACATAACGTAAGAGCTGGCAGCCCCTCTGCCTCGCGCTGACTGTCAGAGATTAAAGAAGATGTCAACAGCAGTTTAACACAAGCTTAAGTGAGGAAGGCAGTCTCTGTATGAATATTCTCGCAGTATCTTAGATCTGTCAGAAAAGTGAGCAGGTGATTCTCATCCGGCCCATCTGCTCGAGGAAGCCATGGATTACCTACCCAGACTTTCAAATGTGCAAATCACTAAGAATAGATAAGTGATACAAAGAGAACACAAAACATTCCTCACTAAATGCTGAATGATGCTAATTTAGATTCACGCAACCAATAATCCTTTCTTGTGTTAATTTTGGAATCGCACAACTATCAAGAGCATTGTTCCCCTCTTTTGATGCTGCAGACTCAATTCTAATCAGACTCCATGGGAAGAAAAATGAAATATTATGAAGTATGATTATTCTAAGCAAGGCTCTGAGAAAACGTCTGTGTTATAATCCAGGGATTTGAATAATCAGGTTGAAGATAATGGGCTGGGCCGGCCTGGGCGTAAATAGAGAGCATCCACTCATCCTCCCAGTGCTGAACTTAATGAACTTTTAATTGATGCGGTTTTGCTAGTCCTTTTGTCATGCAACAGAAACAAGCCTCTCTGCTGATGGGCCTGTTTTCCCGACTGGCTTCAGATTGGTTTACAGCAGGCCCTAAGTACCATGTAGTTAGTTTCATGTGTCATATAAAATCTGCCCAGGCACAACGACGCCTGCAACTAAAACCTTAAGTGCATCCACAGGAATCACTCACCGGCTTTGCACTTCCGTCTTAAGGAAGGAGGAGAAATTCAATCACTGCCTGCTTGACACACCGAAGACAGGGCACGTGTTCCTGCTTTTACTTGTCTCAAAGAACACTCTGGCAAGGCAGGCTGGGATTTATGTTGGTCTGAATAACATCCCTGATATGACCAGGGCCTGAGTCACTCAATCTGTCAGGCTGTTTTGTTTCCCAGCCCATGATTTGTGATGCATAGATAGAGATATACCCCTGTGAGTCAGGTCATCTTTATTCAATGATTTGCTTATTTAAATGAAATGTGCCTGATCTGTATCTGACACAAAAATTCCCAATACAGTGCTGTATCAGCTTTGTAAGGGGGAGCATCCTCACAAAGCGGTTGGCCCACTTTACTTCTCAACAACCATCAGTAACCACAGCTCAGGGACTGTAACACAGCAATCTGTTAAGGAGATAAATTATCAGATTTGGCACAGCACTCCAGTCTCTCTTCCCTTTCATTTGTCTTTCACCAGAAAAAAAAAAACATATGATAATTAAATCATTTAGGGTAAGCCACACAGTGGCACAGAGACGACATGAGGAAAGGATCCATTGTAGGGCCTAGAGAGTTAAAAAGAGGAGGGTAGCCAGTATCGATGGAGGATTGAGTGCAAGGACACAAGGGAATAGGCTAACATTAGCACCAGCGGCGAGGGAGAGTGTTGTGACTGGCTTCACACACTGTGGCCGGGCTCTGACCTAGCATGGCAGACATCAGTCTTTCCACTCTTGCTGATGGATTCAGTCCATCAGTCCATGATGCCATCTATCATGATGTGTTTAGGGCCCAAGCATCTCATCAAAAGAAGTGAACTAGAAAACAACTGGCTGGCAGCTGTCGAAGTCAAATGTGTGTGCGGTTCGTCCTGTCTGTCCACACTTAAACTCAGCGCAACACCTGGAAGGTTTGCACACTTTCTGTCTGGGTCTGTAGGCGCTTCACTGTTTCCTCTCCTCTAAAGGAAGCTGATGACATGGTTTTCCGTATCGCTGTTACAAGATCTTTAGAGTGTTCTTCCCCCCGGGCTGCCCAACAACAATAACACCCTGACAGACCTGTCAAGGATGCAAGTCAAATTTAATGCAAAACAGGGAACTGAAAAGCGGTCTCTGTTTTTTTTCCCTCCTTTTCTTCACCATGTTCTCAAATGGGAGAAAACCTCATGAATCCTACACTCTTCTCCTATTACACTAATGTAGCTCATTTGGTGTAAATTCTGTCATTTACTACTGTTTAGCCATCCACCGTTTAAAAGAGCTCTTCTGCCGGCAGCCCCTCACAGCGCTTTGTGCTCACTGATTCCCAGCGCACTCCACATTTCAATATCTTATTAATACAGAATTAACCAACAAGCCTGCTCGCAAAGAATTAAAAAAAGGATCTCTTTAAATTAAAAAGCAGCGTTACCTTCGCCAGTCCACACATTTCCTTGTTAAAAACTCATTATAATAGGTCTTCCGCCATCTATTTATTAGCTGTATCAAAACAGAGGTCTTAATGTGAATGCATTATTCATAATTGAATAAAAAAAATCTGACTTTTGAAAGAGGGAGGGAAAAAAGCTGCTAACCACATTCGTGAATGCTTGACTGCTTCCTAATTGCAATGCAATTATCACATGTTATGAACAATGTGAACTCTTAAGCAAGTAATTATAACACAAGGAAGCCTGTGACGACCTTTAAAATTTCCTACTTGCGGTACAGCTTTACTAACATTGATACAAATGAGATTTTAATCTGAACATCAGCTTGTTTAATCCTGTAAAATTGGCACACCATGGTAAGATTACTTTCATTTTTTTTTTTTACTTATTCATTTTTTCATCAATTTTTAAATCACAGCTGATAGGCTAAGCAATGCGAGATGTTATTTTCAGTATTTATTCTTCCTCTATATCCTTAAAGACATCCTTGGAGTGGTAGCGTTAGGCGTCATCTCTTATTTAATATATGTATATGAATGAGATTTTAGTGGTTGGAGTTATTCTCACAGGGTAACACAACAGTTTGTGGTGTCATGAATCTCTCTATCTGGCCTGTTGTCTCGAAGAGCAGGCCTCAGACAGGAGGAAAAGCTGCAGCAGCGCTGTGCTCGCGAGCCACCAGAAGCACAGGTGGTAGCGATATAGGCCAGTCCCCCAGGCTCTTGTTGCTGAAAGTTATGTGTCTTGTATAGTGCCTGTGTCCATATGGCTGCCTGTCTCTCTCTCTTAGCACACACTGCCTCCACACAGGCTGTTTTCTCTCAGCGCTGACTGTGGTTTAGCTGTGGTTCCACGCCTCTCGCCATATGGAAGATGTTGTAAAGTTTGTTTTTCAGGGATGTTCCCGCTATTTAGACTGATTGTACGAAGCCATACGCTCCCCGTAGATGCGTGCTTGTCAGCCCCCGGTGACATGGATTGGCCAGTATATAAATTGATTCCAGGTGGGGATGTTTACAGTTTGTGCACTGTGTGAAAGTGCCTGATGCTTTTGGGGGGGGTTCACGTTGTGGTACACGCTCCTCCAGGTGAGCTTTGGGATACGATGCAGCGGGCAGCGCACGAAAAACAGTGATTGAGGGAGCTCTCTAGCAATCTTGATCAAAGTGAATTGCAGCATGGCTCAGTGATACTAAATAATTACATATTGATTTGGTTGTGCTTTCACAACATGAGTACCCTCTGTAAGAGAGGATCAAGCAGAGATCACACAGGTGTCCTGATTCCACACAAACCAAGTTTCAAGTCAACATTTTCATGTGGAAAACAACATACAGTACACGCACGAGGACGTGCTAACCAACTTAACAGGAGAAACTGTCGTCCGTGACGTGTTATGTTCCCACAGGCCTGTAGCTGCGTTTGTGTTGCAGAAAAACCTGAAAGTGACTTTGTTATTAATGACCCTCTCTCGTTCTGATTTTCTCTTTTAGATCCACACTAGAAGAGCCTTCCCACCACAGTCACCCTCTCTATGGTCACGGTGTTTGCAAGTGGCCTGGATGTGAGGCGGTATTTGATGATTTCCAGTCATTCCTCAAGTAAGTAAAAGTCATCGTCAGAGGTGTGTTTATATCACAGTTTGTTTGTCCTAGTGTTGGGTCGATTACACGTTTCATGACCACCGGCGACTCAGAGGCACTACAGGTGCAGCTGGTTGTTAGTCCTGAGTGTGGTTGCCTGGGCTGGCACTCTCTTGACAAGGGTACTGCGGCGGGGTCTCCTTCTGAGATCGGCATGGGCCTCTAATTCCTGTGATAAGTGCAGTTCCCATGGTGACGGGGGCCATTTTTCCCAAACAAACAACCATAGGATGTTTATCTGTGGCAGCCCACACTTAGGGCGCTCTGCATGTTTGCCCTTGTCACCGGACGGGGGGGGATTGGTGTGTGTGTGTCTTTTTTCTCAGTGGCTTGCTTGTCTTTCCCTCTCCTCTCTTTACTCTTTACTTCTTTGACTTGTTCTCTGGTTTTACAACGCTGTGTGTTGTGCTTAAGGCCCACACCTCGGAGCTATGTTAAAATGAGCCGTGTGTACTGTACTTAAAGAGCTCCAGCCAATTCACTATCACCTGCTGTGTAGCATCTTTCCGGCGTGAACCGTGTAACAGGTCTGACCCCATCCGGCCTGACACAGGCCTTTTGTTTTGCGCTGTGTTTCTTCGTCTGAGTCGGGCCCCCGCTTTACTAATCAGCTCTGTGTGCAGTACGCTCGAGCTAATCCAACACATAACAGCACCATGGTTACGGAGAGGTTGAAAACATCTGCATTGTGGCAGCAGATCAATGGCTCACTGTCACCCTGGATTAGTCGCACTTTAAACAAGATATGACACAATTCCATTATCCTAAAACAAGCACTCAGCGAACACACAGTTTACTCGCAGACGCAGGAGGGGAAGGTGCTGCAGAGGGACGCATCGCAGGCGGCCCAGAGTTTTCACTGTCTTTCTCAGCATTTTGAATCCTCTTTTGGTTTGTTGCTCGTTTGCTTTCCACTCGTTCACTTAAGAAAAGCCCATCACACCAGTTTGTGTGGTAGTACAGTGCAGGTTCTGTGTAAGATGGAAAAAATAGGCAGCTATGGTGTTTTTATTTTCATTTAATAAACATCCTGTGACACATAGCTATTAAACCACGTATTGCACACCCACACTTTCACACATACACACGCATATTTCAGCTTTGGGAGTGCCCCCTTAAATCCATCACTATTTATTGTATTCTGACATTGCCTCACCCTTTGTTTATAGAAGTGAGGGGAATTAAATTCAGTGTGCCCGGTAGAGCTCAAGCTTCAAAAGTCTCTAAGTGCACTCTGCTGTGTTTTTACAAGTGTTTTTATCATGGCAACATCTTGTTTACTTTAGTTGCCTGCTCAAACTGCTTGGAACATGTTAAGAAAACATTTGGGGAGAGTCTCCACAAAGCTGCCTTTGTTTAACAGCAGGCAAGAGTGCAAGCAGCTCACCAAGGTGTTAACTCTCCAAACCCTTAAGCGCTTCCACATGAATCCCAGCAACTGATACTGCTGGCCTCCAAAAACAATCAAAAATAAAAATAAAGAATACTTCAGGCATTATAACGCTCTTACAAAAGTCTCCAAAGGTTGGGAGAAATGTTGAAAATATAAGTGAAGAGAGGTGTGTGTGTGTGTGTGTGTGTGTGTGTGTAGTCAGCAGAACACAGTGTACTGTGTACCAGAGAGAAAGAAAGGTGAGGAGGACTCTAACGTCAACCAGATTTCAGCTCCACATGCCAACAGTAACAACTAACACTGGACTGAAATGTTGTTTTAAACTGTGTGTGTATTTATTCTATCTTTTAAAGAAAACATTACATACCTACACGCACTATCTTGATAAATACAAAGCACCAAATCTCTGTTCCTGTTTTTAGGTTTAGCACGCAGAAGGGTGGGGCGGGGTTCACAGCAGAGCCTGGTGTTTTTATGGGGGTCAGGACCCTTCTCTTCAGTGTCCAGTCAGGGGTCAGAGCCAGTGAAACACTGCAGTGCCCTCTAGTGCTGCACTGTCTGTCTGCTGAAACCAGCAACGCTCCTCTCTCATTCCTCAGTGCCACACAGTAATCGTTTTGTGCATCAACGAGCCTTTTACCACCGCGGACCCCGTGAAAAACATAAATAAGCTAAGCGTAAAATAGCATAAAACCAGTGAAGTATTTGTCCAAAATGAATGTTTTTAATACTCTCTATTTTAATACTTAATACTATATGACTAGAATTATGAATCAGAAATGTTTAATGCATTTTAAATGTAAATACTACTCTAAAGCTGTGTGAAGATGATAAACCCTCCCTTAGAGACTGCCTTAAGCTCTGGGTCCAAAAAGAAAAGAAAAAAAAAAAAAAATAATAAGTAGGCAAACTAACTGATATGTAAAAAGCCGACTGTTACAGAAATGTCTGTTTAACTTGTTTTATTGTGGCAATTTACATTAGGGACTGTCATCCTGCCAGAGAGCTTTTAAAAGTGGCTTCATTTGAAGTCCAGAAAGTGACACATGCCAACGTTCATAGTCTCTCTCGATGTCAATTCCCGTATCCCCTGCTCCCGTGTCCAGACACTCCTCTCAAGGCTGCATTAGGGCCATTTGAATATTTCATTTCCTATTAATTATGCACTGTGACTCTCCATGTCATTAGAAGAAATAAAGTGGAATGTAACAAAGGATGAAAAGAAGCAGGGCACGTGTCTCCTATGAACAGAGAAATTCCAAAGCTGCTCACGTAGGCCACCCTTCATTGAAAATTCAGTCTGTGCCAGTGAAATTGAAGTTGAAACGTCTTTACCTATTATTTTCCTCTTTGAAATTTAGTAAGATGTCCTGAAATGTTTACCAGTTTCATTTTCCGACCTACTTAATTAAATGGGCATTTATTTGACTCAAACAAATGGAAAGTGCAGAAGAAGTCTGAATTGATTTCAGAAAAGGGGTTATTGCCCACGCTTTCTTTAAATATGTCTTTTTAATTTCTTTTTCGCCACAATAATTAACTTCGAAGTGCTGAATGTATATCACAGTCATGTTGAAAAATGCATTATCAAAACACAATAGGAGGATCTGAAAGGGGGGTGGGGTGTGTGTGTGGGGGGGGGGGGGGGGGGAGACTACGTTTCCCATAAAGATTTAAATCATTCACCTCAAGGTTGAAAATACCACAGCTGAACAGAAACCTTCACATTTCCAGCAGAGGACCATCAATTTCCCTTCCCTTCGCACATGTCTGTTTTCTGAGTGTCCGCGTGCCGTTAAATGCACAAATGTGTTGTCTGTACATAAAGCAGCGGCATCAAATTTATTGGGCCATCATAACGCCAGCGCCGCCTTCACAGGTTGACTCTGACTATTTTTGATTTGCAGTAAATGACAGAAAAAGTGCATTTGAAAAGGCAGGCGCGTTACACACCTCTCTCCCATCTGCCGGCGCCACTGTGTGCACACAGACATGCCTGGTGACAGTGACCTACATGGTCACCGAAGATGTGATATAATTTATGATATATATAATATATTGGATCCATTAGCGAGCATAATGAAGTAGTGAAATGAAAGGGTATTTGTGAAATCAGTTCAAACATCCTGCTCGGATTATGATTAAATGATTAATGAAATGCCCCTGCATAAGCATTTTCAAACAGTAATTCATGCGGCGGCTGATAAAATTCCTCCAATCATATTTCCTTCACTCGTGAACCTTATCTCTACCATTTTATATAAATCACAGAAAAAAAAAACCACGGTCTGCTACCCGGCGAGCTACTTATTTAGATTAGTTATAAACGTACAGGAAAAGAGAACATCTTTCCTGTATAAAATAATCATGCATAATTATATCCATAATTCAAGTTTGTGACAGATCCCATCTCTTCACCCTGTTGTCCTCGGCATTTGCTCTGGCTTTATCCGAATTCTCCTAATTTTAAAGACACAATTAGCAGAAGATGAAAACAAGCAAGGAAGGACAAATTCAACAGGGCGAAAGGAAGCTGGGATGGCACGAGGGCACTGGTGCGTAATTTAAAAAAGGGCTCCAACCTGAAATTCTTCAATCATTCCTGTTATCTGTGAGCAGCAGCTGGAGCAGACATGACTGCCATGAAATATTGAGTGTCATTCTTATATGTTAAAAGAAGTATTTCTTTTGGTTCTGCATGTGTGTGCAATCTTTGGACTATGATGTTAGTTTGAAGCTCTGTGTAACATGAACCTAAATGTTACCACGTAATCTCTGTGCATTGTGTTTCACATCACAAGACTTTTGTTTCTTACACCTAAGAGGCTGCAGAAGGCCATACTGACATCAGCTTTTCATTTTCCTGTGTTCCTCTGTTTTTTGTTTTCCAGGCATCTTAACAATGAGCACGCCCTGGATGACAGGAGCACGGCCCAGTGTCGGGTGCAAATGCAGGTCGTACAACAGCTGGAGCTGCAGGTATTGTCTCTCAGTTTGTTTTGGCCCAAATATTTATGTGTCTTCTTCTCCTGACACTTCCTCAGTGTCTGCCGAACCTCTCCCTGTCTGTCTGATATCAGCCACGGGGTCACTCATGAGGGGAGTCGGGTGTGAGGAGGGGGAGGTGGGGGGCAGCAGAATAATTTTGTACATTTGCAAGTAATCAGTCATTAAAAATGTGTTATGTATGCGTGACAGCCAAGAAAAGATATATGAAGGGCCCGGGGCTAAGTAGAGAAGATAATTACATTTTGAATTTTACTGGGTTTTAAAGTTATTTATGACTTTTAACTGTTTGGCACCAACAATAAAACACTCGAAATGACTCGGCAGCGTAATGTGGCAAGGCCCTTGGTGTGGAGTAACTTAAAGCAAAACAGCCCACTGCAGAAAACTCCTGAAGTCTGCTCTCTTAATATGAGTTGCCTTTTTGTGCGAGGCAGCATTCTCTTATGGTTCACGTATTAGCCACACATAATCCCACCAAAAAATGACTGATAATGACTATAAAACACTAGTGGTTTACAGGACGTTAAATCAAACAGTGAGAGTTGAGTTGCCCAAACATTACACCATACCAACGTCCTGTTATTTCCGCTGTGGTGGTGTGTTATCCAGAGGGATGGTGTGAAGGTTTATCAGACACAGACTTCCTCTGCGTGCAGCCTATCAGCATGATTTAAGCTGGCAGCTGAGATAGCGCTGGGTTTCAGACAGGTAGAAAGGGCCTGCGCTTGTTATTGGCAGTGAGCAGCAGGATTTTTTTTAACCTTGAGTTGGAGACAGTAGTTAGATTGTCTGAAGTGCCGAGTTGTTAATGGCTTCCAAAAGCATTTTGAAAACAAATGATTAGACTGTCTCAAGAGCAAAAGGATCAATTTGTTCCAACACGCTGATTGTAAAAATGCCTTCACTGCAAAGGAATGTGTGGAATTAACAAAAGTAGAGAAAAAGACTTTTTTTTTTTTTATTCTTTTGTTCATAAAAAATTTAACGTGTTCTCTTCCCTCATTACAGCTAGCGAAAGACAAAGAGCGTCTGCAAGCTATGATGACGCACCTTCATGTCAAGTCCACGGAGCCCAAAGCCACCCCACAGCCGGTGAGCAGCAGGCCTGTCATACGTCTCTCTCTCTCTCTCTCTCTCTCTCTCTCTCTCTCTCTCTCTCTCTCTCTCTCTCTCTCTCTCTCTCTCGTCCCTCCCCCCATCCTTTTGTTTTGTCTTAATTGGCACACATGTATTCATTAATCCCTTCTTCCATCTTCTTATTTATCTGCTAAATAAAAACAGCTGTTCTCTTGAGGGAGGCAGTAAATATTGTTTGGACCACATCTGCTGACATCCAAGATTCAATTTGGTGTCTGTGATGAACTGGATGCACACTCTGTAACAGCCTCAGCCCCAGAGAACCAGTGCAGATGAGAAAACACAGCAAAACAGAAATTCAGTAACAATAACAGACAATATATTTTATAAATAGGCAAGAAGAAATATTTATTTTTAGAGCATTTGAGAGTTACAAAGTGCTTTCCTGCCATATCACATAAAATATAAGAAATATCTGTAAAAAAAAATATGAAAAGCAACTTCATGCTAATGCGTGTAGAATAATTAGAATTAATTTATGAATAACATATTGTTGATTGATAGCTTGCAGATTGTTTATATGCATTGATGTTGAAAGCAACATTTTGAAGTTGCTGCCTTATGCCATCCAAAAATATAAGAGGAATTAGCACGTGCTGCTTTTGATTTTAATATTCATTGTCTATTTGAAATTTGACAGTAAAAAATACATCTAAACAGGTGCTAATCTCTAATCATGGTTTAATTTGTTTTAGCCAAACATTCAGACAAAAAGAAAATAAATAAAATAACAGTTTTATTTATCATCATTTTATCTTTTTTTTTTTTAACATCTCAACAACAGCATTTTCACATTAAGTTTAAACTTGAATGTGGTTTTAAGCTGAGTTTGGCATCACAGTCAGCATCAGAGTGAAGAGTGAACAAAGGTCATTGTGATAACCCTTCTGTAAAAATTCAAATCTTGCATGATAAAAAAAATCGTCCTGATGATTCACCAAAATATGCTGCAGGGGAGCAACTGATAATCTGAACAAATGTAACAGCAGATGAATTTAGTATCTTCTTGACACATTCCAGACATCGTGCTTATCACTCTTAATATATGCCATGCCATAAAGCCTACTGCTTAATCCCTATCCTATAGGGGCAAGGGCTTAACATATGGCATTTAAGTGTGTGTGCTATTTTGTCATGTTTAAGGAGGGGCCTCAAAGCCATATTTCAGTATGACAGTTCATTCAGAGCGCCAAATGTGCAAAGATCATTTTACTGCAGGGTGTGAATGTGAAATCACGCACACAGATGCACTGTATGCATGCAGTAGTCTCATCTCTCAGCGCTGCGTGGCCTGGGTCATTTATTTACAGTCAGAAATGTTGGCAATTGACGTGCGGAGGCTGCACGTGCACTCCACACAGCGCAGCCGTCAACATAAAGCGCCTGGAGATGTCGGACGACAATAGGCTGTCTGTAAAAGCTGCGCCTGTGTCACACACACTGATTGTGTAGATTAGAGAGCAGTACGAGGGCTCAGACACAGGGACATTTGTGTATGAAAAGTGGTAGGGGCGGCAGATAGCATCTTGAGTTCACTACCTCTCCGCTCTCCCCCGGGCCTGTGAGAATGGCTGTGTCAGAGCTCAGTGTTAACACTCTCAAGGGGCCAAGCTGGGATTTTTATTCAAATAAATAGACTCCCATTCTCCAGCGCCACTTTGCCTGCTGCGGGCCGCTATGAAATGCTATGACAAATATGTCTGGCTTCAGCTGGGTGAGTGGTGGACTTAGACAGGTCAGGGCCCCGTGTCCCCTCTGAGGCTTTAGTGAGACTGCTACATCAGAGGTGGCCACCAAATAATAAAAAAAAAGCCTCCTTTGAGTGGCTGCAGAATGGAAGTTTTCTCAGAGCTGACTGGAGATACAACCACTCTGAAGAAACCATTGTGTTCTTTCAGTAATTGCTGGTTATGCTTTTCTGCTGTTCTGTGCTGTTGCATATAATAAAGGCATGTATAAGTAGCAAACTGTCATAGCACAGAGGCTCAGATGAATTTGCTGGTTTACATTTTGTTATAATTAAAGACAAACAAACGGATACTGTGCATGCACAACATCAAATGAATAGGACTCATTTTATTCTTCTGAGGTGGACGCGTGGAGGGGGAGCAAAACAAAATGTGCCACATTAGCAGTGCCTGTTTCTGTGTGTGTGTGCCCGTGTACGTGCATGTTTGTATTTGCCTCTGAGTGTGTGGGTGGGTGTCTGCACTGGGTGTCACTAAGCATTCTTGTCAGAAATCTGACCTTTTACGCCATACATAATTAAGGCGGGACTTTTTGTTTATTTTCTTTAGCAGCTTGCCGAGTCAAAGCCAGTATAATTAGATCACCAATTACCATTTAATTAATTTCAGTCTGAAGTCTCATTTTGTCTAGGCACTGGAGTGAGCCCAAATGGTGAGGCAAACAAAGGCAAGGCTATTACCAGCCTGTCTGGCCTATTGTTGAAGCCTCTCTGTGTTTATTGCCAGGGAATATGGATGAAACATGAAACAAAGCCTGCTAATCCACAGGAAGAGAAGTCAACACTGCAGCCTCATTCTATTGATAGCATTGTGTCAGAAACACGTGGACCCTAGTGTGATTTATTTTGCTCGTGATTCAGAATAACACGTCTTCTGCTACTGTCGGCAAGGATGTAGTCTACATTTGTGCATCCCAGCAGTAATCCAAATTATTTGGGCAGACTCTGCCAAAAAGCCATAGTTCAGCCTCCGAAACATAAATAGACATTGTGAGGACTTGGACACGTGTCTGTCTCTAATTTTGGTGAGAGCAGATCGAAACTTAATTTCATATATTAACAATTTATTAATAATTTAATAAGGTATATTTTTGCAATTTTGCAAGTTAATCACTTGTAAGTGGAATAAACCAAGTCGTCATGTCATCTTAGTTTTCTGATATCTAAATTATACCTGCAGGTAATAACACACAGCCCGTGTTGAATGCCTGTTCACGTTCACGTGTTTGTCGCCGAGCCCTTTATCGTCTCCACTGCGTTATCAGCACGAATCAGATGTCTTCTGCTGATCAACAGATGACGTCATGGATGAGATTCTGTCATTCCCCAAATCTCGTTTCTCTCTCTCTCTGTTTTCTCTTCGCTCTTTTTCTCACAGTCCAAAGTCATGTTTAATTTGGCCTCCTTCGGCAAATTAGCAATTACAACAATTTTGTTGGAATATGTATCTGTGTCATTAGTTTTCCTGCCAATTAATAGCTGGAGCAGGGGGTCAGGCTAGAATTTTCCACTTCACTGCTGCTTCAGTATGGAGGCTTGGCACTTGGCTCTGAGCCTCCACAGCTGCTGGAAGCCATGCTATACCTTTAGAGCACTTGCAATAATTAGTTTACCTTGTAGCCATTATTACTTAAATCCCATCCTTCTCCATAGCTCACCCAGCCCGTCCACACGTGCAGGCCTCAATGGTGAAGTCAAATATTCTGTACATAAGGCTGTCTGAAAATACTATGAGACCATCTGTACCGCAGCCATTGTGGCCTTGATGAGAGAGGTCAGTCAGATACAGTAGTTAATCATCAGATCACCTCCGTAAGCAGCTCCTAATTAGAGTCCTCACAATACAATTTCAGCTCATAATTAGCCCAGATTGGCTTCTTCCTCTGGCTGCCTTATTAGCGGGGCTGCTCAGCGGTAGGTGAGAATCACGCTGTCGTTTTTCAGAGCTGTTTTGGGCAGCCCATCTTCCGTTACTCAACTCAGCCGTCACCAGTTACCATGCAGTGGACACGCGGTGGGTAGATGAGGTGGGGGTGTGTTGTCCAAACAGGACGAGCGGCGGGACAAAAGATTCAACAAAAGGCGATGAAACAGAAAGCTGGGAACAGCCTGACACGGCAGCGAGGGAGGGCGGGAGGGAAGGGAGAGAAGAGCGTGAAAAATGGAGGAGGTGGGGAAGCGGGCCTCCAGGGTTGTTTTCCAAACATTTAGCGAACGCTCATGGATCATCTCAGGGCCCACCTGCAATTAGAGAGGAGATATGCATAGCCAATGAGGCATCTGAGACACAAGGGTAATTAACTGCGCCCCTGTCTGTCTGTCTGTTTGGTCTTCCTGTCCTCAGCTCAACCTGGTGTCCAACGTCACATTGTCTAAGTCGGCTCCTGAGGCCTCTCCTCCGCTGAGCCTGCCCCAGACCCCCACCACACCCACAGCACCCCTCACACCGCTCTCCCAGACACACTCTGTCATCACAGCCAACAGCCTCCACAGCGTGGGCCCCATGCGACGGCGCTACTCGGAAAAGTACAACATGCCCATCTCTCCAGGTACTGCTGGTTGAACACACATGTACAAATAAACACACTCATCTCAGTGACTGACCGCAAACCATACATGCTGTATCTGTATATACACACAGCCATATAATCACACTATAATTTGTGTTATCAGGCACTGATAGGACATTACTGTTGACACCATGTTGACACAGTTTGTGTTTGTTCCCTGTTTGCAGACATCAGTCAGAACAAAGAGTTCTACATGAATGCAGACGTCAGACCGCCATTCACATACGCTTCATTAATAAGACAGGTAAGGACTACGCATGTATTTTTTTAAAATTTTTTTTATCTGTCTAGAATTTGGAAAATATGGCCTTTAACATCCTCCACTGTACCTGGTCATGGCGAGAAGTACAGCAGATACACACAGGGCTGTTTAGAAGGTCACAAACTGTGTTTTTTTCCACTTACTTCTCTCTTCCTTCTCTGTTAAATTTCAAATACAATTTAGACAGAGGAGCAGATTAACCATCTTCAAATGAGTGCAAGAATGCGTACGGGATCCAAAAAACAGCCACATATGACAATTGCATTTGATTAAGAATTTCAGTGACTGTGATTATTACCAAATTCATTTCACACAACAGTAGGGATGAACCTGTTTTAAGATGGCCAGTCAATTATTGCTCTGCCGCAGTAATCTGGGATCTCAGGAATTAATCTGAGCCGGCCATAATTGCTGCCCTGTAATCTGCCTGAGAAATGTTTTCCCTTGCCCTTCATTTACACCGACAAAAGAAAATATATTCAAATCTGCCGTTTTGAATGAAAAGTGCAGAAGACTTCTACAAACAGAGCATGGAGTACACTTCACATAGACAGTTTCTCTGCTGTTGTCTTGTGTTTTTTCCCGAGAGAACACACACAATACTGCATGCCTCGTGTGAATTATTGATCACTTTGCGAAGGGAGCAAAATTGTAAATGTTTGTTTCTGTCACTGTTCCTCATCCAGGCAATCCTCGAATCTCCAGAAAAGCAGCTAACACTAAACGAAATCTACAACTGGTTCACACGAATGTTTGCATATTTCAGACGCAACGCAGCCACGTGGAAGGTAATTTTGCTGTTCCTGCCGACTTCTTTAAACCAGAAGGAAACTTTGCATTGATGTTAGGGAGAACTGCATGACAGCCATCGTTATAGGATCATTTACATTTATAAATGAACCTCTGTCCCAACACACAACAATACTCCACTTATTCTGTCTAAATGAACCACCCTTTAAACAAACATATGAACCACAAAGAAAAAAAAACAAGGAGAGGAATATGTGCATTTTTTTTCAAATAAGAAAAACAAGACAGAAAGAGAGAGAAGAAAAATGGAAAAAAAAAAAGAAAAATCTTCCCGTTAATATGTGGGGATGTTCTGGTAGTGGGTGGCATTAGTTTAACATAGTGGTGCTCTGCCAGTGACTCCTGGCTGAGCCTCTCACTCACTCACTCACTGCAGAAGGGAACACTGTGTTTTCAACCAGGCCACAAACACACACGCACACATACACACACACACACAAACAAAACAAAACAAAAACAAAACAGTAACAATCTTAAAAAAAAAAAAAAAAAAAAAATCAGAAAGAAAGAACCAGATGATTGGAGTCAGTGAGACAGTGAGATTTGGATGAGAAAGACAGTGATGAAGCAGAAGAAAAAGAAGAAGAAGAAGTCTCTCAGCTGGATGAGACCCAACACACACACACACACACACACACACACACACATAAACACCACCCTGCTCCACCCCCGTCCTCCATCAGCTCCCACACTGACAGGGGCACACTGATGTTATAAACACTGGATTCCACAACTCTCTCTCTGCACGCGTGCACACGCACACACCACCTGGTATATACACATGCTCTTAATGGAGGGATGATGTACTTGCAGATGATTAGCACTAGAACCTGGATTTTAGCTTTAACAGCTCCGTCTCTGCACGTTGTGATGAGAAATGTCTAAGTGACCTTTTCCAGTCGGTGCAAATATTATAAATAAAAAGTTGGGTTTCGGTGTCTCACTCCTCACATTAACATCAACTGATCCGAAAAGGCAAATTTTGTAAATGATAAGAAAGAAGAATGTAACTAACTCTATTGCCATGGTAACCCAGAAATATTTATGTGTTGTTTAAGTCATTTGAAACTCCAGAACCATTTTACTGCCAATAACATTCTGGTTTATTTATTGTTTTCATCCAGGTTTCATCCAGTTCCTGTCAAAATATTTCTTCTTTGAAATGATTTTTTTCCCCCCTTGCAGTCATGTTTACTGTACTGATAGCAACCTTTTCTTTCTCTCTTTGTTTCTACACCAACTGCAGAATGCAGTCCGGCATAATCTTAGTCTTCACAAGTGTTTTGTGCGGGTAGAAAACGTAAAAGGGGCTGTGTGGACAGTCGACGAAATAGAGTTCCAAAAGAGACGGCCTCAAAAGATCAGTGGGTAGGTTTGGCCTTGTGAGCCCCGTCTCACGTCTCACCGTTCACTGATGGGAAGAGGCTGCTGCTGCTTCTGCTGCTGCTGCTGCTTCTGCTGCTTCATCTCACTGTCTGTGTGCCATATCGTCCAAAGTCCCCGCTTGCTTTGGCGTGCCCCCTTCATGCTTTCAGAAGCCTTTTGGTGATGCCTCATAACCCACAGTGGCTTATTTTCATTTTGATCCTCACCCTCTGCCCTCCTCCCTGTGTCTGTCTGTCTGTCTGTGTGTCCATCCTTTGTCCTCTGTCCTGTCGATCACTGCATCTGCATCTTGCTGTCCCCCCCACTGTTGGTTTGCTTTCCCAGGGTGCCATTCGCACCAACCTTTCCCTGCATAAGTGCTTTGTGAGAGTAGAGGATGAGTTTGGGTCCTTTTGGACTGTTGATGATGAGGAGTTTAAACGCGGCCGCCACGTACAGCGAGGCCGCCCTCGGAAGTACGCCGCTGATGAGAACTTTGACGATCTGCTCGTACAGTAAGCACTTCCGCCTGCCCTGCAAACTCCAGAGGCCAGACACCTCCACCCCAGCCTGCATGCCCTGCCCCCCCTCCCCGTGTTGTCATCATGCTTTTTATGTTGAGCTCGCCATCCATCATGCTCCATCAAACTGCTATCTCTTCCCATGAAATGCAAAGTGTTGAAGATAGTTGTGTGGTGTTGTCAAGTGATTGAACATCTTAGAACTATAGCCTTAATATCCACATTATCACACCAGTAAATGTGTTAAGTTCTTATACAAAGTGCATTGATTTCTTTTTATGAAATAAGATACCGCAGCTGAGGCATGCATGCTAGGCGAGACACGAGTCTGTGGTTTGTAATTTAATTTTTGTGTTTGCAGAAGTCCAGCCTTAGTGAAGAACATTCAGACCAGCTTAGGCTATGGTCCAACCCTCTCTGCTGCCTTCCAGGTAAAAATAAAAAGTGACTTCATCTTAAGCTGCCGAACTCAGAACTTTAACAGACAGTAAATCATAAAAGTCTCTCCTCCGGTCTTTGTTTTTGAGGGGGATGTACTGGTAGGAGAAGAGTGATGGGCAACTGAGAAAGTGTCGACAACTCTCTTCCGTTTCACATTTAACGCTTCGGGTTTTTGCTTTTCAGGCTTCATTGGCAGAAAACAACATACCTCTATACACTACTGCTTCCATTGGAAGTCCCACCCTCAACTCCCTGGCCAACGCCATCCGTGAGGAGATGAATGGAGCAATGGACCATGGAAACAGCAACGGCAGTGACAGCAGCCCGGGACGCTCGCCCCTGCCAGCTATGTGAGTGGCACACACGCACACGCTTTCTATCTCCACCACAGCCTGTGTAAGAAAAGACAAGAGAGGAAAAGAGTTTCAGCTGCCTCTTTCACTGAGACAGCAACACTCTAAATACATTTAGGCCGAAAATTATTTTAATGCCCACCCAAAATGTTAAAATTACCTAATGCATGGCGTTAGATGAAACAGAAACAATGCGAGGAGAAGAACAAGAGGACAATAAATAAAGTGCAGAGGGATGATATTTGAGTGGGGTCATGGCCAGAGCTGTGGCTGGCCTCCCTGCAGAAAAGGAAACTCCACCTTTTTGCAGAAAGAAAAGACCGGAGCCCCTCTGTTATTTTAACAGAAGTTTATGAACTCTCCTTTATGTGTCCTGCTGTCTGTCTGAGTCCCGCCATAATCAGCTTGCCAATTTGTTCAAATATTTACAAAATGCCAGAACGCAGAGTGACGGAGTTGGCTCCGTGCAGTGAAACATGAGCAGCAACACCTTCAGAAATGCCTCTGAGCTGCTGCAAGAAAAACAACACAAAAGCATAATTAGTCTGGAGGACTTCATCCAAGATTCTCATGTAGGAAAGTTGCGGTGGGCCTGGAAACCGCAGCTCCCCATTCACTTGTTGTATAGGAGTGTCTGCTAAGTTGTTTGAAGCCTAAAATAATACAGCACACGCTGCATCGTTTCCAGATGTGGGGGCAGACCACCGATGTGCAGAGCGGGTAGACTGAGGGATGGCCTCCTGAAATGTCTGAGCTTGGGGGGAAATTCTGCCTGAAAACAAAAAAGGTGCAGTAATGAGCTCCTGGCCAAATGGAGGAAAGTGCCATCCCTAATCACTGTGAACATAGCTCTGAGCATGGCTGTGGAACAGGAAAGGCAGAGACAGGATGGGTGTGCTGGCCTAGAGGCAGCCTGCATCTCCCTCTGCCCTTCTGCTTCTATCTTTAGGCTGATAGAGCTCACAAACTATTTCTCCATAATTATGTCTATAAGCTTTATTCCAGCACAAAAGTTCAATCTGTTTTCTTTTGCTTTTAAAGAACTTTATGCTCTTATTAACAAAACATACCGGGTGTTTCACGCCTACGGATCGAGCATGTTGCACACAGTAGCACAACCGCTGTGAGTGTCCTGTTGCCCAGGGAATGAGCAGTAAACTAACATGTGCTGTTTTACTGTGATGCTTTGGCTCACACGAGTTCATCACCGGCGTTGAATTTGCAACAACATGTGTCTTCCACATGTGCCAGTGTTGCTGCTGGTTGACAGGACGCAGCTTTTAACACCGCAAGGAAACCAGAGCGCTTCTCCTAAACAGCCAGACGAGAATCGGGTATCCAGAGACGGCTAATTATAAGCAAAGTGTAGAATCAGCATGCAGTTCAATAGCATAATAATAACAATTTCATGTCTGCCCTGCAGCCACAGAGTCAGACCCGAGGCAACGGCACTTGTGGAGTTACTTTGATGTGAAAATGATAGAAAAGCTGACTTTACTTTTTCCCCTTTTTATAATTTACACAAAAATATGTCGGCTCATTTGTATGCCAGTGTCTCCATCACAATAGTTGCAAATCACACAAGACGTCCTGGTGTGAATAAATCAAACGTGGGCTTTGGTGATGAAGAATGTGCCAGTTCGTCCCTTGTTGTAGTAGTAAATGAGCCCGGTGCCTCATCCTGACATCGCTCTACCTCCATGATGGCAGCCTGGCTCCGCGGGTTATAGCGGCAAGTCCCCTGCAGCTGCTCATAATGTTTTTAGGTTTTTTTTTTTCTCCCCTCCTTTCTGCCACAGCCAGGCCTCCTCTCCCCCCTGTGCTTTATTCCTGCTCTGTTTCTGTAATGAGAAATTTGGCAGATCTCATCTCTTTAGTGGCTCTTTTGCCCAGGCTGTGAGCTGGAGGGGGTGGGGGGGCGGCCTCATGTTTTTGCCTTGTTTACAAGTGACAGCGTTATTATTCTCATAAGGGCTCTGTTTCTTATCACAGTGTTGTGCCGAGTGAGCCGCTGCTGCTCTCCTCGCGCGCCTTTCCTGCCAGCGCTTTTCTTCCCTTATTGACACTTGGTTGAAAATATGCATTAATTCTGGAGTTTAAAGCATGTACGGCGGTGTCTGGTCGCTGTGTTTGCTTGAAGTTGATTAATGATAGAAGCCGGCTCAGGGTCGTCCTCTGGAGACCCGCCTCGCAGGTTGTGCATGTTAACGAGCAGGAAGGGGAACACACAGAGCGCCGCTGATCCTCCGCCACCAGGAGGCTGACAACGGCAGCCCGCTCGCCCCGCGCAGTCCATTCTCTCCTCTCCTCGTCTCACGTTGTTAATCTTCCTCATTTATCAATTCTAAGTGAATACCCTGTTGTCGGTTGCCGTGAAAATAAAAAGCCCGCAGCTTTGCCGGGATTGGAATACCTCAAAAGAAAACTGAAATTATCATCAGCGCCAGTGAGGCCCCCACTCACGGTCTCACTGAAGCCAGACATTTGTTTTTGTTCCCGTGTTTCATTCTTTATAAACTGAATCAGTGCAGGTCTGTATCATTTTGTGCCCGTGTGTGTGAAAGGTTAGGAAAAAACGGAGGGGAATTTAAGAAAGTTAAAGACAGAAGAGCTGAGAGCTAGTTTCTTTTTTTTTCTGTTTGGTTTTTTTACTCTCTTCTCCTCCGACAGGCATCACATCAGCGTTAAGGAGGAACCACTGGACCCGGAAGACCACGAAGGGCCCCTCTCCCTGGTAACGACCGCCAATCACAGTCCGGATTTAGATCACCACAGAGATTACGATGACGATCAGGGCCACGACGACATGCTGTAAGGCTAGCGCTGCCCCTCCCCGGCCTCAGAGGCAGAGGCAGTCTGGGTCATCTGGGAGACTGAAACGCTCCGCAGATAACAAACACTGAACTGCAGTCTCAGCCACTGAAGACAGCGCTCAAATGTCTCCAAGTTAACTTTTTAGTGCCATTACAATACATAGCAAGAACACACACACACACATACACACACACACACACACACACACACACAGAACACACCCCACACGAGGGATTTTCTTTTTCTGATTACTTTCTACTTTTGATTCAAGTAAAGCTTAAAAAAAAAAAAGTGAAAACAAACTTCATTTCTATTCATGTGTGGGATTGGACTTGATTGGTACGGGGGGGCGACGTGTTCGCGGGCGGAGACCCTCGCCATGCAGCCAGGACGGACTTGGACAGTCGTGTCTCTCCCCTACCCGCCTTCCCCGCTCTCTCTCCCTCTCCCTCCCTTCCACCCTGAGACACACACACACACACACATCTGACCACAAACTCGAGAGAGAGGGGGAGAGTGACTGACGTTTAATTTACACCGTGCGTGAGGGAGAGCGAGTGAGGACTTTATTGTCACTGCCTTCAACATGTCTCATTGGTTTGATTCCATCTGGTGGGAGGGATGTTGTGTTTTTATTCGGGTGTATTTTTTGTTGTTGGGGGGGGGTGGGGTCAGGGGATGAGAGGTTATAAAATATCAGCATAATGTGTGTTTTCCATTCAATGCTGTTATTGATGTTGCATCTTTGTTTTATTTCTTTAAACTGATCAGACCTCATGCTCATGCTGTGGAGATTCTGTGTGGTCAGCACTTGATGATGAATGTTTATGATTTCCTTTCATGTTGTTCTTTCAAACACACACACACACACACACACATATGAAGCAGAATGTCAGATACCAAGTAGTATTTTTCTGTCATTTATTCCACAATCTTCATAAGAAAAAAATAAAAAAAATAAAAAGTCACCACTCTGCCCCTCACCCCCTCCTCCCTCTTCCTCCTCCTCCCGCTCCTCCCGCTCATGAAGTCCATTGGCAATGCACTACTCATAATGAAGGCTCTCTCCACGCATCAATGAAGTTTAATTTAAGATGCGAATGAATGACAGAGAAATCATGCAGGTTATGATTTATCCTTATGAAATTACACTTTAAAACAGCCACTCACGGCAGAGCATGTTGAGCTGCAACAGAATTTCTGATCACTTACGAGCTCCGGATTTTTGGGGGGGTTTTTGTTTTGTTTTGTTTTGTTTTGTTTTGGGGGTTTTTTTTTTAAGGAAAATGAAAATGTCAGATGTGCACCGGCAAAGATAATGATTTAGACCAACTAATTGTGATTCCTGAACACAGCTGTCATTGTTAATCAAACGCGTCTGCTTCATTCAGTGCTCGAAGATAAACGTGCATTCCCTGTAGTTTTATTTCTACCACAGCGAGTTTTAAATTCTTAGTGTTAATGTTAAAGTTAGTGTTAATAATTGCACACTGGATGTAATGCTCATTTTCTTTCATCAAGGGAAAAAAGTCCCAAGACTTGCAATAAGACCTAAACATTGCACATTCCAGCATTTGGCAGCGATCGCAAAGGGCCCAGAGTTACATTACATGCCATTTAGGTAACATGGAAACCTCGATGTTCAGTGTCACCCAAAAAGCCAATAGTTGCAGTCCACAACATTGAACCGAGTGGAATCCATGTTTGGTTTTGTGATGCAGCAACAACAACAAAAAAATTCCAGCTTTGATAGGGAGTCAAATTTTAAAGAGACCATGAATTTCAAGACTGCAATCAACCACTTTTAATTGTTTTATTTATTGTTGGTATTATTATTATTTTATGTTCTATTTGGTTTTTTTTTTTTTGGTTGTTGATGTGTTTAAATATCTTGTTCTGTGATTACCAAAGATTAACTACAAAGTCAATGTTGTGTGTTCCATGCAATAGCAGATAAGGCCAAATATCTCTCCTCCATTCTGTCCCATTGGACGATCCGAGCAGCCGCGATCGAGCCGGTGGCAGATCGACTCGAGGGAAGTGCTCCTCAAACTGGTGTTTTCATTCATTTTTGTTTCTTTCATAAAAACCAAAGGGGGTGTCTCGACCAGGACAGCTGCAGTAATGTTTGCAGTGACCAAAACTGAATGGGAGGTGCTGACAGTCTGACTACACGATGACCAAATTAGGGAAACTTTTTTTTGTCTTTGGGCCAGTGAGTAGAAAAGGGAGCTGTTTTGGTCAGCAGCAGATCTCTGTGCCACATAAAGGGTATGTAGATAAAGAAAAAGAAAATATACTGGTAAATGGAAAAAGCTTTGCAGAGAACAATGTGAAACGGATTCTATACTTCAACTGGACCACACAATTCAATGTTTCTCTTCTTTTATTCCTTATTCATTTGTATCCTTTGTAATGATTGTATGCCACTTTGTAGGGGTTTCAGCGTCTGTGTTAAGATTGGCAAGACTTTATGATTGTGTTTAGTTTCTGTCAACTTATTACTTTTTATATTAAAAAACACTCCTGTCAACGAATAAGCTGGGTACAAGGTACTTTATGGCAGTTATTGTTATTATTATTATTATTACATTTTAAGTTCACTGCTCATTAATTAAAAAAAAAAAAAAAAAAAAGGAAAAGGGCAATCTGTGGTTTCCAGAAGATGTATTTAATATCCAGGCAGCTGTGGGACGGGTCAGTTACAGCCAGGCTAAGATCGTGAGAACAGGGCCGAGCTCCGCAAACCTCCAGTCATCTGGCTGGTTTGTTTGGTATTCAAAACGGAGGAAAAGTGCTGGTAGATTAGGACATTCTCAGCATGTGTAGCTTGACATTACTAAAGATAACAGCATGAGAAAACCGTTTGTACGCATACCTCAGTTCAAACCTATAGGGAATGATTCAATTAAATGAGAAAAAAAATAAACAAACATTTCACTCAGTTGCACTTAGTTATATGTCTTGCATGTGTAGTCTGATACTATAGAGAGAAAATTTCTAAAAAAACAAACAAAAAAAAATAGAGAGAGAGACAAAATGAAATTAGAGGTGGTTTATCTTAAAGGTTTCATCCTTTTGTTGCCAAACCAATCCAAACCTCAGGCCTTTTGTTCACTGAAATATCACCCAGCTGTGTGTGACACCGTTCATCCCGTCAAAGTCTGTTCTCTGATGTACTGATGGGTTGTTTTAAGGGTGTTCCAATATTAGGTTGTACATACATGTCACTATAGCCTTTGTCTCTTCCTGTCCACCCCCCTCTCTCCTTCTATCTCCCTGTCCCTCTCTTTTGAGATCGGAAAATACATTTGTGTTATGATGTTTGCTTTATCGCGACTGCTTTGTATTAACTATAAAATAGCTATGAGAAAAACTGCTGTATGTATTGGAATAGCAAACTGTGCTGCAGATGTATTTTACTTAGTAATCCTTGCTTTAAAAAGAGAAGAAGAAAAAAAATAATCACATCATCCACGCAGACATCTGGGTGAGCTGGGCAGGGGCAGGCTGGGGGGGGAGATTATCCCCGATTTTGGATTTTAAACTGTAATATAGAAAACAGACTTTTCTCTGTTATCATTGACCTAAGCATTTTGTACAGATTTTTTTCCCTCTTTGTGTTAAACTGTTTTTTGATACTTCCTTTTGATGGTCCAACCACTGCCTTCTGTGGCTGTATGTTAAAGATTACTGCCCTGAGAAAAGGGCAGACAGGTATATCTCCTCTACAAGGCAGAGATATCTTGCATGACTAATCCCAGGGTCACAGAGATGGGAGTGTGTGTGGGGAGGGGTGGGGGTATGGTTTAAGTGGTCAGTAATAATATAAGGGTGTATCAATCTAATGATATTTTATATGAAATTAATAGGAAAAAGAAAAAATATGCAGTGCCAAGATGTAAAGAATATTGTTAAATGCTGTCTTTTTTTGGTTGGAAAAATTCATTTCACTCATGCATCAAAGATGTGTCTAAATCCATGTCATGTGGGTAAAACACGTTCTGTTTGGCTTCAAGAATTTTATATTTTTAATCTCAAGGGTCATTGTAAAATGAGTCAAACCAAGCACAGCAGGCAGGTCAAAGGTCAGATGCTGCTGGAGACTAACGTCCTGCAAACTGCGGCCGTGTGGCATCAGGTCCCCCAACATCCCACGCTGGCACTCCAGCTAAGACGCCATCGTTTCATCCATCAGCAACCATCCAGCCCACTGTCATTCCGTCCCCCTCTTTCTCCCTCTCTCACACCACACTTTTTTTTTTTTCTTCCAGATGGAGGGGGAGGGAGGGTAAAGGAGGGGAAGGGGGCAACTGAGGAGCTGTCACGGTGCTCTCATCCTGCAGCAGCTTTTCTTTCTGTTTCTATTTTTTATTTTTCTTTGAAGATGTACTCTGTAGTTTCTTTTTCCTGCTTTTTTTTTTTTAAATGGAGAAATATTATTGCTCATCACTTCCATCAGTCTGTAACCTCCTCATCATTCCTCGTCTGTCTGATGCAGACCACTCTGTTGTAGTCAGTGGCGACGACTGACGTGAGCATTCTAAACATGCAATAAAATGCTGGTTGTTCAGATCGTTTCCTCCAAGTCTCTCATTGCATCTGATTTGCACAGTTCAAATGTATCACATGCAGTTGAACTGTCGTGAGGACAGAAGAAATGTTTAATGCCAACTACAATGTTTTATTATGTTATTAGATTTTATTATTATTATTATTATGACTTGCAGATGGAAAATGGCCTTTTTGATGCAAGACTCTTTGTGTTTAACTGCTGCCTACTGTAAAGGCAATTAATGCATCAATGTTAAAAAAAATACACTGATACCAACTCTTCCCACCAGATATATTAACATGTTAACAGTAACAGACTTAATTTGTGATGGTAGCGTCTCTCAGTGCTGTTTTCCTTTGCTATTTTGGCCTGCAGAACAGTCCCACGCAGACCTGTGTTTGTCATCTGCTGCAGGACACTCATCTGAGCTTCAACATTAAATTATATTGTAATTAAAAAGAGACAGTTAAACTGTCTTTTCCTAACAGCAATTTAGGTAACTGCATTTGATAAGCTATAAATTGTAACAGCATTAAAATTCCAGAAATAATAGCGATATGGATTTGGTGACGGGAGCTAATGCTGATGACCAGGACTTGTGTTTTTACGACGGAGGCACAGGTCATGTTGGCCACTAAACAGCAGACAGAGATCAAGTCTAAGCACTTTTAATCTTGTGAAACAAGCAATTACAAATAGTTGCATTGATTTGTTAAAAAGCTTTAGGTGACATAAATCGTTTCTTGCTTAGCTTATTGCAGGAAAACATAAATGTCAAGTGTATTATTAATTAAGGCCTTTGAAAGACAAGATTTAATGGAAACAGTATAAAATCACAGGCAATCTTTCTGTAGGCAGTATTTCACCGGGTGGTCAGGATTCATGTATATCCGTGTTGTTTTCATGACACTGATCACAAACTGGATAACATGAAGTTAAAGGGAACACACAGTAATGGAAGGTGTTTGTGTTAAAAAGTCATCCGGAGCAGAAGCATTCACATCAATTAATCTTAGCACAGTAACTTACAGAGAGGCATTAACATATGATATTATTATAGACCATAAAGGTGGATGAAATATTATGGCAACAGTGGGTCTCTGTGGATATATTGGTGCAGTGACATGATCAGCCAATTCTGACCTTCTGCACATAAATCTGAATAGACCGATGGGCTATCAATGCACAACATTGATAGCCCACTGGTCTACCAATTTCTTATTAGTCATTTATGCATTTAAAATAATAAGTAAATTAAACAATTCAGTTCTTAAATACGGCTTAATCTTCGCTGAGACTCAGTTCAACCATTAACGCACATTATCTGTTCTCTCTTACCTGTGCTGGCACAGAGTTTGGGTCGTACCTCTGAGATTTCTTCCTCCAGTAGTGGTGGGCTGTGGGAAGAGAGCCATGGATCGTGATTTGAAGACACATCTGAATGCATTTTCATTATCACCGAGTGAAAACATTTCTTTACGCTATGCTAATTAATATTTTAAAGATTCATGAATTCACTGAATCGCACAATCACAACTTACGAGTGTGCAGCGTTCCTTCACTGTCAGCCAGCACTGCGCTAAAATAGGTTCAGTGAATTCTCAAAACTACCAGTGACTGCTGAAGCAAATAATGCAGGTGCTGCCTCAGTAGCTGCTGACATGGCCGGAAATGGGACAAACTATCAGTTCTATTGAAGACAAGACTTGGCATTAGCAATATTGATACTTATGACATAAATCTACCAATCTATCAATCTATTTCTCTGTCAAATCAAGCCAGTAGGATTTCATTTGTTGTGCTCACAGCAATGATAGATAAATAAAACAACTACAGTCCTTTTCAGAAACATTTACAGTTACTCCATACACAGCGACCATCACGGTTTTTGTGGCCATTTTTCTGCTGCCATTTCTTGATGTAGCTAGGGAGTCAACTAGCTATGCACAAACATCAGCAGCCTTAGTTTCCATATATTTCAAGGGTTTGTATTCTACTTTTCCAATGCTGTAAGCACCGCAAATCAAATTCAGAGATCTCAGCGATATCTTAAAACTGGGCAAATAAAACCAAAGCTATTTCAATGGCAATTTTACTTACATGACGCATTTCATTACAGTGAACCCATTGTGCTTTACTTCCAAAGACAAAATATAAAACATAGGTATAAACTTGGCAATGTAGGCAATATAAGCAACAAAATCCAAAAAAATAAACATGTGAAATGCAGAAGGTTGCATCACAACACACAGCAATAAAAATCCAAAAACCTGAACACAAGGCAGTTCAAAGTGCTTAACAGTGGAATGAACTACATTTAAAAGACAAAAACAAAAAGTAAAAACATGCAGATAAATAAATATTAAAATGAAAATAGATTTAAAACAACCACACAAAAAAAAGCCAGAAAGTATAGTTACAAATAGGAATGTATCTACATTTTTAACCCACTATTTTAAGCCCTGATTTTCAATGAGCTAAACCTGTATTCACAAAACCTGTTTTGTGAATACAGGTTACAGGCTACCACAAAAGCTTGAAAGCTTCACTTTGCTTGGTTTTAATCCTGAGAATGTGAGCAAACCCGTGCCAGATGACCTGAGGAGTCTACATGTTTCATAATGTACAAGCAAATCAGAGATGTATTTACATCCAATATCATCTCATGCTTTAGTGCAAGTAGTATAATAGGATTTTAAAATCCATCTTTGGCACACAGGAAGCCAGTACAATGATTTAGGGACCAGTCAAATGTGTTAGTGAGATATCATATAGCCACACATGTAGCGCACAAGTGTTACCATATGAATGTAATTAACACATCTTAAGTCATTTTGAGTGTTATCGCAATGCATTTTTGTCTTCTTGAATGTCATTTAAGACCAAATGTGTTAAGTTTTTCATGTGTCATTTTAGGTGTAAATGTCCGAGCTTTAAGAGTCAGAGAAATCCAGGTCATGTTCATGTCCTTTGTCAAGCAGCCGGTATATGCTAGCCAATGAAGGGAGTCAAATATTCGTGACTCTGGCTGCTGCATTTTGACTCAGCAGGAGCCATTATACTCATTGTTTGGATAATTCTGCAAATAGCGATATAGCAGTTCAACCTGCTTCAGAAGAATGCTGGAAGCAGGTTCAGTTTGACATAGGAATGCTCTAAGTGTTGATGTATGTTTTAAGTAATAAAACTCAAAAAAAAAATTGATATCGGTATCCAAAATAATGACAAGGTATTGCCAATAATGCCAACTATGAATATCTCAGCATTGTCTGTATTCAGCTGTAAAATGTCTTTAATAATAATTAATAATTAAGAATCCAAATGGTTTACTAGTTTGTAAACAGGATCATCAGAGGAAAAGAGACACTGAATGGTATAATGTGTTATGTTTCTGATTTTACCAATGGGGGGGGGGGTCTTGAAAAGCAGTGGTTCAAGGACGAACGCTTGCGGAACCCCAGAGAAACATTTTGCTTCTCCAGATTTGAAACTACATATGGAAATATTAAAGCATCTGTCCTTTAAGAAAGATGAAAACCTATGAAAAGGGCTGGCTAAGCTGACATGGAGCCTTTGAATTAAAATATCATCATAAACAGTGTCAAAGGCAGCAGTGAGGTCAAATAATACTAAAATCAAAACATCCTGTGAGTCACTGTTGATGTTTCGGTGATGTGATCGACTCTGAACCCAACTGACATTTATTATATATTGTGCTTTGAAAGAAATAGTCATTTTTACAGCTTTTTTGAATATTCTGCTTTGAAATGGAAGATTGAAAGTTGGTCTATAATCATAAGTTACTGATGAATCTGAAGTGTTTTTCTTCAACAGAGGTGCAATAATAATATTTCTTAAAAAATGTTTTCCTCTGCATTAAAGTAATGGAAGATAGATTTGAATGAAGAGAACAATCTGAATGGCACTATGACCTTTCTCTTAAAATTCATCACGTGGTTGTGGAGAGAAAATCATGAGAGGTAGATTTGGAGGGATCCATCAGTGTGTCAACTGGAGAAAACAGGAAGGAGATATTATTCTGATTATTGTTAATCGACTGAGAAATGCAGGGCTGATTGGGAGATTTCATATGCTTGTTATATCAATTGAATGCATTTTTATAATTATAATTTTTTTTCTCCTACGTTTCCATTTACCCCCCGTCAGATGATTTTTACCATTTTTACTTCTTCACTATTTCCTTAGTTTTGTCTTAGATATAACATTAGAAAAATTGTACAGAAAGACGTCACTTAATGACAAGTAGTAAATGGATTAGCTGCATTTGCTGTATTGTAACTTTTGCTAATGAATCTATCAGTAGCACTTGAAGTAAATGACAAAATATGTAGTGTACTGACCCTATAACTAAAACAGTTCACCGGTCATATTATTTATCTCTGTTAGATTAGGAAAAACAAACGTGGATGGCTGCTGTTCACTTTGTTCTAATTAAAGCGTGGCACAGCCTCATCCATTCACACAAGAGCTTCAGTCAAATAGTCAAAGCTGGCAAACTCCCAACATTGCAGCTAGGCAATTAGCAGTTCTGCGGTGTTTGTTATTCATGGTCTGGTGTAAAATTTTGTTTATTAAGATGGGCTGCAGGCGCTGGTGTGCAATAGACCTGCTTGTAATTAGATTCCAATTATTTGTCTGTTTCTGATACTGTAAACTGGCACTTACCACATCAGTTAAATTGACACACTGCACTGCTTGGTTTACTCGGTAATTAAAATGTGTTCTGTTAATTAGATGATGACCACTTTATTCCAGGGCTCTTGTGTTTGGGCTCCTCGGCGGCTCGCTGTTTGGATCATGAGTTGCCAGACGCTTCCCTAATCAGCCCTTGTTTTGTTTCAATTACCACCTGCTGTTCAAAAGGCATGCCTCACTGCCCCCCACCCGTACACACACACACACACACACACACACACACACACACACACACACACACACACAACAATACCACAAGGCCTGCTTTACTACCAGCTCCAACACAACAATCAGTACTTCACAGCTGGGCCTGCTTTCTTCTTTATTGGAAGGCGCAGCTAGGTTTCAAAGAGAGTCCAAGCAATTAAAAAGGGAACTAAAGGAAGATGAAAGTATAAAGGTACTTATCACATCAGTTAGCAGGCCTCGTGTGAGTAGCCAATGGTAATTACGCTCATTGAGTAAATAGCTGAGATGCTCACATGTCTCCTTCACTTGGTAACAGAGGGTTAAGGGTGGGAGAGCTGTTGGATCCACTGATGGGTTCACTAACTGAAGACAACTAACAATGCAGGTTCTGTGACGGGAGCTGAATGTGGATGCACTGTGGCTAAAGATACAACAGTTGATGTTGTTATAGCAACCCAAATCCCTAAATTTCTTCTCTTCTGTTCTTCTCTGATGTAAACTGCTTGAGTTTAAGATGTAGCTGTTTTGTTTTACATTTCATGTCTTTATTTATTTGTTTTGAACGGTCAATTTGGCGAAGGTTTATGTCAAGTATCAAATTTTAGTATTGATTTTGGAAATAAAAGTTTAACGCACAGTCCCAAATCAAGCTCCACAACCAAACTCCTGCTGGAGATTTTATTCATATCATGCAGCCTTAAACAGCGGATGGTATCAGCTCAGTTTGGATGGAGATACATGGAGGTCAGTTCACACTTTAGTTAAGGAGCTCATCTAAGAAGGCTGAGGCTCAGTCAAGACAGGAATAAGGAGATGTGGATCAGATGGTTTGCCCAGTATACTATATAGAAAAGTTGCTACAGACAAAATCGTATAGATTTGACTGGTTTTGGAGAGATGTGAACGATCAGAGCAATAATATTACTATTTTTGTAGGCGAAAATTGAGTCAACAAATCATGAGACTTGGGCAGCAGCCATGTCACTATCAGTTTGTGATGAACTGCATCGTCACGTTCAGCCTGCCCATGTGGAGCAGGTGTGGAGTGCAGAGCCTCAGGTTGGTCCCGCTCTGCTGTAAACAAAGTGACTCCCATGATGAACTGCACTGTAGCTCTCGCTGTCTGACCTGTGCTCGTGTGCCAGCATCCAGAAGAAATGTTTTGTTTGAATAATTAAAGAGATGCAAAACAACATGAATAATTACGTTTCACTCTCACACTTTGTGTCATAGTGAATTACGAGAGAAGCGGCTGCCGCTCGTACAGATTTTAAAAGAGATGATAGACCCCTGATCAGGTGAGGAGAAGAGTGTGCAACCAGAAACGAGGTCAGGATTACTTGTTTGGTTGCACACAGCTTGCAACCATCTTGAAGCTAATGTTTCCACTGATGCTAATTAATTGAAATAGTTTAGGGGAAGTTTTAGGGAAAATGTTTATTTGATTTGTTGCTGAGAGTTAGATCAGAAGAGCAATTCCTCTCATGTCTGTGTGTTACAAATGAAGTCACAGGCTGCCTTTAGTTTAGCTTAGCACAAAAACAAGGTGAAACAGCTGGCCTGGGTCTCTGCAGAGGCAGAAAAATCTGAGATATAATGTGTTAGTTGGTGAGTTTAGGGGGTGCTGGTGGTGCTGATTTTCTCTGTCAGGCTTCAGCCCTCTGTTTTTAGTTTTTGTGTTAAAGGGACAGTTCACCACAAAATCAAGACCACTGTCAGACACGAGAGTGGTCGCAATCTTCTCACTGAACTTAAGTAAACAGGTGTATTTCTCAAAATGTCACAAACAGATAAGCTTTTAACATTATAAATCCAAGCTTATATTTAATACATATGGCGATCATAAATGATCTACAGCTACATAACCCATATTTTCTTCAATAAAATAGCACACAATATTCAAACCTTGACTTCATTTTTGATGTGGAAGCATCACTCGTGGAAATTTAAAATGCAGTTTTGTGGCTCTCTGACAGGTTTATTTTAAAGGAAGCAAATTACTGTAAACTGCAGACAGCCTTCATGCCAGCAGTCTGAATTTCTATCCTTTCCTGTCCTGGTCTGATCCCTATATGGGCTTTCTCTGCCCCCACTCCCCACTCCTTTCAAAAAGCTATCATTTAAACATGTCATGGGTAGTGTTTACCTGCAGTGAACCTTGATTGAGAAAGCCTGTGACTTTACACTGATGCCCTCCTAATCTGTATGACTGGCATGCTAATTTCTCTGACGCTGCCATTCAAAACACAAACATGAAATGTTGGTTTTAGAACTGGGAGACCTGGTAGAGTGAATTTCAAGTGCTTATTCAAATATTTCATTAAAATGTAAATTTTTACAACGCCGTACGTCTAGCTGTGCACAAGGCATGACTTAAGAAGTTATGAAGTTATAACAGCATTTCCCTCTCTGATGCCAATTAACTGGTGCTGTGACTATATTGTCCTTACCTTGTTTTATCGCCACATAATAGTGGGCCACAAATGCATCCCACGCGAGAGTTTCAGGTATTGACAGCTAAGACCGGTGGACTGGAAGAGAAAAAACAGGGGAGAGAAAGTCAAACATGAAGCCTTCTGGAGAATGTTGGCTAATCAATTCTCTTATCTTCCCAAAGTGCAAATGAAGTGATTAAAATTAAGTTTATGCAAACGAAAGGCGTGAAAGAGAATTGTCAGTCAGTCAGTCATACAGGTTTATCTCAGACATTTGTCAGTGCTAGAAAACAGCCTGCTAAAGGTAAACTTCAGTCAATAATTTGATTTTTATATTTGACTGTGAAATTTAATCAAAATTGATTCATGCATGTTGATATTTAAATATTAAAATACTGTATTCTCTTATGGTAAAACCATATATCTGAGCTTAGCTGTTTTGAATTTCCCTTTTTCCAGAAGACGAGTTTTTGTTTTGTTCAGGAAGCATTTGAATTCAGAAAGCTCAGACATTTGTTTAAAGTTTGTATGTTTGACTAGTCCAATTTCAGCAATTAGATTTTCTATCTTGAGTTGAATAATTAGGTGTGAAAATGTAGTCTGCACTTAAATTTAAGCAACTTTTTTTTGGAATGACAGCATTTGAAATCAAATTCTATGAAATTCAAAGAAGTTTTTTCTTTTTTTCCCCAATATTATCTTTACCAAAACATTTCGACGAGTCATTTCACAAGTATTGTTGTGAAATGTACATTTCTTAAATAACTCCTCTGTTTTTTCCCAGAACTACAGTTTTTGTAGTGTTATGTCATCTTTTCCATAAGTTATTACTGTTTGCATTTATTATGGAAATTGGGGAAGCTTTCGTCAGTTATTTCTGTGAGGTGTTTGCAGTATTTACTGTGAACCAAACCTCAACTCATTAGCCCTCGGCTACATTTTAAACAGGAAGATAATTTGACATTGACATTTAAGCACACATTCATCACAAATATGTTCAAGAGTAACTGCCATCTTAATAACTTCAAACCTTTATTAGCTTACTTTATTGTTAACTGAAAACTACTGTTCAGTTGTTATGGATTTATTGACACAACTAAGTGACTTTATGGGTAAGTAGCATATTTTAGAGAGACTGGTTTAACTATTGTAATAATTTGGTGACAGGTATGCCTGTAATAATTACATAGCATATATATACCACCACACAGAATACAAATACAAATTAATGTTGAGGTGCCATGTAAAACGCTTTCTTAATTTTGCATTTATTCACATATAGTGTGGCTACTAGAACTGAAATGGCCTGAGAGACTCTGGCTGAGGGGTCAATGATGGGGTTTAGACTTGAATCTGATATCTCAGATGAACATGACCCACTTTTGCTAAATTATCCGAAAAGAAAAATTCAAAAAATGTATATAATTTTTGTGACAGGTTTTTGCCTTCTGTTTGAAACATGCTGCAGTTTGAAGGAACAACATTTGATTAAGTCATAACACACAGAAAACCCCCTGCAAGGCTTTTACCTAGTCAATCAGTTATTCATCATTTTAATGTGTGTGCTTATATCAATGAATAAACAGTGGCATGTTGACTTTTGAGGGTGTTTGTCAGACTCATATTTGCAGTTTCCCCGCCTTGATCAGACAGTAAGACTTCAGCAACAAGAACCTCCGGCTCTGTGTTGCTCGAGGTTCTTCACTCTCGCCTTTTATTTCTTTATTTATTCTCTCATTTTTAACTTGCAGGGGGAAGAAGACAAAATGGTTGCAGGTGGTGATGAAAATAAGAGCCATCCATCATTATTTATTAGGCATGAAAAAGATACACAATAATGTAATTTAATCTCTCAGCAGACAATTATTTCCACATATTGATAATGCAATGCGAAAAGTGCCATGAATCCTAATATGATGTTTGCTTTTATTGGTGTATGATACAACCATAACAAATAATGTAATTGTATCAGGGAGAAAATGTGATTATTTGCACATGCTAACATTATAATATCAATCTGCTGCAGACAATGGTATCATATTATTTTGCTGTGCTTAACTAGTTACAATTTGCATTAAGTTATAATGTCTGGGTGGCAATAAAGTCAGCTCTCCCCCTCTGGTCTGTGCTTTTCTTAGTTTCTCATTACAACTCTGCGAAATTTTGGAAGGTTTCAAGCCAACAGCCTCCATAATTTCTGATCTGAAGAGGGAAACTTTAACTCAGAGTTTACATATGACTTTTCTCCGTGCGTGCTGCAGCCTTCATCTGTTCATTTAAAGCTCCGATCAAAGCATAGTCGACTATCCAGTGCTCACCAAGGCCAGTTTGAGGCTTGAGAAACACAATACAATAGACACTATTACTATGCAAATGACAGTGCCAGAAACAAAAACACATTTTCCATTAAAAAGTAAAATGCTTTAAATATTTGCATATAGGTGCAGTGATTTGGTTATTCACAATTTCAAGACGATTAACATTAATGAAGGAGCGGCTTGATGCACCAACTGTCAGGCCACATCAGGCCACCTCTGTAACCTCCTCTGTGTTTTGCATGGCGGAGCATTCACGCCATAGTGAACTAATGACCAAGTCAGCCCGTGTAAAATTAGACCGTGCGTCTACACAAGTGTCTTTCTGACATTATGAGAATGTTTTATTGATGACTCATTATTAGCAGTCCAGCAGTGAGGTGAGTTTGATCCACCCAGAAGATGCAAAGTGTAATAATAATAATGCCTGCTTAATTATTAATATCCAAAACCTAATCCATCTCTGCAGAGAATATGTACATATTTTAGTGTCTCATTTGAATTTTTGCAACAAACACACACCTTAAAACCATTAGGCAGCCATGGTAATGACAGGTTTAAATGGCTGATTTTTTTTAAGAATTAATGTTATTGCCACTGTATGGCCTGTGCTGAAAGAAAGAAGTCTTCCTATTTATTCTGTTTGATTCTGAAGGCGTGCAGTGTCCCACCGCACGTCTCCGTGGAGAGACGAACAGAGCACACACTGTGAGACAGCGTCATTGTGCACCGGAGGCTAGAGGAGTGTTTGCAAGTCATTAGTGGTTTGTAAATGATATTTGTTCCCATGTGACATATCATTTGAAATGGTTTTCTAATAATAACACCCACTGATAATAAAATAAGAGGGCCCTCATGTTGTGATTATGCTTTTCATAAATTTAGTTTGGAAAAAAGAGAGAAGGAGGGAGACATTTCAATCTGAATAAGTGCTCAATATGTTGATATGAATTTTACTCTCAGATGGCGATCATCTCACTGATACTCCAAATGATAGCTCTGCTTTCAGCTCAGGTACAGTCTGACCACTGAGAGCCTCGCAAGCTGAGCTGGAAGAATTCTCTGAATAAAACTTCGTTTGTAACCTCACTCAGCTTTTGTTGTAAAGAAAAAGCATCTTTCCTCTGAAGCTCATTGTGCTGTATTCCATGAGCAAAAAGCTTGAACTGTCACCTCCTTCCTTAATGACTACTGACAAATACTCTGTCTTCCTGCGGTGCGTTTCCTGTTCGCCACAGCACAGAGCTGAGACAGCTTGGCACAGGACGCAGCGTGTCTGGTGAATAGGGAGCCATACTGCCGCTCTAACACCATTTGCCTTGTATTTTATGAAATGAACCAGCGGCTCGGAGATCAATAGGCACCCGTGGTGAATGCGAACAACGCCACTGGGTCCTTATCAGGAGCCTGCTGCCAATCTGTGGCAAACGAAGCCTGCACCTTCCCTGGATACACCATTGGTCTTTGAAATTAAAGTTGACGCCTGTAATCCAGGGAAATGGTCCCTCTACTCTCGCTTAACACCGGTTTAGTTTCACCCCAGCTGATGATAAAGCATGACAGAAATACAGAGCACTATCTTCTTGCCGGGGTTGATAGGTTCTGCCAGCTTATCAGGAAACAGCCAGCTAACCTTCTTGTGCCTGGCTCGTGGACAAAACTGAGGAGTCAATTTACAAAAGAAGCTATGCTGGGTGGCTTGTAAATAAAACCGTTCTTTCTCTACAGAAGACAAAAAAGTAAAACAGAAAATAACCAATTTTAGAACCCACCCAAAAGTGAGTAAATGCATAACACAGGAGGCTAAGCGCTAGTGATAGAGTGTATTCATGTAAATCCGCCCAAGCACAGCTGCAGGAAATTGACAGGGATCTACTGGAGCGCTTTGCCTGTAAAGGGTGGGATTTACATGCCTAACTAGGGCTTAACCACCCTCCCCCGAGTTTACCTGTTACTCTCTGGCCTCTGAGTGTGCGCCTGGAAGGGCTAAGGTTGCTCTGCTTATTCTTAATGCCTTTTCATCCCCCCTCATATTTGTCAGTCTCAGAAATGAACTCATAAACTCCACTGAGGCTACTCAGCGTTGAAAAATTGGTTTGGCGTGACGGCACATCAGGAGTTTTGTTTGCTTCCTGCTCTGGAGGCCTCAAAACTTTCCAAGGCAGCCATCAGATAAGCTAAAGTTAAAGCGCATGTGTACGGCAGGATGTGACCGGTGCTGAATGAGGCTGCGAGGTGTGAGTGCTGCTGCACGACAGCTTTATGGGTAATTGAGATCACATTAATGCCTGTGTTCCTCCTGAGGAGAAAGTGCAAGTCTTTTCCTTTTGGACAGGATGTGGCTTTGGGCAGTTAGGGATTGTGGGCGTCGCTCCTGGGCTCCTCATCTGAATCTCATCCCCGGCAGGCACGTTCTGTAGACCGCTCATGGCAGCTTAGACTAAGCAGAAAGAAAAAAAATTTGTTTGGCTCTATTTCTTTCTTTTCTTTCTTTCTTTTTTTTTTTTTTTAAAGAAACTCACATCTCCATACGTCGGGCACGCAGCAGCGAGCTTATGCCAAAGCAAGCTCAACACAAACATCTAAATGTTTCCTCGTTTGTTTTTTTCCTCTGAACTTACAATAAGATCCCTTCAGATGATTAAACAACACAAATAGCTAGTACCAGTTCTATTAATGCTGTTGTCCTATCACACAGGAACCAAGCGCTGATGCAAAGCGTTCCTTTTTGCCTTGCCTGTTTTGTACTTTTCCCCCCTCTAAACAATGATTTTCAGAGCAGGAGCCGCCGCCAATAAAATTAATGGGAGACTTGCTGAGTCCATACAGGAAGTGGGCTTTTTAAATAAACACATTGTTTCCAAAATAATCCACACCCCTATTGTTTACAGACGAGGAACTGGGCTGGGTGCAGACCGAGCTGGTCCACCTCGATTAGGCCCCCCCCTTCTGTCAAGGCTGCTCCATTTCAAAACAGAGAGGAAAAAGATAAAAGTGTCAAGTGGGACTTCACTTTGATGTTATTCAGGTCAGCATTTGAATCTTTTTTTAAATGTCTGCCTCCACCAAATCATCAGGTTCTTATGACACAAAACTTTGTTTTCCACTTTCATTTGCAGCATAATGTTAGCAAGCTAGCTTGCAGATGTTAGCCCTAATTCCTTCTAGATGAAATCTAAGTCTGCTTTTTGCAAATTTTTTCGACACCCCGTGTCATCAGCAGCTCCTGCACACTCAGTGCTGTGTTTGTCCCACATTGTAAAGAGGAAACAACAAAATTATCAAAATTAAATCTTGTCAGTATACAAACCACAGCTACCATGACAAGTTACTGCAGCTTGAGTTTGTCCTGAAACATCATATCTTCCAAAACACTTTTCTAATGTGACCCCTCCCAACCATTAGAGGTCATATTATATGTTCAGTTCACTCAGTCCCTGAGACATCCTGAACTACCAGCTCACTTGTGGGTTCATATCATCATATCTAAGTGGTGTTGGGCACTAAAAAAAAATAAAAAGAAAGAAATAAGAAAAGAAATATGAAACAAACACCACTATTCTTTTCTTTAAGCACCACAATCTGACATATGAAGTGAATATGAAGTTGTGTTCCCAGGCTTAACTTTACTATTAAATATCTGGGATGTTATTACTGCCGGAGAGGTAGAAAATGATCTTTATGCTAATTACAATTTTGACCAAATCACTACACAAGTGTTAAAGCAAACACCAAGGATATACTGTACATGCATAATGATGTCCTGTCAACAATGAATTTCAATTTCAACTTTAAAAATACAAAATTAGAAAACATCCCACGATAAGAGCATCTACTTTTAAATGATCAGCTATAGTCAATATTAACTTTATAGGACCCGTTATGTTTTCTATTACCATGCAGAGGTCCTTATGTAATGAATATGCTTTGCATGATCAAATTATCATCCCTGAATTTAAAATATCTGCGAATGTCCAGAACCACTCTGTCAACCACTCTCACTTATCGCCTACTGCATCGATTTTTGTTTCAAATACTACCAGTCACTTATACTTCCATTTACATAATGTCCAATGAGAAAAATTTGTCAGACAGATTGTAATTCATATCTCTACTCTGCGCACTCGCTGGCCCTAATACTTCAGTTAGCACCTCACATTTACATTTCAATCAGTGATTATAGCCTCTCCTCCTCTCACCCCGCTGAAAGTAAATACAGGACTCCACCATCTCAGACTAAAATGCATTTGGTGGGACTGGAGGGACAGGCATGAATATTCTGTCTGGTACATATTTACCATGTGCTGCTAAGTGTCACATGCTGCATGTGCATCCTTTAATAGCTCACTGCTCTGTATACAGCACAGCGTGGCACTAACGCTGCCAGGAGCCTCAGACGTGCTAAAAATGTCTCATTTTGGCTTAAAGGGGCCACCAAATGGCATGTGACATGTTCTCTGAGGCGGATGTTTAGTGACCAGAACGCTCACCGCATTTATACTCATTATTTTGTTTTGTTTGTTCAAAATCAGTGCTTTTTTTCCACACACACTGGGCTTATCTCATGGGGTGTTTCTAGTAGTATTAGCTGACTGAAAATGAAACTCCAGCAGACGAGCCACTTCCTGCAAGCTTTCATACAGCTGCAGAGATTAAACATCATGGAAAAGGTCAGGCAAGTGGAAAATTTGTCTGTTTACTGCTGACCGCGACTGTGAAGTGAACGTTTGACATGTTTGTGCTTTGCTGTTTTTGCATAGATGGCTCCAAGCATAATGTCAGACAAAATGTTATGTCTTTTGTAAAGCTGACACCCATACGAGCAGCTGTGGCTGATGATAAACGTTGGGCTCCCTGTAGTCACGGTGAAGCCTTGCACAGAAAGCAGGTTATATGTATCTTCACTGAGTTGGAAGCCACTGTAGGAAATTCTGCTGCATTTGGAAAAGCTCACTTCCATGTCTTCCACCACTGGACGCCTGCTGTCTGTTGACTTCTCTGTCAGCGGTAACCCAATATCCAACCTCATAGGGAAAAGTCTGTCAGTTGATGAGTCATAGTGAAGCGTACAATCATTACTTTTTAATTGCTCTTTGAGTGGAATTTTGTTTTTTGTCGAGCCTGGCACAGTAAGGTGAGCCAGGAATGGTTGAGTTCAGAGGGGAATTGTTTGCATGTTTTCTTGTTTGCTTGTTTTGGAACAACTTTGCAGCTCATCTATCATGCAGCAAGGACACACACACACACACACACACACACACACAAATGGACAAATCATAATAATCACACTTTGCCACAAACTGCTCTCCCTGGCCTTCTGTTTTCCAAGTCTGGTTACACACATGTTGGCTCGGCAGAATATTCAATAGACATTTATAGGAAATAAATTAAGAGATGAATGCAAACCATATGGCATTTGGGGGTTTATTTGTAAAGCCCCTGCATCAAAGCTTTTTCCAGATCACACCATATTAGCTATGTTTTTCCAGTCCAGCAAAATCAGGAAGGTAACCACAGACTTTCCTGATGGGAAACACATGAGTGGCGGTCCGCCGAGACGAGGAGCCTTATACATGAATGAGGCATCGTCAGGGAGCATCAGTAAAAACAATTATTCCCTGCATGTCTGGATGTCATATGTCACCCTGTGTTGACTTTAATAGGAGGGGAGCGTGATGGAGCTGCGTCATTGCTTGGAGAAGCCTTTTTAGCCTCGGAGTGAACTCCCCTCTACATTCACACTTGTTTGCATGTGAAACGGCCTGGCTGCCTGTGTGGGGTGTGGGCATAAAGACAAACCAGGAAGGGAGCCAAGAGGAAATGGCAGTGCCCAGGTACACTTCCACCCCTGCACGAATGCGAGACACCCCCTCAACCCCCAGCTCTCCATCTGCCCTCCCTCCCAAGCATTTCACATAGGCCAGGCAAGTTTACGGTTTTGTGAATTTGAGTGTGACAGCAGCAGCCCTCCTGTGTGTGACAAGCCCAACAGCAGTGGCCTGCCAACACACAGGGTGGTTTCTCCTTCTTCGCTGTTGATTTTGGGCTCGCGCTGCACATACACACACACACACACACACACACACAGAGGGCCTGCCAATGTCAGACGGGACGTGGAGCTGAGAGCCCACATCTTTAACCAGGGGAATAATTTTTAAAATGTATTTATTTATTAATTTGCTGTGTAGATGTACATTTTCTGCAGGATGTAAGGAATAAGATTGGGTTGTGGTTGCTTCTAAGGAGCCTCAAATCTACAATCTCTATATGAGGTGGGCTGTGGAAGTGTCCTTGTGCCATTCCACCATGGAGACAACATGGAATGGGGTAACCTCTCACTTATTCTTTTTTTCTTCAAAAATGTATATAAAAAACATTACCGGTAGATAAATGCACTATATGCTCAGAGTGATCAGAGCCTGCTGTGCGCCATCGGGCAGTTTACCTCAGGACTGACAGAAAAGCACTTCCAGGAAAGAAAAGCCATGGATTCTAGCTGAGGGAACATGCATCAAAGCGCCTGACTTAAGGCTATAATTAGCTGTTGTGGTGTTTTAAATGTGGAAGAATGAAGTCTTTGGAGAAATTGAATTGTTTATTTATTTACGTTTGTTTTAATTATCCCTCCAAATGAGCAAAATTAAGCACTTTTCACAAGGATTACACGCTTTCTGGAGTCCTTAATTTGCTGTTTTTCAGTGATATTGTGTGCCATGGAGCTTCGTGAGATGCAAAAAATAAGCATGAGAGGTGCCATATTACAACAAGTGACACCGTTTTATGTTTATATGATAGAAATGGGTCCTTTTCCCCCTCAGTTTTGTCTTTCAGATCATGGGATGTCCTCTTGGCAAAGCAGAGTGGAGTCGGTCCATTCTCTAATGATGTATAAAATCCTAAGCTAATATAAATGCACGACATGCCCTCCCTCTGTCTCCTGTCTAGCGATCCAGCCAAACCAGTGCCCCTGCTGCTGGCGTACAGCAACACACCACTGATGAAAACCAATGGCCTCAGAAGGGCTTCAGTATTGTCTTGCCTTGAGAGAAGAGGAAAAACTTCCATTCTTTTTGCCACCAACACATCTTCTGATGGCTCGCTGCTCTACTAGCTTTTGTTGAATAAAACGATTTATAGATATTTAAAATTTACTGGTGTTTTTGCTCACAGTCTGCAGGGAGTTTTATACAGGCCATATTTGACAACCTGTTCAAAAAAAACTCCAAGTTGTGAAATAGTTTTCAGTGCCATGGATTCCATAAAAAGGAAAACATTACTAACAGCATGGTCATTTTTTTTTATGTAGGAATGATATTTGCACAAGTCAAACTGTTTCACAGCTCGGGTTTGAGGTGGAACAGTGCTTTAACTAAAACACTGCCGTCAGAGTGCACAGTGACTGCCGATCGGCTCACAGGGACGAGTTTCAACTCCAAGCAGTCATGGCTCAGTTTACTCTGGCTATTCTATACATTGCACCTTTGCAGCACCTCATCAACACAATGAAAAAGAAATCGGGTCATTTGTGTTTGTTGGCAGCTGAGAGCGTCTCAATCAGGCTGAGTGAGGAAGCACGACCGTAAGCGACCCTTAGGGAAACAAACAAAGTCCTCTTTGAAATGATATCTGTAGCTTTATCACATCTTCACACCGATATGTTAGTATTGCACAACCTTCAGCTGCAATATTTCCATCACAAGAAAACACCTCACCACATCAGGAAACCTAAAGATAACCGTGACTCTTAGAGACATTTGAAACAGGCATACACATGCAGTCCATCGGAAGAAGTGTTTAGAAAATGTCTCGCTCAATAATTTTGAGTGATTCATAAGCAGTGTAACTTTGTTTCAGTCTTTTCATCTACAAAGGCAGAAAGCAGCAGCAACTGGTTGCCTAAACAGGCCTGCCAAGTCAAATGATATTCTCGGATTTTGACCAACTCTCCCTAAATATGGACAACAGATCTTCGGTTAAACAAAAAACAACACATTTAGACTGGGTCACAGTGGAGGGGAAACTATGTGGAGAATGGTTATTATAAGAAGTTTTACATTCATCAAAAATGAAAATCCACAAAAGATACTCCAGATAACAAGATATACCTAATGTAATCCAGCTGTCCTGAATGTGTCTTATCACAGCCTCATATTTTCCCAATAATAATTTGCAAGCTGAGAGTTCGAGTTAACAAGAAGACAAGCCAGCAATTTGTTGCTCATTTATTTAGTGTTTGTAATACCTAAACAATAGCTTCATGTCAGCTTCGTGACAAATTCATGAATACTGATTCAGTCTCTATGTCAGCTTTCATTATGCTCATGTGATCCTGCTATCAGTCCTGATAAAGCAGTGGGACAGCTTATCGTTTCATTTTTAGAAAACATAAAAGTGTTCACTTCAGCATAAAATTTGGTTGTACTCACAACTTACTGATTGGCATGAACCAGTACTGCAACTGATAGTTGTAATGAATGAAAGGTGTTGAATTTTATATTTTAAATCTGCAGCAATCGTTTTAATGTGGCAGAAAATGAACTATTCAATCTGTTATTCATATTCTTTGAGCACAACAGGCCCTGCCTTGGTTTCCAGCAGGGGGCGCTCCTAATGTGTATTGCCACTCTTACTTATTATATACCCCATCGGTAAATTACGCAAAATGAGGAAAACATTTAAACTAACAGTATCTTCCATGCTAAAAACAGCCAGTGGGGACCTTCACTGGTACATGGATCCAGGTCCTAGTTTAAGTATTAAGTTGGTTTAGCTGATGTGATATTGATAATTGCTAGCAAACAGGTAATTCTTCACACATCTAACACTTCTTCCCACCTGATAAACCACCTGAAGTCCGCACTGACCCTCTTTTAGCTCTATTTTTGATCTCTAGGCTACTAACTCCTGAGGGAAGTGTCTGGTTTTTGGATGCTAAATGCTGCACTATGTTCACCTGCTAGTTGCTAACTTAGTCTGTCCACTGTTTTTTTGCTGAACAGGTTCTGAGTGGCAGTGAGCAGTAGGTGCCTGCTGTGTGTAAAAATGAAACTACAAGAGCAGTAAGAGTGTACCTGCTAAACAATGAGCTGAAGCACACTGTGCACCTCTGTGAGTATGAATGCAGCTGCAGATTCGGAAGCTGGTGGATTATTCACTGTAGGTTCATCACTATGAGCAACACCGCTGACAACCTCACACTGTCTTCACACTCACTCGGTCCACTGTTTTTATAAGACATTGTTTACAACTGCTTTAAGGCAGGGCTTTGTAAATTGCCCTACACATGCAGAATGTAGCAGTTCCACAACGTAGAATATTGTAGTACTGTAGGATTGGGCATCTGAATTAATTCCAGAAAATTACTTGTTTCCTTTTTTTTTAAACAGCGACAGCCCTTCTTGAAGAGCCTTCTGCAAAGACGGACCTCATGCAATTCAACTGACCGGCAAATGTTGCTCACTATTATCTCCTCTCACTCATTTGAATTTGGTTACGCTTGAACTGGCAATTTTTTTTTCCAGTGAATAATGTGTGCCCCTTGAGTTTCACTTGATATTGTCTTTCTTATATTTTTCTTTCATTTGACGCCACTAGAAAATCATTTTAAAAAAACAAGCACGAAGAGAGTTGGTCCTCATCCTTATTTAAAAACCTCTCACATTAATCATCGATTCATCAGATCACTTGTCTTTGTGTTTGCCCGCTTCAATAACTCTTAAAACAGATGAGAGTCACCTCCAAATAATGTCTTGATCATGCGAGGGCTGAGCACAGAAATCCTCTCAATTCCCTGTTTCTTTATCCAATGTCAACAGCTGACAGTCTTTCAAAGTCAAGTGCAGTGTCAGTTTCAATAATTAACGCTGTTTGTATTTCAAATAGAATATTTCATTTGCAGAAAAGTCGTGTGGTGCAACACCATTGGATGGACAGTTTTGCATCAATTGTAGAAAAGAATAACACCAAGCCCACCCCTCATTAAAGTGATTACATTTTATGATTAAAAAGAAAAATAACTGAATACCCCTGGAAAAACTCCAGTTAATATTGATATTATTTTTTCTTTTTACCACAGTGAATCTTGCTTGCAAACAACAGAGACAATTCTGTTATTGTTGTATTCTTTAGATCAAAAGGGGCTTTAATAAGGCCATTATAAATACATCTGAAAATTCACTCTGGTATTCAGCAACAAATCAATAGAGGATGTGCACCGTTCATTGGTCTTTTATTGCTGCACAGTAGGCCATTGCTGAGGTACCACAGCATAATGAACGAAAACCATGCAGGGCTTTGGGACCCCTGCTGTGTTCGAAGTCATTCATATTCTGTATACTTTATAATTCAAATAAAGGTAATCTCTCCATCCCTTTGAGCTGTAGTTTACATTCTTCTGCTTTTGTCCAGAAGAAACATATGTTGACGAGGGGGTAGTAGGAGTTAAAGAATAACGGAGAAGCTGTGGTCACCACCACAGTCAAGTCACAGGCTCAAGTGTCTTGTTTTGCTGTGCTCTTCACTTGCTGTCTGACATCTCAGGCTTAAAGACCAGCATGACATATCAGATGTAATGGTACCTCCTGTACCATTGGTAAATTTCTTAAGGATGTGCTATAAACCATATGTTTCCTCATCATTTATTAAACAGCTAACAGCAAAAGTGTATCCCTAAATCTATATCCCTGTTACTCTTCTCATTTGGAGCATGGTGATGGTTGAACAGGCCTCAGTACCCCTGTCCTTCAACACCAGCCTACTTTATTCCTTTGCAATATTGATGAGCTGCAGACTCGTCAGTGTAGGAGTAAGTCCTAAAAGCCCCCTCCTGGACCTCAGGCTTGCTGAGTGGAGAGGGTGACTCCATTGGACCCCATGGGCCACATTGGGCCACAGCGGGCAGTAAGATCACAGTCAAAATATGATCAAAGAGGGCAGAATATTCTTAAACATATTATATGCAATATTTCCACATTAAATAGTCTAAAAGCAAGTAGGTTTTCATTTTATATTTAGTTCAGCTGTTTCATTATCCTAAATGTTTCCAACAGTGTTCAAGCCAATGGAAATACATGTAAAACAGACAATGTCATAGTAAATATCAGTAAAATTACATGGAATATAGTCAGGTATACAAAATAATTAAATATAATAAAATATTTTATCACTATTTTTGTATTTGTTTTTTAAGCAGTCATTACATTTAAACTAAAATACCACAGCCAAATGAACATAAACAAAAACAACTAAAAGGAAATAACTAAACTTTTTGATGTTGGTGAATTTCAGTGTTAAGTAAACGTTTGTCTGATGATTTCCAACACTTCACTTTGATAAAATCTTTGGTGATATATCATTATAATGTTTTCCTGACGAGTCTTATCAGAACCATATCTTTCACTAAGGACGATGTGATCATTCTTAATAATTTTTCAAGGAATTTGGGTATTTTAACAACCTGGGGGGAGTTAACTCTAGTCAAAATGTACTACTTGTTGCCTAGTAAAATATATAAGAAGTATATATACAGTATTTCACATATACTTACACGTTAAACAGTTAAATATTATTTTATGTGTCTGTATTTGTATGTGTGTTTCCGCCGGCCTAAATGTAGCACAAATTTGCATGTGTCATATATCCTTTTTCATCTTCTGACAGCATGCAAACAAAGACACACACACGTTACTCTGCTAACTGACCAACGACAATACTCAAGACCTTCCAACTGCCGGATTTGGGGAACCACTTATCATGACTCTCTTTGACCTCAGTGTCCTAATTGCCAGGGGGAATGAGCCTAACTGTTTTGAGTCCATTTCCTGTAAATAACAGTAAAACAGTAAAAATTCCCAGACAAGTGTTCTAACTGCACAATGTTGCCCTAAGGCAAGAAAATAAAGACTTATAAATAAAAACAAAAAAAAGCAAAAAGTAGAACACTATACTCATACAAATGCGTATATACATATATACAATATGTGTGCACTGTATTTTTGATAGTGATCAGTTTCCTTTCTCACTTACAGCACATGACCACTACACTCCTTACCTCCCTATTGTTCACTGCAGTATATAATAAACCTTGTTTGAAGTACATTAACCTGGCTCACAACAATGGTAATGTGCACCCTGAGGGGGATACCGGCATTATTGACTTTCTGTTCCTGGAATGTTTTTCTCCTGACTGTTAACTGAGCTCGTTTTAAGTTTGCAGGAAAGTGAATATATTAAAGACATATACTAATCTGTAACTGTGAATGGGAATTGACCGTTAATTGCTGGGAGGACTGCAGTAGCCTGCATCTGGCCCTTAGATGGAGTTTCTTGAATGACTTAGGGTCTCAGTATGATAAAATGTCTAATTTTACACTTAAATGTCAGAAAAAAACTGTAACAGTGCATATTTTCATGACAACATTCAACTTTGGTGAAATGACATAATCAACATCCTCACTATACCTATACCTACTGATTGATTTAGTCATTGAAAACAATAATAAATCAATTTTGCTGATTTTATTAGATTTAGAGTTATGTGGATACAAGCTATTAACTGTGTATTTGTGTTGCTTTTATAGTGGAAACCTTTTCACACTGCATGACTTACACAAAATCAATGCTGTAGTAATAATATAATATTGATTTAATAAAAGATATTCACAGTGACCAATATGATCAAGCCTTCTTGTCTTTACAACTGATTTGAACTGTTGCAAACTATTCCAAGAACTCTTGGTCTCTTAGTCTTGGACATATGTGTGAATCTAAATTTAGGTCCAATAGTATCAGCATGTCAACATGAGCAGCAGCTAATGTGTGAGGAATACTGTGATCTTGTATAATAAATTAAGTATAATCTATATCTACTTATAATCTACTTAAGTAGATATTTAAACACACACACACACAGATGCACCTGTGTACCATTTGGAGATGCAAAGTGGTCAAAATCAAAATCACACACAATTAGCCACTAACATGAAACACGGTTGTATATACAATGTACATATTGGCTCTTTTACACATGTACATACCTGTATTTTTAAATTTTTCTTAAAAAATTTGAATACAGTTTTTTGTAAATACCTTGTACTTGAGATTTTAGTTTTTTGTTTATCCTATTTTTATACTCTGCACTTTTCTCCTTTCTTGGTCGGGAATACTGCATGTGCAATGTCTGTAAAAACAAGAATTTCCCTCCAGGGATTAATAAAGGAATTCTGATTCTGATTCTGATTCTGATTTAGTAGCTAAGGAGTCAGGTATTTCCTCAGGAGATGGTAGCTAAAAGTGCTAAAAGACAATGACTATTAGACAAGCAGAGTGGAGAGAAACACAGCACCAAACGTTGCTCTTCACAGAGTAAATACCTAATTGAATTACAGTAAGGTCGCAGTATTATTCAGAGTAACTGGATGTAAGCTGCTGCAAGCATGCTATGATTTCCTACAGTACGTAATTGGTTGTACTGTAAACAAAAGTACTCGTAAACAAAAGTGCTTGTGGTGCTATTCAGAGGCTGTCAATTAATCACTGTGAATTTAATGGAAAGTTTCATATTATAACTGCTGGGTGAGTAAAAAAGCAAGTGTGATAACAAGCTCGCAATATCAACTTTAAAGATGACGTGTGAATGTTGTGATCACAACTTGTCTCTGCTGCCCCAAGTGGCCAGAGAAATGACTATTACAGGTTTAGATGACATTAGGTTTACAGAATTAAGTTCGGGATTTATTACTTTCGACATGAACATAATGGTCTGGGTTATGACACTATTAACTTTAGTGTTCATTCACTACTTACCCCTACTGTGCAGACGCAAAGTGTGGCTTCCACCGTGTCATCAGCATTGCATAACGGCATCGCTGACTGCTGCAAACTCTTATGTATTTATTTTTTGTCGTCATTTTTCCCTCAACTTCTGAATGTCACTGAATTAAAAAAAAAAAAAAACTAAACCCCTGTCTTGTTTTCTGGGTGTTTGCAGACTTTTTCTTTAAATTCTGCATGATATCATTATTCATGACAACTTAATCAGATGTTGCCTTAAACTGAGGTACCCAAACTTGAATTATATTATTCGGCTTTATTTCCTTTGATAAATGTCTCAAACTGTTTTCAATATTTTGTAATGGGATTTAAGTTACCTAAAGGAAAAAGCATTTATTTAACTTTTTTGCCTTAATCTAATGTTGTTACTTTGCTAATGTTATATTTTAAAAAGCACAAAATATTCATGCACCTTACAGCAATAAAGGATAAATTTGTGTGAAACTTAGACATACAAACCCAACCACTGTGCTTTGGAAAGTAAAATTTTGCATTAATTCGCACTCCCAGAGCAAACAGATGAGGAGACAAGCTTCTGGGCAGGTTACATCCACAGAGCTGTTTATCAAAATAAGCAGCCAGTCCAGAGTGGTCAGTCTATTGATTTTCCTGCCAAATATAATCTGTTTCACCATCATAAATCTGTGTCCGACATCTGCACAAAGCCCCATTTTTAGCCAAACACTGCCAAGTAAGGCTGTTTATTCACCGATGGCCTGATAGTCTCCATGACTACGCTCACTACAATTAGACAAATGTAATCCCGCCTTGAAACATGCGCGCGGTTAATTATTTCAGCACAAAGTGAGAGGCAAAATGCATAGATAGTGAGGCAACTGTGGAATCCTGGTCTGCTGCTGTCAGCCTGCCCCATACAGAGCAATAGAGACTGTGAGAGTGTGTGTGTGTGTGTGTGTGTGTGTGTGTGTGTGTCTACGCAGCACAACCAGCCTCTAATAAGGAGCCAAAAGTAAATGATAAGAAATGAGGGATTAGATTAGAAGTCCTTCTTTTCAGAATATAAGAAATATTACAGGAATAGGAATGAAATGAAAAATTAAATGAAGGTAAATGGAGTTTTGTTTTTGTTTTTTCAAATCATCTTTTTCGGGATATTGAGATAAAAATGGGTGTCATTTCTGGAAAAATAAATGTTATCCACACTGTGGCATCTTACACATCCCAGAATCCAACCTGATTTCTTTATAACTGTCTTTTTTTGTTTCTTATGTTGTGAGGCCTTGAAATGTTCGTGAACAAGTACCTTTAAGGATAAAAATTTAAAATTAATTAATTTCATTACTTTTTCTGTCACTGATATTGATTCAATTCAGAAAATCAATACAGAAGAATGTCTGTTATCTGGGTTCAACTCATGTAAGCAATTCCTGAAAAAAACATTTTGTACATTCAGTCATTTAAGCATAACTTTCCCATTAATGAATATCTTTCTCTTGGTTAAAGTGAAAAACAGGAATTTGAGAGATGAGCAATTGACTGCCATTCTGTCAGCTGGCTTGTGTTTTCTCAGTTGGTAACTGTTCATGTGTTCATGTTATTCCTCAGAATACAGCACCACATGCTTTCATTCCTCCCCAAACATGCTTTCTTCAAATGTTGACTCAGACAGCAGCCCTATTCCCAGGAAACCCTCAACAAGCACCATTTGCTTCTGCTCATGCCATGTTAACAGAAAAAACTCATTTGCCATGTATTGTTAAAATTTTTATTAATAGCAATTTATGTCACTCAGATGGGGCCTCTGCAGAAAAAGAAAACATTTGGGCCTTGTACAAATCTATCACTCAAGTTGTCAAAAAAATTTGTTCTCATGCAATATAAATAGGCCCTGAGTCTGTGGGTAGAGAGATGGGATCTGTTTCTGTGAGGGCGACGGGCTGGCTGTTGAGAGACTCCCAGTAAAACAGGTCATGCTGTTCACATCACGAAGCCTCAATCACAAACAAATGTTTTATTTAAAGAGCCAAAGTGTTGTTTACTGCAGTCTGCTTATTCTCCTTCCCTTCTCTTCCTCTCCCGCCCGGGTGCGCTCTGTGTGTTCAGCACATTTGAATGCTGGAAGCATGCAAAGAGGAAACAAAAACACTTCTGACAGGAAGCTCTACCCTGTCATGTAAAGGAACAAATAGGTAGGCATGTAGCTAAGTGAACAAATTGCGCCGACACGGTTTAATAAATGAAGCATTCAGGGAGTACAAATGTGTTAACTGTTGCAGAACTTGAGGCTGCTGTAAATAAGCTCAGCAGCGCTTGTTTGCTGAGTGGACGGGAGGGTAAATCTGAGTAAAGTACACAACAAGTGTCGTCATGTTGCTGTGTTTGTCCCTGACAAATATGGGACGTTAGTGCGCTGCCGCAATCCGCAATTGTCAGAATTTGTCAAGTTATTATGAGACTACTGAAGGATCTCTGCTGGGTCATAGTCCTCCATGTTGTCCTATCGACTGCACCTGTGACCAAAAGCCGATTCTATTGACAAATCAGCACAGGAGGTGTCTTACTATCTGCATTAATCCATAGCTGTGGTTCCATAATTCATCAAGGTTGCTGTCTCCTTAAAGCAGAGGAGTGTGACATTTTCTTCTAAAAAAATAAGTTTATACTGTATATTACTGCTGCAAATATGTTCTGAAAAAATGAAATGTGACCTGAGTCACATTTAAAGAAAATTCTTCAGTAAAAGTATTCATACAAAATGTATCAATCAATCATCATTCAGTGATGGCAGATTTAATTTGTTTTCCTATATAAACCCTCGGCGCTCAATGCATAATTAAAAGAGCGCTCCAAAAATTTGGGAAATATCCTTAAACTACTTAGTGTCTGATGAAAAGACTGATTTGCATCTGTCCTTCAGTAACAGCAAAATTAGCTTCCCTTACAGGTTGCGTTTTTAACTTCAGACAGAGCAGTGCTAACTACTTTCTCCCTCTTCCAGTCTTTGTGCTAAGCTAAGCTAATGAGCTGCTGGCTGTAGGTTCACTTTTGCTGCCCAGATATGAGGGCAGCAACAGTCTTGTTTGTTGTTTTTTTCTGAAAAAGTAAAGCTATTCTTTGAGTATTTTATGATTATTTTGTAAGTATGTCGAAGCGCTTGGTCAGGTTTACATTTTCAGTGTTTAACCACAGCCGTGATCATTCTGCAGCCTTAACCTACATGCCTTTGTTATGCTAACGCTGACAACAGACAGGATGCAGGATATGAACCCTGGTCTCTGGTGTTCTGTGTGCCCACATTCTCTCCGAAATGCAGGCTAGTAAGTTACACCATTCAGCAGTATACAAGCATAGCACATACCAGGTGCTCTAAATATTATTTAGCCTCCAAATAAAATGGTGTTTGGATGCTAAACTTGTGGATTGTCAGTACAAACATCATGACAAAACACATGATGGACAAATTTATGAAGACTTGGCCTAAATAGTATCAGACATGAATAAGCCTTGAACCAGCAGCACAGCACCATAACCTTCACTGCCTTGTATGTTTAGGTTCAGTCAGTGGCTACTTTGATCATATTCCTTTAAAAATACAACATGTTTCCATCTTCAATAAATGACATGCTACTCAGGAGAACATTAAGGGCAAGTGTTTCATTAGTGCGGTTGTTGTTGTTTTTCACACTGGAAGGCTCCTGTTTTGCATATGATGTGATGACTGTGCGTGTGAGCGGGGAGGGAATGAGTGGTGCTTAATGTGGTGGACAGCGATCAGTGCCCCCCTCTGTAGGACTGCAGGCCATCTCATTTACATCCCCCGCCTCCCCGCCCCATTTGTGGACAGAGTGCTGCGAATCTACTGCGGCCCCAAGCTTCCTGCCTGCAGCACCCACCCAATATGTGCATGCGTGTGTGTGCTACTGCCAAGTCAGCCAAGGAGGATTTTGCACAGTTTAAAGCCTCTAAATGAAAGTAGTTATTCTCATGACTAATTCATGAGATGCTGAATTATGGCTGACAAACAAGAGGAATTTAAGTATGACAAGCAAAATGAGGCATAAAGACTCTGAGAGCTGCAAAATGAGATGACTGAGGGAAGTGAGGGAACGGTGCAGAATCTGACTGACCTGGTCAAATACAACTACATACTCCATCCTTGGGCTTTTGATGTGTTTGGTTCCCCTCTGATCTAAACCCCCCCCTAACAGAGAAAATATGTGTTTTTAGCTGCAGGCCAGGAAGACGGGAGTGAAAGAGACGGGGGTGGGTGGGGGTGGAGAGTTGTGAAAACCCAGGCAGGGGTTCCATTCTGCTGGCCAGAGTCCGGCTCTTCACATGTCCTCCTCCAGCACTCACAACAGCACCACACAGTGAGACAAAAGGTGAAGGGTAGGCAGGTCAACACGCACACACACGCATGCACAACACTTCTCTGTCCACCTTTTTCCCCATTTCCCTCTTCATCTGCCGTTCTCTTCACTTCAACCCCCTGCATCTTCCCCTCCACCGCCAGCCAACCTGCCTTCATTCTCAAACAAGCGATGTGAAGGTTAACTGGCCTCTTATCCCACCTAAAACAACAACAAAAGGAGCACGGAGCGATGGTGGCTCTTTTGAATAGTTCAAAAGATGTCGTCACACATAAACCCAGTGTCTATCTTGATCACAAAGGAGGCTGACATGAGGGAAAATAGCACTTCAAATGATGCAACAAGACAGTGGCGACAATTTGCGGGGAGTTTCTGCAAACTGTGATCACATGACTGAAACAAAGACCCTTCGACATTTGAAATGGATGAAATGGATGGTTTGTTTGAGATCAGATCAATGCTGCAGGCAAAGAAGGAAAAAAAAGAAGAGAAGAAAAAAGGATACAACACAAACAAGCCTTCGTTTTCTCTCTCTCTCTCTCTCTCTCTTTTACTGCCTGATATTTTCACCTGTTAAGCAAACATGTCATAACTGAATTGTTGGGATCACAATTCATATTCTGACAGCAACCGCTCCAGAGGATGGGAGGAGATCTCCCCTCAGGGCAGAAAACATCATTAACATTATTATTGTTTGAGTTCTTTTTCTCCCCTTTTTTTCTGTTAATTCAAAGGAGTTGTATTTACATGATGGACCTAGTATTGACTGAATAATTTCTATAGTGTGTGAATATGCAAATAGCTGCTCAAACGTTAGAAAATACATACCCTACTTGTAATTATGTAAATTGTCTTTGGTTATTCATTCAGTTATTCACCCTTGTATTCGTTCATGCATTCATTTGGCATATTAGGGCCTGGCGGTGATGCCCTGAAAGCGGCAGGCTCTCTCCGCAGGCTCTGTGGACAGACAATGGGCAGGGAGAAAATCCCCCTCTCCAGAGCTGTGCTGCATGTTGACCCGCTCACAGCACACAACACCATATGGAGAGAGATTGCTTTGAAGAGGCCTGCCTGGCCCTGCACACCGGTACACAAGGAGCAAGATCCACTGCTCACACACACACACACACGCACACTTAGACTCATACACACCCCTTGACCTCTCTCTCTCTCTGTCTCTCTCTCTCTCACACACACACACAGCAGATGAGCACTTGCTTGTTTCCTGCTGTAAGTCACACACACTGAGCTGCTGCACACTTCAACAAATACAGTTTTGGTTTTGTGTTCCAGATCTGTTCAGGAAATGTGAATGAAATGACATTCTAAATCAAAAGCGTCATCAGATCCCCGCTGCTTAATATGAAGAAAAATTATTTTTTGACAAGCAATATTTGATCACACTGTTCACGAGAAACCGATGATGGAGGAGAGAGATGCATCTTCTTCAAAGTAGATCAGAAACAAAGTTTAGTGGTTGAGCACCCTGAGGCGTGTGTTCTCACTATCTCAGTTTTACTTCTTAGCAAACGATTCTTTCTGTGCGTGAGTAAAGTAGAGCGGTGTGTGTGAGTAGTGGAGTGTGTTGCGCTTCCTGTTTTCCTGCCATGCCAGCGCACAGTAAACTCAGGAATATGCTCCCTGATTTTTGAGAGCACACGGGTGGGTCACGGTGAGGATTGATTTCCACGAGGACTGACATGAAAAATGTACACATAATGTTCAGGACACATGGCTCTGATCAGACTTTTGACCTCCACATGACCTGCAATCACTAATTTTGAGCTTGCTTCCATATGGTATTGGAGTGGTATATTAAAGGTGACACGCAAGAAAAAAAAAAGTAAAGAAAGACAGCTTAGAAAAATAAAGTACTGAACTGTATTGTGTCATATCTGGCCAGTCACAGTGAGGTATTTCCATTCCTGAATAGCTTCACTGTATAATGTGATGAGTGCTCAGACACTGACATTAAAGGTGTGTGTGTGTGTGTGTTCAGGTGGGTATTTTCTGTTTTTTTTATGATTATTATTATTATTTCTGCCACCTACATCCCTTTCTCCTGCACACATCTCCCATTCATTAGGACTCATGCATTAAGACCAAGGTGGTACTGACTTGGAAAAGCAAGAAAAGCATATCTGACACATGACATGGGTTTGCCGGCTAATATTCATTCTAACACCATGAAACAAAAGAGCAAAACCACAAAGTGATGTTGTAATGTAGCATTACACAACATACGCTCAGGCGATAGTCTGATATAAAGCATTGCTGGAGGGTGAGAGCGCGTCCCGTTGCGACACCCTGGGTGATTTCGAGATATGTTTAGCAGAGGAACAAAGAACAGGAAGGAAATGCAGAAGACACACTGAGCAAAACATTTTCATACACGACAGCAAAACAAACCCTCCTCCAGTTTTCAGTGTTAACTGACTGAGCCCGTGAGTTCGGCTGCTTATTGGTCATTGACTTCATTAACAGTTGTTGAATGTCTCATTGCAGTGTTAATGTTGGTTATCTTCTTCCAAATTGAAATTCTCCATATGAGTCCCTGTTTTGTCATCTTCTGATACACCCAGTAGGTTTGTTAAAAGGTATTTTTAGGGCAAAAATATTCTCTAAATTCAAAAGACTGGCAAAAGCAGGGAAGAAATGTAACAAAGTCGATTTACTCAAGTACAAATGTATGGTACTTTAGCTGAGTACTTACATTTATTGTCGTATTGTATTTTTCAGTACATTTATATGTATTTTTATAATTTGTAAAATATGATGCATGGTTATATGTTGAACTATCCAACAAAGTAAAACATTTAAGCCATCTTGACCAACTGCAGCAGCAAAACTGCGTTTCGTTGCTCTACTGCGTTTCGTTGCATTGTACTTGTACATGTGTAATGACAATAAAGTTGAATCTAATCTAAAACGCTACTTACACATTAATGCAACAGTGATAATAATTCATTAATATTATTTATTGTATGATATAGCAGTCACAGGGCCAATTTTTATGGGTTTGTGGATTTTTTTTTTGTTTTGATGCTGCTAATACTAACTAAAAAAACTTACTTTAACTGTTTTACAGTGCGGTAATGAATTTTTTTTCTTAAGTAAAGGATGTAAAACACATCTATCAATATACACAGGCACTCAAAAATGTCTTCAGCAGCTCCTACAAACAGGTTTCAGTTTACGTTCTGCCAAGTGACAGCCCTCAAGATGTTTAATTTAAATCACATTCTCACTCTTGTCATATCAACATGCAGATATCACACTTTCTAGCAAAAGCCAAGCATCAGCCAGGTGATTCAGCAACTTCCTTGCTTCAACAGCCTTTAGTCTCTCTGTTCATAATTCACTGTGGAGGTATGTGTGTGCTAAGAAAAAATGAAAACCAAAGTACAGTAAGTGGGAAAACTTGAAATGAGGACAAACAGCTTTTCCTTCAAAACTTGTCAATACAGGCACTTTGACTCGTTTTTCTCGCAACGTCCCTGTGCGCCGGTGCATCGTCCACATGCAGGGCCTGAAACACTCCACGCTCCATGTTTGGGTAAACTGCGTAACAAATTGGAGAAAAAAGGCTGGAGCCGGAGACACAGAGTAAACTCCCTCCTGGACAATACCATGCTGTATTATTAAAACAACAGCACAGGTCCCGGCACTGTAACCTGCTAAGATGGGGGGAACATGTTCATCGATGATATCAAGGTGACTGAACACACACAGAGCAGCAAACCAGCTGCTGTGGTGGGGCTCACGCTGAGGACTAGGTGCCTGGCTGCATAATTGGGAATTATTAAACACGGCTCTAGCGGCGAGGTGATCATGAAATTGTATTTTCAGTCTTGAGGGATGAAAGCAAGAATTAAAATGTTACCGTTTGTTAGGAAGCCAGGAAAAAAAATTGAAGAGTCTTGTCCTGAACCTCCCATGATTCAATTTCTTTTAAGAAACAATAGAAATGCATTTGGACAAGCAGGGAGATGGATGATACAGACTGCTGTCGTAAATTGTGGATTGTTGTAAATTGCAATCTGGATAAATATTTCAGTGGCAACTGGACCAGCATGATGAAGTGTGGAGCGAGATCGTGTCCATTTTTCATATATGTGCAGGGAGCAAACAGCTACTAAGACAAACTGAGAGTGAAGTGAGAGAACGACATGAAACGTGCTATAATAAACGATTTTAGAAGCAGCAGCAGTAGTAGCGAACAAACATTCACACAAAACACTTAATATTTATTTTTTTAGCACAATAAACTACAACACTTTTTTCACCCGCTAAATGATTTTAGGAATCAGTCTGCTTTACAGTCTATTTATAGGCTGTGCTAAGTGTACAATACAAAATACAAATTCGCCTTTTGTACACAAGAGCAGCTTTTTGGTGGGGTCAGTGGGGTTGCCACGCTGCACAAAAGCCAAAAGCTAAATTCAGGAGTGTCTTACTGCTGACGTAGTCAAGTGACACTGGAGCACATGGCTCAAAGTACAAAAGTGAGCTTCAAGGTGAGACGTACAAGGTGAAATATGAAGACGAACAGGATCAACTGAGAGAGTTTTACTTGTTTTTGACAAATAGCATTTGCTATGCTAACCCTAAATGGTGTCAGCATGCTAACATTTTGTGGTATATTTCCTCATTTCCATCACAGGAATTTCTGGCACAGTGTTTATTAACATGATGGAGCAGACATGATGAAACGACAGGACAGTTGTCATTTTCTGACAATGTAAAATTTTGTAATAGAGAGCAGTGAGCTATATTGTAAATGCAATATTTAATTTTCATTTATTTATTTATTTGTCATACAGTTAAATGCTCGAGTTTTACTTTGGTTAGGTTTACATTTTGACGAATGTAAGGCCACCTGCCCGTGTGCAGTGCGTTCAGCTGGGATCCCACCAAACACAGTAAAACATCAATAAGCATAACAAGCGGTAAAATCTTCCTTCCTGTGTGGTGACTGGAAGCCTGAAAAGTAACTGGCCATTGGTTCAAATCTTAAACCACGCTGGGACACCCTAATCAGTGATGTCACAATGCAGCAGGCGCTTAAAGGCAAAACATCTGCTCTATGAAAGTGACCGTGAGAGATCAATGAATTAATATTAAGCTCCGTTCTGTTAACACAGTAACAACATATTATCCAATACCTTGAAAGTAAAAGAAATAAAAACTCTGGGAAGTCAGTTTGAGAGTTTCTGATTAAAATAAGTGTGAAATAGAGTGACAGGTTTACATATTATTGCAGGGGTGGTGCATATTGTATATGGGTAAAATCGCTGCAGGAATCATGTATTCAGGCCCACAGTTTAAATATGTCAGTGCAGAAATGCCAACAGATAAAAATAAAACAACCAACAACACTCCCCGTTCAATCAAATATTAACCTAAACCTTGCAAAGGGAGCAAATCAGAAGAGTGTGACAGGCGACACGCGTCTTTGAAATGAGTTCATCTCACTGGAATCATTATTTTGGAGCTGTGAGCAGAACATTTTCCTCTTTAGCAGCAGTTTCAAATCACAATGCAATAATATTTTCCGGCATAATCTAAAATGATGTTGGAAGGGGAAAAAAATGTGGCAAAGGAGCAGAGGATGTTAGTGATTGTCCTATATTGCTCACGCTTTCATGGATTACTTAATTATCAGCCCGTGCCGACATTCTGCTCTGTTAATGGTGGGCAAGATGGCCTTTACCTCACTTAAGGAATAAATTGTATTGCTTCATCTCTCTCCATCTTGTAACGAACACATCCACCCACACACACATAAACATCCCTTCCCTCCTCTCTTCACTGCTCATATAGATCATTTAAGCTGGAATGGGATACTTATTGAAGCAAAATCCAGATGAGATCCAGTGCTATTTCACAATAACAATTTCTTTAATTGGGCATCTCTGCCTGTTTCCCCGCAACCTGTTTTATTCATCTTTGCAAAAATCAGGGATGAAATCCTCATTGACACACGCTGGGTTTATGATTTTGAATCATGAGGAGTGCAGCTTCTCAGAGAAATTGCTATTGCCTCAGTGGGAAGCATTGTTGTGAGCAGAGGTTTGGAAGATGGGGGGAAAAAAATATGAGTTAATCATGAACTCCGTAAGTCTGAGAGTTGTGAGCTGAGGCAAGTGGCAGCTGGGTCGACATCAAAACGAAAAATATACACCTTGAAGTGGAGGGCAGCAGGGCACACTATACTGTAGGAATCGTGTCATCAGGTGGTGTCGTTAGCACCCACATAGCCACAGTGCTGGACATTAACAGAAGTGGTGGGCTTATGGGGGGAAATGGAAGAACTCATCACATTCCTAGTGAGTGTCTTAATATTCGGCTGTTCTGGGATAGAGAGATCACATTATTTGATATTTTTATTGTGAGTTTTAACATTGTCACATTTTCCCATATAAATAGGTCTTGTAGGAAGTGTGATGTGTAACATGACTTCACTGAGTGAATGCTAACGTTTTTCTATTGACAATTATTTAAAGCAATAGCACAGTTTGCCATTTTGGGAAATTAGGGAGGCCCAGAAGAATATTAATATCACTTTCAGGTCTGTACCCTAAAAATGAAATTAGATCCAAGAACAAGTTAGTGTAGCCTAACATAACAGGGGAAACCAGCCAACCTGGCTCAACCAGCACCTGAAAAGTTTACCAATCAACATATGGCATGGGGTTTGTTTAAAGGCCCAGTGTGCAGAATTTTAGTGACATCTAGTGGTGAGGTTGCAGATTGCAACCAACTTGAGTACCTCTCATCTCACCTGCAGGAGAACCTGCAGTGGCCAATAAAAGGCTCATTCTAAGGTAACGAAAAGGCAGTGATACTTAATTTAATGTGATTATACACTAATGAAAGAATAATTATTAATATCAGATTCCATTTCTGTCGCTAAATGTCTCTTAATCCTACACACTGGACCTTTAATCCTTTCAAAACTCAAAGCGTTTAATGACAATTCGCCATTTCACAAGAAGAGGAAGGCTAGCTGTTTTCCCCTTGCCGGCCAAGCTAACCAGCTGCTAGCGGTAGATTCATATTTGCCTTACAGACACAAAAGTGGTATCAATCTAGTGATCTAACTCTTGGCAAGCATGCAAAGAAATGTATTTCCCAAAATGTCAAACTATTAAAATAACCAGTTAATACTTATAATATATGTCCCATAAGCAGTGTCCTACCGGTGGATCAGTTGAATTAAATGTCAAATTTTATCTGACATCTAAATGTACCAAAGATACCAAATATGTTAATATGATATGACTGTGCACAAAACCAGAAAAATGGTTTGCTTATTTTTCTTGCATATAAACTTTATAAAGTTTGAATAAAGAACTGGAACCAATTATCCTCCAGAGCTGCAGGAGACAGTATAACAGTGTTTTCGCAGGCATGTGTGACCTCATGTAAAATAGGTGGAGTGCCCCTTTAAATAAAAGTAGCGATGTCTTCATCAGCAAAATGTACTTCATCTACAAAAGTAAAAATACTTGTTACACAAGTGGCCTAGTTGAATAATGCTATATTAGAAAGCTGGACTATTATTACTGTTGGTTAATCATCAGTAGCTGGTCAAAGCAGAAATAGGTTTACCTCCTTTATGTTCTGTTGGGTAATTTAATCAGTAACAATTCATCATGTTGAATAGGATGATTATATGTTGAATAAGTCAACCCCTAGCAACTATAGCTGCGGTAAAAAAAAAGGAGTAACAGAGTAAAAATCACAATATTTCCTTTAAAATACAATGGAATCCAAGTGCAAAGTAACAACAATGTCTCATAAAAACATACTTAAGTTCAATAAGTCACTTTCAGGAACAAGCTGATAAAAATATGATATTGTCAGACAGTTTGGACTTTCTCACCTTTAAAGCTACTTTATGGGGCGGAAAAAGGCAATTACAGGATGTTTATGAGTTAAACTATCTCCTCAGACCTTGTCATTATCATAAAGTGTAATTATACCGTAACATACTGAGTCACATTGTGTCTGATGACAGCAGGAAGGTCTGCAGTGTCCATCCACAGTATAGCTGACCACACACATACACCTACAGCAAAGGGAAGGCAAAGAGGGAGTCTGACACTGCTCTAAACGGTCCCATTGACCTCATGATGAGCTGCACTCTCAACAGCAAGTCTCCTCTGGTTTACACTTTCACTTCAGTACACTGTGACCAGCAGCAAGTGTGCTCAAACTGGCTCAGAAACCTTTAAAATCTTGTTTGCCAGGTCTGTGTGTTTCCCCCTCATTGGCCTGTTTGGAGTAAATAATCAGCATCAATATCCACACACAGATCTTTTGCCAGAGGATTATTGAACATTAATTACATTAGCATTTTCTCTCTGACAACAAGGTGGCTTCTTATCTGTGATCTTCAAACTGCGACTGGGAACTATTGATCCTGGCCATGTTGTCATTCAGATGATAATTAGGGGCGGGTGAGAGGTCAGCTGCCAATCCGTTTGAACATCTGGATGAGAGTTCCTCAAGGACAATGAGAGCCACAGGATGCCACCACTCTGCTGAGCCCTGCTTGTCTTTATGTGCCTAAGTCCATTATACAAATGGTTTAATTAATTCCCACATTCCAGCAGAGTGGCCCAGCAATCAATGGAGGCAAAACACTGGGAGAAGAGCCCAGTCAGAGCCCAGTGTACAGTTACAGTCAGTGCATACAGAGCTGGAGGTAGTGCACCTGCTGCAAGGCTTAACTTTAACCTTTTCATGTGAAGAAAATGTCAAAAAGCTGCAGTTCAGATCAACAGTTTTCTGGAGGTGAGCAGCTGCAAAGCTAAAGAGAGCAGTGCATATTAGTACAGGTGAGAGTGTACATTTTATTTTCCGATTTCAACTTTTTTGACCATCAAATCGTCCACATTGAACACTATCAACATTAATCTATAAAATATCTACACGAACAACATGCTGTGAGTGTGCTACAGCTTTAGAGGTAGAGGTAGAGCTATCGCAGGTTAGCCTTATCTATAATTAAAACTGTATTTTAAGGACATGCAAATGGAGATATTAGCAGATCTAACATATATCCTTCTCACTGTGGTGGGGACAGAGTTCAAAAGAATCGTTTTACAGAGACTCTGCTTTGCAAAAAAGTAGCTCAGTGTATTCTTTTTCATGAGTAAATAAAGGTAATCTCCGCGGGTGCATTAAATTCTGTCGCCGCTGCATTTATGTTATCGTTAATGCGATGAATAATTCCGTTTGCACACTGCAAAAGTGCTTACAGCAGAACTTTGGAAGAATCAACAGAACAAATTGTGTGAGAAATTCCTAAATGGTCTTGTTCACAGTGTTTAAGTGTGGAAAAGATCTCCTTCCTCTCAGCATTTTGCACCATGCTGCACCACTGCATGCTTGACCACATAGAACAATGGCTTGTTAATCCACAGTTCAAAGGAAACAGAAGCATGGCAAGACAACAGATCTTGCATTTGTGCAAAGTACAGACAAGAGCTGGATATAAAAGAGAAGCGTCTGATTTAGTCTGTAAATTATTATTGCCTGTAAACTGTTACATAAAGAGCCTGTGGTCCTGTTAGTCAGACAGTGTGAGCTGCTGTTGCTACAGGAAACAGCTTATCATGGTTTCTGTTAACATGCTTCAATGTAAATGAACAGCTAAACTGTACTTGATCCAAATGTGCAAATGCAAAACATAAATGTAAATCAGTGTGTGTGCCTGGGGAGGATGCAGACAAACAATGCAAACATTGCCCCCTTGTGGTTAGCGTGCACTCGTGGGTATTGAGGGAAACTGGCAGCCATCCGGGACAGCAGAGATGCAACAACTTTCTTGATTTCAGGACAGACACATAGAGGTTGGGGCGGTAGAGTCTGTACTATTTAACTGAGTCTGATATCATATTGGAATCGTGAGTGACATGAAGGGGAAAAAAATCTGGGTTTTTAGGTTGTGTTCAATGTGGAAACAGTGTTGGAAGTGAGTGATTTCTTCTTCCAAATAAACCTCCAGATTCTGCAATCCCTTCTCATAACAGTGTCTCCCTCTCTCACTGCTGTGTCTCTCTCTCTTTCTCTCATTAGAGCAGAGTCAATTTCAATGTCACTTAAAGTCACGGCTGTAATTTATTGGCTCCTTAATACTGACGGACAAAGGTCGTGAGCAGCGCTGTGAGGCGTTCTATCAGGTTTATCTGTGCGGGTCATTAACCTTGACCTGGTATAAACGCACTTCGGTCCAGGAAGCTCCCCATCCTGCATGCACACGTTTTCCATGCCCCCAAGAAGTTCCTCCCTGCGACAGCCACTCACTCCACTGCCCCGTTAGCTCAAGTGCTTTAAACTTGCCTTAATTGTCATATGGCAGCCAACGCAGCTTTCTTAATTGATCTGACCTTTCACAGTGCTTTCTAATTTCCAGTCCCTCTTTCATTGTTCCATCTGGCACTTTTAAAGCGACATCTGGTTGACTGTACTTTACCCGGTGATCTCTGTACAGTTATTTTTAAACTTAATGTATGCTTCAACAGATGTTAGTTTTTATAGGTGAGCAAGGAGTTAGACTGCACTCTCAGCACTGGCCCATGTCCATAATACTTCCCTCCTCAACAATTCAAATATTGACACGACAAATTACAAGCCAGGTCGCCTGCAAAACTCCATGCTATTATGTTGGGTTTCTTGTTTATGTTCCCTATTAGCTAAACATCAACTCAGCAAAGCCTTCTCTAATCTCTGCCCATAAATACAACATTAGATTTCAGTTTATGAACAAATAAACAATTTTGTTGCCATGCAAAGTCCAGTTTTGCAAATATGTCTGATGTCAGTGAAAAGGCAGGAACATTTGTTTAATAAATAATAGGCTGAACGTGGGTGTTGCTCGTCATACACACTGAGAGGAAAGCAACTCACTCTCAGGCTGTAATGTGGCTGCTATTCAGATCCTTGACAATGGAATCATTATCAGGAATATTCAAATACTCCCTCCACTATCAAGACCATAGTTTCCTTTTTCCCCCCCATCACTCAAATTGTCTGATTAAAAATCCTCTCTGCAGAACTGTTATTTGTAGGACGGTTCTACCATGGGGCATCTTCTTCTTTGCATGTTCTCAACAAGATTTTGATAACTTCAAGCTGCAGTCTGTCATACTGTACTTAATCTTCTCTTTAACCCTCTCCTCTAAATTGTAGGCTTCTGGTTTGCCCTCCCTATCTGCCAACATGGACGATATGTTGCGGACTTCCTCATTCCTCCCTTTGAAAACTTCATTTCTGCTCTGACATTTTTCCAGAAGATAAATTTCCTATGGTCTGTATTTTCATGGGGAAGTGCTCGGAGATGACTCTACCTGCAGGCTGTTAAATTAGTGCCATATAATTGACTGATTAAACGCTTATTGATTGCTGAGATCTGGATGATGGAGGCAGTGGATATGGATACTCTTGCCCTTGCATTTTACACTGTCCTCTGTTCAAGCAGGAGCATGAGACACATTAAGCCAAAGAGAAACGGATCTCTGACTGTAAAAAAATGACTTGTGCTACATTTTGAGTGCTGAACTCTTATCAAGATTGCTAAGAATTCATCAGGACTGGAACTTTCTCCGAGCAGTCGCTTCAATAAATGTATAACAGAAATTAAAGATATCATGTTTGTACAATTTCTGTCTGTTTGATAACCAAATAGGGCAGTATTAGGTAGTCTCACATGGCTTTAAGAGCCAGGGATTGACATGCGGCAGCCTCAAGGTCAGAGTCTGCTGCTCCCCTGAAAGCCTCCAGCCACTGATAGACACGTCTTCCCTCCTGAGCCGTGCTGGAGCAAACACACCACAGAACATCTGTTCGCAAACAGCCCTGATGGAGCCGTACTGACACCACACGCGCACCCGCCGCCTGCACCTCACCACCCAATTCCCAGGCCGGGGCCAGATGGCAGCCCCGCGCCGCCGCTCCATCCTCTCCTCGTCCAGGACAAATCATGAGGAAGAATGGCCTGCAGGTACCGCCCCAGGCACGCCTGTGCCACTCACCGCTGACCACCCTCTGGTGGCTTCCAATGTTCCCTCCTGTCAAAAGACAAATTGTCCAACAGACTGCTCTTTTATGAATTCACCCCGCGGTCCATTTCTCAAAAGAGGTTAAGGAAAATCCTTGGCCTGAGCTGCTCAACTTTGAGGCAGAACTCTGTTCTCTGAAAAGTTAAGAGGCTTGGATACAGAGTAAAACAAGAGGTCCTGGAACTCTCAGTTTCTCCATAAAGGCTGATTGTTAAGCCGAGTCCATCTGGCACAGACACCTCACTACCATTCTCTGTGCTTGACCTCTGAATTATGTGCTCTGCTGCCATCATAAATACAAACTTAGGTGTGGATAAAGACAGAACATATTTTGTGGAAATACCAGACCGGTTTAAAACAGTCCACAGATTATTCTCATCTCCTGGCAAGTGTTTATTTAATGTCAGTTTGGAGAAGCTGAACTCAAAATTTGAAAAGGATGAACACAAATGAGTGAGGTTAACCACTAACGCTGCTTCAGTTTCTTCTACTGCGCAGTAACAGAGAGACACAAAAAACAGTTGTTCTCTTCTGTGATTCAGCAGCTGCTGTTGTGCTTTTCTCTGGTTACTTTCATGTGATTGTGGGTTTTTTCCTCTGCGCTGGTTCTCACTTAAAGTGAGTGCTGGACTATTTCAGCTCTGGAGTCATCTTTTTTTTTTTTTTTTTACAGGTGACCCGGTTAGGAATGCCACCACAGATCAGGGGTAGGTGTGATTAATCTCCACTTTCATTCTTATGGCACCTTTTATACAGCTTTTCATCTTGAGACTGCACAGGAGAGATGTGTGGGAAACAATATATCTCTAATGACAGTAAAAATCTGCCTCATGGATAACTGCAATATCTGCTCATTTAGTCTTTGTGCTATTTTTGGGGTTTCTTCAGGTTTGCTCTAGTTATGGTTACCATTTAAGTCCTTTCCAGATTTTCTTAGTGAGCTGTAGATCAAATAGATGAGATTTTATTTCACCACTGTGTCATGGTGCAAATTAGGCTACCATGGCATTTGCACTGGAAGTTTATTCTTTATGCTATACTTACAGTATAAAGTGGGCCAAGGCAGGTTTTTAGTAGGTCACAAGGTAGGTCAATAGCCATTAATGCTTTGTCATACTGTCACAGTAGCTCCCTGTATTCCCCCGAAACAAAACAATATACAAAAACATATTACTAACTACACATCATCGGCCACAACAACTCTGCCGTTCTCCTACAGATCGCATACTTACAAGGTTGTTTCACCCAAATCACAAAACATATTTCCCACCTGTACTTTGTAATTATAGATTTTTTTATTGATTTATTGTTTAAAAAAAGAAAAACTAGTGATGTTCAATTCGGTTAATTTCTGCTTTATTAGGATGCTGGCACAAGTCTCAAAACCTCATCAAAACAATTCTTAGGTGAACTGACCCCTTTATATGTACGGACTGTTGATATTCTATATTTGTCAGTCTGTCTCCTAAAATTTAGCAACTTGCCCAGCCTGACTGTAGCTTTCAGCCAGAAGCCCATTCCTTCCTATTTGGAAAATTAGTCTTTAAATACATTGTAAAAATCCCCCGAAACATGAGTCAGCAGGAGTAAATATCCCATTTTCAGCTGTGGATGAACACACATTTGGTGCTTTCGGGACTGTTTATGGCAGTAGTCTACGCTTTGCCTTGTTGTTTTATTGACTATCAGTTGACAATTAGTACGTCACCAGAAATATCCTTTAAAACACATATCAATTTTTTTCCACTGTCTTTGTCAATATTGTTTTAGACTGTCTACATGTTTTTTTGAAGAAGGATATAAATTGATTAGAAAAAGAAAACAGTTTACAGTGGAGCATCAATAAGATTAAATGAACAGAAATAAACTTCCAGTTTATTTTCCAGAGCTGCTCTGTGCGAGATTCATTGTAAATTAACAATTTCAGTATATTTATAAAACACGTCCACATCCTCACTGAAGCAAACACAAACATCTTGACACCCCACCTTGCCAAAATAACACTTCACTAAATAATTGTTACACTCTTGGTGCAGATGACACAATACGTTTGTGGGAAAACCCAGTATCATTCTATAAATCATCTCAGCTGTTCTGGTAATGTTTGGAGTTCAGTGACACATGAGTCTGGCCTCTGCATGATCAAACTCTTCTCATCTCCATCCAGACCTCAGCCTCTTGACCCATGGCAGATGCCTGGAAACATTTGAACTAATATTTACACCACTTAGGAAGTTCCATAAACATTAAATATCAAGTTGAGCACCATCAACAAAGGCCTCACAAGTGCTCTTAATGAGAAGATATGAGTAAATATGTAAGCATGTTGCATCATCAACATGACTCGCCGAGTTTCGGACAGCTTCTATTGAGATGCCAAGTCGTTCTGCTCTGCTGTTGCCTGAGCAACACTTCAGACATGTTTACAGTAAAACCACGGCCCTCCAGACACACCACACAAGAGTGCACTTGACCCCGTGATGTGCTCTCTCAGAATGAGGTAAGAAACATTTTGAACTATGCAGACCCCTTCGGCAAAAGTTCTCCACCAAATTGCACGGGTGTTATTCAGTGAGATTGGGCTAATTAAAGCTGTGCTTCATGGAAGAGGAGGTGGTGGTGCTGGTGGTAGGTGTGTATTTCTTGAAGCACTCAGTGAATTTCTATCTGACGAAGGCATTCCTACCACAGGTATGCACCCCGACTTCCAAACAGCAATTTAGCACACTACTCCAAGTGTTTACACTGCAATTTGGCACTGCCACTTTTTAAAAAATGTATTTTGCTGTTTAGTTTAGCTTTTTTAGTATTCAGTGTGTACATTAAAAGGGTGAATTTGAAAACTTACAACTGCTATGCTGAGCCTGCATGGTTTCATCTGGAGCCCTCCAGGGCCACAGTGGGAGCTTGTCCCTCCGGAGCTGTGGCTGAAGCCCACTCACTGTCAGAGAGGAGCCAGTTGGCGCTGCAAGGAGGGCTGAACGGAGGGTGTGGGTTGGAGGGGTTTTGTCTGTCTGTGTGTGTGTGTGTGTGTGTGTGTGTGTGTGTGGTGGTGGTGGGGGGGGGGGGCTGCTATTCTGCCTTCAATCCCACATGATCTCACTGGTCCTGGAGAGTATATCAGGCAAAAGCAGTGTGATCATTAAATGCCCATGCTGCAAATCTTTTTAATTATTCTCCTTCCTCCCTAGCCTTTTTAATGAGGGGAGTATCCACAGATAATGCGGGTAATTGGACAATGGGATTCACTCATTCAATTATTGACCACTGAATTTACTCAAGAGTTGATGGTAATTCTCATTCTCAGCTCTGACTCTGGCTCCAGGGCCTCAGCAAGTAGAAAAAAGAAAGGAAAAAAAAGCTGGTGGATTGTATAGTGTTTAAATCCACTTTTTGGGCTCTGTCCAAAAAGCATATTAGATTAGAATTTGTTCGAATCATGAAAGGGTTAGCTCTAAATAGTCTGTGGCAGGCCTATCCATAAAATCTTGCTAAGTAACCTCTGGTATGTCATGCTGGCCTTTGCGCTTAAACTCCATATTGTCAGGATGCATATGTCGAGCTTTTGTTTGATATCCACTGAAATCGGAGATGAGTCTGCACTCGTTATTTCAATGGTTTGCTCTGATTCTGGCAGAACAGTCCAGTTGCATTCAGAATGTCCACTGGAACATCATTAAACTTGAGGTTTGAGGTCATGACGAGAGGTGGTGGTCATTAATGGAACAATCCGACATTCTGCGAAGTATACATTTTTACTCTCTTGTTGAGGGTTAGGTTAGAAGATTAATGTCACTCCCATGGGTGTGTGGTAAACAGAAAGCCACAGCCAGGTTAGCTTAGCTGAGCATAAAGAATGGAAACACAGGGAAACAGCTAGCATGGCTCTGTCAAAAGATAACAACACTCAAGTCGCCTGGGCTCTGGAAACTGTCGGTGGTTTTGAGTTTGAGGGAAGAGATCTTGTAGTACATTCTGGCAGTTCAGATGAGGTTTTTAGCTTTTTAACTATGTCAGCTTTGCTAAATTTTGCTTGCTAGCTTCACTGAAAGTGAAAGATGTGTCATGGTCAACAATTAGTTGTGGTGATGACGATGTGTTTTGTGTAGATATTTAGGCAGCAGTGCCCTTAAGCCTACCTGATGCCAGCTTGGCTAAGATTTTATTATATGTGTTGTTAGCTTGTGATTTCATATGGAATTTAATAGGTTTAATTCTTTATCAATGCATCATATCTAATATTTATTCTAATATTTGTACATTTCATACGGACATTAAAAAGGTATCTTGTGCAGTCGTGTGACAAACCAGCGGTGTGTCATGACAATCAAACAATTTTTTTTAACTAATAAATCTCTTGTTTTTGGTGTTTGGTGTGGGTGAATTATCTTCCCTCCACACCACACACAAATCACACACTTTGACACACATTAATGATTTATCCCAGTTGACGGAGGATTGCAAGTAACAGAGTAAACACCGTTTCTAGGCTAAAAAAAGGAGACTGCTTCCTCCCATCTGGTCCCTTGCTTAATGCTCAATTGAAAAAAGGCAGTCTCTGGATAAAGGACTTCTTCAGTTTGAGTGAATTTCAAACCTGAAGGCAAAATCTACAAACCACAGCAAAAACCCCAGAGAGTAGGAGAATTCCCCCACTGATCATCCAATTTGGCTGATAGCAGAGTGTGTGTGTGTGTGTGTGTGTGTGTGTGTGTGTGTGTGTGTGTGTGTAAAAAAGAAAACAGGGAGAAGAAGGAGAAAAAAAAAATCTCACAGGAATCTTCCATCACCCTGCTTCTTTGCGGCGGCCCACATTGATCCAGCGCATTAATCATGAGCAGACAAACAGCATGTTGTGTCTGTTGGTAATTGTGACTCTCAACCATACTTAGCCTATAGCTACTCTCAACATGAGCTGATAAACCACTCTATTACTGCAGCACAATGTAGGACACGTTTCGTCAATGGCAGCTTGAGAGCAAAGAGCTTCCTGCAGCAATATCACAATAGGCGGTTTATCTGTGTTCAGTAATGGAATAAGGCACAGTCTACCAGGGAGAAGTCCTGATATTCCTTCACTGGCATCGCTCTATTAGAAGAAACGGGTAGAAACATTTCTGCACTATGAGGAAGAGGCATTCTACTGCTAGCTCTTAGCACAGGGTTCGAGTTAACAAGCCCTCCGTCACCCTCCACCCCACCAGCTCCACTTGTGAAATTCTCACCTCCAGCTAGAGTCATTATCATAATTGTCACCAAATACTGTAACTCCCAAGTTTTAATTGCGGTACCATTAATTTCCAATCTGAATGATTCTCTTGCGCAGACAATTTCATTTCGGAATTGACATCCCCACTCAAATGATTTCATATAAACACACAGATAAAAAATAATAATATCTCAAGGGCCAAATAGCAAGAAAGAAGTGTGGTGGGGGGGTGCGGGGGAAATTATTTCAATATGGTTTAGAGGCAGGCAAATTGTATCAAGAACTGGTCACTGTTACTCCTCCAAGGTTTTAAAACAAATATGCCCTTCAACTGACGCGTTATCATCGTCTCCGCACTGCAAATAAACTATGCCTTGCCTCATTTCTTTTCAAGATAAAAGACCAGTCGTTTGGGCATAATGGTCAGGGCCAACAAAATGAAATAATAAACCATTCATTAAATCAAGCACACAAGTGGTAACTTTTCTAATAAAAGATTCTGAAAGTTTAATTAATAGCAGTCGTTAGCTCTCGTTTAAAACTTATCGATTTAAACATAACAATATGTTAAAATAATGTATCCTGCAACAGTCATCACCCTCCCTCGGCGGGGCCTCTGCTCACACCACATTGTAATCAACAGATTGTTAGACATGCATTTTCTGGGCCACTGACAAAGCCTGATGTATGGGGTCGAAGAGAGCATTCGTAATCCATCCATTGCTGCAATTTATTATCTTATTTTAATTGTATACACAAACATTGAGGTGATTTAGGTGACACGCTGGAAAGATGAAATCCGTTTATATTAAAAGGGTTGCTCACCCCTGGAGCCCACTGCCAGCAACACCTTTCAATGACTGCTTTTAACAACATGGTTATTGTTTTATTGATCAGGGTTTTATTACAGATTTGACACCCATGTTATGTGTTAATCGAACCGCATATAATTTTTTGACACATATTTTACGAGATTATGACTGCAATTAATTTAATAACTATTATTTTTTCGGCGATTTCAGTCTTAACGAGGTTTGTGGGAGAGTGCTCCATTCGTCTTGGCCATGTTGTCACTCATGCACTCTCCGGCACGGTGGCGCAGTGCATGACCTTAATGGAAGCCACGGAAATGGCCAATTGAGCTAGCGTCCGCACTCCCCAGCTCATTGCAGAGCCACCTTCTTTTGTTCTAGGAAGTGATATCACTATTAAGGAAGCCATTCATAGCCATATAATTCCTCCTTTCTACACTTAGACGCTCCAAGCTTATGGGAAAATTATACAATTCAGCCTTTGCTCAAAAGTACTTTGAGGATGTGTCATTTTTCAGACAGTGTACATTTAACCTGGGAGGGAAAAAAATAACCATTTTCTGCAATGTGAAGAAGGATTAATATCTTTTCTTAAAACACAAATTATGCAACATTGGCTTTGCCCACAGTAAATCAGGAAAACATGAACGCCTGCTGACGGTACTTGGGCAGTTAAAGCAGGACAGGGGGACAGGGAACATAACAGTGTGTCAAGCTGAGATAAAGCTCACACATCTATAAAGGCAGACACAGAACGGGGCCACTGTTGGTCAATAGCTTCCATCTGTGTCTCCTCTCATCTCTGGGAAGTGCACATCTGCTGAACATGGCACAATTTATCTATCAGAAGAATTATTAATTAATAGTTCATCTCATCCCGTATAATTGAGGACAGATCTGGAACACCATTAGCTGTGATAATAAAGAGAGCGATACCTCCCGCCCACCTGAGCACACGGGAAAAGCCTCTTCTGCTCCGGTTCTTTGTGGCCTTGTCAGCAAATGTATTCTTTTGCACTGAGCAGTAGTTAACAACTTATAGGTTTGTCAAACCAATTTCATTCTTTTTAAATCTTCATAGCAATTATCTTTTTGCATAATCAGTTTCAAGACCTTGGGGGTCTACTGGGTCCTGTAACGTCTTTAAAATAATTGTTCAGATAGTAATTTGAAGTTTTGTGGAAATTGCTTAATAATCAGATCCCAAAGTCAATATTTGGCTGAGGAACTAAGTTGTAGATGGAAAAGACTTCATGGGGCGCCGACAGAAAAGACGACCGGCTAAAAATAAAATCAGAAGTTGGAGCCAACTCTACATAGAAACATGCATGTGTGTGCTACAATGTTCGAGTGTGTGTATGCATGCGAGTGTCCACGTGTATTCACATTACATGGCAGTTTGTGTGTGTGCGTGTGTGTGTGTGACAGAGTTTAACTGCACAGGTGTTCATCCAGGTTTCTGGAGACAATGTGTAGATAAAGTACAGCCATTTGAATTTGTTTAATTTTTCCATTTCAACACACCATCAAAAGAAGCACAAAGTCAGAAAGATATCAGCGGGAACAAAGCTATGTTATCATGAAATATTAACAGCTGTTGTGGACCCAACACAGCAGTTATCTACTTTGAGCATTTGAAAGATATCCAACTTAAAGGGTGGGGGCCCAGATTTTATGTTTGTCCCAATTACCCTTGTAATGAGATGTATCTAAGTCTGTGGTAATGACAGTAATGAGAAAGATAAAATGACAATGTGTAAAAACAGAGCTGGCATATCAATGACTCGCCAGACTGAGCTCTCTGTCTGATGTACGCAGGGACAAAGGAAGTACAAGATCCATGATCCCCAACAGCAAGGACAAATAAAAGAAAATCCAGGTCCAGCACGGTGCTCCTCTTGACTCCTAAAGTATATATGAATCACTACCCTTATTATCACTCTGACACAGCAAGTAGCTTTGCTTTATGAATGCTACTTAAGGAGCATCTCATAATGTGCACTGACTAAACCCAATCATAATCTGTCTTGCCCAATAACAACAAGACAATGCTTTACAGAAAACGTCTGATGTCATATCATCATTACACTAATAGAAAGATCCCAGGCTACTCTTAGCCCCACCCAATTAGTCATTTTAAACTGCTTATTGGTGAGAAAGCATCAATGATCAATTCAAGTATTTAGCCTGTGGAGCAGGGCTTGAGTCGGTGCCAACATTGATTATCTGAAGGAGCAAATTGGTCTGTAATAATGGATATTTCTCATGATGTCTGTGAGAAGGTGCAGGGACTGTTCATTTTGTACACAGGCTGTACTGATGTGGGGTGTTGTTTAATTTCAACATAAAAGTAAAGCTCAGGATTTTCTTTAATGTGACCCTTTTAGAAAATAATTTTCCTTAGAGAAGTATTGCAGAATTGCAAAATCAAAAGTAATATTATACCTGTGCGTAACACTTTGTTAAAGCACTAATCAGTGTATGTATTTTAAGATTGGATCACAATTATGCGAAAACTATTTTGTTAAATGGGCAGATAAAAATATTTTCTCAAAAAACTCATCAAATTGACTAAGGATGGGCCTGACTCAAGTATTAAATTTGCTCATCAGTTTCTACCAATGTATAGAGTAATCACATTTGTATGGAATAAATATCAAAGTAAAATGACCCTGTTTTTTATTAAAAGTGATATTGAACCATTTTCACACTGAGCACAAGCAGAGATTAGCAGAGACAGATAGTAGACAATATTTCAGCAGGCAATATGAACAGCAGTGCTAGCATGCACTGTTGTGATTTTACCAGGACAGAGAAGATTAGCCATCACGGAAATGGTGACTGGAGATTCTACTTCAGTTAGGCCCATCCATATTATCAAAACTGGTACAAAAACATTTCAGACGAATAAAAGAAGCACCAAAGTTAGTTGTAGCTATTGTGGTGCCATGGCACTGTTCAAGGTTTGACCAAAGACTTTTTGAGGTTTATCATCATTTGATCATGGTTGTTGTGGTATATAAGACCTTAGACATTAACAAACCTTTCAGCTATGCAAATTAAATACAGAATATTGACTGAATAAAATGAAATAGATTGCCTGAAACCAGTATAGAAGCTGTGAAATAGGAGCAATAGAGCCTAAATGCTAATAGAAAAAAAAAATTCTATTTAGCCCTTTAGTGGGTTGAATAACTTCAAGGCTTTTTACAAATACCCCATGGATCTTCAGGAGGTCCCAGGTGGGAGTATTGCCTCAGGAAAGTCTCACTTCCTCCACAGTGGAGAGAATCCCCAGTTGGTTTAAGTCATATACTGTTAGACGCCAAAGAATCCAATTTACCCCATTGCCATACTTCTTTGATTTCCTTTGCTTTGTAAGGTCATTTATCTGCAATCTTAATTTGGAAACTGTGATTTTCTTCCTTTTGTGACAAGCAGCAGGAGTTTCTTCTCCCCCTTGCTTGGCTGTCATAAAGGTAAGCAGGTGTCTTGAAAGATGTTAAAAAAAAAAGTTAATATAACAGACATGTTCAATTAGAGCAAAATGATCTTGAAAATGAATTATTGTGTTCTTAATGGGATGAGCCGAAACACTCCCCTGAGTACACAAGGTGAGTTCTGCTTTAAGGTACAGCACTTTCAATGAATCAGAACAAAGTGCTTCACAGTAAACTCTGTAGTAGTTAATGAAGACCACAAATAAGCACTGAAACATATACTCTCACCAGTGGTTGTTGGTCCATCATAAAGAGATTCTTTCTTTCTGATTTCATATTTCATCCCTTCTCAAGTACAGCTCAGTTTCTCAGAGGTGATTTTTCAGGATTATCACCTAATCCTGCCAGGCAATAGCTGTTGAAAGCAAGTGTTTGTCTCTCTTTTGCAATAATGTTTACCAGAAACCAGATGTGAAAACAGACGGTAAAAGTCTGAGTTTAAATCAACGCAACGAGTCCTTGCTAATGGAAATGTAGGCTTCTGATTATCTAAACGAAGCCATTAGCCAAGCCATCCTTGTGCAGTAAGTGTTAGTTGAGTACAACAAACACATTTATTTTACAAACACATTTGATTTTTATTTTCTGAATAAGTAATAATTAGCCAAGCATGAGCATGAAACTCTTTGACAACCACATAGTCCCATTGTTTAAAATATACACCCCAATTGTTTGTTTTCCTGTCCCCCATGTTTTAGATTTGAACATTTTATCTATCTGAGGACAATGACATCCACCTATAAAAATAAACTCGGCCCACCAGGGTTAACCGTGTGTAAAAGGAGAGAATGAATATGACATCAAGTGTCGTCTTCCCTTTGTCTTAGTCGGCCTCAAGGTGACATGGAAGTCTGCTCTCATCACCAGAGCTAACTATGACACTTATTCTCTGTGGAACTCATTAAGGGGCAAAGGGGACCTCTGCACTGGCAGCATGTTGAACAAACTCAGACATTTTTACTGGAAAAAAAAAAATCCATTTAAGTCCCACAAAACACCTGCCCAGCTAAACACATGCATGGAGTAAATGTTAAGCTGCCCTTCTAAGTTGATGATTTCAAGGATGAAAAATATTTTTCTTGTTGTTCATGTTAACAGTTTAAGATTGTATCCGCACCTTATCCGTTGCCATTCTGCACCTTATCTGACGTTCTATCTATACCTCAAGTATATACTCTGTTATTTTTTACAGTACTCTGTTATTTTTATATTTTGTGTGAAAAATTACTTGCTACTTTTGTATGATTCTTTGTATTGCAAACCTGGCACAACAATTTCCTGCGGGATCAATAAAGTTCTTATCTGATCTTATCTTATCTTATGTGGCTGGATTGTGCCTTTATTATTTTATTTTATGCAAGATTTTGTATATAATATAAACAGTAAGCTGATATATTTTCCAGGGATGTTTGTGAGGCATCAAAAATTGTGAAGGTATATCCATACATAGCTGTTGCATGCATTTTGATAAATATATCAAAATAATATTAATACGATATTGGAACGAGTCAGCTGCAGTGTGTTAAAAGATTCCAAAATATCCTAAATTAAAAATGAGTTAGATGTGACTCTCTAACATTTTCTTCCACCTTAGCGAATGCAACCCAAATTCGTCTTTATGTAGCCAGGAGATCATTTGTAAAAATGAAAAATGTCAAAAATAGTAATTTATTCAGTATAGCTGTTGGGGACTGTGTTTTTCACATGCCACACTAAATTCTGGCTGCCCTATAGAGGACTGCATTGGGATTGGGCTGCCACAGGTCCTGCAGGACCCAGCACAAATCTAATGGGAGCAGGCTATTTAAACTTTAAACTACAGATGGGAGCTGGCGGACAGCAATTTAACTGCAGGATTTTCATGAGATGAATTTTTTTTTTGGCTCCTCAGTGGTTCAACATAGAGGGCCTCATGTCACAATTTATGATTTATCGAATGCACTGACACAGAGGACTTTTAGTGTCTATTGGTGCACGGGCCCTGGATCACATTTGGTCAACACTCTTCTCTTTCTCCAAAAAAATTACTGAACATTTAGTATGTCGAGCCATGACCGAGGAAACTCACAGACCACATGGAGGCTTTTGTAAATCATCTCATGTACTTCAACTAAGCCAATCACATCTGCGCAAAAGCATTGCAACTGAAGTCAATGAGTGACACCAGTAGATACACTGATGGGGAAGAGACAAGATGAGAAACAACCAGTGGAATCATCAGTGAGTCGGGGAAAAGTGATTTCACATGGCATGTTCTAAACCGAGAAAAGTAGATGGTGAAATCAGAGGGCTACTATGACCAATTGTGGCTGTGCTGCACTTCACTTTTAAACAACACTCAAAACTCCCAACAAACTATGGCATACAGTAAATATACGCTATATAGACGCATAGAAGTATTGGGACACAGTTCTTTATTACTGAGTTCAGGTGTGGTATGGGGCTGTTTTTCAGGCTCGATCCCTTATTTCCAGTGAAGGGAAATCTTAACGCCTCAGCTATGCTATGCATCCAACTTTGTTGGAAACGCTTTTCTATTCCAACATGACTGTGTCCCAGTGCACAAAGTAAAGTCCATAAAGACATGGTTGGACAAGTTTGGTGTGGAAGAACATCACTGATCTGCACAGAGTACTGAACTCAGCCCCATCCAACAACTTTGGGATGAACTGGAACGGAGATTGTTAGCCAGGCCTTTTGGTCCAACATCAGTGTGTGACCTCACAAATGCTCTACTGCATGAATGGGCAAAGAATCCCACAGAAACACTCTGTTATATATCTGATGTATTTAGAATACGATGTCATTAAAGTCCCTGTTGGTGTAATGGTCAGGTGTCCTATTACTTTTGACCATATGATGTATATGAAAATGATTCAAAATAGGATGAGCCAGCTCTGCTAATGCATTAGGCTACTCTGCCTTTGTGTTATACTCAAAGTATCATTGTTCATTGGCTAATATTTGTGGTCTCTCCACTCCTTTGAAGGGAAATTAAGATGGAGAAGATGGAGTAACAGGTTCAACCCTGAGCCACAGAAAGCATATAAACAAGGCAAGACTGAAGGTCCGATGAGAAGCAGCGGTGGATGTGAATGACTTCCTGTTTACAATGGTAAATAATGAAGTGGACTATGAGGGCAGCAAAGGGGGTTAGAAAGCTTTCACTAAGATGTAGAGTAATTTATACCTGAACTTGATCTCAGGCTGTCACTTTCTGCTAGATCAGGGAAAGCTTTAATGGGACGCAGTGTCATCCACTGTGACTTTTCTGCAGATGCAGGGCCACACAGTTCATTTCACAGAGAGAACATTTCCGCGGGAACCAAATTAACCACGCAACCCGTTGAACCCTTCTGACGGAGTGATTGACGTTGACCAATAAAACAACAACCTGCTGTGTTAGTGAGAAAACAACAAGGCCGCAGAGTGGGGGTACAGTGTTGTCAGATCATGACTGGAGGCCTTTTGACAAACACAAGAGTACAATCTTGATTTGTCTTTCCTCTATCATATGGTATCATTTCCACAACACAGAGAACATGAAAGGAGGAGGAGAAAGAAAGCGCTAGATACTCTATGGAAGTTCTCTTCAGGAGTTACGCGTACACTGAGTGCAGCATAGTGGGAGCTCAGTAGATAAATACTCTCACATCTTAATTTTTCAATTAGCATGGCTCTTGTTCTCTAAACATATGCAAACACAGCAGGGCGTCCATTAAAATGCAACTCTAGTGTTGAGCCTAATTAGAGTAAATTGGTTGGCTTGTATTCGGAGGAATTTGAATGCAGCTCACTACTCATGTTTCACTGCTTGTTTCACCCCAGCAAACAAACAGGCGTTGGCTGCCTCATGCATATGTGCAGCGGAAACACAGCCTTGAAGGAGTGACTGAGTCGCAGTGGGTGCACGACTGAGTGGGTATCTAGATGTGTACTGTCTTTTTGTTTTGTTTTGGGTTTTTTTTTTTCGTTTATCTGCCAAATCTTTTAATATAGTCAGCAAAAATTACATTACTATAACATCACAAAATCTCTTTATAGTGTGTCCTGATTACTTAATAATGCATTCCTACAGGGAATTACAGTTTTAATGTGATATTTCCTTTTATTGTGTGATGTTCTGCTTTTTGCCTTTGGCTTCATTATCACTTCATAGAGGGAGCTAACTCAAACCAATAAAATGTTGCTGACTTTGTCCCGGTGATGTTTTAATAGGAGCGGATCTCCAGTATTTTTGCCAACGTCATTGGAACATTGGAGAGGCTTACAGTACACTACAGTAGGCAGCAGGCCAAATGGACCCTGTAAAATGTAAAGCGTAATTTGTCCTGGATGCTCTCTGCTTAGCCGAGGTAAACAGCTGCCTCCACAGGGCGAGAAGGCTCACTTGCAAGAGAACCTAATCCCGAGAGCTGACGAGCGTTCGAAGACACAGAGCTGTGGTAACGCTGTGTTAGACATTAAGTCACGTTGGCCTCAGTTGTGTGCAGCCCCATGTTTTTTGCTTGAGGTAATCAGTTTTGTCATACGAGGTGCATTTTTTATTTGTGATGCAATGGACCAGATGGCAGATGAAATGACTCTGAGAGCCGATGTGAAAGACAAAGGGAGAGTAAACACTGCTGAGGGGAGCTCTGTGTGGGCGAGAGGAGGTAAGTTAATGTGACTCAGGTCTGTGGAAAAGATCTGAGCATCACCACTCAGTCACGGTTTCTTGTTAATCTTTGTTATGATAAGGTTTGAGTACATTAGTCTGTGGTCGGTGTCATCCTTCCTGTTCCTGGCTATTTTACAACTGCCTCACTACTATCTTGTTTTAACTTAAAAAAGTTCCACAGTTTTGGAACAATTTCCCCAACAAATCCTTTTGCTGCAATGAAACAAATGGATTAAGTCAGCCGCTTCCTTACATACAATCCTTAAATTGTGTCGATGCTTTCTGTTTCACGGTGTTGCTGTGCTGCAAATTCATGTTTGCATTTTGATTAAAAACATGTACTGAAATTATCGTCAGATCCACTGGTCCGACTAACTGTGGTGCCTAATGAGTGAACGCAGCTTGGTGAAACACTGGAACAAAACCTGAAAAATGCATAGCATGCCTGCGGGCCTTATTTCTCTATCAGCTAATGGTCATGGGCACAGACCAGCTTTATTTCTTACTTAATTCATTAGATAACCCGAGAGCATCACGCTGCTTCTCAGCTCAAACATACACACAGACAATACCGATTTGGACGTTTGTTTTAACTTGTTGTTCTTCAAATACCAATCCCTGCTTTCTTCACTTCTCAGTCAATCGCTGAGAAATGACAGATAAAAAACACAGAAAATTCTTACGAGAGAAAAAAGGAAAATTCAAACTGACAAAAGGTGATAACAGCACAGGCTGTTTTGAAGTTTGTACTCTGTAAACTTGGCTTTCATAGGCATTGAAAAACAGCTGATAAATTCTTAAAAATGGCCAATACAGCCCTGAGCAATGTCTATTTGTATCAGTCTTTCAACAATTTAGTCAAGACAATAAATACAGTTTATTCAACTTTCAAAAATGCTTCCAGAGTGTGAATAAATCATTGGCCATTAAATGTTAAATAAAACAGAGAAAGAAATTGTGAATAATTCATTTCAAATAGGTGATGAAAAAGTAAACAGTCTGCAGCCAGTGCAATAATTCATTAACATCTATTTAAATCAGATGTCAACAAACAGCAGATCAACTCCTGCACTCTAGAAATGTCACAGGCCAACTCCACAGTCTGTACTGTGAACAAGTTTAATATCTTTTCATGGTGTTAGTATGATCATTTCCCCATAACACTACAGAAGAGACATGACACACATTGTGTTCATGACAGAGCTTCACAAGATCCACTGATTGTATCTTCAAGCCAATAAATAAAGGTGCTCTCAAAGATCAGTAGATAATGGACAAGTCTGTCGAGCTTATGTCAATCAATAATTTCCAAGCAATGAATCTTCCTCACAGATAAAGAGTAACCACAGCCACGTAGGCGTGTATTTCAAGCTTCCACTAATTCGCAAGGTATGCAACATATGTGACCCGTAGCGGCTTTTCATCAGGTGCGCATGTTAGTCTTGCGGTGTGGAAGCTCTTATCTGTGTTGTTGTTTCCTGTCATCATATTGTATCAGTTTGTGTTGTGCCTTGTCTGCTCTACTGATTTGTGTCATATGCAGCCTAGTCTCATTCCCAGGGCATCGCATCCCTCTGCGTCTCCAAGAGACACAGAAGATACCTTTCAGTGTCTGCATGAAAGGCACTGGCTTTAAACTATGGGTGGAAATACATGCACATCAGTATAAGACGATCAGAACAATTGCACAACATGATGTAACTAATAAAGAAAGAAAGTCCCAAGTGGGATGGAGGTTGTGGGTGAGTGATGGGCCTCACGCTCACAGCATCATCTGTCTTTTCTAAGACCTAAGCATATAGTTTCTGTGTTTAAACGTAACCAAAGAGGCATTTCATGTTAATCACATGTCATAAAGCCATTGTGGCGGGAAGGCTTTGCATAAGGCACGCAGACACTAAAGGCTGCCTTGTGCATCTAGATAAAAGCGGCTGCATAAGATGACCTGGGATGTGCCCTCTGGTTTCATGTCTTATCACACTATGTTTTCGGTTGTTTTGTACCTTATCAAATCAACATTTCCAGTCAAATCATCATCAAATCTAGCCTGCTAAACCAGATTTGCCCTCTGTGTGTCAGCCTTAACCTGATGCAGGATCGTACTTGTCAAATAATGTTTTGTTGTACCTGCTGCTAACTGATGTGTCTATTTGTTTGTCATTTTTGAACAGAAAGGACACAAAATGAGGCTCAAGTCAACAACTGGAGACTTACTGCTTCTTCAGGAACCGAGCCTGGGGAGTCCAGTAGAGACACAGGCGCCCAGCGGCCAAGAGAGAGTGACAACCCCTCTTCCTCCGTGTTCTCTTTGAAGATGTACCTGAGGAGATCTTCCTCTGAAACATCCTCCACCGTGGACTCTCTGTCCTCCACTCAGCAGAGCAACTCGGGAGGTTAGTTACACCAGCACTGCAAGCGTCTGATGCCCTGTAGGTTCGCGGACAGCTGTTGTCGCTTATTTCCAAACCTTTAGAGATAAACACACATTGAAATTATTATTATTATTATTTTTTAAATCTTGTCTTCAGTCCTCAGTAAATGCTATGAAATTAACTTTTACATCAGAGCTTTTCTACTGATGAAAGAAACAGTGATTAATATGCAGAACAATAATGCCGCAGACCACAGACAGAACAAAAAAAATGTAACAAATTGCAAGCTTTATGCCTCACCATGCTGTGGGAATGCTTAAATACAGTTCATATAATCAATTATGAAAATGTGTGAATAATTTAGAAACTGAAACTACAGCATAAAAAAGAGAAAGACTAAAAAAAAAAAAAAAGCCACCAAAGTAGACTCACTATACTGTAGATGCAGCAGCATAAGTGATTATACCACAAGCTGTTTGTGTTCTTATGCATCTCTACTAAATTCAATATAAACTGTTAATTCAGTAATTGTAATTATTTCTGATTTAAAGAAATAGTTAAGCTTTTTTATACTAAATTGCTTTCTCTTCCCAAGAGATGAGAAAATAGATGTCGGTCTCATGTGTGTGCGTTGGAGACAGGATGTGGTAAGCCTTGCTTAGCATAAAGACTGAAAGCAGGGGAATACAGCCTGTCTCTGCTGAAATTTCTGAAATGTATGCACCTACACTTCTAAAGTTCATTTGACTGACTGATACAGACGAAAATGTAAAAATGACTTTACGGTTTCAGAAGGAACTAATTGTCGGAACCACCTCTTGACAAACAACAGTTTATGCATCCACCCTGTATTTCTGTGCAGCATCTCCAGCTGTGGTGTGGGTTACCAGGCAGTGCACACAGGTTTGGGAAAGCCAATTCACTAGATCCTGCTGTTACCCATGCAACCATTTAGAAGTAATGTTTTTCACTCATAAGAATCATCATGTTTCTGTTACCTTAGCAGGAGCATTTTATGCCTACTGAGGGCCCACGCAGGGGAGGGTGAGACGAGGGGTGTTCAGTTGATTGCAATCTGCACCCACACTGGCAGATGACGCTAATGACCAGGTCCACAGGCTGCGTGATCAGAGGCTACGTCACCCGCAGATGCTGACACAGCTAGCCATGTCTCACTATATGGAGTTTCCCTTTGATAATGATCAGTAATGATAATGACATTACTTTGTTTTTTTAGAGAGTGGAAGAGACAACACACCAGATAAATATACTGTCTGACTGAATATACTTTGCCTGATTTTCATGGCTGTGACAAGTTCTGCAGATGTTGACATTGAAGGTGTATTGAGGCACTGCTACGTCTGATCACGATGATCATTTTCAGGCTTATTTTTGCAAGTGACGCAGAAAATATAGGTGAGATCCTGAATGTCTAGATGAGGCGCTGCTGCTTGCACTGGCTGCGTGACTGCTCAAGATGGATGCCAGAGAAGAAAACTAAGAGCTTCCATGACGCACACGTGTTGCCCATGCAGCCAAATCCCACACACTGGATTTTTAACACGTACCTTGCATACATCATATTTTAGGACTTTTTCACTTCACATATTTACACATTTCATCCAATCATAACAAAATAGTCGATATATGCTTGTGGACCTGGAAAATGAGTTAATGTGTTTTTGATATTTCATATATTTTTTTGCCAATTTGATGTAAACTAGAACTTTTGTTTGAAATATAAAATTGTAAACCCATTCACATAATATATACACAACTTACATCAACAATGAGTGAGCCTACAAACTTAAAAGGATTTTGCCAATAGGTGGTGCTGTAGAAACAGAATTTAAATGACTATAACTCAGTTATCATAAATCTGAATAACTTGCCCATATAATAAAGACTATTCTCCAAAAAAATGTCTTTTTTGATCTTGATTCAGATACAGATTGCATAGTTGTAAACATAAAAAAAAAGAAATACAGGATCGTGCAGTCTCGCAAGGAGGAAAGACAATAAAATCTTTGCAACACAAGCCACCAGGACTTCCCCACAAAATGTCTTTGGTGAGAAACTGTCTGTTCATGGTCACTATCATTTGATGAGCTCGTGTTTCATAGCACCCATGGGGTCACCATTTGGCAAAGGATGATGGGAAGTCACATCGCACACGGTTTCACTGCATCCACAACTCAACTTAGCAATGCTCTTGGCAAAGTATGCTGGAAAGATTTCTTGTAATTGATTATGTCTCCAAACAGCTTTCTTGTCCGTCTCTCTGTGAAAGATCAAGGCTTGATTTCTTAAATTATGCATGTGAAAGGAAGGAAAGGAGGCTTTTAAAATGTTACAGATATAAGTAAAGAGCAGCAGCTCTTATAGCAACCACTATAATTTATGTCCCAAGACATGATTTAAACACAGTTAATCACATACCATCTCAGAGGTCACTGCAAATGTGTGAAGAGGGGAGGGCTTTTTTTTTTTTTTAAGACAAACAAAAGAAAAAAAACAAAGTTAACCATATATTGAATGTCCTTCCTTAATGTGCGTGTCTCCTTCAGTGGACTGTGCAGGGATTGTCCTGAACTGCCTCTTCTGCCGGTTCTACGACATGATCCTCATGCTACCCGACTCCTGTGAGAGTGTTGCCAATCACTGCTGTCCCAGCTACAAACAAGTCGTCACTACAGTGGCGTCTACGCCCAGCAGTAATGATGACTCTTACATGCACTTGGACTGTGGTCTGCTCAGCTCCTGTGAGGATGCAAGTGACTGTCTTGAGTTGGCTATGGAGATTTCTGAATTATGCTACCACTAGTGGGAAACCAATACTAATCATCGGATAATGGCTGGATAAGCAAAGAGCAGACTGTCTTGTGTGAGGGAGAGGATTTCCAAGAGCCAAAACACAAGTAAATATGCGGATAATCAAATTAAATCTGTAATCTGCAACAATTGTATGTATGTATGCGTATTAAAATGACAAATACATACATTATCCATCTGTATATGCATAAGACCTTGTGTTTATATCCCCCCTGAATGCATGAAATAGACTGCTAATCAGATTCAACCAGAGGATTTTATGCTGCTGTTTAAGGATGGATTGTAGATAACTGAGTGATGCAGACACATCTCAAACTGTTACAGAGACACACATTGGTGGACCTACAGTGCAGACACTAACAAAAGGGAGAAAGTGAACAAAACAAACTTTAACTTACACAAAAAGGGAACAAGAGTCATTAAAAAGAAGCTGGGAAGGCAAGTAAACAAGCCTGAACAACAAAAAAAATAGTCCAAGTAACACAGAGAAGGCAGCAAATGCAGATGAACTGCCAACACTGGTGTATATATAGGGGAGTTAACAAGACACAGGTGAAAGCAATCAGGGCGGGGCAAGCAATCCAAAAAGGAGGGAAAAAAGAACAAAGACAGGAAGTGTAAAGAAGAAACACTAGAACAAAAGGCATCCATCAAAATAAGACAGGAAATATAAAGCTGGACAAGACACAAGAGGAAAAACTACTTAATAAAACAGGAACCTAACTGAACTGAAACTTCAAACCATGACTGCAAATTGCCCTCGTAAATAAATATTTCTTTATCTCTGACCTCGTCCTGCTTGGGTGTCACACCATAGTTGCACCTGTATATACAGAAGGAATGAAAACCTTAACAGCCTGACTATCGCACTGTCTTAAATTTCACTCGTACAGTATTAAATCCCACTGCAGCGAGGGAAAACTGTCCTCACATACAATGTGCTGGCCTTGAGGCCTGTGAATTCCATCGCTGCTCTGTTGACACACAAACTGACACACCAACAAGCACTCCAGCTTCAGCATGATGGTCTTTCTGATGTATGGAAAAAAAAATATCTTGAAGCCTGTCCCCTTTTGAGCGTGTCTATTTCAGTTCAAGTGCCACTGGACACACAGGAGCTGTTGGATATGGCATTTGTAGGACACTCGTCCTTGTCGCTCCCCTCGACCTCTGTTCTCAAAGACAGTTCTCTCAAGTGGTTGATCACTGTTTGGATCACTTCAGTCTGAAATATGTCCTTGTCACATAATGGGAAATGGTGCTGCTATGTCAGTGTGAGAACAGTATACAGGACAACATTGTTCTTAAGCATCATCTGTTTCCCGGAGAGGTCAGTGCGAGAGCTGCGACCACACAACACAGTGTTACTGGATTATCTTCAATTACCAAACATTTGTTTTCTGTGATTACATATAAAGACCAAGAGAGTAATCTCACCCTACAAACAAGGAGACTATTATAGTGCAGTTGTCAGAAGCGCTGCCATCTCCTGCTGTTAGAGCAGTACACTGTGGAAATGGTAATGGTAATGTATTAGTACAGCCCTGAGACACAATGTATGAAAGCACGTGGAACAGACAGTCACTTTCATGTGTAAAGCAGATATGCCATGAACTATGGGTGGTTGGCTAGTCTTGGCACAACCAGTGGAGTTAATTAGTTAGCAACTGGCCAGTATCAGTGCTGCTGCACTTTGATGAGGCGTTCAAAAGATGCAAAATACCTTTGCAGATTTAATACAATATTGTGTACCGTAAAACAGTATAAATAAACATTACGGGCAGCTTTTATTTAAAGCAGGGCTGACACTCACTGTTAGAGAAGAAACATAACTCTTAGAAACCGCTGCTACTTCACTGAGGGAAGTCTCTAATCCACAGTGTCTGTTACTTCCCCTTGAACATGTCAGTAGTTCTGTGATAACATGAGAAATTCCTTTAGATAAAAGGTCCAGTTTCTTCCACTGACAACTGAAGATCATACGTGAAGGCAGCATGTGGATAAATAGCAGTCCTTTGTCTATAGTCTGTGGTTCCAGGTGGTAAGCATGCATATCTAACCATATTAGTATCCTGATAACTTAATATATATAATATCACAATTATCACACAGGATCAATAACTGCAGTGTTTTCTAATAGAGGCTGAAATTTCTTTGACAGTATCAAAACTGGTCCAGATCAGTCACAGAGATTATCATCCCAATTCCCCATCTTTTGATTGTAATACTTTGATCAGTTGTGTTGAAAGTTGCAGTTTAGTCACACGACACAAACAAGGATTAGTCTGCATTCATCAGGATGAGGCAGGCTGTTTCAGTTCTGTTATTTTATGAAAACCAGACTGAAGTATTTTGGCGATTTTCCAAATTCATACTAATACAAAGGCTTTTCATGTTACGTATTCACAGTTTATTTCTCCCCAAAGCTTGTGTGTGCTAGAGGATTTGACACACACAGAGAAAGAGAGGGAATGGAGAAATCTTTCATTTTCTATATATCCCTCCTTAAAGTACAAGGAAACTTACAAGTTAACTTTCCATGTCCTTTATGTACTATTCTGTAGGTACTGTATGAGGTTAAATGAAAACTGTTGTGTCTGCACATGTATTTTTAGATGGCATTAGTTCTCTTACATTATGTGAATTAGGCTCTAAACTGTGACCATGTGAGACCTCCTGAAAGCAGCACAGGAGCTCAGACAGCACTGCACAGACCAAAAAAAAGAATTAAAATAAATGTAGATACAGCACATGCTGTGCAAAATTGTATGTTGTGGGTTACATCTACAGGGAACACTGCTTGTGACCAATTTTCTCATTACCTGGTGCAGCACAATTACAAAGCTGAGTGCTCTAGCCGATACTGCTCCATAAAACCTATTGGAGGTCCTTTGTGGTTTTTCGAACATAAAGTGTGTCTGCATAAACAGATGCCAGTTTTAAAGCGAAAACATCTGCACATCTTAAACTCGCTGGATCTCTTTCAAATTACCTGATGGCTTTTGGGAGTAGCACAGGCTTCAGGAACTCTAATGTTTTTTAATAACATCCAAATGGCCCGTCCTTCACTGGCCAGGTTCAAATACTGTCCCATCCTGGCTGAGCGGATGTGGACAAGGTCAGGTGGTTTTCACTGCTGCACAACACATGCACACACCTTAATGGTTGCTCAGAGGCTCGTGTTAACCCATTAGCTCGCATAATTCAAGACACTTGTGTAGAGGGTCAAAAAGGAACTGTAATGTTGGAGTGATTAAATGTGAAATGTGTTGTTGCTAGCAAAGCACTTCAGAATGCTGCATGCCACGCCGTTGTTGTGTTTAGTGACACAAGACTCACATTAACAAAGTGATCTAATCGCATGCTGCTTCACCATGTTTACATGCATCTCTGCTCACTAATCGGATGTGAGACTTCTTCAGAGTTCAGGCCCTGATCGCTTCATTAGTGTGAAGCTGCTCTTCCTCCAGAGCACACACACCACTAATACAGTCTCCCTTCAGACACAGCGCTGCAGCCCAGAGTGGCCTCCCGAGGAAGCTGCACCATTAAATATTAATGCCATGTGTTTAGAGGGTTTTTATTTCAAACAGCGGGTTTGTCAGCATCTTGTGTAGTGTTCCTCAAGATTAAGTCCATGTGGAAAATGAGGTCCCGAAGCTTTGGGTAGCATTGTGCTTTCAGAATAATTCAGGCCTGTTTTCCTAATGGCCTTTCTGTGTTAATATCGCCAACATTTGCCACTGCGATTTTCATAAGTAAATGGAGCATTTTTAAGTGGCTGAGAGTACTGCTTTCTGTACCTTGCAGCAGAAATGTATCTGTCACAAGGTGAAGAATGTTTGGGTGCATATGAGTTGACGTCATTTCAAATATTTGATGCATGTGTTTCTCATAAGCTCCTTTTGCAGTTACACCCATGATGAAGGACGCCATCAGAGCATGTTGTCCTAAGAAAATAACATGCAGCTCCATCAAATTACAACATTAGAAGACAGTAAGCATTCCAAAACACAGTTCCTTCATACAGTTAAGCTCATACGATTTACTTGTTGGACTACCACCCTCTGTGAATGCAGCAGGACATGTCTAAATTTATTAAAAATCTCTCAAGAAATTTGTCATCTGTCCTCATTTTTTTTTGTCATTCGTTCTATTGTCCTAGTTTACATGCGAATTTCACAATTACCCCCTCAAATGAACCTGACCTCACTCTCATATAGGAAAGTGGTGTGTGTGAGCATCATCCTCAATTAGGTCAGGGGCGTTAATAGTACAGCGGAAAACGAACACTCCCCGCAACATCCTCCAGGAATTGCTCCTGACACTACTGACTCTCTTGAATCTATATTTGGGCCACACGCGTGGATGTGTGTCACCCAAGACTGCTCGCCTAATCTCCACTGGAGAAAGTAAAGAGAGTTGTGTGCCCATGGGCGGAGATTGTCAAGACACAAAGGAAGCTCCCAGCAGGCACGGCAAAAACCAGGCCCTGGGCAGGTTTTTATGATACCTTTCAATCAGTAGATGATTCCCAGCTGAAATGACAGGTGATTTGACTGTCTACAATTAATGACCTCATTTTAACAACGAAGAGCAAAGGAGGAAGGGGAAAGCCTTAAGAAAAGACATCAGACTGGGTGTGTGTGTGTGTGTGTGTGTGTGTGTGTGCAGTTTTGATGCCTTGAGAGTACGTGGCGCTGCGTTCTCACTATGTCAAACACGACTGGAGCCTGTCTTAGCAGCTCATGTGACCTCCCTCTACTTTAACCAGGTGGCATCCTGCAGGGAGAGCACACTGGTGAGGAGCTGGCATGGAGACGGGACGGTAGAAGGAGGGTGTGGCTCAGATAAGGTAAAGGGATGACAAGAGGGTGGCAAGGGGATGATGGAGTGCATCAAGCTGTGCATGCCCCCCTCTTTCACCCTCTCTTGCCCCCACCCCCCACAGCATAGAGGAAATTAAAGAGCTGTGTAGCAGGAGGAGAAGAGGGGAGGAGGGTGGTGATTTAGAGCGTGGCACAGGGGGATGGGGACCCGGCGCATTGGAGTTAATTACTGAATAATGAGGAACAATTTATTGTGTTCTTGTTAGAGACATCAAAATGCTGCTGGATACTGCCTATACAGAGGAGAGTATGCCTCTCTCATTCCTTGTGCATCGCTTAAAATGTGGTGTTTAACTCTGAGCTATTAAGAGCCCCCCCCCTCCGGCCTTGTCTTACCTTATAGAGTGGGGGTGTTTCAGTTCTTCTCGGCTGACTAGGGGACCTATCACATTGCACCCTCTGGGTTCATACTGCATTCTAACAAGAGCTACATTTGACTCAGGATTAGCCCGTTTTCAGAGTTTGTGCTGACAATGTGTACATTACACCTGTTAGGTTTTGCATTCTCTCTGTGCATTCATTAGCTCTGTAAGTTTAAAACACGGTCTTTGAGTTTTCAGTGTTTCCAGTCGACTCATTAAAACCTGAATCAAGACTGAAGCTACATGGTTTACTATGCAGTTGATGATCCTTGCATGGACTGTCATCTCCCGCGTGCAGAAGACACTGAAATAAAGAATTTGCATCTTGTTTGACGGGGTAGTTAGTTCTAGTACTGACAAATGAAATGCTACTTCCTGTAAGGATGAGTGTAAATACCTCTGAGTGTAAGAGCAGGACAAAGCTGCCAATATTAGCGTAAACTCTTTAGCTTCTTTAACGTGGGGAAATACAGAACAGAGCTTATCTGTTTGCATGACTTGCATAACCACCAAAGGGCCATAAGCTAAGCTATTTTTTTAAATAACTGGGCGTAATGGTGTATCCTTAATAACTTGGCTCAAACACAGAGACTCCAACATACCTTTAGTGAGAAAGTTCAGACTCCACCCACTTCTTGTCACTTCTTGAGCTTCAAGCAGCATGAGGGAGAATCTGATCGCCATGCTCGCCAACGACAAGCATGTTTGGCCGGAAAGAGGTCATGTGAGAAGAGTTGTGTAAACACAGACATAGAATCCATATTTTTCTGATGCTGATTATCAGCGTCACAAAATGGTCAGATTATCATACAATATGACACTTGATTGAATGTCCATTGTACGTAGTGAAAAATTATGGTACAACACCCAGAATTATCGTACATCTGGCAATGCTGACCATCACTGTTTTGATCAGGGTTTAGTGAAAAGTCAATTATTTCCTTTTTCTCAGTGTAAATCATCCAACTGGAAAGTTGTTCTAATTGGCGCTTCCACAGTGTCACCCCCAGAGCATATCATGTTCACAACAGCTATGAAATCCATATGCAAGGGACAATTTTTAAGTGTGCCTTCATACTGGAGGAATTTCCTGTCAATAATTCTTTCATTATCACTGTAAACATGACACTTCCTCTACAATGTTTACTGCATTCCTTGTAAAAAGCTGCCTGAGTTTAACTTCATTCATCTGGAAGGAAAGTGAAAAAAGAACAGGGAATGCAACTTGACTTTATTCTCTGCCAGAGAAAAGACCAACTCTCTTCTCTCTCAACAGCAAAGTGTCAGACTTGGTATCAGTCCTCAGCGGAGTGTGAAGTATCCCAACTCTTTGATGTGTTAAATATGAAATCGGACCATAGAACAAAGCAGCTGTCAGCAACCAGCACGTGTCAAAAGCAATCCACGGCAATTATTATTGAGTTTCTGTCATGAATGCATCTGCTGTGCAGACACTGAGGTGTGTTACAGTATCACAGTGCTAACAAAGACTTCAGACAGTCTTCAAAAATAAACATCACAGGCTTCACTTGTCCTCATCAAAAGGCTGCTGATGATTGTCTGCAAATACAGTCGAAGATGCACCTTTTGTCCAGGCCGCTTTGAGAAAAGGTTAAATGATTTGCTGCAACATAGCCAGAAGTGAACACTGTACTGTGACCTAGAGAATATGACTTTAACTTTGTCAAAGGTTCTCCACATTAACAGCAACACAATCACTGGATCACAAATCACACACTGTAAGTTATGAGAGTTACATGCTGTGTCTCTCATGACATTGAGGGGCAAAGCGAGAAGGTGCTTGCTGAGTGTGTAGCCATGCTGTGTTGCCCAAATAGATACGTTCCATCCGAGAGTGATGCAGCCTTCGGAATGATCGCGCTAGACAGATGAGTGCTACTTGAATGTTAATGAGGGCTCCTTTAGACACGCATAAATTAAATGATTAGATGTCTGCAATCATGCAAGGTCCTTAGGTGTCCCCTATTTATGGCATTTGAAATGTAGCTGCCTTTATTTACGACATGTCTCCCCTGCACAGGCTTCGCCACCTGAGCAGCCTAACGCTTTCAAAAGACGAGTTTTTTAATGACCTGCAAATGAATCACTCTGGCAGAATCGTAAGAGAAGCAGAGCCCTCCCCCTTTTTGAAAACAAAAAGGGAAATTGTGCCATCCACTGAAAAAGCTTGCAGATGTCTGGAATGAAAGCCATGCTGCAGGAAGTGAGGGATGGAATGAAGCGTATTTGTTTCAGAGATGCTGCTTATTGAAAGGTACACTGTCGAGCTTTGCAAAGGGCCTCAGAGGACAGCACAGTCTCTGAATGCAGTCACCTAACAATAAATCTTCCTCATCTTCAGTTTACGTGCTCTTCGCTGTCGTTTTCCAGTTGCAACAACAGCTATTTTCATCTTCATGATTGCATTAATTACAGCATAACTCACGTCTCTTGGCTCCAGTGGTGTTTTCCCCACAGAAAACAGCACGTCAAGGCTTTAACAAAGGAAGACAACAGTACATATACTCACTTGGCACTTCATTAATCAACATAAGAAATCAGCATAGCTTGACGCTTATCTAGCTCACCATGAATTTACTACTGCATTGTGTTTTTATTCATTCAGAGGATTTTAATGAGATTTTGGCTGCATTCTCATTAATGTGATGATCAAAGGGATGCAGCCACGTATATCCAAGTGGCTCAGTACGTAGACATAAAGCTTCATGACGGACAGGCAGCAAGTGCTTTTCTATTGAATCATCGGGCACATTTTAGAGACTTCTCAGGGTCAGAAGAAGACTCCTGGGTGCACAGGCAGCAATAAAGAGAAGCTCCTAAGTTACAGTCATCCACTCTAAGGCAAAAGTGAAGTCTTTTTTGTATGTTTTTGAGGAGAGAAAGAGAGAGAGAGAGGGAGAGAAATTTCTCTTAAGACTCTCGCCCTTTTTTTTCCCATCTATTTATTAGGGTAATGAATTTCCGACTGCAGTGCCAGTTCCACTGAGCCTGCTTCTCGGCCTAATTCTCTGTAACATTTCCTCAGTGCCGCTGGGGAACATTATATGAAGGCAGGGCTTACAATACCATCAATATGCCCAAGACGACAATCGGACGTCTCATAGATATTAATGGAAGTGCAAATTAAATCAAAGTTGGAGTGCAGCTATCGGGGCTATGATCAATGCCTTTTGCACAGTCAGATTTAATATGGAGTTTGTAATTTGAGTATCCAAACAAAATGTGCATCTTAATGGGAAAGATGAAAGTAATCCCACATGGGGAGGAAATAACACATTAGCTGCATTGTAATTAGAGAACTCGGAGTGCAATGTTTCCCCGGCTCAGTATTAATGTTGAATAAAAGCCTGATATATTTATGATGTGGATACAGGATGTGGACACTTGAATTGTTTTTTAGACACCTCTTGAGATGTCAAAGGAGACATCTTTAAAAAAAATAATAACCATAATCATGTTGGGTAAATACATTAGTACCAAACCTTATCCAAACAGACAAAAAATGCACTGGGCTAATTCACTTTTGGTACTGATAAAGCAGCAGAAACACATCTGCGTTATTGTAGTAGTGAAAGAAAAATATGTCAGGTATGTTTTGATTTGATTATGAAATGTTTGGCTTGATTATGAAAAATCCAGCAAAGAAACTGAAAGGGAACAAAAATACATGAAAGATGATTTTGTTAAAAGTTTTTCAGAAAGCCTGACTGTGCAAGTCACCACAAGAGCATTCAAACAGAATATGATATAATACTGCATACTGCATGACAAAGTCCTCACGCTTTTATTCATTGTCAATCATCTGAGTACACACAGCAGTCAGTTAAAGTCAGCCCATGTGAAGTCAGCAGGTAGCACATGGAGAGAAAAACAGCAAAACAGCTTTTCAATGAATTACACATGAGACAACAAACACTGGTAGATAATGATCCAGTGCCTTTCACAAGACAAGCACACACACACAGAATCACATGTACATGAAAGGGTAATTAAACAGCCTCTCATGATCAAAAATGAAACAGCTGTCAATAAATGATACCCATGCTTTTAAATACAAAAATAAATAATGCATGTGAAATTTAATTTGTTTTGTCCAATTTCTGTCTTTAAAAAAAAAAAAAAAAAAGACAGAATAGTTTGATATTTGGGGAAATATTGTTTGCGTTCCTGCCAAGAGAGTAACAGGAGTACATCACCACTAACTAGCACTGTTAGCATGTCCGTACACCAAATGTGAGCTTGTACAAGTGGCTGGTTAGGCTAGTTTGCCATAAAGATTGGAAGCAGGGGAAGCTCTGGCTGAAGACAACAAAATGCCTACCCTCTCTTCTCCTGCTCCCTCATTGTCACATTTTATCTTGTTTAAGCCATCCGTACACCAAAAGGTAGAGGTGGAACATTGTAGACGTATGCTAAATCTAAGCTAAGCTAACGGTAAGGTATATAAATCTTTTTATCGAACTCTTGGCAAGAAAGTGAGTAAGAATAGATCATAAAATGCTGAACAACTCCTTTAAGAGTGAAAAATGTTGAACAACTCCTTTAAGAGTGAAACAGCACTCGTTGTCAATAACAGATGTGTGCACAATGATATTTACAGGTTTGTGTAAGGCTTCTGAAATGTTGAACCACTGCAAGTACAAACTACTAACTACTCTTCACTGCACCTGATTTATGATATGTTCTCTATTTAAGAAGTGTTTTTAAAATGTTCTCTGTGAATAAATGCCTGAAACACTTAAGTGTTACGTGTATTTTAAGGAAAAATGAGCAGTGTTTTGGCTGCAATGATAATCAGATTTTCCATCATATAATTAGCCAAATTAAATCGTCTTGGGTCATTTACCTTGAAGTTAGCACAGAACTACCAGGTCTTATTAGGAGATAAATGCTGACATTTTCCTTGTGCTGTTGGACAGTCCTCTCTCTGATGATAGCATCAGGGGGCTCAACTCAATTTACAAGGGGTAACATTTCATCCTCAAACACCTCACTGAGTGGATACGTATCAGGACGCTATAATCCATCAATAAAAGCGTATTGATATTGTCAGCTGTTAATATGTCATCCATAAACCCTTGGGTCCTCTTGTCATCGGGACACAGCCTCCTCAGCAACACATATTCCCTCACAGTGTTGTTCAGCATCGACCCGGGTCTCCCTCTGAATGGCTGCCGCTGTAAAATGTTGCATGCTGTGATAGAGCAGAGCATTAATCAAAGTTGATTTTCAGTGTGAGGGCGCAAGTGCCTTTTTGTGCTGGAGAACTGTTTAGCACAACAGCGCTATGTACAACAGGGCCCCACTCTTCACCGTAATGGTAGCAAAAGGAGGTCATAAATAATGGATTCAAGATCACTTACACCTCATGAAGCAGGCTATGGCATACGAGAGGATATCACATTTTGCTGTTCAAATTATAGATTGGGCTTTTCTGGCTGCAATTGTAAAGGAAAACAAGACCTTTCCAAGAGGGCTATGAAGGAGTTTAATATGGTGCAAAACATGACGACAAAACAACAGTTTAGACACTGCCACTGAGTGACCATAGTGAAAAGCTGGAAACCAAGGGACTGTGCATATCAGAAGCTTTTGGTCTCAAATGTTTGTTTTTGGATCTTTTCTGGCAGACTTAGGGATTGAAGAATTGTATTTGCAATAACTGTCTAAACTAACCATAACTAACGTTCCAACTTTTATTCAACTTGGAAAATATATAAAAGAAAAACACCAAGGTTGTTAATTGTATTCCTATTTGTCTTCAGGAAAGATTTGGTCTGTAGATGTAAATGGATATTGCACTTTATGGACTCCTGTTTCTGATTCATATTTGCTCTTCACTGTCTCTGGACTTTAAAGACTATCTCCTCTTGAAAAATGATGGATATAATTACTTTTTAATGCATTTGAAATGCAACTGTCCACTATCAAACCACATTTAGTTGAAAATATGAGTATTTATTCAGCATGTCTATGATTGTCTCTCATGTTGAGCTGTTTGCATACTAGAATTGGAGAGGTGTTCTTATTTTATCACATACACGTAAGACTGTTATTACTTTTAGATGATAGCAAATAATGTGATAACCTTTGGTAACTTTGTGTCCTTGTGTCAGTGTTGCAGTGTTGCATGTCTTTATACTGCCCCTCAGTGGAAAGACATGGAAATGACCTACAAAAGTCAATTTGCCTTCATGGGAACCAATTCTGCAGGACCCTGTAAGCACACATTGTGGAAAACTTCGACATTTCACCGTAAAACATGAGGATAAGAATCCCAATAATTTCTAATGTGCCAATACAGCTGGAGATAAATAGCACAGAGCAGAGGAGATGATCAGATCTCACTCCATATCTTAATGGGATCCTCTCACACGCCATTCCCATTAATGACCAATCCCCCAATTATGTAAATCAGAGAACGGTCGCTAACAGTGAGAAGTTGAAGTTGCTCACATATACACAACAACAGTGTCACATTGCAGTGAGTGCTAATTGGCCACTACTTTTCATATAATTGCAGCGGCTGGGGTCACGTCCTCCTCTAACCTCTCCTTTAAGTATTGTTTTTCAGCACACAAACAGTTAATGGAGCAATTAAGATGGCGTTCACAAGCACCACTTGTGGGGACCATTTGGCAAGAAAGAGCTGGAGAGAGGCAGACTGGGATGCTCTAATCCTGCATATGGTACACAAGAGTCTTGGACCAGAGGGAGTGGAAAGTCAACATGCAGTCAGTGCGCAATACAAGTCACTGACATCCGATTCTGTTGTAAACTGGATGTCTTCATCAATTCAGTCACTTTCTAGTATATTTTGTAGGCCCATTTGGACCTAATAAGCAAGGTTTTATTTTGGTGCCAACATCCAGTGTAAAACAGGCAGCAAATATCGCAGCTTGGAGGTCACTCAGGCATGTATTTCTTACGTACGCAAAGAAATGGTCCCTTTGTTCATCACCATTCAAAACACGGTAATTTCTTTTATTATCCTCTGAAGCACCTTCAACTGAAAGAATGCGACAAAAATAAATTGGAGAGTAAATTTTTCAAACCTGCTCAGCCTTTTTTATAATAAATACAACTAAAAAGATCACTGTCTTTCAGTGGCTTTTATTGGTCACATTTGTTAAAACTGTCTTCAACAGCATTCGATGTATCAAATAAAGTCAAGAGAACATACAGCATGAATTGTAACAAAATCGTCATTTGCTTGAAGGCACACAGTAGTAACAGTTTTCCTTTACTTTACTGGATTTTCTCAGACATGTTCACAAATTTCCACTGTGTTACAAGAAGATTGGCAGCTGCTATGCCTCGTTTTAGTGTTTAACATGATACAGCGTTTTTCTTCCACTAAAATGTTCAGTGTCCTGCAGTCATAACACACATGACAGCAACCTGAAACTGTGTGGGACACACAGAGGACAAAAAAACTACCAGTCATCTCATCACACCACATAACAGATGTTAACTGACCAAAAGTTAAACATCCAGTAAGACTTCAACTAACACTGCAGTGAATGTGTCAAAAGGGAATAATGTGAATGCCACCTACTATGGAGACTAATCCCAGGAGAGTGAAGAGGGAAAAAAAAAGTTTTCATCTCTTCATCTACTCCCTCTACCACAGACTTTGCCCACCCTCTATGACTAAGTTATGCCCTGTCATGTAGTCGGAGGCGTCAGATGCCAAGTAGACCACTGCAGCTTGCAGGTCTGTCACTTGAGCCAGTCTACCAGCAGGGATATCTGACAGCCAGCGCTGCACCAGAGGCCTCAGACTCTCCGAGTGGATGAGAGGGGTGTCAACAATCCCCCTGAAAAGAGAGACAGCGAAAGTGAGAAAGAAAAAGAGGGGGAGAAAAAAAAGCGCACACACACACACATAATGAAATCAGAAGGCATCGCAGTTCAGAGCCAGGAGTGACAGCATCGTTTCAGAGCCACCGCTTTGGTGACAAAAATAAACCCAATTATCCTTTGAAGAAAGGGCATGGCATGGCATCTCTGATGATGTTTACTGTGGGACCGGTGGCACTTAAATGACTGGCACAACTCAGAAAGAGCTTATGGGTATGGGGGGATGTCTGCCATAATGTACTCAAAGCCTTTGGTTAAACAACTGCCTCGTATCCCTGCTCTCATTCCTGAATAAATTAAGACAGTATTTAGGTGGAATTTGTAAGAATACAGGTGTACTGCTTTCGGTTTTGAAGCTGCACTGGCACATTACTCGGTCACAACAGTTCTCTTCACTTTCTGCAGTTAAATATCACAGAGCTTACATGTGAATAAATATGTCAACACAGCCGCCTGTGCCTAATATGAGATGACTTCTGACTTTCTACACAATTGACGTGACAGTGACTAAAAGCCGTAAGGCCTGAATCATTGTTCAACGTATCCTGGTGCCTTGATATGGAATTCCAACATTGGATAAATTAGCACTTCCAAGGAGCGTGTGACACCTTGGTTAACATATTCCACCTCAATTATATTTCTCTTCAGCTGCCCTGTTATCTGGAACCTTTGCTGGCAATCAGAGGTACTGTTTTCCCTCAGCCAATTTTCTAGATAATGCAGCTTATCACCGCTGCGGCTAAAGTTGCCAATGGAATCAGGCTCCAGTCAACCTCGTGAGCGCTAATTGTGTCCCTTTTTTATGCATATTTACCGACTGTCACTTCAAAGAAATCAGTGGCCCATTGAGACACCCAGTTAGCGAGGGGAGAGAGAATTGCTTCTTTGCAAATTAAAATTAGCAAACAAGCTGCCGATAAATAAAGCTGAGTGAGGCGTGTGTGTGAGGGCTTTGTTCTGGGGCTGTGACTGGGCCTGGCATGCCCGGTGCCACCGGACGGATTTGCTCAGGGATGGCTGGGGCTAAGGGATGCTCTACTTAACATACACACACACAGCCCTTCTTGTGTTCTCTTCTTTTCTTCCCACTGCTCAGCTTCACACACAAATAGATACAAACAAGGCTCTATTGTTGGAGTGAGGTTGCAAATTTGATTCCCTAATTGAATAGAACAATTAGAGCAAGTGTTTGGTTGATTCATCCCTCAAGACGTCATCTAATTAGGCACTGATGTATTGTTTGAGGACTTAAATTAGTGCATCATTCTCAAATGGGGCTCTTGATATGAAAGCAAACACACTAATCACCACTTCCTTTTGTAGCTCAATCCCTCACAACACTCAAAGGTGGACCAGTACAGTTTGGCTCAAAACGGCAAGCTAAGGCCGAGAATACGCAGCACTTACGGTGAGATGCAGTTGACCCGCACTCCTCTATCAATCCATTCAGTGCCCAGAGTCTGAGTCAGTTTGACCACTCCAGCCTTGGACGTGTTGTAGGAAAGTTGCTTCTGGGGATGGGGGACTGCAGGGTAAAGGACAGAAAGGAAAACCAGTTACTCTAAATGGACTCAACACCAGCGTTTTACAAAGATAATAATGGTATACACTAGTGAAATTGTCAAGTAATTTGTGTAAAGAATGTTCTTTTATTTTTATATGTGATTTCGTTAACAGAGCGGAAAAAGCCTGGGAATAGTTCCTTTCTCACAAAAGCTGACAGCACATACATTTTATGTTGCAGTTCATGCGGTTTCTTGCGGTTACAACATAAAACCTCTTCCATTAGCTGCTGGGGACTTTGCGGATGAAGCCATGTAAAATTAATTGCTCATAATGTCCAGTTATGCTCTGTCCTCAGCAACAAAGACAGGGAGCCATTTGTTTGCCTTGACCATCACAGATGCTGCACACTGCATGGGATGCCGGGACAGGGGCTCATTTTCTGCTGGTTGATTAATCATCGCAAGGAAGGCTCCAAGTTACATACAACTTTAGTAGTTAACCTCATCACCCGCCGATCTGACTGCCAAATGACTTCAGTGTGAGACCGGGGATGATAAATACCAGCCAGCTGCAGAGAGGCAGGAACCAGTCCTGGGGAGAAAAGGCTGGAGCTTCCTCCATATATAGCTCGAACAGAAGAGTAGAAAAATGTGCAGGATCGAGGTAAAACTCAGAAACTGCTAAAGAAATAAGATGTAAAGGGTGGAACCTCGGCACTGTTGGCAGTATGGTCGAGTGGGATTGTGAGTGTGGTGAGATAGCAGAGGAAGGTGAGATTGGGTTGGGCTGGGCTGGATAAGGGTAGGCTAGGACCTCAGAGGAGAAGGCGAGGAGGAGCAGAGCCCAGGGCTTACACGCAGATTGAAGGTGAAATCCGACTTATCAGGACAGGAAACGTAGCTCAAAATGCCTAACAGCACTAATCCTCGCTCAAGACCAGATGATACAGCCCCAAAATACCATTCAGAAAATGCCTTCATCCTTTAAATAAACCTGCATTGATGTTTTTGCCGTCTTAAAGAGCAGTAATCCCCAGAGAAGTGAAAAGGAGGTAGAAGGAGAGCATTCTCCAAAGCCCTCTTTAACATTCACCCTGCTACTTATTGCCCATTTCAGGCGGGTGAAAACATGCTCCTTATCAGGCATGTCTTTACATTTTGAATTCTTCTGAGTTCAAATGATGCACTCTTTTCCCAGAATGTTGTAATGTACATTATTATGCAGCTGAGATCTGCAGGCATGAGTGCTTTAATCACTAATCCCTCAGTAAGGTCATCATGTAGCCAAAAAACTGTGTGTGACCAACTTGGATATTTTCCGTCTGTGAGTCTTTGAGCTGCTGGCCATTATTCAGAAAAAATGGTGGTTGATGGTCAGGACTGTGTGTGCATGTTTGTGTGTGTGTGTGGGTAGGGTGTTAGCGGGCACACACGTTTTATTCAGCAGATGGACAAAAAGCTGTCATTGTGCATTTTAATTGGGCATTTACGGCTGCTTTTTGGGCTTCCACTTGGCTAGAACAGGTCCCATCTGATTACACATTATGACAATATTATAACAGATGTCCAGACCAATAAAGTAAATTCCTGAAGGACTGTACGTAATGTGAGTAATTGATCATTTTTTTTTAATGCCGGCCTCTATTTACCAGCATGCTCCTGTTTTACAGATTGCCCCTGCAGTCGGGACTGGGGCCCATATGGCACAGCGGTTTACTGGCGATTCGACTATACTGCTGATGAAGTGCTGCTGTTCCTCTGGAGGAACCTGTTGGAGGAGGAACATTACACTGCTGCAGATTACAAGGCTTTTACTGGGCCCTTACTAAAATCTAAAAGTGTCTTCCGCTGTTCAAACAAGGCTGCTGGCACAGGCTGGGGTTTTGCCGTTGCACAGGAACCCTCCCTTCCCAAGTTGGACCTCAGGTTGCCTTCCACATCCTCCAGACAGCTCCACAGAGAGGGGATGTTTATTATGATGCAAAACCGCCTTGGCGAGACGCAATCACAACACTTTCCTGCTATGCTTACTGTATGCAGGGGTGGATGCATCTGTATAGAACAGTTTAACTGGGGCAAAAGTTGCAAAGGAGAAAAGCCGACTAATCCCCTTTTAAATGTCCAGGTTTCTCATAAACAGGAAAACTGCAGCAGAATTTTTTCCTCTTACTTCAACTTTGCCAGAGTAATGATATAAAGTCAGATATGAAAACTTTCTGTCAGATGATTAAAAACTATTTAATACCATGCGTACTCCCGCACAGAGCTGTACGGCACAACTGTATTTAACTCTCCCTTCATCCCCCTCCTCCTCCTCCTCCTCCTCCTCCTCCTCTCGACCCAACTCTCCACGCCAAATGGAGAGATTAAAAGCAGACATGGAGGGGCTCCAGAGAGAAGGTGGGGGAATAGAATCATCACTCACCTATTAGACTGGCCATGGAGGCTGTGTTGATAATCTTGCCGTATCCTTGCTTCAACATCACTCGACCTGCCGCCTAAGGCAAGGATTCAGGGGAAAGAGACACATTAAACACCTTATTATGCCACTGATATGCTACCGAAATCCTGAGCACAGATCAACACAAAAACATGTAGTTTATCCTTGGAGACAGAAATAGTGGTTGAACAACATTTGGGGCACTTGAGTGGATTTTAAAGCTGCACATAAGGGGCAGTAGGGCTTATATATAGAGATGTTTGACAGCAGCTAGATAATTTAGAAGTAATTTTAGTAACTACTGAGTATCTTAAGATGGTTGAACCACCAGTAATTAGGTCATACTCTAACTAGTTTTGACAGAAATAAATTATTCAAGGAATACACGATCAGGAGTCAGTGTAGTTCTTTGGACATAATTTCTTGATGACAACATTATAACATTATCATTTGTGTCATTATTTGGTACATAAAGTCTCAATTTTTAATTTTTACAATGACATACATTAGTCTTCTTCAGATTATCTTTTAAGTTTAAAAACCCAGGTTTTACAGTTGTAGCTCTGTGACTTTGCATCATTTGCACACCTTGTCAGCTTAATTGTCGAAAGACATGGATTTCCAGATGTGATGATTGTGAATTAAGTGTTCCATTTATGAGTTAAGGAATATTTCCTTTTATTTCACATATCATTAAATACAATCCCTGGATTTGAGTTTTTACATAACCCATGATGAACCTGAACCCCTTTTCCATTACAAAGTTGATTTGATCTATAAAAAATAAATAAATAAATACGTTTATCACACATTCAGCAGTCTAACTGATTTTCTCATATGTCATTGTTAGTTAAAGATTAGCTTAAAGTTTAATCTGACCATGTACAGTAATTCCCAAAGATGAACAAAAGTTAGCTGCATATTAATGTAACCGATACAAAATTTTTGTTTCGGGAACTGGGACATAAACAATTGCTGCAAACTTTCACATTTTGTTTTATTTTTAAAGACTATATTTTACACTTTTCTCCTCTGTCTGATATTCAGATATAATGAGTCCACTGGAAGGTTTACAAAGTGTTTGTCGAAGCTACAGTGAGGTGTATTTATTGTTTGTAGCTGATTATTTTGCATCTACATCTATTTTTTGCAGCTACTTACTTAACAGTCAGATATGAGTCAATTTCTATTTCTTTTGTTTTTCAGTTAAACCACTGACAATATAAATAAATAAGTCTGAACTCAACTTAAATACAATCTTTACATTTTTTAAGTGTATTTTTGTTCATCTGGACCCATCATAATACATCACAGGGTAAATGAACAACCCGCCTCTGTGGTGGCCACACACACACACACACAGAGCGGGTGAAACACACCTGACAACACATGAAAGTCCCCCTCAGGTTGACATTAAAGGTTTGGTCCCACTCCTCTAGACTGGTGTCTTCACTGGCTGAGTTCATGTTGATGCCGGCATTGTTGCAGGCAATGTGGATGGCCCCCCATTTGGAGATGATGCTGTCAATCATCCTCTGGACATCATCTGATTTGCTTATGTCAGCTGTGATCGCAATGGCATTGATGCCTGTGTCAAAACACACAGGTGTCTGTTAGAATATTTTGTGTTTTATTATCACATTATGCCTGATATAAGAAATGTCTGATCTTGGACATTTTAGAAGTTTGAGATATTGAATGTAGCTCAAAATGTAGACCAAAAAACAAAAGTTCTGAAAAATAATATTAAAATGAATTTTAATTTCTTTTTTTTTTCAATGTCTAGGATGTTTCAATCTCTAAAAAGAATATAAGGGGGAAAAATATCCCACATATGCAGGGGTTCAAAGGAACATCTCAACATGTATAACCGTGACACAATATAGCTTATGCTTTAGTATGCTGCCATCTGCTGGACAAAAACCAAAAACAGCCCACACTGACAGTTTATTACATTTCACAAAGGTTTTCAATGCACAAACCCAGTTGTAGTCACTTAGGGACTGAAGGTGGGAGCATTGAGTAATCAGTTAACAGAAAGACAATCTACAACTATAACATTTAATCAATTAAGCGTTGAACTTATTTTTTCAAGCTAAAATGAAAAATATTGTATGTTTACAGCACTTTAATTGTGAGATGTGAATTTGCTGCTTTTGCTCATCTTAAGATTACTGTAAACTGAATATCTGTTAATGCTGGACGGCCATTTTTCATTATTTTCTCATGTATCATATGCAACCATTGAGAAAAGAATCAGATTAATCGGTCATAGAAAAAATCGTGAGTTGATTAGTTACTGGTCAAGAAGTAAATGCACAGAAAATGCTGACCCACCCTTGTCCAACTGGTCACCCTGAACAAAATGCGGCATTTGCTGTCAAACAGAGTTTTGCCTTGATGCCCAGCTGCAAGCAGATGGTACCATTTTGATTTTTTCTGCCAGTGCCCATTAGTCTTAGTCTGACATTGGATATGTCTATGTGTGTTTCCATCCCTTACCTTTAAGAAAGAGCTCTTTAGCCACTGCCTCAGCTTTTTCTTGGTCCATGTCTACTACGGCCACCTTCGCACCAGCCTCACCCAGGGCATGAGCAAATGCTCGGCCTATGCCCTGCCCAGAACCTGTCACATAGGCCACCTTTCCATCAAGACGCATACGATCAAGGATGGGACGCCCGTTCACTCCGCGGAAAACTTCATCATCTGCTATTTTATTCTAATACAAATAAATAAGATTAGCAGAGATGTTCAGCAACAATGATGCTAAGATAAAATCCTCAGTGAAGGTTTGATCGTAGTTGTTTGACTCCATAGAAGTTCTGGCTCTGACACCAGGGTTATTTAAACAGTACCTGTGCCACTGAACACTCAGGGGTCAGAGGTACCCGGCGGATAACACTGATGCCATCTCTGAGAGGGATAATGACCTTTTAAAACAAAAAGGACAATGTTAAATCTTTAAAAAGAGTACTTGTCAAACACAGTAGTGTCAAAGCATGTTAAGATTTGAAACTTACCTGCTCAACGCGTGGATCATCTGAGACAAATTGATTGAATTCTCTAAGTGCCAGTCCATTGTTGTCTGTGGTGTGTTTAAGATAAACCTTGGCTTTGAACAGCGAGTTATCAACACATATGACCCCTTGCATTCTCAGCAGATTGTTATCCAGAATGAAGTTGTAGTAATTGATGTAATTGTTCTTGTCAGCATCAATGAACACCATATCAAACTGCTCACCTGCAGCAGCCAATTCCTAGAAGGTACGGAGAGGTATTAGGAAACTGTATGTACCAAAAACAACACTAGTCAGAGTTAATCTTTGCCTGCCCTGCTTGTGCAAAGCACCTGAGAGAACATGCAGTATCTAAAACCACAAATGTTAAAAGTAGAAAAACATAAATGTATTATTAGTTTGCAAAACAGTCCAGTCAATCTTTTAAAGGATCTTTAAAAAATGATTTAATCTTCTTTGACAGTCCTTCAGTGTTGACAGATTTCCTTTTTCTCACCTTCAGCGTGTTCATAGCAGATCCAGTCTTAACAGTAATTTTCTTGCCATGTGGAGACTTGTCAAAAATGGGCTGAGCAAAGTCTTTGAGATATGGCTCCAGCTCGCAAGCAATTAAACAACCATCTTCAGGTAGCCCTTCAGCCATGGACAGTGCGCCATAGCCAGTGAACATCCCAATCTCTAGGACCCTCTTAGCTTGACTCATGTGGATCAGCATCTTCAGGGTCTGGCCTGTCAAAGAACACAACAGAGAGCAAGTTCTCACTACATGGTAAACCAGTGAATGTGAAGGTAATGAGCAGTACACATTAAAAATCCAACCTTCTACATGACCAGTGATGCACTCCTTAGGAAGCAGGAATGTGGTTTTGCCCTCCTTGTGCACTTGATTCCAGTCATGACAAATTGTCTTTCTGCAATTGAGCAAGAGTGAATATATGAACAAATTTTCCTCACATGATGGGTTGAGTATTTTGCGCTACGGTTTTAAGATTATGTGTAGGAAGCAAGGATATACTTGTAAAGCTCTGCCAGAGGTTCACTTTCCCGTGTGGTCATTTTCTCCAGGTAGTTATCCAGGCCGCTTGCAATGTCCACAGCCTTCTGCAAGTGACTTCTCAACTCTTCAGTCACATTACTACTTGTTGCAGATATCTCTTTGGCTTTTGTTAGAAGATCCACAAGGACTTCCACTGGGGTGTCAGGAACTGAGGGAATACCATAACATAAGGTTTAGTGTAAGTTTAGTAAGTAGTCTTTCTACTGCATTTTACTGCTCCAGGCAAAATGATGAAGGGCTGCAAATGTGCCCCGGGATTGCTGGTTATTTTCACAATTACTCAATGAACTGTTTGATATAAACATGTCAGAAAAAGAAAAATAATACTGTGCTACATAAGTCAATTTGTTATCACACAACACAACAAAAAGCAGCAACCAATAACAAGCTGTTTTGCCATTTTTACAAGAAAAATGTGTTATACAAATCTATTATGAAACGTTACATTCATTACGTTACATTGTTGTGTGCAGTTTTTCGGCATGAAGGTGTAAAACTACACTAAACAACAGGTTTCCGTGTGACTGCCGCCGGTAACACACTCTGCATTTGGTCGAACTGACGGGACTCCCGTCGAGTCTGGTTCTTAAAGTTGTTTTCTGACCCCGTCTAATGTTGAAAACGAAGCGGCAATCTTACCTTTGTCGGCCGGCATGGTGCGCGTTTATGGGCGTGACGATTCCTGCGGCCACAGCGGTGTTACCAAACGACTGGGTGCTGGGGTTTACGTTATATCACAGAGGTTTGCAGATTCTTGACTTTAGGGGAGGGTGGCTGACTGCTTTCGCAACAGGCGTGTCGGCGAACGGTGACTTTCATAACTTTTAAACTGACAATCGGGAACTCGAGCAGAAAAATCACGTGGAACACAGGAGCTGGTACAAAGTGCGGCAGTCGAATTGAGCTACTTTTTTTGGATGGGTTTTTCACTGACTGTCACTGACTAGTTGTTGGGAAATGCTTAACGTTTCACACTCTTGTCCTTGGTCAGATATTTTTACTACTCCTGATGAATGCCACCATTTAACTAGACTAAAATCTAGCCTAAAATTACCAATGGCTGCAATCCATCTATTATCTGCAATGTGTATTCTGGCTGGACTGATGTTCTCTACACAACACAACATTGCACGTCGATACTTGACACCTCATACTGTTTACAATGACTGTTCCACCTGCACTTGGTACTGTTTACACTGTTTACATTAGTTCTCCTACCTGCACTTAATCTCACACATCTACACAAACCATGTTGTGATCAGTGCTGCTTCGTTTGTGTTCTTGCACTGTGTACAGTCTTTGTGCATACAGCAAGTCTTTGTGCATCAGCAGAGACCCAGGTGACTGTGTCTCTGCTGCAAAAATGTGAGTATTTAAATTACCTTAATTATGGAAAAGACTATTAGTGACTTATCATATCATACAAATACTGCAGGCATGTATTTGATTTGATCTTGCATATTGTTTAGATTTATTTATGAAAAAGGTTCCCCTCTAAGCAGTGGATTTTGAAAAATAATACTGTTGCATTTTGGAAACACTGTCTGATATTTAATCTAACATTTACAAAAAGAGACTGCTCTAATATCAAGTGTTCAGGATTTATGACTTATTTAGCATTTACTTATCTATGTTCTGTCTGTCTGTGTGCTGCTGGAAGATAAGATTAGAACTGCAGTCTCCAATGTCAGTGTCACATGCAATGGGAACCCAACAATGGCCTTTAACCTAAAAAAAGTTTTCACCAGTGTAGGTGGTAAACATGCAGTAAGTCATTTTAGCACTGGAGCCATCTATACCATGCTGTCTGTTTCTAATGAAAGTCGTTATCGTGGTTTACTAAACTATCACACCTTCACACAGGATTCTTGGGATTTATGTCTGTATTATTTGAACTAAATCGGCATCTATTGCTGTACTGACTCCTAAAACTGCGGCATCTTAATTTGAGCAATCATGCTAAAGGACGTTGGACACTGTTGACATTAGTTCTCCTACCTGCACTTAATCGCTGTCTCACACATCCACACAAACCATGTTGTGGTCGGCGCCTCTTCTTTTGTGTTTGCTGTTTTTTCCTGCACTGTGTATAGTCTTTGTGCATCATGTATAATCTTGTGTTGTTTGCACTATGTACAGTTAAGTTCATTTTTGAGACAGGAGATAAGACCTTGTGTGACTGGTAAAAGGCAGTGGCTTTAAACATTGGGTGGCCTTGTTCTACTTACTGAGCTCATCACACTAGGCCAAAGAGAGCTGATTATATGTCTGGCTCATCTTATATGAATTTGTATATAAAATTCAACTGAAAGCTATGCTGTATGCTGGCAGCAGGAACTGGTGCAGCAGCTGTGTCTAGCTAGAAACTGTGTAGTTTAAAGTGATTTTCAATCCCCTTGTGATTATCAGTATAGCTGTGCTCTTTTATGTCCTTTATTGGTCAAGAAAATTCATGGAAATTCATCATGAAGGGATTTCTAAAATAGTGTAGTCATGTGTGGCTCAGTAGGTCTTTATCATTTCTCCAAATGCAAAATAAATACTTTTTTCTTACTATGAGTACATTTGTCTTCAACATGGGACTAACACATGTTACAGATAAGTAATAGCCACGCAGGTGTTACCTCACAGTTACACAAAAATGGTAGAAGAGAATGACACATGTAAAGACATGTGAAGCACAGTGAGAGAAAATGCTCCTCCCTAGTCTCTGTGGCATCCTTCAAATACTATTCTGTATTATGAGCTCAGAGACTATAGGCGTCTCATTATTCAACCCGTAAGTATCTCAGTTCACTCCTCAGACTCAAAGCTAACACTGCAAGAATGGGAAAGGTTCATCTGGAAGACAACGACAGCACAGAACAAAAAACTGAGTATAGCTTAGTCCGCATCAAAGGTACCTGGAAGCACAAAGTGGGAAAGAAGGTGAATAAGGACCCAGGTGACTGTGTCTCTGCTGCAAAAATGTGAGTATTTAAATTACCTTAATTATGGAAAAGACTATTAGTGACTTATCATATCATACAATTACTGCAGGCATGTATTTGATTTGATCTTGCATATTGTTTAGATTTATTTATGAAAAAGGTTCCCCTGACTCTCTTCTAAGCAGTGAATTCTGAAAAATAATACTGTTGCATTTTGGAAACACTGTCTGATATTTAGTCTAACATTTACAAAAAGAGGCTGCTCTAATATCAGGTGTTCAGGATTTATGACTTATTTAGCATTTACTTATCTATGTTCTGTCTGTCTGTGTGCTGCTGGAAGATAAGATTAGAACTGCAGTCTCCAATGTCAGTGTCACATGCAATGGGAACCCAACAATGGCCTTTAACCTAAAAAAAGTTTTCACCAGTGTAGGTGGTAAACATGCAGTAAGTCATTTTAGCACTGGAGCCATCTATACCATGCTGTCTGTTTCTAATGAAAGTCGTTACCGTGGTTTACTAAACTATCACACCTTCACACAGGATTCTTGGGATTTATGTCTGTATTATTTGAGCTAAATCGGCGTCTATTACTGTAGAAGAAGAAGAAGAAGAAGAAGAAGAATCAACTTTATTGGCAGTATATATATTTTTACATACACACACTGAATTCGTCTTCTGCATTTGACCCATCCTTAGTTGAACACACACATGCAACACCCGGCAAATTACATGCAGTGAAACACACACAGGAGCAGTGGGCAGCATCAGGCGCCCGGGGAGCATATTGGGGGGTTAAGTGCCTTGCTCAAGGGCACATCAGCCGGCTAATAGAGGGGGGGAGTATTTTTCGCATTAATCACTCCACCACACCCAAATTTTTCCTGCCCGTCCAGTGGGGGAATCGAACCGGTGACCCTCCGATCACAAGCCGCTTCTCCAACCTCTAGGCCACGGCTGCCCCCACTGACTCAACTAAAAATGCAGCATCTTAATTTGAGCAATCATGCTAAAGGACGTTGAAGAACAGGTGATTTCAGCTGTTGGCATTTGAACAGCCCATGGAAAAGTACCAAGTCACAAAGAGCAGTTTCTGCTGTCACTCAACCTAACACCCTTAGAAAAAATGTAATCACAGGTGTGGGGCCTGAGGGAACAATCAATTTAACACATCATCATTAACTACAGAAATTTTAAGGAGCTGGGAAGAGATAGCTGTGAGAACATGTGATCGGGAGGTACGAAAGGTATGTATTTAGTAAGTTTGAAATAAAATGAGTCGATCGTTTCTGAGGTCAAGTTCAGGAAATGTGAATGTAGTGGCAGCAGAATCACCTCATGTTCAAAAATGTTATCATTATTATTATTGTTGTGTATTAAATTCATAATTTTTGCACAAAATGTGTAGTGAGTATTTTTTTTTTAAATCCAAAATACCAAACTGTTTTATCCTCAGAAATTAGAAAAAAATGCAACTGGCTGCACATCTTTTTCACAAATACTGAATGTTAATGTGTTGAGAGCTGTTGCATTAGAACGCAGTAGTTTTAGAAACAAAACAAAACAAAACAGAAAGAACACCTTAAAACAATGAATATCAATGCTGTTATAATAATATAATTTCTTCATGTGTTTTGTGTGGCAGCTATGAGAGCATCACAGAAAAGTGCACCACTTGGATGGTAGTCAGCCCCATCGTCTTTACTTACAAAGTAATTGAGACTCAGAACTTGCTAGACCCGAACAACAACACACTCCTGCTGGGCCACATCACAGACCAGCAGCAACTGGAGGACATTGAAAAGTCAAACAAGCCAATCAGGCGCTTTGTGGTTGTTGATCAAGAAGTTTACAAAATCTACGGTCCCAAGCTAACTGAATATCTAGAGGCCAACAATGTCCTGTACAAGATCTTGTCTCTACCAACCACAGAGGAGAACAAATCCATGGAAATGGTCTTGAACATCCTTGAAGAGGTCAACAAATTCTCTCTTGACCGCCGCACAGAGCCCATCATCGCCATTGGTGGAGGGGTATGCCTGGACATAGTTGGCCTGGCTGCCTCTCTCTACAGAAGACGCACCCCTTACATTAGGGTCCCAACCACACTGCTCTCCTACGTCGATGCCAGCGTCGGGGCAAAGACAGGTGTTAACTTTGCAAACTGCAAGAACAAACTGGGCACCTACATTCCACCTGCTGCTGCCTTCCTCGACCTGTCCTTCATAAAAAGTGTTCCTCGACGACACATTTCTAACGGGCTGGCAGAGATGTTAAAGGTACATTAAATCTCTGGATATGGAATGTTTAAGTAAAAGCGGATGCTTAGTGGACACCGACAATTATTGACTTGAGCTAATACCACGGCATGCCTCATAACAATATAAATATTATCACCTCAGCACCTGCTATTTTGGTTCACATATGTGCAGCATAGTGAAGTGCAAAAGAGCTGAGTGTATATATAAATCAGAGGTTGTAGTGAAAATATCACACAAAGCAACATCAGAGTGCTTGTGCTTGGAATAGCAGTCGCTGTAGTTTCACACATGCCATTTACAGTACAGTAACAAGTACAAGGGTCACTGAGGGGAACTTTCCAATTTCATTGATAGTCTTACTTGTACCATCAAGCACTAGTGCTACTTGATTCTGAGAAATGATGAAGTATGTTTATTTTTTCTGTCTGAATTGCTCATGTAGAATTTTTGTACATTTTTCTTTGCAGATGGCCTTGATGAAACATAAAGGCCTCTTTGATCTTCTTGAGAAACATGGCTGTATGTTGTTGGACACTAAATTACAGACAGCACCACAAGCAACTCGCATAGCCATCGTGACCATGCTGGAGGAGCTCGCCCCAAACCTTTGGGAGGATGACTTAAACAGACTTGTGGACTTTGGCCACCTTATCAGTCCGGCTTTAGAGATGGTAATTAATCCCTTATGGTAGAACAGATGTATTTAAATCCCTGCTATTGTACATATGCAAAATATTTTATATAGCATTTATCTGATTCTATAATAGCTCATGTGAGTCTCTAACTTACATTGTAGGAAGGTGTTCACTTGCTCGTTTTTATGACAGCCACAACCTCTCATTATTTCAATTTTCTTTGTTTCACACAGAAAGTTCTCCCTTCCCTGCTGCATGGTGAGGCAGTGAACATTGATATGTCTTACATGGTTTATGTGTCCAAAGAGAGTGGTCTGTTGTCAGAAGAAGAAAAGCAAAGGATCATCAGCTGCATGATGGGCCTGGAGCTGCCTGTCTGGCATGAGGCGTGTACCATGGAGCTCATCCAGCAGTCTCTGCAGGACAGGCTGAAGCATTCTGGAGGACTGGTCAGAATGCCTCTACCTGTTGGTCTTGGGCAAGCAGGTAAGAGTTGCTAGAAATTTCAGGGTTGTTGAGAAGAACTCTTACATATCTCACATACTCAGCAATGGGAATTCCACGAAAGAAAAATGAATGCTGTGAATGGTGGTTTGAACCCTTGACATAAATAAAGACGGACAACATGAATCCTCTCCCCACCCACTGTACAAAAATTAAGGTTTCAATTTTTATTCAACTGTCCTATCTTACATCTTTATAATCAATGGTTTGAACATGTCCTTTGTCAGTAATTTGGTTTTGTCAGTAAAAGACTTCCACAATGGAGAAAGAGACCTGGCCTTTAACTGTGATGGTAATACTTCACTTTCACTCAGTACTAGTTAAACTAGTTTTCCTGTAAGATTTACTGTATAAATTGGGGTATTAAAACATCAATGATATGTACAGTAAAGTTAAACCATGTTCTCTTTCCTCTTCTTTCTTTTGTTTCAGAAATTTTTAATAACACATCTTGTGAGATCCTGCACAGAGCTTACGAAAAATGGTGTGATGAGCTGAGTGCCCCCACTGACAGCAGCTGTGACTCTTAACCTGCCAATACTGCAACTGTAGTAGTTCAGTCTGTTTTTTAAGTTAATACTTTTATATTTTTAGGGGAATGTATGTACTCAAGACTTTCAAGGTTCACGTTATCTACTGTAGTTTTCACAATGCAGCAACAAAGGACAAATAAGGGGTAACAGTATAAGCACTTCCGTAGAGTGACAGTACCAGAGTTGTAGAGTTGTAAAACAGAATAAATTAGCAAATATATGTGTTTTTTTCAAGTTTTTGGTTTTGATTATCAGGCATGTAAAGCTTCAGCTAGCAAGTGATTCAACAAGCGGCCTGCTAACCATTCTGTTGTCATGTCTGTAAAACGTTCTCATAAGTGTAAAGCCTCATTAAAGATTTTACTGTTTGCAAGTGTGCAGCAGACTCCTTACTTTCATTATCTTAACATATAATCTCTAGTCTAATTCAATGGGACTGTAAGCAAAAGTAACTAAGGTACAACACAAACCTCATATTGTGACAACAGCCGGAACACTGTGCTCCAAACAACAGTTCCTCAATACTTTCCAAATACTTCAAAGTTCCAAAAACTTTGAAAAGGAAAAAGTTATTACTGATTGAAATGCTGGTTTATTTTGGATTACTGTTTTGCTCCAGTGCCAACTTTCTTACTGTCTTAACCAGAAACATTCCATTAACCCTGAAAGAAAGTTTTGATGCAAAATTTACAACAACTCATGATGAATCACCTATGAGTCTAAGTCAATAATGTATGGAGGTAAGTGATTTTGGAGAAAACACTTTTAACATTAGTTGTGTTGATGTGCATGTTTATGTTATGTATGTTTGTTTGGTTTGTTCATGGCAAGCAGCTGAAAGTTTGTAAATCCTGCCAATAAATCTAACTTGCACCAGGGGTTGAAAAATTTTGAGTACAACTCTAACTATTAGCCAGCACTCACCTACTTGCAGACAGAGCTATATTAGTTTTTTGTTTACAGTCCTGTGGCATCCTAGCAAATTTCCTGTATAGGTATGTTAAGGTTAGTACAGCACCTATACACTATGCCTATCCAGTGCAGCCCCTTAGCTAGTGCTATCAGCCACAGCTAATGCTATCGACCTACCTCAAGAAACCGAACAAACAAGAGACGTTGCGAACCTGAGACTAGAGGATCAGAGTCAAAGTCTAGTGGAGCAAACATGAACCAGCTGTTGATGGATGGGACTCACCCTGAGTAGCTAACCCATGGAAGGACAGTCCTCATGAAAGATCCTCAGGAGGGAGCAATTCCATCCAATTACCAGCCAATAACCTGCCTGTGCACAACATGCAAGCTCCTCTCTGGCATCATAGTGGCTAAGATAAGAAGAAACATGGATCCAAACAAGCTCAAAAAATACCAAGGGCTGAAAGAAGAGCTAGAAAAGATGTGGCGAGTAAAAGCAACAGTGGTGCCAGTGGCAGTCAGGGCGCTGTGGACCATGAATCCCCCTCTCACCACCTCTGGGGTGGTGTGTGTCTTCCTCAAGCTTGGGTCCTCTCTGCCCGAGGCCTGGGAGTTTGAGGGTTCTGTACAGACATACACAGACACACACAGACACACACATACATATATACAAACACACAAAACCACTGACAGGCAAAATGAATAAAATGACAATGCAATGTTCTGCAAGGACACCTTGGGTTCTGGCAGTCATGTGGATGTTCTTTGACACACACCACCCAGTTAAACATTGCAGACCAAATACCCCCCAAAGACACACACAAATTTGTTCTACTGTAGTTTTCACACAAGAGCTCCCTAACCTGTTTTCGCTTTTTGCTTGTTTTTTTTTTTTGTTTTTTTTTTTTTTTAAAGGCTCTATGTACCATACATCAGAATGTCAAGCTTTCGTACAATACTGGGAACAGATAACAAACAAGCATTAAGAGAAATGTCTCTGATGGTGCCACTTATTTCAGTTCTGTACTGGCATCCACTCAGCTGATGAAGATGAAACCAATTAGCTGATCAATGCCTACAGCAACTGATACATTTTGGGCAAAGGCATTGTGAAACCTTGTTCTCATTTAAAGCACATTTTAGTTTATTCATTCATATATTTTTATTTTACATTTATCATAAACATGTACAAAGATGATGTATCAGCCAGCAAAATCAATGAGTAATGTATGTAGTGTTTCTGTCATGTGTGGACCCAGAACAAAGCGCTGTTTTGTTCTTTTTGTAACATGTAACCACAGTTTATAAAAGTACTGAGGTACATTATCAATATCAATATCAATCAATATCAGTTTACATTGTCAAATACTATTTTTCCTTCCACATGTGTCTTTTCATCAAAACTAGTAGATATAATATTTTCAAAGTACAAAAACTACAAAAATCTGTCTGAGATCATCAAATCAGTAAGGGGTTTCTAAGCAATTTCTGAATTACCAGGGCAAATTCAAAATTACCTCTCAGTGGATAAAAGAAAAAATAAAATAAAATAAATGTGACAATGTTTGATTTGTTAATTAGTAATAATAAATTAAGAACAGAGGGTAGAAAATATGAATATGTTTAAAAACAATTACTAATATCCAATGATATGCAACACTTGATCCTTTAATATTTAAATACCAATTTATATTTTGTGCATTTGAAACCATCGGAAGTTAAACACTGTCATACAAACAAGGACTCATCCAATCTGTCTACAAGAAGTAAATCCTTTTTTTTTTTCTGGCAGCTTTACAACCAATATATTTCACATATATATCTCAGTTAAGTTCAATGCAGAGTGTATTTCTGACAAATATGAAAAGGCCTAGTTTAAAAAAAATAAAAAGTCTAAAAACTGACTGGTCAACTTAATGAATTTACATTAAGTTGACCAGTATGTTATCACAGCAGATTGTTGTCATATTTGCAATCACCTCATACATGTTTGTCATGTGATTCTGAACTGTTCAGTTATATGAGATTAGAATATAAAAATATCTTGTACAGTCAACAAAATGAAAGTCTCACTCTCATTACAGTATTTGAACATGAGAGTTCAGTGAAAAATGAACCAAAACATGATGTCCCTTTAAGGTGACGTGCCTTATTGGGGCGCTACAGATAGAAAATGTCAGTATGGCTCATGGCATTGAACAATGCTAACAGCCTTGCTCTTTCTCCTCCATACTAGAGCAGGAACTGTGGTGGTTGCTAACGCTGTTGGAGCCATCTGGGGACACTGCAGACAGCAGGGGATCACTTGGGGAAATTGGCGACAGGGTTACCAGTTCTTTCATTTTACAGGTCCTGGAGCTTCCATAAGGGCCAGGGTCCCCAGCATCTGAAGGAATCTGGTCAAAGGTGATGGTGCCATTGTTGAGGTCCAGCGTGGTGGGTGGGGACATGTCAGGGGGTGAGCTGTGTTGGTAGAGATCTGAGGGACAGTCGCCGAGGACAGGCTCCTGTTTAATGGCTCGTGCCATCAAATCCGATGTGCAGACGGATGGTGTTGACGCCACTGCAAGGCCATGAGCACGAGCCTGGATCTCCAACTCCTAGATGGTTGCACAAATATAATAAATGTGATGTACCCGATGTCAGCATGCTAATGTTCTCACTGTGGCACAGCTGACATATTAATGTTTAGCCAATAGAACGTTTACCATGTTTGCCATCTTAGTTTGGCATGCTAGCACACTAACATTTGCTAATTACCACAAACTAGTGTTTAGTCAAGGAAGCTGAGAATGTCAGTAGTTTAGCACTCGCAAAGCAACATATTGAATAAATTTAAACCTTTAAGGTACTACAGTTCGCAGTGAACATTCCAATGCCCCAGTGCATAAATAAAGCAATGAAACAGCCAAATACAACACATCTATTTATTTGTCTTTATTAGTGAAGTACTGCACTGTTGGGTTCATATACATACCTGTATACGAAGCATCAGATGACGGTTTGCGTGCTCCAATTTTCTCTGTCGGCACTCAAGTTCCTTAGCTCTCTGCTGCTCTCGCTGTAGCCTCCTGATGTAGTCCACTGAGGCTTTCAGAATGGTGCCCTTATTCCAACGCATGTCTCTGGGATATACAGGAGACAATAGTCCACAGTCAGAGTCAGCTGACCAGATGACCGGAACAGTTCAGGATTCTCTAAGGCCCCTCTGAGCAAAAAGCCATTGTACTTAACACTTAAAGGATGTTAATGAATAGACAGAGAAATAAATAGCACATTTATTTCCAATCATAAATATGTACAAAAATCACTTACGGATCATTTGACTTGGGTATTAAGGTTCCCAGCTCCTTGATGCGATCGTTGATGTTGAATCTCCGTCTTCGTTCAACTAAAATTTGTCAAACAGAAAATACAGTAAGTACAGCAACTTGGTAAATCAGTCTTTATAGACTTTGAAACATTGATTACAGATCATAATATTGATAAGATTTTACAAATAAAATTTTTTACAAATAAAAAAAATTACATGGTTTTAAAGAATGCACTTTCTTAGTTTCTTAAAAGCAGAAGTAAAAGTAAATGACATATGACATATATATATAATAATAATATACCTCAATACTTATATTTGTACTTATGAAATTAGCTATAAAAATGTATTTAGGACGACTCACTTAAGTTGTGATTGTCTTTCTTCTGTCTCTCTTTAGCAAGAGCACGAACTTCAGCCTCTGTGGATCAGCAAGAAACATGAATGTCAGCGCTATGAGGAATCACCATAATTTAATTAAATGCTTAATAAAGCACTACATTCAATGAATGGAATTACATGTTAGTATTTCACATACTGTACAAAAAAATCTGTTACTATGTGTACTAGCACATTTGAAATCTATTAATTTACTGTGTAATGCTGGTCAATCACAGCCTATAGAAAATCATTTACATGCTCTGTGGATTACAGTAAAGCTAAAATTATGTGAATTAGCTTGTTATTTTTTATAATAATTACAGTTGAGTCATATTGTGTGCGATTTAGTTATACACATGTTGGTTTCTAAACTATTTCAGAAAATGTGATTGAAAACTTTTACAGCTTCTACAGTTTAAAAAAAAAAAACACCATCTACTTCACTTTCTTCATTCTGTTTTGCTTACCTACTGGAAAGCCTTCTGGCCTTTGATAGTTTTCATACTGGCCACAGGATCCAGGCTTGTCCAGTACTTGCTTCATGCCAGGAGCTGGAGTAGTTATTTGGCAAATATTTGACTTCATAGTATCTTGTGCATTTCCAAATGGCACACAATATTGACACTGGGCTAGAGATACCCTCTTATCTGATACATTTTAATGCACAAATGTTGATGTTCTCCTTGATTAGGAGTTAGTCATAATAAACAAAATCATTCAAAATCATTTTACAATATAACTGCACAAATACTGTATTGGATCTTAAACATACAGAACTTAGAAACTTTTCAATCAGAATAGACTACCTGATACCTGAGATGAATTTTACATTGCCAAGAGAACTTGACTAATAACTGACTCTAGTAGTTATTAGTCACAGAAAAATGTCCTAAACTGACTGTCAGATGATTTCACAATTTGTAATTTAAAGCACTCATTGTCCACTAACTACCCATCAAAACTAAACTCAAATGATACCACAGTGCAGTAAATGAACAGTAAAAAGAGTAAACAGTGAATCATGTCTCTCTGTGGTTCACCTGTGTATTCCCTCTTGATGTTGGGTGGACAGGAGTTGCTGATGGCGAGGCCAGGCAGTGGAAGCCCTTGGTTTCCATACACATCGAGAAGGTTACCAGACACAGGGAGCTACAAAGTATTTAAAAAAGTCATTCCAGGAAACCTGTCTAGTATACAAATCCAATTCAAAGACCCGGTATCAACAGTAATAATTCTTTATAAACTGAAATTACCGGATTGTTCATTTGAAGTCCTGGGTCCATGAGCCCAAGAACATCTTCGTTGTAACTTGACTCCAAGCTAATAATATCATCAATGACATCATCCATCTGTATAAACACAAAACCACAGTAATAATTAAACTTTTATCAACATGTCTGAATGTCATGAAATTATAAATGTTTGGTGATGAGCCAGCGCACCTCTTTCTCACAGTTGGAACTGAGGGTTAGCAGGGCCATGGGACTGTTGGGGGCGCTGCTGCCAGGCCCGGGTGGCATGCCGTGCTCCGGGGGCTGGCTGGGGCACTGGCTGCCAGCCTTACCACCCAGGGTGGTGGACAGATACTGCCTCACCTGCTGCCGAGGGGCCTGCTGGATGTGGTACTTGGTGGGACTCTCCAGGTGGGTATGCACCTACAGGAGAGAGATGTAAACATCAAAACCTGGGATTTCACATTCATCGTTGTATCAGGTCTAATGTATGTTTTTTTGTATTGCGTATCAGAAAACAAGGATTACAGATCACAAACACTGAGTAATTCATAGAAAACAAGTTTGCTTTGAATGTGATGATGGCACAGTAAAGTAAAACTTATAAAACTTAAGACATTTTAGATTCAGTTTCATGATTGATGCTTCTATTTCAAATCAAAATCAAAAAAAACAGAAAACACCATTGCAGGGCTCGCATTGAAACAGTTATTGTGTATATGCTAAGTTGCAGTAATGTGTTGTTCACTCTGCTACTGACCCAATTTATTTACTTGAGACTGAAAACCCTGCACAGAGGGGACACTGTGAAGAAATGCAGCCATGTCACATGATCTATGCAAAGTTAAAATTCATGCAGCAAAACAATAATAAGAAAAAAAATAAATATTCTGTTACATCTGATTTTTTTTCCTGCATTCAAGCAACCATAGATAACAGTCTAGGTGGGCTATCGGCACTGTATTTAACAGGACATTCTTACAAATTAAGTATTTTAACAACAACAAAGACATTAAATATTAGTTTCATCTTCAGACTCTGTTTCAGTTCCTCTGTTTTTGTTTTCTGAAATAATATTAAGGACAAAAAAAGAAATGATTCATCTCACCTGATAATGGCTGTATTCAAGCATCTCCAACATGTTATGCGTTTGGTAATTGATCGTAGTAATCTACATACAGTATATAATCCCTTTATCTTGTTAGCGTACACTGTGGACAGTAAGCTAACATGTGCAAATTTGAGAGCAGTCACTAGTCCTTCCTAATTTATCCAGGGCTTAAAGCTCATTAGTTATGCAAGTTAAGAAATGGAGGAGGACACTGAGACTCATCCTCCTACTGCTGTGTTGTTCCAGCTTAACTATGAATTTATTTCTTTATAGAGCCCATTTGACGTCACCACCTCCAGCTCACAAAGAAGTCTTTTTACTGGTTGGACAGTAGTCTGCGAACTGAAGCTTGCTTAAGGCCAACTAACGTTTAATCTTTAGTTCTGCTCATCTAGTATAAAACATTATTTGTTCTGAGCGCCAGGAACACAATCGACACCACTGTTTCACTACAAACTAGCCATATGAAAACCCAAATGTATGGTCTGTTTTCCAACCCCACCCAGTTTTGGGATTTTTGAAAGGTTAATTCAATTTAACCATCAATTGTTATGCAGTCACTTGCAGGGTGAAGAAGGTGAATCATTTGATTTAGTGGAAAAGTTTTTATCAGACATAACAGTTCTGAGAAATAACCTATTCAATTTGTCTATCTGGATATGCTCTTGTCCTGTCTAGTTCAGTTCTCTTTGTATTGGAAAACGTTTGATATCAGTCATGATGTTAACACAGCAGCAGTAAAAGGGAGTTTGTCTCTTCCAAAGCTTATTATAGGCTTTATTTTTGTGAATCAGTTGATCACAAAGTCAAGCTCAGTCAATGATGTACTGCAAGGGGCCCAGAGGGTGTGGGTGTTCAGAGATGCACGATGAAACTGTAGCACTGTCAGAAACACAGTGGGAGGAACGAATTTTATGGAGGGAATTACAAAATGGTAAATTTTATTCCCCAAAAAAGAGAACTACGTGGTTGACCTGTTTGCTACAAGCTAATATATAGCATGAAATCTTCAAATAAATCATCTTGAAAGAAGATAACAAGTTGAATGGTTGAATGTAAAGTGGAGTTAGGAGGAAGAGATTTAACAACACCCACTTGGCTGTAACATGTACAGAAATAATGACAATGTAGGTATAATAATAGGATAAGGACATGGCACATATTTAGCACCATGTTGGCCGTATTCCACATGAGGGTGTAGCCCAAGGTGTCAGCACAAAAACAGTTCTACAACTCTTTTCAGAGTGAAGGAGCGAAAGATGAAAAAGCCCCATTATCAAAACGTATCATTGAGTTTCTTAGTTGAAAACTTCAAGGCACCAAAGGAACAAGGAAATGAATTTTCTGTGGCCAGCAGTGATCCCTATAGACTCTGACAATGACCACCACCTCTTGAAGGTTTCGAATTAAAACATGCAAGCTCCAACAATTCACTGGCCCAACTCTGGCTTGGAACAGGTCCTTGATGGCCTGTGGCAGCTGCTAACCTTTTTTTTGGAGTGAACATTCCTGATGACAAACTGCTTTATTGTGTTGTAGTAAATTCAGCGTCAATGTTGGCAAACTGTGGCAGGTGTTTTCCAATTTTCCTTTCTTTCTGTTTTTTTTTGTTGTTGTTGTTTTGTTGTTGTTGTTGTTGTTGTTGTTCATACTGACTTATTTGCAAGTCACAAATAGATGACTTTTGTGTATGCTTTTATGCCACTAACACAGTAATTCTAGCTTTTCACATTGTAATTAACACTCATAAAATCAACGTCACACCAAATTCTTGGGCTCTTGTTCCCAGTGCTGCCCATTACTGCACTCAACTGAAAGTACGTAAAATGTTTTGCTCCAAAAAAGAGTGAAAACATCAATTATCTACAGAACTTCGACATGTTTTCACTCTTGGTGATGATGGTGAGTTTATTACAAGCAAAGCAGACAGAACAAGTTAATGCACTGCAGTGAGAGCCGATTTTATGCTTCTTATTCAGGATGTTGAATAAGAAGAGATTAAGCGATTAGGCTGCTTATCGGGATCCTCACGTGTGATGAGGCACTATCAGTCGTGCAGCTAATTAATGCAAATGTCAGCCGCTGCATCTCGTGTAAATGCTCCTGGAACACAGTATTAAGTCTTTGTCTGGATTATTGGAAACTCGCAAAGAACTCAAGAGGTGAACACAAACACAGGAGAAGTGCCCCCTGGCTGGACACAGCCTTATACGATAAAACAGAGAAAGCATTCTTTGTAAACTCATAGTAGAGTGTTTCTTTGTCTACCCTCTGCAGTGTGGCCTTTTCCTTTAGCCAAACCTTTGGGTTGAGAAGGAACTATTAACAAGGGATGTATTTCATTTATCCCTACAGCAAGCCAAGCTCTCACTTTATTTATAGACTCTTTGTGAGACAGAGGTTTATTACCTTCTCAAGGAGAGCACATGGGTCTGTGTTTTAGACTCATGCCCTGAAGACTAGTAACATTTCGAAAGAAAATCGTCACTCTTTGACCCCTGAAAAGAAACAGATCCATTCATATCTCGCAACCGGCTCCACTCTGTTTCTTACTTCCTTGGCAACCAGCCACCCTTTGGGGCATTTAGTCAAAGGAAGATGCTAAACATTTACTGTGTGATAAAAATTTTAGTGGGTGGTTACAGTAAAGCTACAGACTACTAAGACCTTTCAAATCCAACACGTTCTCACTCATCATATGCGGTCCATGCTTCATGTTTTAGATCCTCTACGTACTCCTGCAGTATCAGTGTTACACGTGCTGAACTCCACAGTCTAGTTAGCAATAATAAATAGGCAGCGTCCTTTTAAACTATGAAAATAAATCTTGCTGTGAAACATTTCTCTTTAAATAAATACTGGATGTCTGGATGTGCAAGAAAGGACAAAGACAGGTAAACTTTGTTTTAAAGCACCTTTATAATTTGGACCGCTGACCAAGCTGCCATATTTGACATGTTGGGAGTGAGAACCTTCTGTTCAAATTGCATCAAAAACAGCATAGTTCATTAACACGAGTGCACAGTGTATGCATAGATAATTATTACATTAAAGGTCTAGTGTGTAGTATTTAGTGGCATCATGTGATGTGGTTGCAGATTACCAGCAACTGAACACTCCTCATCTCACCATCTACTGTGGTGACCACTGAAAATTCATCCTGCCACTGACCAAGACCCCGTGCTTGGTTGCCTGCTCTGAACTAGAAACATGGTGGTGCAACGTGGTGATTCCATGGAGGACGACTCTCTGTAGATATAAAAAGTTTATTCTAAGGTAATGAAAATGCAATACTCTATCTACATACATCTATTGATGTTACTGATGTAATGGTACTGCAAAGATCTGAACTGAATTTGAGATTTACATATTCATAGCTTTGAGGTTTTACCTTTTAAAAAAAGCAAAAGCCAATAGAATCATTATGGTCGATATGTATATATTCAGAAACAACAAGGTCGTACATCAAGCTGTCCATCATGTGGAGAAAACCAAGCTGAGCGCAGCTCCTTGTGTAAAAGTATACATGCTGAGATCATGGTGGAGCTAGAGGACATGTATTTGTACCAAATCAAACATCATAAAACGACAGGGACCATAAAAATGGACCTGAGACTAAATACAGGGGCAAGAGCCATAAATTATTAATAGTGTAGAATTTAAGCACCTCACTCATCCTTAAGGACTTAAGGACTTAAGAACTTAAGGTGTACATGCCTGATAATTTCCAACAATTAACTGACTAAACGTTTCAGCTCTTATTACAATCTGAATGTTTTTTACCATTTACTTATACTAGAGTAGATATTATTACTGTATTGCAGATATTGTACAAGATTTTTTTCCATACAACAGTAATAGAGCTGCGACACAATGTCTGTTTTCTTGACAGTAATACAGACAATGATTTACAAGGCAGACTGGTTCAGATTAGGCTCTTTTTCTCTGTCAGTTTGTTGCCAACCAGACAGCGTGGTTATTTTCAGCCAAGCTGAATCATTTGATCTCCAGCGACTGGTGGATCTAGCCAATGTGAGCTTTAGTTCATAAAACCAATAACCAATAATGTAAATAACTATACAAATGATACACATTTGTTTCTTCAGCAACTCTTCATGAGTTTCTGCGCGTGTATAGCCTGTATCCTTGGTGATCACGGTATCTACGGTGCACTCATCATCATGTCTAGATGCCAAAAGACAAGTGTAAACTGTTTACTTAGCATTTGTGTTTACTTAGACTTCATACTCATGAATGATGACATTTACAGCAAGCTATGGTCTTATTAGATTAGTAGCAGAGCAAATCTGCTTTAAGACAAATAACAACTGCTCTCTGGCACAGTAAAAAAAATGTATGTGTATTTTATACCATATTGCTGCAGTCAGTTTTCCTCTCCTTGTAAAAATCATTACTTTGTTCTGGTTTAGCTACTTAGTTCTGATGCTGCACTCATGCATACTCACGCATAGACCATATTGTCAGCGGTGCACAAAATTATAGATTGGACTTCCCCTGTCAGAAAACTATGTGAATAATGTCTCTGCAAATCATCTGAAAGACTTGTCCAGACTTTTGGTGCCACTGAGTCTTCAGGGTCTCACCAAGGATATTAGCATCCCAACATGTGACTGAGTCACTGAAGCGGCTAATTTACAGAAACTGAATAATAACGAGGTTAGGTTTTGTCAGAGTAGCCAACGTTACCATGAAGCACCTCTTCAATGAGAGGATGACACATGAGTATGGCAACTGCATGTCTACAGATGAAAGCCACGCTGAAGAAAACATTACATCAAGATCAAGATGTTATGAGTGAATGCTGGGGCAGCTGTGGCCTAGAGGTTGGAGAAGTGGCTTGTGATTGGAGGCTAGAGGCCTCCTGTCCATCCGGTGGGGATTCCCCCACCGGATGGACAGGAAAAATTTGGGTGTGGTGGAGAGTGATTAATACCCCCCCCCCCCCCCCCCCCCCCAGCCATTAGCCCGCTGATGTGCCCTTTGTGCCACTTAACCCCCAATTTGCTCCCTGCGCACCTGACATGGCAGCCCACTGCTCCTGTGTGTTTCACTGCGTGTAATTTTCTGGGTGTTGCATGTGTGTTCAACCAAGGATGGGTTAAATGCAGAGAAAAAATTCTGTGTGTGTATGTAAAAATATATATACTGCCAATAAAGCTGATTTTTCTTCTTCTTCATTGTAAAACTAAGGCTTTTTATCAAAATGTCCATGCTGGAGCTATTTTGGTTTCACTGAATCAACCACAGACTAAGGACAGACTAAGCCTCTTTATTTTATCGTAATAACAGACAAAACCTTGCCCTCTGGGCCAGCTGTGACTCAATTGCTGTTCCTTTTGATTTAGGCTTTCATGAATAGTATAAAGATATACAAAACCTCCTCTTACAGGTGAGTTATGCTGAATCAACCCAGCCTCTTATATAAAGCTGCATATTAGCTTGTGGGTCATTTTAACTAAGAGATGTGTGTGAGGGTATCACATAGCAAAAACCTGTTTATATTTCCAAAAAAAATATTGAGCCACAATCTCTGGGTGACACACCACTGCAGCATGTGATGAAAAGTAACAGGTAGCTAGGTTACCAGCATCTGCAATAATATCAGAATCATGCCATCGCAATGTTCAAATACAGTGAAAAACAGTTTGTCATTGAATGGTCAACTTTAATCATGCTCATAATAATGCTCATAGTAATGCTCAAGCTCATAATTCAGCTTTAAGATTTAATATTCCAACACACCACAGATATCTCCCTCGAAAAGGCTGCTGGCAGCACAGAAGCAAAAGACTCCGTCACAATGGGCAGCAGCAGAGGAGGTTGCACTATTGTCTGGTTCAAAAGTTGTCTTGCTGTTTCTCCGGCACTGCTTTGTGTACAATGATGCAGCTTAAAAAACAAAAGTGCACTGATTTGACAAAATGCAAGTTGTCTTGTGGGCTTCTGGATTGATGGGCAGTCCTAATGTGCGTTGGACACAGACTGCTCTCCACTTCCTTTTCCACACCTACATGCTCCCAGACATGCCCACTGGAGATCTCGGAGATATGTGTTTATCTTTATTCCTTCGCCAATTTGTTCAGTGCACTTACTGAGTGCTTGTATGGGACCATAGTTACCTGGATGGTAATGTTTTATAAATGTGTGTTGTCTGCATAATCATGGTAACATTTTTGGCTTTCCAAAATCACTGTTAGCGGGAACATGTAGCAGAATAGGAGCCATGTTGTACTCCACATCACTTTTGTACGCTCAGATATACAATCTCTAATGGACACAAAGTGGTCCCTGTCTTACAAATAGTATTCAAACCAGTCTAGCACTGTGCCAGAAAGTCCCTCCCAGTTTTCCAGTCTGTCTGGTAGGCTAACATGTTGTGGTCAACCGTGTCAAATGCAGTACTGAGATCTAATAATACAAAGACTGAAATGTTTCCACTGTCTGTGTTTAAGTTTGTGTCATTCAAGACCGTAACAAGCAGATGGCTCATCGCTATGTTGTGGTTGAAATCCTCACTGGAAAACAGCAAAACAATTGTTAAGGGCCAAGAGCATGCAGTTGAAAAGACAGCCTTTTGATGAATTTTACTTAAAAATGGGTTGTGTGATATGGTGCCTGTCATTGTTCATTCTTGAGCTCACGACATTATTGCTTTTTAAGAATGACTTGATAAATATAGTTTTAATGGCTTGTGGGGAAAAGCCCGAGAGTAGACAAGTATTTGCTATTTGCGGAAGGTCCATTGTTGCAACAGTTTCTTGCTAACAACTGCTTAGAACAAATGGAGCCCATTGTAAAGAGGTTATGAATGTTGCAATTTATAATTTTGTATTGATATGGTTTGTTAGCAGCAAGTGTAGCCAAGTACTCAACAGATCTGGGCTAATGAACAGGGGTATTTGTGAAATCCAGTCTCTTTTAGAAGCCAAGTGAATTAGCCGAGTGACTCAGGGCTCTTACATGTCTAGTCAGTATCCATAGGACCCCATGTTAAAATGCTCAACTTTACAGCAGAAACAGGCTTACAGCATGGTACAAGAAAAAGTTTTGGTCTGTAATTTCCCTGTTCACGGAAACTGTTCAGGGAGTAGTTTTTTTTTTGTACATAACTCGCTAATTTAAATTACATTAAAGCTTAAAGTTATGCATAATTAAGGGTGTGGCAACTTTGAATAACAGTTAGCAATGACAATCTAGTTGCCTGCTAGATTGTTGTAGGATGTTTATGAAATTCATTTAAAGTAATTTGAATCTCAAAATTACTCTGCAGATTGACTAAAAAACTACACTTTAGTGGTTTTAGCATTTAGTGACAACTTTCTATGTCTCCAACTGATGGTTAAAAAATGCTATTGTTCCAGCTTTTTAAAGTAAAGGGAAGGTCCTAACAGGATGACCTTTTTCTTCTATATCTGCCAAATGTAAGCACAAGCACTGATCATTAGAAATGAGAATCTCTATTGCTGGCTCAAACATTTTTCTTGCATACTCAAAGGTTGTCTTGCAGACTGAGTAACATTAATATTTATTTTGTGCTCTCTCAGATCTTTTGTTGACAAGTCACTGAAATATCCCTAAGAAAGGAGGCAAGGGGTGAGACTGATGGAGCAAAGTTTTGGTGACTTGCTGGTCTGATATGTCTCACCATCCCAAACAGGAAAGAACTGTTGTCTTTTTTTGTCGTCTTTTGGGGTGGAGGCAGATGATGCAGCAGTGACCTGGGGGTGAATTTAATTCCAACAGTAACCAGTGCTTCCATTTTGACAGTGAATCCCAAAAGGGGTGAGGCAGGGCAGAGGGTGGAGTCGAGGGAGGAGGATTTAGGAAACTGATCCATGAGCTGGTTGTCAACACATGACACAGAGGTTCTGATAATGAGAGAGATTTTGAGTTGAACAAATGCTTGGGCTCCGCCGTTGCCTTAAGGAAGCAGATTTTGCTCTCTTGCCTAATGCCCTTAGTAACAATTCTCTCTAGCAAATAGCAGCCACAGCAGAGACAAGCCACTTCATCAAGAGGAGGAGCCTGGGACAAAGAGATGTCTTCTCTTCTCCTTACCCTGTGGCTACGGGGTTACATTAGCAAGAATGTAACATCCTCTTCTAAGAATGAGACACATTGTCCAGTCTGAGCGAAAAATTAGGAACATGCACTTGCTTAAGTGACCAACAATGGAGTTTAATTTAGCAGCTACATAAACGTACAGAGGCTTGTTATCATGGATGACGAGAGTATATAAAATCAGCAAGTTTGCTACAGCAACAGTCAAAAGGTTTAAACAAGATACTGTGCTCCCAATGAGAAACAGGGGTCACATTTTACACAAGATGTCAGAACCAAAAAACAAAATACACAAATTTCACATTAAGAAAACAAGCTGCAGGAAAATTCCTGTGCTGCATTCTGAAACTTGTGCAGACATGTCCTACTTTGTAAAAAACCTTTGCTTTAAGAATCTACTGGCTACTAAAAACTGAGAACAGAGCTCTAGGTATATTCTTGAGCTTAATAAACAAAAGGCTCTCTTAGCTGGGTTTCAACTAAGTTTGAGACCTCAAAATGAACGAGCACAAAGATGCAGCATTATTCAGCTCAATGTGCCTGGAGTTTGAGGAAAAGGTCAGTGTAAACCACGGGTAAACGGAGGTCTGCACGTGGAGCTGAATCTGATGATTTTTAAAAGTCAAGTCTCTTTTCGGCCATTAAATAATATATGACTGTATTTGATCCCAGCTTTAGGAGTCAGAAGACTTGCCTCTAAATGGAAAAAAAACTACTCAGTGAATACGGTATATACAAAAATAAGAATTACAAATACAGAATATAGAAACATTAGCACCCTCATTTCTACAAGACATTTCATGTGAAGCTATGCAACTTTAATCTGTCATCTGTTGTATGATATAACTAAAATAGTCAAAGGTGCCTGTCAGCTTGAATAAACTACTTTACATCGTTATTCTCAACCACTAAGCAAGATCTCAACCTCACTATGATGGTGTGCGTCTGGAGGTGTCAATAGCGAGATTCAATAGCAAGATGAATTTGAGTCTGGAGGTGACCTTAGGCGTAGGATGGGTCGAAGACAGGGTATTTCCGTTGGAGGCCAGAGTTTAAGTTTTGTGTGCGACCAAATGTTTCTAAATGTACTTTGCATAATGTAAGATATACATACATACAGTATGTACCATAAGTTATGCAACGTTTCATACAAATGTGTTTGCTTTGTCAGTTAACGCCCCTATTTTAAACATAGATGTGTAAATAGAACTTGAAACCAGATGCAAAGATATCAGCCATTTAATCCAATGAGAACTGCTCTCCTGGTTCATACGGCAAAAAAAAATTTTCAAGCCTTCAGCCTTTACTTCCTGGTAATGCGGCCCACTGACTGTATGCGCTGTAGTGGTTCTCCTGCTCTCCCCCTCCTGTGAGTTCACTTCACTCAGCCCATAGACTTTACATTGTATGAGATTTTTAAATTGCTTTTCTTGGCTCCAGAAAAGTTTCACAAATATAAAACCTCCATGGATCAAAAAATCAATGCTGTCAGTGCGAGGCCAGGCTGACTGGTGTCATCGTTTCCAAGTCTATACAATACATAAATGGTCTGTGTGGGATTTGTCACTTGAAGTAGTGTAGGTATTTTTTTAATGAAGCTTAATAATTAATGAACGTTCTTTTGTTTTTGTTTTTTTTGTTGTTGTTTTTTTCACATTCTCATTTTTCTCAAAACATGTAAGAAAGAGATCTTCAGACCTTTATGTGATAAGTTACCCCAGTGTTGGCACTTTGGTCAGATGAAAGAAGAACTGAAATCAGTACAGTTTCATATTTGTTCCTCCTGTTACACTTTTGCAGCATTTAGACAACAAAAGCTCTGCCTGTTTCTTGCAGATTACTAAATATTCTCTCTCTTTCAGTTTTTTTGGTTCCTATCAACTCTGAAGGAAATATCTGGCTCTTAAGCTGCTAATTGCTCCACTACTCTGCACCAACTAGTCTCTGGCTGTTCCTGAATGATGTTTGGTGCTGAGCAGCTGGTGCGCAGCAGGTTACTGAGCTTCCTCACTGAAAACAGGTGATTGCTGCCTCACTATGAGAGAGGTGAGGGTAGGCTAAGTTGTGAGCATTAAAACCAGTGGGAAAAACAGTGGGATGTAAGATGCTAAAATGCTTGGTACAGTACACTGTTTGAACAGATAAACAATGAGCTGCAACTCGCTATAAAGCTCTGTTAAAGAGAGATGACCTGCAGATTTTTCTATCAAAAAGATATTGATAGTTGCTGCTTAAAAGATATAGAAATATATATTATATTGTGTTAAAACTAAGCAAAACAGATTAGCTTTCTTAACTTTTATTCTGTTTAAATGCCAACTCAATGTGTCAGAAACACATCTGCTGTGTCAGAGGCACTTTAACATAAAATGTTCAAATTCTGAATATTGAATTGAAAATGTGAATTCCCTTTCACCCCCATCTCGCTCTCTCTCTCTCTCTCTCTCTCTCTCTCTCTATCTATCTATCTATCTATCAGTCAGTCACACATACACAGTCTTGTTTTCATTTTCTGAAGATCACATGCACACACACACATACACACACACACAACATTGCTGTGAATGAAAATGTGATCATGTGTGGCTCGCTGGAATAAGTTTACCTGAGGATACAGCTGAGATGTTATTAATTTTTTCCATAGTTTGTTTGAGGTGAGAAAGATTTGCAAATCAGTGTATTCAGGTTTAATCATTGCATCCCAACTTTTCTCTGACTTTGAGGTTGTAATTGTTTTTATATTGTATTACAAATAAATGTAATGCATGTTTCTTTGAAAAATGAAAAAAAGCTAAGTTCACAGCTAAGTTCAAAGTTTGTCCAGGTTACCCATGATTTACACACAATGTGCAGATCTGATACATGTATGTATTAACGTGTTCTCATTAACTGGTCATTAAATACTGAGATGCCTTTGAAAGTCTTCGTGGCTTGTGAGAGAAGTTTGCCTTCAGGCCTTTCTGACAGAAATTCTTTCTAACACTTGGTCAATGTTGTGAAACTGTTGCAGCGTGGTTAGTTTTTGGCATCAAAACTACTTTGTTAGCTTTAGGAAATGATTGTTGACTTTTGGTTTCACATGGGACATGAGCGGTGATCTCATGGGTAAAAGACCCATCCATACCAGTCTCCTCCTTGAACAGACTTTGTTGCTGTTCATGCTGTGTCAGGTTAATATTGGTGGTAATATTGCACTGGATGGGTTAACATTATATTTAATTTTATGGACAACATGTTTTAACTTCAGCACACATTTTCTGTATTGTCCCTTAGCGCATTCTGTAGATGTCTTGTTTAACACAACCGTTCCCTACAATACTTTCACTGATGTCTTATTAATTTATATTATCTTGTAATTTTCCAGTCCACTACTTTTTGAATTGAGTGTGTGATCAAACTCTGCCTTCCTTTGTCTTGATCTCTGAACTGTTTTTTCACTTCATTCTCACAGGGGTCAGAGGTAACCTGGCTAATTAAGCGTCCCCCTCCCCTTTTAAACAACTTCAACTGAGCTTTATGTGTTCACTTTCATGGTCCAGCAGCTCTGACTGGTACTTCTAAGCTAATTTTGGCTTGTGCATGGCTTTTGGGGGGCAACGGGAGGGGGGTCTTTGATAATCCACAGACAGGTTAGGTTCAAACTGTCAGAGTGTTTGCCCAGGAAGCTGGGATTGTTGCTTGGACTCTGAAATAGGTGAAAAAAAACCCACATGCAACAATAGTGTCCTGTTTTGCACATGGACACGAAACCACGTGAAAATAGTAACACATGCCAAGTAACACTGTGGCAGGATTTGATTTTCATGCTGAAATAACTTGAAGTGCTATAGTGCTAAAGGATTATGTTACTCTGCTACCAGTAAACACAGATACACCAAACTCTCTTCACACAAGTCAACAAATAATTTCATTCATGACCTTAAGAAAATGTCTCTGTCGCACAGTGGCACATCACAGAAATCTTGCAGAACATCTTAGACTTACAGATATCACATGCATATCTGAGATAATTGGCAGAAATAATAAGAGGATATTTGAAAACTCGTAAGCAGGGAAAATCACTAAACCCAATGCATGTACATATTAAGTGTCTGACAAATGCAATTTGTTCTCTACACTTTTAACAAAATTCCTGAGCAGGTGAGAAGTGATACCTGGTTCTGGTGCATAAACAGCCTCAAAATGCAATGATAATATGAAGTCAAGACACATAAATTGATTGATTTCCAGGATATGCGCAGGTTTTTTTTCTTTTTTGTCTGCCTTCAAAAAACTTTTCCCATCTTAATATTGTCATGTTTTTAAGAGTCCATTTGATCAGACCAGGAATGAAATGAATGAAAATATGTCAGTGTAGTGGAGCAAATAGGATTAAATGTGTTGAATGCCGAACGTCTGGAAGCAGGAATTCTGTCAAGAGATAATCCTCCCTATGGACTTAACACAGTGTCTCAAGTGCTGATACAGACGTTAGAATTTCTGAAAGCAAAGTCTGCAATCATGTTGAATTCGAGATTTTTAGAAAAGGGAAATGTAAAATGCAGTTTGGAATATATGGATTCAAGGAGAGTAACTGCCGAAATCATGTCGCTTACATAACATAGTCACCTTTCACATCAGGACTGCCTCTCATTCAGGAGTGTGTTGGTGGGCTTACCTTGAGAACTTCCATGGGCAGCTGGTTCACAGCAGGCCGGCCGTGGGAAGGTGTGACATGGATAGTGGAGGTGTGTTGGGTGCTGTGGTGCAGAAGGTCTCTGGTCCTCTTCTCTCGGTCCTCCCTGCGCTCTTGACCCTGGTGATGGCTAAACACCGGTTGCTCTGGGAGCCGGACCCATGACGTCACGGCCAGGAGAGGGTGGGAACTCTGGAGGCTTTTGTAGAGGCCAGGCAGGTCTGGGGGAGCACTGAGGACCCCAGCCCACCCAAGGGCAAAGAGAGGAGGAAAGTAGTTACACAGAACAGGCTACATAACATGCTGGCATGTATATGCACGACCAGTGGCATTTTTCTGAGCCATCCTGAGTCAGTGAGCAATATGAGGTATTGTAGTGGAGTACAATATGACGATTGAGTGAGAGGGAAGCCAGAGATTCTTTTTCTGAGAATGTGTTATTGTTCTTTGAATGAGGGTGAAAGATGCATTTATGTTTTGGAGAGGTTATGCAATATGAAAGAGAGGTGCTAAACACCAACCATCCCAGCTGCCAGGATAAAAAATTTGGTATACTTTTCTGCAAACCACGGATATGTTAAGTTTGTAGGTTTCATACATATTATATCAATATAGGTACAGTATAGGGAACAGCTTTGGCATGAAATCCAAACCAACTGTTCAGTAACTTCAATGGCTCTTTTCCATGTTCTTTTGTGGAAACAAAATCAGATATTGTTAAAAGGGTCCATCTTTGCTTGTGGGGGACAATATCCAGCATTTTCAGTGAAAACACAATCTTTTCCAAATAATAACCATGTTGTTTTTGCGTTGGGGTAAACTGGAAAAAGTTGTAAACAAGTTAACATGGCAAAATTACAGCAAAGAGTTTACACATCCAGCTGACACAGAGAAATATTAATTTGGAGACACAGAATCGTCTTTGTGTCCACCTGATTTGATACGGTGTCCAAAACTGAATGAAATATCTGACTCCGGTGCTTAACTGTGTTCACCAGCTATCTCCCGGTGCTAACTGCTCTATGGTGCTGGGCAGTTACTGTACTGTGGATTTTTGCAGCTTTTCCACTAAAAACAGCTCCCTGCAGTATTTGGAAACTACACTGTTGCAAGTGGTGAGACTAAACCAAAATATTATGATGTGGGGCAAAGATCTGAAACTCTGAAACTTCTTAGAGCTGAGCGTAACTACAAAATTGGGAGATAATTTTCTGCTGGTTCATCACCACATTCAACTCCTTTCTTTGACACACATTCATCTGAGCCATTGTTATGTATAAAAATACTGATCAGAGGAGTCTGAGGTCAGTATTCGGTTGTTTTAATTCTAAATGTCCCCTATTTTATAAGAAAGGAAAGGCAAATCCCTAACAGGAGGAATTACATCAAGTGTTAATTCTGTTAATTAGCCCACCACTGGCAGCCAAGTCCGTTTGGTAAGATTATTAGGCCCAAATTAGGTTTATCCTCCATACTCTGCCAGCTATGACTATGATTTTGAGGTAAGCTAGAGAGATTATGTCTGCCAGCAGACTTCCAATAACTGGTCTGTTGTGAGGTCTGAGGAAGTACCTGTGCCCTTTGGAAAACACAGTGCATCTATTCACCTCACAGCTTTACTCGTGCAAAAATGCACTCCACAATCCACTGCTCTCCTCCTGTCTGCTCTGAGTTCACCCTTTCAAATCCGCAGCACAGTCGAGCAGACAGCATCTGCACATCCCAAACCGAGGTGGATCTGGCCGTGCACAAGCTGTCAGGATGAGGCATTCCCCAGGAAAATGATCCTTTTGATAAAACCACTTCAAATCCTCTCAGGTTGTGCAGCTGTGTGATAATCGCACTAATTAGGCTGGCATGTCAAATCTAAACCCAGTCTGCAACCATCGCTTCAACTTCAGTTCCAATGGAACACTTCAGGACTAGTGAGGAGAGATTCTTTTATCCAAGAATATCACAGAAAGTAATCACAGAAATATTTTTTAAGGTTCTTCTGGGTCTTGTTCATAGCTGGTGCCACTTAACTGAAGTATAAAGCCTGTAAAATCTCAGTTCCTGAGGAAAAGTGTGATTTGTGTCATCACAGTGATCTGAGTAGTATTTTTCAGAGTACTTCTCTAATATTCAGTGTTTGTCCAGCTGTAGCTATTGACTTATACTCTATTGACCTATAGTGTGTATATATATATATATGTATACCTGTTTACTTTGCGACAGGAGATAACTTTACCCAGAAAAGAATTTTTACAATAAAATTGAAAAACAAAGCTTTTCTTGCACTATTGATTAAATCCTCCCAATGTTGTAATCAAGCAGTTATAACCCACAATTTAGTGAACAATGTTTGTTAGAGGTGTAAGAATTTTCAAAAACACATTATTGGATTTTAATGAATATTTTACATGCAAAGTTTTGTGGCTTTGTTTCCCTTTTGTGTCGTGGGATTCCAAAAAGATGATAGATTTAATTTCTGATGTTGATCATTGGACTGCAACAACAACGATTTATTGCATCCTCAAATTTAATTTTTGTTGTATAAAGACACATTTGTGTCATGCATTGTATGTAACATTTGTCATAGTCTTGTTCCTAGTGTTGTACCATTAGAATATGTCACATGTTGACTGTCGTATGGCAGTTAAACAACATTAACAACTGATGTCATTGTCACTGAATCAACAACATGTCATTTGACTTTAATGTAATGACCTAAAACTTGGATGGATTTTCTTTGTTTTTTGAATTTGCAACAACAATGTTAAGTTATAAATGATTACATGAAGACACAAGAGGCAACAAAAAACAGTGAGTGAGTAGGGAGGAATAGAACCGTGAGTCATTTTCTATGCACACCCACTGCGGTTAGCTTGTTCCCCACATCTATATTAGGAACATTATTTGCCATTTAAACTTCAAAAATAAATGTTTGCAATATCTAAGCCATATTAAAATTTTAGGTTGTAGCCAGTTAGCAGCTACAGACCCACAGCTTTAATTACACATGACTCAGCACAATACTGTTGACTGTTTACTGTTCATTCTTACCCTGAACAGGCAGAACACTGATTTGTTGCATCCAGTGATATTTTCCTGGCCAAACAACAATGCCTTGATATCCATGTTGAAACACTGTACTTTAATGAGTAAATGCATCACATAAATACATAAATCTGTCTACAGAAAAATCAGTTCGACTGACTTCTGTTTATAAAAATAAGACAGCTAAGGTGAAAAATAAGATGAGCCTGCTGCCTCCAAGCAAGATCCTGTGGAATCTGTGAAAACCACAGAAAGCCGGTTCTCAATGGTTGAAATTTAACAGAGAAATGATTTGCATGCATGTGTAGCTCAGACACACAGCTGATGTGTTGCTAATTGTCAGGATGTGGAAATGTGACAAGCTTAAGCATAACAGGTTCTCCAGTCACCCATAAATACCTAGCAATTTGCCCCTCACCACTATTTTGAGTCGAAAAGATGTGAATATGCAAAACAGGAGGAAAAAAAATAAACATGAGAAAGCGAATTTTCAGAGGATAAAAGAGGTTTCTTACCTTTTTATTTTCATGTCAGCCAGAGAGTCAAAGGTTCCCCACTTGTGGCTACAGTTTGAGGAATTGGGTCCTTATAAAATGCTTTAAGACGTCAACACTTCCTGGTGTGACACAATAATGTCTCACTTGAAAGTTGACACAATGACGAGCCCCAGATGTCTTGACTTTTGCAGTTGAGCAGACGTATTGGTTTAGGGAAGGAGGACTAGCAGTCCTGTAGTTTTGCAACAGGGGCAGTTAACTAGCACACTATCTTCATTCACAGCTGCTGGTGAATGCAGCTAAGTGAGTGGTGGGTTATTTATTATTTTACTGTACAAAATGGCCAATTATATATACAAATATTATTATTTGCTTTTTTGCATAATGTTAGATGAGATAATCCACAAAGTCTGCCATGTTGCACCAACATGTTTTCACAGAAGTCCATAACAATCCAAACACTGGCTTCATTGAGTGCCATTAATTTTTCACATTTTTATTGGCTGCCGTAGGGGATGAGAAGAAGGGTGTTCAGTTGGAGTGAGCGAATACACCAATATCTGTGCCTGAATCTGTTCAACCAGCTAAATTATCTGTATCCTTGTCTAAACTTAGAGAGGACAGAACTTAAGTAGAAATGTTTTTTTTGTTTGTTTATTTGTTAGTTTTTTTCTTATAATCTTGATAAAAATAACTTCAATCAGTTATCCAGTGAAGATTTGAGATTGATTTAAAACAATTGAAACAAAATTCATAAAAGCAGCATGTCATGTCAGTCGTGGATCAGCGGTTAGGGTGTCGGACCCGTAACCGGTGGATCGCTGGTTCGATTCCCCGTCCCGGTGTCCATGGCTGAGGTACCCTTGAGCAAGGTACCTAACCCCCACTGCTCCCCGGGCGCTGCACGCGGTCGCCCACTGCCCCGGGTTTGCTGTGTGTGTGTGCACGTCACTTGGGTGGGTTAAATGCAGAGAACAAACTTTGTTGGAGTGAGTTCCCTCCAATGACAAGATATGTCACTTTCCTTTCCTTTCCTTTCCTTTAGTTTCAGCCTATATTATCAATTACGAACTGAAATGTAAGGTACAGTAAATGTTATCAGTGGTTTGATTACAGTTCCTCTGTATCTGTTTTATACGGAGGTTTGTTTCATAGTGGCGAAGCCAGCTCTGAACCACAAAGCAAACCGTGATATTTATTCCACGGGATCAGTGTCCTTAATCACCTTGGGAGGTTCATGTCTTGTTTCTTAGTTATAGCTTGCACATGATCATATAAGAAAATACTTGTTTTATGGGAATTATTATTTATGATTTCGATTACTTAATTAATAAACTTATTAATTATACTTCTTGGACGACCATTGTTTTACTTCATGGAAAGGTTTTAGTACATGAGTACATGTAATCTTTGTGTCCACCTCTTATAATGGGAATTACATGCAGGTATTTCCTGATTTGTTATGTATAGCAAAGCAAAGATCCCCGACTTAACAGGACACATGCATGTGGAACATATTGATAAAATGACTAAGAACTAACTTCAGTTTTTCCTTTAGAAGCTTGAATTTTCCAAGTCAGAAAATGTAGCACAGCAATTGCAGCCACTGAAAACAGGAAGCATGGGTTGTGATTCAGCCATTTCCATGCTGAAACTTCACTCTAAAATTGGTGTTTTCTTTTCCAGACTGTTTCATCACCTTCCTACAGTTGTGGGAGTTGAGAAACTCAGCTTGTTGAATACCTTCACGATGGATCTTGGAACACATCAGCTTTTCAAAGGGTTTTCAGAGGTCTGGCATCCTGATTTCCTCATTTTGGTTATCAGCAAAGATCCTTCAAATACCATGCACAAATCACCATTTAGCACATCAAATAAATTTAAAGCGTGGCACAGACTGTTGGAGTAAGAAAATATGGCTTGTCAGAAACATCTTCATGCAGCACTGACTAGAAAAGACCTCCCATGTCTGTCTGCGCCATTATTGGGTGGAGCATAAAAATTCATTTTGCTGGTTGATGTGCAAGGATATGCCTCATTACAAGGCCAGTTGCCTTCACACAAAAGGACAATTCAAAGTGACATTGTCTGTTCTCTCTCAGGATAATGAGTTTTTCACAGGAAATAATGTGGGATAGTACAGTTAATACTTCTTTTTCCTAATTATCTAACCCATAAGTGTGTGGTTTAGGAATGCACAGTACCACCAGATGAACATGTATTTGTTGTAACTTGTGTTCTAACAAATATCCCTAACCAAAGGACAAGACATTTTCAAGTGCAATAGAAGATGTTCTTTATATTTATCCAAAAGATCATTCACTGTCCTTTTCATCCTCATTTTATTCTTTGGGTTTTGAATGGCTGAGATCTTTTTCCTGGTTAATATAAATTAATTATTACATTGTTCTGTTTGGGGTAAGCCTGGGTGACATGTCAAATGAATTTAATTGAATCATATTTTGTTTTGTATTGTGTAAAAAAAAATCTACATTGTCAAAACTGAGTCTTTACAGCATGCACAAAAAAGTTACCTCAAGTCAAAAGATAATGTGGAAGACTGAGTTCGCAGGACTCTTGAGTCCCATAAACTCTGACAACAATTATTGGATGTAAGGGTCCAGCAGATAAAAGACTTTGACTTCGACTTTGTTCAGTCTGCCCACCCCTACTGCGTATCATGTCAAGGAACACAAAAAAACAGTAGTAGATAAATAAGTTTGAAACACAGACTGTCTGTTATGAAACCAATAATTAAATAGGATGTTTGTACTGCTTAAACAAGGCTGAAAACGCCTAAAAGGAAAACCCTTATTTTCATGCTTTAAATGTAGTTCATATGTTTGACGTCAGTGAGATGATTTTATGTGATATTGCTTTAATGTCCTTGTTTCACAGGGGGAGAAAGTTCTGCCGTTGTCCTGTTGTCTTGTCTTCTGAATGAGTGTGAAAATTGTTTCTGTAATGGTGTGTTGGGCAGCCACATGTTTTCACACTGGTTACACACTCATGTACATATGTATTCTGTATATCACAGAGCAGTGTGGAGTTTAATAGTCTAATAGTCAAACATGTCACCAGTGCCTGCATATAACAAGAAAAAAACTGTAACCACGATGGAGAGAAAAGATAGCTGAGGATAGGAACATCATTTTACAGACAAACACCAAGCATAAGCTGTGACAGTAGGACTGATTTTTTGTTATACCTCATTCCTCCATGGAAGATTTTATCTTCGCTGCACAGATGGCTGGGGTTCAGGGTCAACTTTCTGCAGCTCTTGTCGACTTTCATGCAGCTGAAAGGTATGTCTGCAGCACACAGCGTGAAACCAGGTGATCCTGTTGAAGATAGTGCATAGCTACATGGCTGCCCCAGAAATTTCAGTGAAATTTTGATTTGGTGTACTTAGTGTGTGCTGTTAAAAAGGACATGATCAATAATAGTTTTGCCCTTTCAACAATACAGTCCCTGTGACCTTTCTATGATAGCTTATTAACCTGACCATTGCCATAGCTGAAAATGTTCACCAGAGGGCGCCAAAGACAAATCAGAAGTTAAACCATTTTTCGTGTCAACTTTCACGTTGAATCCCTTTTATTCCATTAGTACATAAAATAACAGAAATTCTGACTTTCATAATTGGCATTGATTTTCAAATACTGTTTGTGACCTTTTAGTGTTTGGAAGGAAAAACTTGGTTGGACCAGATTTTAAGTATTTGTATCTGTAAAAGGACAGTGTTTGTTTTTGCTTGAGACCCGTTAATATGAAGCAATGTCTCCGTGCTTCCCATCATAAAAAGTTGCATGTCTATAAGTTTTGAACAAGAGTGTTTTTTGAATTTTTGAATATTGTGTTCGTATTATTCACATAAATAAGTAACAGGTTTTAAGTGACGGTTTCACTCAGGAAGGAGAACTGATATCAACACTGAGATAGATGTTGGATAGAGGATTTTTTTTTACTGTTGTCACCTTTTCCAGTAAATAGTAAAAACACAATTACATACAACTTATTTCAAGAGTTTCTTACCGGTAAATGAATGTTTTTAATAAACATATATTAATTCTTTATTCCTGTTGATGAACAATGTCTTTCCGACTGATAGTCCCAATGATCTCAAAACATTCTAAAGGTTTTGTGATGTAAATTCCTTTTAATTCCATTTAATTATTATTTCATCGTTTAGATTTCAATAATAAATACTGTCTGAATTTGTGTTAAAAGATGATTTTTGCATTTTTATTGTTCAAAGGAACAATGAGTGCCCAAGGAAGTCCTCCTTTAATGGGTTTCTCTTAGACACATGTTAGTTCGCATAGCACTTGCTGGTCTGGCTCCACCGTACATTTTTGACATGCTGTCAGTTTGCAGTCACAACAGATTTCTCTGGTCACAAGGCAGATATGTGTTTCATGTACCCAAAGGACATATTCAAAGTCTGGTGAGATGGTGTTCAGCATTTATGTATTGAGTGAACTGTTTGCCTGCTTCAACACAACACTGTGTTCTTTATAAGACGAAACAAAAGACCTTTTTTCTCGTCCGAGCCTTTTCTAAATGTACGGTATACTGCATGTATATTTATACAGTGTATATACGGTATGTTTGTATATGTGTGTGTATATGTATTTATGTGTTATGTATGGACAGATTTTGTTTCTGTACGGTTTTTGGTGTGTGTCTTTGTGTAAAGCAGTTGGAAGTGCCTTTGTGGGAGAGCTACACAAATAAGGATGATTTAAATTGAACTTTAACATATTCCTGCCCCTGTTTTTCAAGGAAATTGTTGTTTCTTTTTAAAACGAAGACATGGGGGAGGGGGAAGGTAAAAAAGAAATACTTAATTTATTCACCATGACCTGGAAAATACTAAAGACACACTGAAATGACCAAGCTATCAGAAAGAATGAAGACTGGTGGCACAAGGATGATAGCATAACAGCTGACCTGTTTAGAGGTCTGAAGAGTGAATGAGATTGGATGGGGGGTCAGTGCTCCCTTATTGTTGATGTTAACTTATTGTCATCCATCTTTTGTTAATCTGTATAGCCATTCATGAATGCATAAAGTTAGCTTTAAAGAGGGAGCATGAAAGTTGGCAAGAGTAAATGTCTTGTCAAAGAACAAAAGACGATGACATTACTAGTCCATCAAGGTCAAGGCTGATGGTAGGGGGGCAGAGTTAATCTGTCCTGGAGGGGGTGGAGGCAAACCGTAACTAAAGACTCAGAAGACAGGATGCACATTGACAAAAGGCCAGTGACTGTGGGACAGTGTGTCAGTCAGGGGCTGCTCTCAGGAGGGTAGGCCTCACCATGTTAACATCTGTTCCATGGGCAAAACATAATCCTCTTGTACATAAAATTCATAGTTTCCTCCCTGTGCACAAAC